>NC_087450.1:18598428-19204290 GCF_036321535.1 Camelus dromedarius
ATTATAGTTCCTTAAATTGTTTCTTTTCTAAGTCAAACAGTCCCTATGCCCTCAATCACTGTTCATTCGACATGGTCATTTTAATGACTCTGGACATTTTAATGATTCTGTTGCTCTACTCTGTTAATGCTCTGAATTATCAATGTCCCTTGTAAAGTGCAATGCTTAGAAGTAAAATACTGCTCAAAAGTGGAGCGGACCAATACACAGGAGAGGGATGACATTTTTCCCTTCACACAAAGCAACTGCTCCCAACTTTTATACATCAAAGGAGCCTTTTTATCACTTCCCTCTCAACCTATCTATCCCATATTTTGAAAGATTTTCCTACTAAATTGTATTTTTAAAGAAATAATAATTTCCTTCAAGATCTAAATAATGTTAACACACTAAAATTCAATATTTCCAAGGAAAGCAAAGACACATACAGCCCCACTGCAAATAACATGTAATTATTATTCAGGTTTTTTAAAATGTTCAATTCTATAAAATTAAAGATTGCTGTGTGTAGGTTTTCTTTTAAATAGTTTTATTTAGTTATAACTGATAAAAAGTATAACTTGATGAAGTTTCTACATATGTATACAAGTGTGAAACTGTCCACACAATCAAGATAAATATTTCCATTTCTGCAAAAGTTTCTTTGTGCTCTTTTTAATTCCTCTCTTCCTCTACCTCCAACCATAGGCAATTACTTGTCTGCTTTCTCTCAATACAGATGGTTTGTATTTTCTAGAGTTTTAATAAAGGGAATGATACAGTGTGTGTTCTTTTTCGGTCTGGCTTCTTTCACTTGGCATAACTTTTACATTCATCCATGTAGTTACATGTATCAATAGTTTTTTTTTTATTACTGAGTAGTATTCCACTGTATGTATATACCACAATTTGTTTATCTATTTGCCTATTTATGGACATTGGGATTATTCTTATACCTTGCTACTATGGTAAATAAAGCGGTTGAAATAGTCACATACAAATCTTTTTGTGGACATACGCTTTGATTTCTCTTGGGTAAATACCTAGGAATAAAATGACTAGGTTGAATGATAGGTATATGTTTAACTTTTCAAGAAACTGCTTAACTGTTTTCTAAAATGGTTGTAATATTTAGAATTTTGAGAGCTCTGTGAGAGTATCAGTGGTTCCATGTCCCTGACAGTATTTGGTATAGTAAGTCTTTTAAATTTTAGCAATTCAAGTGGGAGTATAGTGGTACCTTATATGGTTTTAATTTGCATTTATTTCCTTGATGACTGAGATGTTGAATTATCTTTTTGTGTGCACATTGGCCATTCTTTTATCTTGTTTTGGTGAAGTGCCTGCTCAAATCTTTTCCATCTTAAAAAAAAAAAATACTTTGTCTTATTATTGAGTCAAAAGAGTTCTTTACATTTTCTTGATAGAAGTCTTGCCTGATAGGTGTTCTGCAAAGAATTTTGGCCAAACTGTGCCATACCTTCTTAGTTTCATAAGTTTTTTTTAAGAGATAAAGGTTTTAATTTTGATGAAGCCCAAGTTAAAATTTTTTTCCCTTTGACTCTGTGTTCTTTGGGTTCTATTCAAGAAATTTTTGCCTAACCCAAGTTCACTAAGATTTTTCTCCTACACTTTCTTTTCAAAGTTCTAGTGTTTTTGTTTTTACTTTTAGATATATGATCTATTTTTAGTTAAATTTTGTATTTGTTGTGAAGTAAGGATTGTAGTTCTTTCTTTCTGGAGGAGGGAAGGGGGATATAGACCTCTATCTGTTCCAGCATTATTTGTTGTAAAGATTATCCTTTCCTGATTTCTCTTGCTAGTTTTGTCAAAAAAACAATTGGCAATATGTGTGAGGATCTATTTCTAGATTTGCATATTCTCTTCCATCGAACTATGTTTACTTTTAAGCCAATCCATGATGTCTTGGTTATGAGTCTTGAAATTGGGTAGTGTTAAGTCCTCCAACTTTGTTCTTTATCAAAATTGTTTTGGCTATTCTAGGTTCACTGCTCTTCCATACACATTTTAGAATTAGCTTATCAACTATTACCAAAAAGTATACCAAAATTTTGATTAGGATAGCACTGAATCTGTATATTAGTTTGAATCTGTACATCAGTTTGAATCCATGGTGACAGTATTTCTCTCCATTGACTTCTCTCAGCAATCTTTTGTTGTTTTCAGTATATAGGTATTGCCCATCCTTGTTCAAATTTATCCCTGAGTTTTGTTTGGGATGCTTTTATATACTGTATTTTAGAATTTCCTATTTCTGACTGTTCATTGTTACTACTGAGGAATACAACTGAATTTGAATATTGATCTTGTATCCTATAACATAGCTAAATTTACTTTTTAATTCTAATAGACTTTTTAGAGATTCCTTTGAATTTTTCTACTTAAGTAATTATGTCATCTGTGAAAAAATATAGTACTGTTTATCTTTAAGTAACATGTGTAAAAAGCTTAAAACCGTATCTTCAATTTCCCTTTACTCAGCCTTTATGCTACTACTGTCATATGTTTTACTTCTACCCATGTTATAAAATCCAGAATATATTATTATTTAAACTTTAAACAGTCAATTACCTTTTAAAGAGATTTAAAAAAATAAAACACATATTTTATATATACTATTTATTTGCCATTTCCTGCGCTCTTCATTCCTGTATATAGATCCAAACTTCCAAGTAGAGTCACTCTCCTCCTGCCTGAAGGACTTCTTTGTAACATTATTTTGCAAAGCAAGTCTGAGGGTGATGAATTCTCTCAGCTTTTACATATCTGGAAACGTCCATTATTTTGACTTTTTTTCTTTCTTGGAATAGAAATTTGTTGAAAGTGTTTTTTTGGTTTTGTTTTTTTCTTTGATTATTTAAAGAATATCACCCACTGTCTTCTGACTTGAATTATTTTTGCTGATAAGCCTGGCTGTAGTTTGTTTTTTTTTTTTTTTTCATCATTCTTATAGTTCATCTTGAGGTTCATTCAGTGTCTTAGACCTATAGGTTTACATTTATTTTTTTCGATTTCTAAAACTTTTGGCCATCATTTCTTCAAATGTTTTTTCTGTTTCCCTCACCTTTTTCTCCTCTTCTTTTAGAAATCCAATTACACACTTGTTATGTTGCTGGAAGTTGTCCTACTGATCTTCTGTTCATTTTTTTTTCATTTCTTTTCCCTTTTATGTTTTAATCTGGAGAGTTTCTATTGCTAAGTCTTTAAGTTCACTAATAGTTCCTTTTGCAATATCTAACATGGAGTTTAATCTCATCCAGTGTGTTTTTCATCAGCCTTCATATATTTCATCTCTATAAATCCAATTTGAAATTCTTTTTTGTCTTCCATGCCCATGTTTCCTTCCACCTTCTTGAATATCTGGAGTATATTTATAGTTGCTAAATAATCATACTTGCCTTAATTCTATTATCTGTACCGTTTCTGCATCCATAGCTAATGACTCAGTTTCCTTCTCATTATTGGTCAGATCTTCCTGTTTCTTTACATGCCTGATAAATTTTTTGATTGGCTATGAGACATTGTGAATTTTATATTTTGGATGCTAGATTCTTTTTTGGTATTCCTTTTAATATTCTAGGGCTTTTATTTGGGATGCTGTTACCTGGAATAATTTTGTTTCTTTCGAACTTTGCTTTTAAGCTTTATTAGGAAGGTTAAGAACAGTCTTTAGTCTAGGGCTGATTCGGCCCTACTACTGCAACAACAGCCTTCTGAGGACTCAAATCGATGCCCCATGTGTTAGGAAGTCTCTTCTCTCTGGCTGGTGGAAACCCAAACTATTCTTGACCCTGAGTGAACTCCAGAGATTGTTTCTGTCTGATTCTTTGTTCTCAGTTACTTCCTCATAATGCATGCACTGATCAATACTCAGCTAAAGACTCAAGAGGAACTTTATACAGATCTCTGAAACTCTGTGTGTAGCTTTCTCCTCTCTGATATTCTGTTCACAAATTCTAGCCATCTCCATAACTCCAAAGTCCAAACTCTTGCCTCCTCAACTCAGGGAGATTCTAGGGTGTTTCGGTTCTTACTCCCTGAACTGCAGTTGGAAACTCTCTCCTATAAAGAAGCTGGTACAATTTTAGAGCTCACCTTCTTTGTTTCTATTCTCTTGGGGATCCTGTGCTATTTGTTTCCAATGTCTGAAAACTACTGTTTCATACATTTTATTTAGTTTTTCAGTTGTATAAGACAAGAAGCTCTATTCAGTCTATGCTACCTCTATCATGGCTGGAAGTTTCATTGTTGCTTTTTAAACATACTCAGGGCAGCAGTCTGCAGCTACACAATTGCACTATGCAACTCGAGAATCGAAAGTGAACATACCCTCCTCCCACCTCTACTCTAGATCTGAGTAAAATGGAAGCCCTAATCACACTATTTATATTGAGCTTATGGTCAATAAATCTCTCATTTGAGTAAAACTAATAACTCAAAGGCAGATAACTCCTAATTTATAAATGTCATGATCTCGTTGTTTGGAATCTGAATAAATCTTCTCATCAAATCATTATCATAAATGATTATTTGGTTCCCACAATAGACCCATCATAACATAACTTAAGTGTAACAACTTCAATAATCACTTAAAAACATTCAAGTACCATTTATAACATGGTAGTTGTGAGAAGACACAATTGGATTTCTAACCAGAGATGCCAGGAACATATTTCTGTCATTTGTTAGTTTAGTGTGCACACACACTCACGCAAGAGTGTGAGAGAATAAGGGTCAAGTTTATAAAAATTCAGATGGAGGATGAGATAGATACTAACTTGTAAACTGTATATTAACATAGGGGCAGACCTCTTTTTACCCATCTAATATTACAGAAAGATCACATTAAAATATGATAATAGTAAAATGAAATGTACTTACTCATCCAACTCCTCTTCTTCAGTTCTGGAACTATCAGCATAGAGATACTTGCTCATGTCCACTGGTCTTAAATTTTTTCTTTTTGTAGGCTGGGGAGGAGAATCCTTTATAGTTACAAAGGTTTCTGGCTCATCGAATGGGTTCAAATACTGTGGAGTCTGTACCTCTTTAAAGGGATTATAGCTGTTATTATAAAAAGATTCTTCTGGTTTTTTAGGTGAAACTGTTTCAGAGATTTGTTCTATAAAACAATAGGGAAAGATGAATTAAATCAAGTTAATATTATCTGGTATTTTCTTATATTTTTAGTGTTTTCAAAAATACTCAGTCTTAAATTAATAAACTCTATGGGGCTGAAAGAGTACAGAGTCATTATATGCTTGAGAGAGACTAAGTTCAGAAGACGTGATATCTAAGATCTTTGTCTACTTCTCCAGGAATGATGCTCCCCAAAATAGCATCTTTGAATTGTTAATGCCCTTGGAATCTCTAAAAAAATTAGCATTATGGTATGCCAATTTTAGACATTTTAACCTTCTTAAGTATTCTATTTTTGCTTATTTTATTTCATTATACTGGCTTGCCATTGCAAACTGATACAGAATAAATTTCTGTTTTTAAAAGAAGATAAAATGGATTAAATTTTCAAAGGTTCTTTGGTAGTTATACAAGCAGAGACCACTTAGGGATCTGAAAACTCATTCAGGAATATATCAAAAATACATGCATGTATCACTAAATTTGTCTTTGTAGTCTTCAAAGAGCAGGTTTATATATGCTATGAAGACCTTAAATCATTAGAGCTTTTAATGAGATGTTTAATTTCTTTCAATATAACTCATATCCAATCAACACTCTATTTAACACAAAGGAATAACAAGAATTCTGAAGTCAAAAGAACTATATTAAATTCCTATTGAGAAGCTGATAGACATGTTACACCAAATTCTTCTAAATTTTACTATTTCAAATTTCAATTTGAAAATAAGGATACTCTTAAAAATAAAACTGACTTTACAGCAGAAAAAGCACTACAACAGTATCATGTCTTCCAATAACACTTATGAAGTGCTTAGTACCAGCCTTTTTCTTTTACTCTTATGTTTATTGATATTTTAAAAGAAAACTAGAATGTGTAATAAAACTGTTCAAAATTCTAATTTTACTGATATAAATATTTTTCCAAATTGAAACACAGTTTCAGAGTCTATAATCAGATAGTACAAAACCAATCTTAATTATGCCATGTAACTCTAACAAAACATTCTATAAGAAAGCAAAAAATTGGTTATTAAAATCTTGAAGAAAAATAATTGTTTCATAAGTGACATTTCAAACAAAGTAATCCAATTATTATTAAAATCTCATGATTACTATATATTTATGATGTTCATATTTTAGAGTCAAACTACTTTTTACTAATGCTTTATATATTAGCCCAGAAAACATATTTTGTCTTTACACTGAAAAAATAGAAACAAGAAATGAAAAAAAAAACCTCTGAATTGAAATTCTGTAGAGCATGGTGAAGCAATTATAAAGTGTGAAAGGGAATCATAACAAAATCATAATAAATCAACACTGAAATGAATTTAAATACAGCCTATGCTAAAGAAGAGACTCAGTAACTGTATCTTTTGTAACACCAGGATAATACTCAATACTATCACATTACTATAATCTTTATAATAATCTAAGTGAAGCATTATTTTTTCTCTGTAGGGGAAGAGAGACTGCAAAGTTTTTGCCTATTCAATATTTTGTTAACAAATATCAAGTCTCAAAATGCTTAAGAAACTGACAAAATCTGTCAACAGAAATAAGATTTTTATTTTTACTTTCAGGTAGAGGATTGCAAAAATTGATCCAACCAATTCATCAGTTACAAAATGAAAAAGCAAGAAAGTATTCAAACCATAGAGCAAGATTTGAAGATAACAGAACTGGCAACACTGGCAACAAAGGAGGGTTTAAGATGAGATTATTTTATATAAAGGCTAACAAATACATTTAATAACTTTCTAAAAGCATCACTGAATCACAGAATGTCATGAATCTAAGAGGAGAACTGAAACTATAAAAGCAAAAACAAAAACAAGGTCCTACTATACAGCACAGGGAGCTATATTCAATATCCTGTAATAAACCATAGTGGGAAAGAATATGAAAAAGAATATATATATGTATAACTGAATCACTTTGCTATACACCTGAAACTAACACATTGTAAATCAACTATACCTCAATTTACAAAAACAAACAAAACAAAACTAGAGGTCTTACTTCTTCAACAGCTCTTATCTAAGCTTTAGGAGTTTAAAACTACTTGATAAGAAAAATGACTCAGAAAAAAAAAATACCTGGTTTTATTCCTTACATATATGTTGTTATATGGTGGGAATGATTCTCAACCTTTTTTCTGCTCTGTGCTATTCACATGCACAACTTACTCTCATTACTGAGAGTAATTCTCAGTCACAGACATGGAGTTGTGGGTGGAGGAGCCATCAGACAGCGGTGTGAGGGCAGAAGAGCTATATAGAGGGGGGTCGCCTCCACCACCCCAATATGGGTATGTACCACAGTGTGACCTTGCTTGGTAGGCCAAGCCAAAGAGATTTTACTGTATGCCAGCTAGGTAAAAAACTACTGTCTCTAACTTTAGAACTTTACTATTTGATCAAAGTAACAAAGAATTAAATAATAAGCCTGTAAATATCTACACAAGGCTTTTTTTTTTACTTCAAAAATAATTAAATGGAAGCTACCCAGAATTGCTGACCAACTGTAAGTGGTACTGAATAAAAATGTTATTGTCATAAACAAAAATTACTTTATAGGTCTTTAAAAAATCTCTTCCTGCCCTTACAGTTCAACGGAACTTGACTATATACAGAAAAAAATACAGGAAAAAAACCCTGCTACCTTCTGAATCAGGATCTCCAAACGGATTTAATTCTGCTACATCAGGATCACCAAATGGATTTAAATTCACAGTGGCCAAGTCCTTTTCTGCTTCGTCCAAAAAGTTAAGTTTGTTGATAAGCTCTGAAAATAAACATATGTGTCAGTTCGCTATAGTTAAGCATAATTATTGTTCATTCATGAAATGGCTCAAACTGTAAAAATTCACACTAATAATACCTGCAAATAATAAAACATAGCATCTTACCAATGGCAGAATGCCATTCAAGTAGTTTGTAGCATACCAACATATTCACATAAAACAAAATAAACATATGAATGTTAATTTGAAAATTATACCAGATAACAAACTGGAGAAACTTTCATCTGAATGTAATTTCATCCAATAAAAAAACACTGACATAGATTTTTAGAAAAAACATCCCTCATTCCTAAATATGAATAAATCAAATGGGTTTAATATAAGCAAATATTTTAAAAACAATATAGTTACAAAATATAAGCTAACTGAAGAAATATTATCATGTTATATGACCAATTATTATTTCATGTTTTTAAAATCACTGCCTATCAAGGATCCAGATATAGGCTTTGCTAAAGATGGTAAGTTGTTATGTTGTTGCCTGTTGGTGCACTACAAATTACCAGAAAAATAAAGAAGTATTCAAGAAAAAGCACAAAGACAAAACTGACAGCTAAGTACAGACAGAAGTCAAGAGGTAGCAGGTCACAGTAAATACAGGCAATCAGAAGCAGAAAGAAAGGAAGAAAGCTCTTAGACCTTCAGAGGAACTGGCTGATTTAGCTGAAGGCTTATTTGCTTGCTTTATGCAGTCATCTTGATCTTCATCTAAGCTGCTCAGAGCATTCAATTGGTTTACAATTTCTGTAAACAGAAGCCAGTCGAGACAAATGTAAGGTAAGGTCATTTAATTAAAGAGCCATAGAAGCATGCTGTTACTCAAAAAGACAAAGAGAGGGGAGGTTTGGTTAATCAGGAGAATATATTCAGAGGATGTTATTTTGATGAACTATAACAGATGTATTTAACTGAAAGTTATGCTGTACTCGTATTTTAAGATGGAAAATATTTTATTATTAAAATTTATATTAGTAATATAACAACCATGTTAATAAACACAAAACAAAGATAACCCTAGAGGTTGACACTGGTTTTCAGCAACCATATTATGCATTTATAAAATAGTGCTTTAAATGCACGCATTAAAAATAGAATAAGAAATATTATCTGATACCATAGAAAATATGTGCTTTTTGTTTTATAATATTCTAAACTTAAACTTAAGGTTTTAAGAATATATCTACACGAATCATGAACATAATAAGTACTCATTCATATTCCAGAATTTTAAAAATCAGCACAAAATAAGAAAAGCAAGCAATAGTTATTTTCTACTCCTGTTTTCTAGGGAATTTGTTCTTTCAAAGGAATTCTTGAATATTTGCTTTACGATGTCTTATAATTTAGCCAATAAGAGATAGAATAAAAAAGAAAAAGACAAAAAAATCTTAAACTAAAAATTCATTTTCTGCATAAACGGAATTCTTTACATGAGTCATACATATTTTGGACAACTCTGAATATGTGAAATTATGATCCACTGGGTGAAAATTAGATTCAAATAAAATAATAAGAGCCTACCAGAATATTCTAGTTAATCCTTGCTGTTTCCAAAGTTAAAACCTGGGAATAATTTAGGTATTAGGACAAACCAAATAAATCCAGATCAGTCAGTGGGAAATACAGAAAAATGTCAGAAACAGAAAATAGTTGGAAATTCAGCATAAACATGCTATTCTTTAATACCATAAATCTAAATACACATTCTAAGTTTTATTTGAACCAAATAATAGAATAGACGTTGTAATAGGTTGCCTTCATCCATTCAACTGTTGTTGAACAAATATTTATTTATCACTCTGTGCCAAGTACCATGCTTTGGAAACAGGGATGGGGAAAAAAGAAACAAAACAGACATGGTATTGTCCTCATGGAATTTACCATCATAAAGACAGAAATTAATACTGAAACAGAATAAATGACTACCAAAATACTGTGTGGTCAGAAATATGTATTGTTTTATGGACCTCTGAGCCAAATACATATGAAAAATTGATAAATTTATTCATTTCCCTTGTCTGAATGAGAAATATATTTTGCATGAATAAAACTGCTTGAGATAGAAAGTAAGTCTAGAAAATAAGGAGTAAATGCAATTAATACCAACTGAACTCTTAATCTCAATGTGAATAAGAGCTAAATAGCCTTTATAAAGTGTTTTCTTCCATTTTACTCTTTATTTATTTAAACTCCACTCTGACTCAAACTAATCTAGCAAATTCCTCAGTAGGCAAAATTCATTCTTTTTTGGGGGGAGGGATTAGGCTTATTTAGTTACTTATTTACAGAGGTACTGGGGACTGAACCTAGGACCTCATGCATGCTAAGCACTGTACCACTAAGCTATACCCTCTCCTGCCCAGAATTCATTCCTAAATTAAATCCTTTACCTCCCACTACTAGTCATTGTAACTTTGTAATTTTCACAGAAATACAATGGAGAGGAGTATCAGTGCTATGTGATTACCAGCGCATGACTGATTTTTTTCATTCATTAGTAGTTTTATATGTTTTTTAAATTTGCAGATGGCTTATTTTTAACTTTGAAAATACGAAAAAAGAAATATTAATAATAGTAGCTAACATTTATTAAGCAATGGAAAGGCATACATTGAGTTAATTCTCATAAATATCGATGTATTATCATTAATATCCACATTTTATCATGTATATTAGTATCATTTATTTGCACTGTATTCCCAGTTGTACTAGGTTAAACATTTAAAAATAATTAAAAATAATGCTCAAAGATACGTAGTGTTCTTTTTACATTTTAATTATTTAATATACTTAGATATAATCTCAATGAAACTAGAAATCAGTCATTTATTCAAACATCTTATATAATGAGCACTATAGAGAATACAGAAGAAATACTAAACTTGGTCCTTACTTTTAAAACATTAATGTTGTTCCATTATAAACGTAGGTATAATGTAGGCATTTATTTATATACTATCAAGATGAATATTTCATGACTAAATTATTTACATTGTAACTTTTCTGAAAGCTTAGAATATTTCCCCTTATGCTTTTAGTGATATCATAAAACAATTGATGACCATTTCCTCATTAATTAACCCAAAGTAATTCCTTATTTCTATTTCTTGTCACTGATGACAAGCTGTCCTAGCATCCTCTATTTATCCATAGCTTAAATAAATCCTTGACTCCTAAAACTTCTGCATCTAGAATTTTCATTCATATTAACAGAGTGAAAAGATAATGTTTCCTTTATTTGGTTTTCAAATAAATGTTCATCCAAATCTTAAAAAGAAGCAATCTCCAAAGAAATAACATTTATTTATATAATAAACATTTCTGAAGTATCTATTATATGCCTGGGATACTACCTGCCCTCATGGCTTTATCCTTTGTGGGACAGACAGACAAGTAAAGCAATATACAGTGTATGATAAATATATGTTATGACTGAGATACGCATCGTAGGCTATGTGAAACTGGAAGAGAGATATATAACTCAGTTTGAGATCAGGAAGGCCTCCTGGATTTATTCAAGGAGGATTCACTCAGTGTAAACGAGACAAACAAACTATTACTATTATTAAAATAAAGGGGAAACTGGAGGGCATTCCACAGGATGAAAGAGAGGCAAATGAGTACATGATCTACTCGAGGAACAGCAAGTTGTTTGGGGTTTAAGATGCCAGGGATGGGGGATGGAATGACATGAAGATGACAAATGTCCTAACATGAATGTTACTGTGACCAAATTAAAGAATGTAAACTTTACTCTGAAAGCTTTGGGAATCCATCAAAAGATCAAATGCATATCTTAGAAACATCATTCCAGGAGCAACATGGTGACAGCACTTGAGGAAAACAGGGTAAGAAGCAAACAGATGAGTAGTTCAGCATCACCACTCCATGAGGGGAGGCCCTTAATAAATATTTGCTAATTAAAGAATAAATTAAAAAGAAAGATTTGATGGTTAATTCGACAAGGGGATGGGGAAAGCAATGTGGGACAAAAGCCAAGTTTCTGTTTTGGGTGATTGTGTGGACAACAGTTCTAGCAGTGCAACTGGGGCAATTCAGTTTGGCCATACCAAGCTATAGGTGCCTATGAAACTTCTCATGAAAATAATTCAATTAGCAGTTGCACATGTGGGTGCAGACTTAAAATACGTAATCGTGTTATATATTTCTCCTTTAAAAAAAAATCTTTGTTTCTTCCAAATTTCCTACAGTTAATGTGTTTCACAGTTATAATTAGAAAAAAAACTTAAAAACTTAAAAGAAGGCTTACAACAAAGATTTATTCCCAGGATTTTTTTTAAGTAGGAAGCTTTCTCACTAGTATAGTACCCTTACCAAAAAAAAATCTCTGACCCAATATATTTTATATAATACTTAACTATTTATTAAAGCTTTGTTCCACCAAAAATTTACACTTTGGAAAATGTCAATAATGCTATATAACAGCACAAATTTCTACCTTAAACACAACTAAAAATGAGCAGTAATCTATAGTGTTGCATTTAGTCATCATAACAGTGTGTCAATCTGGACTTGCTTCACATTGGTGAGAATAAGAAGGAAAACTAAATTAGGGGCAGGCAATCGAAGCACAGGGTCAAGTAATTTGAGACTCTTCTGTACTGTTAGGAAGGCAAAAGAAGATAGAAATTGACCATCAAAGATTATCACACTGAACCAAAATGGGGGATGGAGGTAGTGTCATGAAGAGAGGGTGGGTTTTTCCTTTTAAGAAAGTCTGTAGTTGAGTTAAAAGGGTGGAGGTGAGGGTGGGTAGGGGGAGGACCTGCCTAGAGTTAGAACATATCTACAAATCTTGCAGCAATCTCATTCTACTCTTCAAAGTATAATAAGATTCAGTACAGGTATATCTCATTTTAAGGTGGTCTAGAAAGTAACATTACAACTTCTTGACAGAGATCAAGTTCCCAAAGATGTCACATTTCTCACAGGCTTGAGACCATAAATATTTGGTTTATGGATATAACTAACAGGTTTAATAATGTGATTTTCAATCCCACTAGCCGATCATAATGGGGAAAGGAGGGGCTGCTTCAGGCAGAAAAGTAAACATTGCAGAGTCTGTCTCCCTGGATCTTCAACCCCCTCCTCCTAATTAATTAGTAAGCTTTAATGTCTTATTGACATGATTAAGCTGCTCCTCAGTTTTTAAAAAAGTTTCTTAGCCATTAGTTTATTCTAGTTTGGCTAGTCTCTCTTAATCTTTATAAGAAAACATTAAAAAAAAAAAAAAACAGTAGTCCAGAATTTCTCACCTAACATTCTTCAACTTACTGCAATCTTTTATCCTCACTTTTAACCATTCTCCTTACTAAAACTGCTCTGAGGTCACCGTGTGTTCTAATTGGCAAATAAATATACTAGACACCTGTTAGCTCTTACCATACTTGACTTCTGTATAAAGAAGAAAAATGTTGATAATAACCATTTTTCCCTTTGCCTCTTAAATGTTATTATTCCCTAGGATCGTATCATAGGTCCCATTCTCTTTTCCTGCTAAATCTGCTTTTCCTGGAAGAATTCATCTACTCTCTTGGCTAACCTAACACATACGTGGCTAGGTTTGAATTTCCAACTGCCTAGTGGGAATTTCCACCCTAACGACCCTAGACATTCCCCTCACATACTCAACAATACAAAAAAATGGAATTAAATCTCTGGGCATTTATGTCATGTTCATCTTTCATCTCTAACACCCAGAAGTTTTTCACATAGGTAGTATTTAGTATGTAGTGAATGAATGAATTGAATGAAACTCATAATATTTGGCATAATTTTTATAAAGGCAAAAAGACATAATATACCTTATTTTTAAATTTCAGAAATAGTATATTTTCTAAGCTATGTGTCTATCTATATATCTACATGTTTATGTATGTATGTATTATGTATCTATGTTTCATTTATCTCCAGAAATGTTACAGTTTAAGCCAGTACCCCAAAATTTGGTGGCTTAAAACAACAAATATATATTGTCTCTCACAGTTCTGTGGGTTGACTGGATGCAGCCAGGTGGTTCATTGTAGTTAGAAAGTGGCTTGAGCTAAAGTCATCTGAAAGCTTGAACTAGGCTGGATGTCTAAAATGGCATCTTCACTTGTATGTGTTTCAGCTAGAAGGCTGGAACAACCAGGGGCTGGCCAGACATCTTTCTCTCTCTCCAAGTGGCCTGTCCATGTGGGTAGTTTGGGGTTCCTTTCAGCCCAGCAATCTCAGGGTATTTGAACTTTTTACAAGGCATCTGGTGTCTGCCAGAGAATGCATTATAAGAGGCCCAGGTAGAAGTCACAAGGAATTTATAATTTAGCTTTAGAAGTTACAAAGTGTCACCTCCCCACAGCATTCTACTGGTTAAAAGTGATTTACAGGGCCAGCCCAGAAGAAAGGGAGGGGACTACAAAAGGGCATGAATATTGGGATGCCTGGTGCATTTGAGGACAATCTTTGGAGACAAGCTACCAGACAGTAGATCAATAAATCAGAGAGTTGAACTCATTCATTTTCTTACTAATCTAACATATTTACTATAATGTTTACAGGTTACTTCCAGTATTTTACTTAGCACATATGTGAATGGCACAAATCTTAAACTGTACAATTCAATGAATTTTGACAAATGTATACACCCATGTAACACAGAACACTACATCACCCCCACAAGTTTTCTCATGCCTCTTTTCAGTCAATCCCCAAACCCACCAGCTATCACTATTGTAATGTTTTTATTATAAGGTTAGTTTTGTCTCTTCCAGAACATCACAAATGGAATCATACAGTACATACTCTTTTATGTAAATCTTCTTTTATTCAGCATGATGCTTTTGAGATACACCCACGTTGCTGAACGTATCAATAGCTCATTTTTACGATGAATAGTATTCTATTCGCGAATACAATAGTTTGGCCATTTTCCTGTTGATGTACATATACTTAAACTATTTTCAGTTTAAGGCTATCATGAATAAAAATGTTCTGAACATTTTTGTACAAGTCTTTTTTGTGAATATGTTTTCATTTCTTTGGATAAACATCAAGGAGTAGAACTGATGAGTCAGAGGGTAGGTCTATGTTTAGTGTTACAAAGAAACTCTCCAAGTGATTGTACCATTATACTCTCTACCAACAATGGATGAGAATTCCAGTTGGTCCACATCCTTACCAACATTAAGTACTTATTGGCAGTCTTAAATTTTAATCATTCTGGTGGGTGTGGAGTTGTGACTCATGGTGATTTTAATTTGCTTTTCTCTGATAATAAGAGATGCTGAAACATTTTCATGTGCTTATTAGCCAATGATGTCTTTCTTTTTGAACCACATGTTCAAATCCTTGCCCATAAAAAAAAAAGTTGTCTTTTTATTATTGAGTTGTAGGACATTAAAAAAAAATCTATTCTAGATATCAGCCTGTGTCAGATTTATGCTTTGTGAATATTTTTGTCTAGTCTGTAACTGGCCCATATATTTTCTTAACGATCTATTTTTTTTTTAATTGAAGTCTAGTCAGTTACAATGAGTCAACTTCTGGTGTACAGCATAATTTAATGGTCTATTTTGATGAGCATGTTTTTAATTTTTTTCAAACACAATTTCATTTAATTTTTTACAACCATTCTGTGAGGTAACACCACCAATATTAGATAGATGAAGAAGGCTCGGAGTCTTGTTCAAGGACACACAACTGGCAAGTGGTGGGTGACACTAACATTCAAACTCAGGTTTCCAGATCCAACATAATGGTGTTGTAATGCCTCTTTGTGTGTTTCAAATTAAAAACAAACAAAAAAGACCCAAAAACTTAGAAATGAGACACAGTAAAGCACATAAACCTTTTTGCACATATATTAACCGTTATAATCATTGACTAGATCAAGATACCCACCATTTCGAGCAATCCAAAAAGCGCCCTCCTGCACCTTCTCAGTCAATTTCCCCAAAGTAATTACCACTCTGCCGCTATCATCATAGACAGACAGGTTTTAGAGTAATCTAACTTTTGGGAGTTATTAGCACAAAATTCCGTATACCAATCCTTCACCCTGCCATCCCAGCTTTAGTACTCAAAGCTGCTCTAGCTCTAACTTTTCAATTCAAGTACTCACTGTAGAGACTAGCTGTTGGAAACAGCTTCATATTCAATTTCTTGCAGTATTTTGAAATTCATACTAACTGAAAAAAATAAAAAAAGTAACTCCTGGAAGTAGAGTCAAAAGACTGTCATCAAACAAATAAACGTATCTTAGGAACACCACAGACAAAAGTTGCTTGACTCAAGTAATTTGGCACATCTACTTCCAATCATGGTTTCTCATTACGAATGAACCAGCAAAGGCCGTTTCAGTTTGTGGAAGGGAAGACTAGCCAGGAAGGGTATGGGACAGAGATTGCTTTGCATCGTCTTACAACACACCAAAAAATACATGTCCACATGGCTTCCAAAGTTGACCTGCTCTTCTACGACGCACGGAAAACAAAAGTAAAGGGGAAGACGATCTAGGTGGAGGCAAGTGGGGTAAAAAGAGGCTTCAAGGAGGCTTTAATGGGGGCTTTCCATTCCTGGCAGACTATCTCTTCAAACACATTCAGTCTTGTCCAACCTGGCAGTGACGGAAGCAGCATGACAATTTCACCCCAGGCTCTCAAGCTGGGTTTGGTGAATTTAGGTGATTCTAGACAACTTTCTCTCTCCTCCCCACCCCCGCCACTCAGTTCCGGTTTCGCACCTCTTCCTAATTCCCACCACTGCCGCCTGCGGCGTTTTAAGCAGTCTACCAATTGATTATAGCTGAGCATCAGGGAAAGCATGGCATTTCTAAAGTCAGATAACTCTTGGTGTCATATGTGAGGGAGGTGACAGAAGGCGGGGTGTCTAGAGAAACGTTCTGGCCCAAAGCAGGAGGGCAGGTCCCGAGGTGGGCTCGCATGACGGGCAGCAGCACACCCATGACGACCTCAAAGACCAGCGAACTCTCCTCCCTCTTCCCTCCAAGTGCCAACGACCCCGCCAGTCAAAGCCCCCCGAGGAAAAGAGGAATGCCCAAACCTCAGAGAGCTGCAGGGCCAGGGCTCAACTTCACAGCGCAGAGAAGGCTCTGGTCTCCGTTTTCTCTCTCTCTCTCTCTCTCTCTGGAAGCCGCTCGCAACCCCCAAACTGTGGCGAGGGCGTTGAGTTGCACGCCCTAAGAAAGGAACTGCACTCCTCCAGAAACCTGCGCCAGCAGCTGGGCTGCAAGTCGCGTTTGCCCTTCTCTGCGCTGCGGTCTCGCGAGAGCAGCCCGCCCACGGGAAAGTTGGGAACGCCCACCGCGAGGCACGCTGGGAGTTCCTGTTATCGCTTGTCTGAGGCGGCTGTGAGGGCTGCATTAAAATCACTGTGAGGTAATCCTATTGTGTCTGTCATCTCATTTTTTGTTTGTTAACTTAAAAAAAATAAGGTCAGACTTTCCTTGTTCTTAATAAACAAGTTACTCTTGAAATCTGAATACTTTTGAGTATTAGGTTAGGAGACCTTGGCTTTACTTCAGCATTTCTGTTTTACTCACCTTCCTCTGATGTGGCTTCAGCCGAGAGGGAAAGGCATTCTGTTGTGGCACATAATGAGGCCGCCAGTTAGCCAGTTTGTGAAAGTTTACCAGAGATTAAGTGTAAGAATAGAAAGGAGTCTATTAGGGTATGCTGTCACAGACAACAGCAGTCCACGCAGAGGAGAGGTACCTGGGTGAGCCCATACGTTTTTAATTTTGATGAAGTCTGCTTTATCAAATTTTTCTTTCATGGTTATTATTTCCCATGAATTATGTAATGTAAGAACCTTCTGGGCACCCTAAGGGCACAAACATAGTGTCTTTTTAAAATTTTTCAGAGGCTTTATAGTTTTAATTTTTACATGGATGTCTATGATCTACCTTGAATTAATGTTTGTGTATACTGAGAGGTAGGAATTGAGGCTCGTTTTTTCCATATGGATGCCTGAGTATTTCAGTATCATCTCTTGAAAATACTTTCCTTTCTTGACTGAATTATGCTGCACCTTTGCTGAAAACTACTTGACCAAATAAGTTTGGGTCTACTTCAGGACTCTCTGTTTTGTTCCACTGACATGTCTGTCCCATGCCAATACCACACCATCTTGATTATTACAGCTTTACAGTAAATCTTGATGTCAGGTAGTACTAGAATAATAATTATATTCAGGATTGTTTTAGTTATTCAGTTCCTTTGGTTTTCCAATTATATTTCAGAATCACCTTTTCAATTTCTACTTTTAAAAAGCCTGGTAGGATTATGAATGGCATTGGGTTGAATATATAGATTTATTTGGGAAGGAATAATATCTTTACAATATTGAATCTTCTAATCTATGAACAGACTCTCCAGTAAGATCTTCTTTAATTACCTTCAGTAATGTATTAGTTTCAAGTGTAGAGGCTTTTCCCACATTTTCTGTTAAATTTGTTTCTAAGTAGTCTGTGTTACTTTTAGCCTCTATGTAAATGGAATTGTTTTGTTCATTTCATTTTCTAAATGTTTGTTGTTCATATATAAAAAATACAAATTTTCCTATATTGATTTTGTATTTTGTGTCCTTGCTAGGATCTGAAATATACTGTTGAATAGAAGTGGTGAGAACAGTTACCTTTGCCTTGTTCCCAATTTTTAGAGGAAAAGTGTTCAGTGTCTCACCATTAAATATTATGTTAGCTGTAGCTCTCCACAGCTACTATTTATCAAAATGAATAAGTTCTCTTATATTAAAACTTTGCTGAGAAACTCTGTTGGATTTTTTTTCAAATGTTCCTTTCTGCACCTGATGATTACATGGTTTTTCTCTTTCTCTTTATTCTGTTAATATGGTTAAACCAACCTTGCATTCCTAGGATAAATTCTTAAAGAATGCATATTGTTACTTAAAATATTCATTGTCTCCTGGCTCCCTCCCTAAATAAATATTGGAGAGCTTCTAACTTCTCCTTCAGAGCTCTTACTTCCATCCTGGCCATGTCAGATGGGTATTCAGTATCCACAGAATTCTCCCAGAGTCTTACAGGGGATGCTAGAGAATGCTCAGTTGTCATTAGTACAAACAAAGCAGCATTAGGGTTTGAGTCATGCAGAAAGTAGGCTGAGTTTGTAATCTGTATCTTTTGCCACTTTTACTATTCTCTAAGTTGACACATTTGAATTCTAAACACTGGGAAGAGATATCTTAGGGTCTCAAACTCCTTTAAGAAACAGGTAGCTATGGTACTTCATAAACATTTTATCTCAAGGGATCATAAGTGCTCCCACCACTCTGCTTCTACCCTAGTTCCCCATCTTAAACCTAAATAACAGCTGCAATATTCCAGAAATTCTCATCCTCCACACAGATCTCCAAAATACATGGCCATTTAAATTTTTTTTACTGTATAGAGTCCACAGAAATCCTATGATTTTTTTCATGAATGTCCTAGATACCAGAGGTACATGCCCCAGTAAAGACCAGAAGCAAATTAATGGAGGTATTCTCTCATCAGAGTCCCAAGTTTACACTGAGGAACTTTCCAATTTAAAGAGAAAGACCTATTTATCCTCATTCATAGCCCTAGCAAGTAGGATATTTAATCTCAGAGAGCTGAGTCATACCAAAATCAACTCTAGATCCTCAGATATGAACTGTTATCTTCTCTACCACCATCTGTGCTCTAAGATTATGTTTCCTGAAGGTAGCCAATATGTCACTCTCTCTTCCTCCTCCTGAATTAACTTTACCAACTATAGGAAAAGGATTAACAAACACCACACAATACTGCTTATGGTAAAAATGAATCCTGATTTATAAACTGCATCTCAGTGGGAGGCCTCTGAATGGACTATAAACCTGATGATAGGATATATAGCTTGAGCTTCTCTGATTGTGGAGACTCTTGTAACTGGGCATGTCCCTTACAAGGACCCTGGATAATATACCTACCAAACTATTACAAATGATATTAGCTCTTGTGGAGCATGAAGATTCTAAACCAAGGTAATCCTTGCTCCAAACTATGTGGATCTTGTCTCCTTATACCCACAATGTCATTTGGGAGTAGAGGTCAAGGAATAGCAACTGGGCTGCTTTGCAAACCCCAGCAAAAGAGAAATGCTTTGCTGGCATGCTGTTTCCTATCCAATATTCTTCTGAAAGAATCTAATGCCAAGTTTTGCCAATCCAAGTCCTATGAGTCTGAATGTCTGGTTAAGCCTAACCAGAATCCTTGGTGATCTTTGCAGTAACCATAAGTATACTAAGGGGCTTCCCAGTGTCTCATAATGTCTCATTTCTTCCATAATGCTTTGCTGTAAACTGCTTCATATAAACCTGATTTTCTTAGCTATATTCAACAGGGCTTTGTCATTTATGCAGGACGTCTTTTTTTTCCCCTTCCTGTTTATATGTATTCAGAAATTCAACATGAATCCCAAAGATGGTCATATTACCAAACACTGGTTCAAACATTGTGAGGTTGCCATATAGATGGAAGCACTGATTTTTTTGAAAACATATGTAATATCTAACACAAGCTGCAACAGACTTTCCATTAAAAGGCTTTGTTTCTCCATCTCCAAGGTCTATCACTTCCACTACATTTCAGTGATTTTTCCAACTGCAATTCAAAATTTCCCTGTGCATTCACTGGTGCTGAACCTCTGCAGAAGGCATCTGTATACATAGTTTCAACTAAAGGTCCCTACCTAAGAGCCAGTCTTAAAATATGTATCCAGTTAGAAGTGAATTCTGTCTCAGACAGGGTAGGGACTTTTGCTCAGTCTAAGTATAGACACCATGAATTTACTTTTACCTTCTAGCAAAGATTAGAATTTCAGAAGATATATTTTGTCAATTACTATTGATTTTCAGCAATATTCCATAAGAGCATGGGGCTAAATGAATAGCCTCTAGGTGTCAATCTAAGATATACCCCAAAATAATTGTAACAGTCTGTTCTTTCAAGAAGCTTGCAGCTTAGTTGACAAAATAATATACCCATATAATTTTATTAAAATAATGTGATTGCATTTTATGCATTTATATTATAATATAAAGAGGCACTTAATATAAACAAAATTTAAAATAACAATTCCTTCCTCTATAAAAATTGGGTCAACAATTTTTTAAGCTGCAAGGAAGAGAGAACATAAGCTGTGTTTAAGTTATTGCCACTTTAGCTGGTAAATAAAAATACTCACCATACTTATTTGTACCATGTTTATAAAATACATTCATTTTGTTTACTCTTAAGCTATTATTCAAACATTACTATTGTTTAATTTTAATGTACTTTTTATTATCTTAAAACTGCTTTACCCAAATATTTTTAGACTGGTAGTGCTGGTGCTGAAAAAATATTCCTGAAAGTTAACTTTGGAATTTACATGTGCTAAAAAATGCAACCAGGAAGCCAAACAACTGCCGTAATATGCTGTGCTTTTAACTTAAGTGATTGTCTTCTACAATTTGATAGAAAAATGCCAAGAAAAAAAATAACACCCAAGGAAAAATATGTTACAATGATTGAAGATTTATTGCTTAGAGCAGAAATCTAATCACCCGCTGTCCCCTCCTACCTATGCTCCCTCAACACATATTTTATATTCATTACTTTGGGGAAACTAGTCTTGAATTACTTAAGGTTCAAATTATGTGTCTCCTCTAGATCACATTCCTTCCATAAAATGGGAACACCCATCCTACATAAGATAGTATGTGATTAAAAGTTAAAGTGAATGGAACAAGATAATATGCCAGAGTGATCAATATGGGCTACAATAGGAGAGGGAAGCCCATTCATCTCCATTTATGGCCTTTCAGTTAACATATTTTAAATTCTCAATGTGCTTCAGACAATGTGCTAAAAGCCAGAGATGAAAAAATGATCAGAACATAGTCTCTACTTTGAAGGAATTTCATAAAATATAGATAAATAAATAAATAAATAAATAAATAAATAAATAAATAAATAAATAAAACAAGACAGTAGCATTCCAAAGAAATTTTGGATCATCACAAAGTGCATTAAAACAATTACTTCTGTTAGGGTCAGGGAATTTTAGGCTATCTAAAAACATTACTCCTGCAGTAGGAATTTTTTAAATTAAGGTATATATGTATGTTTAAGAAATAAGGATAGTTATGATATGAATGTTTGTGTCCCCCAAAATTCATACGTTGAAATCCTAATTCCCAAAGTGGTGGCATTAGGAAGTGGGGCCTTTGGGGGTGATTAGGTCATGAGGGTAGAATCCTCATGAATGACATTAAAGCCCTTATTAAAAAAAAAAAAAAAGACCCAAAAGAGCTCCCCTTCCCCCTTCCACCATGTGAAAAATACAATGAGAAGTCTGTGACCCAGAAAGAGGTCCCTCACCTGACCATGTTGACACCCTGATCTCAGACTTCCAGCCTTTAGAATTGTGAGAAACAAATTTCTGTTGTTTATAAACCACCTAATCTATGATACTCATTATAGCAAACCAAATGGACTAAGACTATAAAATCTAATTATTATTGAATCCTTTCATTAAATCTGTATTTTGCTTAAAAATAATGTCCTTTCTTTTCCTTTCAGTACTAGTGCAGAACTTGTGACATACTGTTATCACCATTTTTCCCCATGGCTGTGATCAAACAGTACAACACTGTTCAAAACAGCTATGACTATGAAAATGTGTGGTTTTCTTATTGCTACTTATGGCACTAGTGCCTAATTGAGATTTAGTTTGAACCAAAAGCCATATACAAAGAACAAACCATATTCTCTAATTGAAAGATCAAATTATATCCTACTGGAATTACAAAAAACGCATGCTGTGAAAAAATGTCTGTATTTATAAATGGTACAGTAGAAGCACAAAGGATAGAGTGATCAAGCTTAAGAGGGAGTGGGTATGAAAGGCTTCTCAGAGTATGTGGCAAAAGAAGTAGAATTTGAAGGATAGGAGGTCACTGGGGGTGGTAAGGGAAGAATATCAACTTATCCTTCTTGAAGTACTCCAACTAGTCGAATAAAACAAAGAACTCAAAGACAGAAAAGACATGGCATTTTTAAAAGTACTGTATAATTTTGCTGCCATCATTATAAACAATGCAAATGTCGGCATTTATTATTGAAAACAGAAACCCAAAATGTTTTTGAAATAAAAATAACAACCAGGAGGGGCTGGAGGAAGGGGTTCAAGGAGAGAAGAGAGAATCATATTGGATCTCTCATCTCACACAAAGTGAGTCAACACATTTTGTTTCATTTTTAATGTTAGTAGAGAAATATAGGTTCATTCATTTATCCATTAGCTTATTTATTTTAGAGGATACTATTCCAAAATGAAAATAGAGTACGTGTAACTTCCAAATTACTCTATTAAAAATGCTTAAATAAAATATTTGAGAATGGCAAAATGTAAGGGGTGAGTGGAAAAAATAATAAGAATATCCCAGGGGGGAGGGTACAGCTCAGCGGTACAGTGTGTGTTGTAAATAAACCTAATTATCCCTCCTCCAAACAAAAATAAACAAAAAGTAAATAAATAAAATGTTTGGAAAAAAAGAATATTCCCAAATAAAAGTATAAAGTAATGTAAGTGAAATTAAGTATGTCAGTTATCAAGAAATATAACTACTAAAGTACAAAAACTAGAAGGTTAGATCAACCAAATACTGTTTATAAAGAGAAGTATTTAACACACACAGAATAAAAATAAAGTGATAAATACACCAAATATAAAGAAAGTATAGATTACAAATATCAACATCAGGCAAAAACTCAAGGCAGGAGGCATTAAATGGGGTGAATTGATCAAATTATAATTCACAATGAAGACATAAGAGAATAAATTTTTATGAACTAAATAACTTAGGATTGAAGTTCTCTTTCATTGATGAACTATAGAAAAAGAATAAGAATATAAATAACTAAATAATATAAATTTAAAGTTTGGTCTAATAGCTACATACTGAATCTAACAAATAAGAGTATACATGTAAAAAGGTATTTATGGAAAATTTACAAAAACAGATCATATACCTACACTACTAAGAAAAAAACCTCACTCACATTTTTTTAAAATTGAACTAGGACAAGCTTCTGAAGCTTATTTGAATGAAATTAAGCTAGAAATAAACACCGCACATGACAAAGCACATTCTCCTAAACATCTTTGGGTTAAATAAGTAATCAAAACGGCAATCATAAATTAGAAAATAATGCAGCTGACCCCTGAACAACACAGGGGTTAGGGGTGTCAACTCTCTGTACAGTGGAAAATCCACATATAATTTACAGTTGGCCCTTGTATTCATGGTTCCTCCATGTCCTCAGTTCCTCCATATATGCATCCAGAGATTGTGTAGGAATGTTTAGTACTGTAGTATTTCCTACATATCTGCATCCACAAATCATGTAGCACTGTAGTATTTATTACTGAAAAATATCTGTATATAAGTGGACCTACACAGGTCAAACCAGTGTTGTTTAAGGGTCAACTGTAATTTATGAAATTTGCTCAGGACAAAATATCTATTCTTGCATACAAGTCTGAACAATTCCTTATAAAAGATTTCTAGAAGTGGAGTGGAAGTGAAGGTCACTGGAGTTGAGGAATTCAAAGAAGTTTCTGACTAAGAAGTTTAATGGGTCAGCCATGGGATCAATGGAAATCCTCCACATAGTAGCAAGAATTGAGGCAGAGCCAAGGGATGGATGCCAAGGTGCCCAACGGACTTGGAAAAATCACCAAGAAGTGAACAGAAGGTAGAAGTCAAGGGGTTCCTATCCAGTAATTTAAAACCATTTATTAGCTGAAAGGCATATGTATATAGTGCTGGATTTTCACTCCAATAATAAAGATGTATAACATCAGTTCCTTAAGGGTGATAGCAGATTGTGCTGATAAACATTTACTGACTAACACAAAGAGGTTCTAACCACTTACCATCTTAGTAGTTTGATCAAATCAGCTATAAGGAATGCTTGCATGGAAGCTTCTAGATACATGGATACATAAGATGTATACAAATTCAAAACAAAGAATGTCCATGTGATTTATGTGAATAAATGAACATGAACTAGGAGAAGGTAGCCAATGCATTTCCTCATTTCACCCTTAAGACAGATTTTTACTTATAGAGCGTTCATCCACATGTTGACAAAATCAGTATAAACATATTTAGGCTACTTTGTACTATGAGTAGTTCCAGTAAAGTTTTATGCTTTCTTGACTAGCTTTGGACTTGATCTTAAACTGCTAAAATCTGTTATTACCATCAGCATGTAAAGTTTCCAGAGAGCTATATGGTATATTATACTAGGAAGGCTTAAGGAAGGAAAAATATCTTGGTGGAATTGTTTTTTTCCTGGGAAACAAGAATGAGTTTTTCAACTCTGCAAAAAAATAAAAACTTTTAATGCAAATAAAACTGACCTGTAATTTTTGCTGCCTTTTCTTCTTGGTTCACTCGGTTCTCATCATCTTCTTCATTATCTTCTTCAAAGTCATCTAAATTGCCAATATCAGCCTGCTTCATACTCATCAAACTAGCCAAACTTTGCATGTCTTCATCCCTGTATCAATGATAATACACAGTTTATTAAATGACATCGCTCAAAAAAGGGTTGTTTCTTAAGAAAATAATGTTAATATATTCCTTCTTTCTAAATGTTAACGTCTTTTAAATAGTTGTAAAAAAAAACTACTGAAAAATCTAAATATCCATATTTTTAAATGGCATGTTTAATTAATAAAAAGCGAACAGGATTAAAAACTAACTGGTTAGGAGGTAGTTTAATTCTGTGCTGCACATCTATGGAAGGCTAAAATTTTCTTCATGGAATTAAAGTATGGTTTCCTAATCATGAAGTCTGGAAACAAAAACTTGCTTCATAAAACAGCAGGACAGTTTGCAGATCAGGTGAGATCTAGACTTTCAAGTATTCAAACTTTCAGAAGGAATTAGAAGAGAAATTCTTAGTCTGAAATCCATGAACCCTTTTGGTCTTGCAGGTAGGAGTTAAAAGAAGTGGTAAACCCTGTAAATTATATTTAAATCTTGTTTAAATGTGCATTTTTCTCAAAGGGGATAAAACCCTCCTAAAGTTAAGAAACTACAGTAACTGGAAAAGTACCCAAAAGTCTCATCTTTTTAAGAATTATAAGATGAAAATGGCTGAGGTTAAATACCATATATTTGATAAAATATAGAAATGTTTTTATCTTGAAGTATTTTAAACATAAATTTGTAAAGTTTACATTAAATGCTCTAAATGTTAAATAATTTAAATTTTCTTGATCTATTATTTTAACTTTAAATTTCAAATAAACTATAGTGAATGAAAAATATTTCTAACATGATATATACAAACTAAATTTCAATCTGGTATATTTCCCCAAATTTAGAAAACCAAATTAAAAGTTTCTCATGTTTTTACCACAATAAAATAAAAAATGAAACAAAAAATACTGTTTTTTTTATAAAGCAATGCTTGTTAATATTCACTTATATTCTAAATATGGTATGATTTTGCAGACTTTGCCTTACAAACTGCTTACCTATCACTGGGATATAATTTCAATATATAACATTGTTCATAAAATGTTAACTTGCTTAATTTTACCCCCCATATTTTAACCCTGAAAATTTTTCTTTGGGAAAGGTGAGGAGGCAAGGAATGAAGAGGTAGAGAGAAAGTTTAGAGTATTCCAAGAGAATTCTCCACTCAAATTGAGACATTTAGTTTGACTAAATTTCCTCTCACCCAAATTCTCATGAGTGGTGCTAATTCACTTACTGATTCTGCCCAGGGGAAAGGAGTCCACCTTCGAAAGATCTTCTCTGATTTTGTTTTCTCTCTTTGTCCTGTGTTTCCTTTCTTTTCACTTTGGCTTGGATTTCAGGGTAAGGTCTTTACTTTTAATTTCTCAGTATTTAAGTTTACAAATTTAAGTCCTGAGATAAAAGACTTAATTACTTCCACTCTGCACTGTCTCTCTACCACACTCACTTAGAAGCCAACTTTCCAGAGACGAGGCTTACTGTTATCTACCAAGTCATTTGCTGCCCTGTAGATGAGTGTCAAACATCTCATTTTGACTGACGCACAGAATCCAGTCTAATCAGTCAAATAGAATGGCCAATTATAGTAACAACATTCCAAACACATTCAGAACTGTGATGCAGATTAGACTGAAATGTTCATAGCTGTCTTCTTCCCATCACCTTTTAAGTCTTAGGCACAGAATTCCCATTTCTCCTCTTACTGACCTTCCACACCAAGTAGGAACTAACACTTTCACCACACTCAAAACATGCTCTTACCATTGACTTGACTGCACGTAACAACTAAGAGGAATGTTACTACTCTCCAGTTTGAATTTTACTCTTTTAGGAGACTAGAACTGGATGTAGAAATTATTTTGTGCAATGTCTATTCAGTGATTAAGAAGTGATTTTATCTAACTGTACTGTACCTTCCTATAAAATTTTTAGAAGGCTGAGCCAAAGAACACAAATTGGCAGAAGTTCCTTTAGTTCTTTCAATCCTCTTATCCTAAACTTTTCAATTTGGGTTCCTCTCATGCCCTAGCTGCACCAAACAGCTCCAAAAATTGAACTGTGTAATTCAGAGTACAACTACTTACACTGAAGACACTGAAACATAAAACAGACACTTTTGATAACCTATACAATTTAAAGTTTGAAATTGCTGTCGTCACTTTTATATTACTGTTCATTTTCTAGAATCAAAAAGAGACTGTAACTAACAAGCAGTTCATCTAATTCAGCAGTAGACGTTCTCAATTACTGCCAGTCTAATGAGTCAAAACCATTTACCTACAGTGTTGTTTTAAAACATACTCTGAAGCTGCTTATTTGACAAAAGAAACTTACGTGGCTTTTCCTTCCCGAAGGAAAATGCAAGATAATGAAAACTGAAGAGTGGCAGATACAACTTTTTTAGACAATGGCTTGAATTTTAACTTGACGTCAGTCTGAGTTGGCATTGGGCTTGCATACTGTTTCATGTTGATGCTGCTAGTAGCAAGAGCTTTCCTTCGACCAGAAGGGGATTCCTGGAAGGTTTAAAAAAAAAATTACATAACTTGGAGTTATTTACTTTATAGACAAATATTTCTGAATGTTACTCTAATATGATTAAATAAGAGTTGAATCTTCCTTCTCCAATGAATTCCTATAACACAATATTGAAATAAAATTGTAATAAGGTTATATCACAACTTTCATATCTTTAAGTAAGGCAGATATAAAATTGGAGAGAACTGGTTCAGGGAAGTAAGGGACGACTAGAACAACCCTACATATCTCACGAAAGGAAAAGCAAGGGATGAAAACTAGGACATAAGGTCCCCTACCGTAAAAAGAGGATCTAGCACAGGGCTAGGTATCAAAAGTGCTCAACAGTTGTTTCCTTTCTTTGATTATATTTAATGTAACCTAATGATATCTCTCCTTTTTGAACACTTAGTATTTCTTATAGAACCCAAACCTCGTTGGCATTCTACCTCATTTCTATCTACAGTCTCAGAATTCCATCCTGTGATCTGAGACTTCTTCCCAGGGTCTTTTCTGCTCATTCAAGTCTAAAGTTCTCTCTCCCTTCCCTAAGATCATATCAATCAAGTAAGAGAGTTGGTTTCTCTAATTCTATACCTGTGGCAGACATTGCTACCCAATCCCAGCAGATCTCAAAAGTCTTCCCCACACAGCTATTACCAATTCATTAGAAATGGAGCACAAAGACTGGGACATTGTGCTGTACACCAGAAACTGACACACTATAATTGACTGTACTTCAATTAAAAGAGAGAGAGAGAGAGAGAGAGAGAGAGAGAGAGAGAGAGAGAGAAAGAAAGAAAGAAAGAAAGAAAGAAAGAAAGAAAGAAAGAAAGAAAGAAAGAAAGAAAGAAAGAAAGAAAGGAAGGAAGGAAGGAAGGAAGGAAGGAAGGAAGAAAGGGAGCATAAAATGAAAGCTATTTGCTATCAAATGCATTTAACATTCCATTAATAAGCTATCTTGTTTCAAAATTATCCTTTGCAGAATAATAGCCTAGGAAAACAATGAAAACAGGATAACAAAATAATGATTGGGCATTAAATATGTATAAGACATGGTGTCAATTCTGGAGAGATATGATGATGAATAAGACATAATCTATTACTATGTTCTAACGGCAAGGGGAAATCTTAGATACAGGATAATTTGTAAATAAGGTAAATCAGAGGTCATATACCATCATTAATGCAAACCAAAAGTCATATATACCAGCATTCCTTAGGATTTACTGGTCTGGGATTCCAGACCTAAAATAAGCCCTGATTTTCCAGCTGTGTGACCTTGAGTAAGTCAATAAACTTGAACCTCAGTAATCTTCCCTATACAATAAGAAGACAAACAGAAATCCATTCAAGCACTACAATGGTTTTCTATAAAATTACTCAATTTTCTAACCAAGGCAGGAAAAACTACCATTAACTTCTGAATTACTATTTAATAAATCTTTGTCCTATGATTGAAAAACTTGCCTTAAAATAAGAATTTACTAATTTAATAAAAATATTAAAACAGGCTTTTTCAAAAAATTGACATTTCTGCCAGCAGAACAAGTAAAAATGTAATGTAGCATCCCTAAAGAATACCTTGTTTTAAAATGTGGTCTTATCTGTCAGATTATGCACAGCATTATTATACAGAACTATTAGTGCATGTAGATACCTTATGAATGAATTTCAAAAATACATCAAGCACTTGAGAAGGATTTAAGCCCTCTCAGAAGAAATACTTAAGAATATGCAAATACCCTCAACTGAATCAAGTTGAACAGATGTGACTATCCCAAACAATACAAGTGTTCTTTCCCTGGTCGCTACTGTCAATCAAAGAATAAGATTAAGGTCCAAGGTTCCGACAATGTGCAAAATGAAAAAGTATGATCAGCGAGTATCAATTTATTACACTGATATGAACAATAATCTCTTATTGTACCTTTAGAATAGCTAACAACTATTACATATAATATAGGATTTAAAGCCTCTGTTTTGAAAGCATGACATACAAATTGCTACATATTATTTTCAGATTTGTTAAACAAATTTGTTCCACAAAATGACATTCATCTCTTAACAGTAATTATTTAATTTTATAACCAAATAATCAAACTATAAAAATTAAGATAACTTGGAAATGAGCATAATTTTGAAAGCGTAGTTTACCTAGTTTAAGGATGATTCCTGCAAAATCTAGTTTTGCTGATTAACATTCTGTGTATTTCATTTTTTAGATAAAAAGTATGTAGGAAAGTTTTCTACTGAACTCAGAGGATTTTTAAGTTTTTGGTATATTGGTGTATCTGAAACAAAAGGAAATAAAAGCTACTAAATTCTAAATACAATAGAATTAGCTGTATCACTTAATTAAGCAATTACTTGCTCAGCAACAATGAAAACAGACCTTTGATAAGGTCTGGGCAGGTGAGTAGAACAGAGCTCTTTTGAGTCTACAATATCCATTCCTAAAATTAACGTAGGATCTCACTGAGAGTCTGTATCCTTGATGGGAAAAGGGGTCTAAATGGTGTTTCTAGTAATTCTTCACCCAGCTGAGTTATTGTTTTCCTCTTTAAAATTAGCTATCATATAGAAAATATATTTTTTAAAAGAATATTAATGAGAACAACATAAGGCTCTCTCATGGCTGTAACCCCAGCTCCACGAAACTTCACTTTCTATAATCATCAAGTCTATTATCTTTACCCACCCAAAATTGCTTTCATTACTATCATCAGTCCTATAAAGACAAATGAAATAACTGATTGCATTGCTATGTCTTTCATATCCTATGGGCCATCGTTAAAGGACTAACTAAGGGTCATCCTGGCAAGAGAGTTTAGAGAGAATTACTGTTATTGTTATCAGAGTCCTAATGCTATTTCATGTTACATGTTCATGTTGGACAAGATGAGAGAAATAAGAGGAAAAACAGTAAGAGGAACACTTAAAGAAAGTAAGTTAGATGACAGAAGTCAGTAAGAAGTGAGTGTTTACATTTGTCTAAGATAAACTGTCTCTGGGCCTATGTTTATACCTTTGTTTGTATGTGAATCTGGCACAAGTATTTTGAAAATTATTTCAAAATCCCTAAGGCAGAAGTTCTTAAACTTTAGAGCTTATTAAAAAACAAAAATAAAACTAGGAGAGCTTTAGATAATTTAGATATCTGGATCCCACCTCTAGAAATCCTAAATTAGAAAAACTAGAGATGGGCTCAGGAATCTGATGCATTTCTAAAAATAGTAAGTCCCTCCCCTCCCCACTCCCATCCTGCCCCTCCCACAAACACACCCCTACCACCAGGTGATTCTGATCCAGTTAACCTAAAATCACATTTTCAGAAATACCTTCCCTAAAGAGATTCTAACATAAAATTATTTTACTTAAGAAATCTCAATCTCATTTTTCATAACTATTCTATGTTATAAAAAAGACTTAGCTATATATTTCCATTTCTTTGAAATCCAGCTTAATGTAGCTGTAATCAGACAAATCTAGATTAGAATGTGACACCAGCACTTATTCACTGGTTAATCTCTGGCATATTTCTTCAGGTATTTGAGTCTCAGTTTCACACTCTCAGATTGGCAAGTATTTTTAAAAGCTGGACAATACCAAGTGTTAGTAAGAATGAGGAACACAAAATTATAAACTGACTATACTTCAATAAAAAAAAAATATATATATATATAAAGAATGAGGAGCAGTGCAAATTCTCTTAACATTGCTGGAGAGAGTTTCAACTGATATAGCCACCTTGGAAAGCAATTTGACTTTACCTTGTTAAGTTCAACATGTGAATACCTTATGACTCAGCAATGATTTCCACCCTAGAAATATGTCCTCAAGAAATTCTTGCAGTATTATGAAAATATCTACCAGAGCTTTTAGCATATAGTAGGTGTTTAATAAATAGCATTATTAATATTTATGGACCATTTAACCTGCTTTATTACACTAGTATTATAAACAGTCCATCCAGGATCACCAATCTTGAAAAGGGGAAAATAAATAAATGCATAATCAGTGAAGGATGTTTGTTTTAAAGTAATGTAGTTACATTATTGAAATTCATGCACAGACCCCCTTATACTTTCATCATACCTGAAATGAATACTCTACCTCAGTGTACACTTGTTGCCATGGGAGTGCTAACAATACAAGCAACAGGTGAATAAATGTTTACTGTGTATAGCATAAAAGGAAAAAGATTGACAGCTTTTCTAATTAGGAATGAACTAATACATTCTCATGAGACTCAGGACTTTTTAAAAAATATTTTTAAACATTATAGATTTTACCAAAAAAAAAAAAGTAGCTAATCTCACCAAGTTTACCCTCCTAAAATTAACAACATGATATGTAATATAATGGTAGCAAGACATGTAGTTAAATGGGGTATTCTTTAGTTCATTGTATAAGAATTTGGAGAGAACATCTCTTGTCCACATTATTCAAGTTAGGGTCTTCTTACAGAAATAGTTCATTGTATAATATCCCATTCATTATGAACCCCAAGATAAATACAATTAACATAATGCCTCTCATTAAAATATTTGACTGATTTTTCTCTACCTATTAAAATGTCACATAAAATAAGCCATGTGCTAGAAATTTAACTCTCCCATATAAGAGAACTGGGGGTGGGCCTAAGGAGAGAAGGAGCCTACTTAGATTTTATAATTTTTTCAGAGCTTTATTACATAGAATGCTCTAAAAAATTCTGTCATGTACTAGTAATACCTTAATTATCATGTTTTAATAACACACTGAAAATTAATGGCATTATCATTTGAGTTTTTAAAAAATTGTGAAATACATCACACATGCTAAAGTATAAAACATACAAATACTATTTCATGAATAGTAAAATGAACATCCTGTACCCACCATCCTGCTTAACAGAACAATACCAGCACCTTAAATTCCTCCTGTCCCCTCCCAAATTGCATCCCCCCATTTCTTCCTCCAGAAGAGACTTGCATCCTGAATTTTGGGTTACCCCTTTCCTCCCTCTCTTCAAAAAAGAATACTACCTATGTATGCATTCCTAATGATTATATTACAGATGAATGGATAAAGATGATGTGGGATATCCATACAATGGACTATTCACCTTAAAGAGAATGAAATTCTGACACATGCTACATCATGGACAACGCTTGAGAATATTATACTAGGAGAAATAAGCCAGACACCAAAGGACAGATACTGTATGATTACACTTATATGAGAAACAGGCAAATTTATAGAGACAGAAAGTAGAACAGAGATTACCAGGTATTGAGAGGAGGGGAGATAAAGAGTTATTGTTTAATGGGTAAAGAGTTTGTGTTTGGGATGATGAAAAAGTCCCAGAAACAGGTGGTCACAAAGGTTATGCAATATTGTGAGTATACTTAATGCCACAAATTGTACAATTAAAAATGTTTAAAATGGTAAATTTTATGTTATGCATATTTTACTACAACAAAAAATGAGAAAAATACATTGTGTAGTTCTGCATGTTTTTATCTTTGTATAATGAAATAACATTAACATTTTTGTAAGTTGTTTCTTGTGTTGAATATTAAATTCTTGATATTCATCTATGCAGATGTGTACAGCTGTAATTCATTAAATTTCATTGCTCCTAGTATTCCATTATATGAATATTCTACAGTTTACCTAACCATTTTACTGTTGATGGACATGGTTGCTTGAGGTTTAATTATTTATTTGGAATTATTAACAATGCTATCAATATTCTGTCTATATCCTAGTGCACATGTGTAATAGCTTGCCTAGGACATATTTCTAGAATGGGTCATAGCATATGTACATGTTCAACTTCACACCAGAAAATGTCAAATTGTAATCCAAAGTGGCTTTATTAATTTACATGCCCTAAGTGTTTCCATTGCTCCACATTTTACCAACACTTGGTATTTTCTTTTTCATTTTTGCCAATCTTGAGATGTTACCTCATTACATTCTAAACTGCATCTCCCTGATTACTAATGACATTGATTATCCTTTCATAGTTTATTGGCCATGTGTTTCCTCTTCTGTGAAATCTTTTGTACTTTTTCCTACTGTGCTATGTATCTTTTGGTTACTGACTAATTACATATGCACTCTGATACTGAATCCACTGTCACTTACATGTGCTATAAATACCTTCTTCCAGTTTTTAGCTTGTACCTTCACTCTCTAAAAAATCTTTTGAATGAACCCAATTTCTTAATTTTAATGTGAAGTCAACCTTTTCCTTTACGAGTTGTGCTTTTGTACTTTTTTGAGAAAATATTAACCCTGAGGTCATAAAGCTATTCTCCCTTTCCCTCAAAACTTATATACCTCTGCTTTTCATATTTAAGAGTCCTTGCCACCTGGAATTAATTTTTGCATAAGTTTTCAGAGAGGAATCCAATTTCAGTTTTTAAAAATTTATAAATAAATAATTATTGCAGCACTATTATTAAATAATTCATGTATATCCCTCCTTTCTCCTATTTACAATGCCCACTCTATCAAAAATCTGGTTTGCATATACAAGTCTGTGTTCTCTAATTCTGTACCACAAGCCAATTCTAACCTCACAACAAGATAATATTGCCTTAACTACCAAAGCTTCATCTTTTGGGATAACTTAAGATTTTTTTAACCTTGAATCTATGCTGTGGTTAAAAGATTAATGTGGTAAATTAGTAGATTTTCTAAAATTAAAGCAACTCCACATTCCTGGGAAACATTACAAAAACATCCAAAGTTATCTGGGCCTGTTTTCTTTTGGGGAAGGTTTCTAATTACTGATGTAATTTCATTAATGATTACAGAAATATTCAGGTGTATAACATTTCCCTAAGTCAGTTTAGAAAGTATCCCCCCCACCTCAGAATTTATATGTTTCATCCAAGATCTCAAATTTGGTAACATAAAACTATTCAAAATATCTTTTATTATTTTAATCTCTGCAGAATCTGTAGTTTTGTACATTTTTTTACTCCCAGTACTATTTGGGCTTTCTCACACTCTATTGTTCCTAGATAGTGCTTGCTATAAATTCTCTTTTATTGGGCTTTCCAAATCAATGACTTTGGATTTGTTGATCCTTTGGAATGAATGTGTATTTCTATTTCAGTGGTTTCTGCTTCTTTATTATTTCCTTCCCCCTACTTTCCTCAGGTATATTCTGTTTTAACTCTTGAATTCTGAGCATTTCTTCTTTCCTGATGTAGAGTATTTAAGAGTATATATTTCTCTAAATACTACTTTAAATGTCTTACATTTTAGTATGAATTATTTTTGCTATTCTGTGAATATTTTCTAATTTTTCATTACAAGTTCTTAGACTCATGTTTATAAATTTTTTTCATCTATATGGAGTTTTTCTACTTTATGTAATTGATTACTATTTAATTGATTTACAATCACAGAATGTGATCTGTATAATGTCAAGTCTTCAAAATGTACTGACAACCTTTATGGCCTGATTCATGATCAATTTTCATAACTGTTTATGGGTCCTTAAAAGTATTTAACTGGTGTGCATACACTGCTGTTCACTTTACAACAGGATCATTTTTATGCAAAGTCACCTAATTGCACCAAACCATTATATTTCCTATGTGAAAAGGATAAGCAGAGCAGTAGAAATTTCAAGTGTGAGGTCATGGAACATTTTCCAAAGAACACAAATCAAGAAATAAATAAAGGAAAGAACTGAGAAGCTACTCACAGACTTCATTACAGTCCAGTCCTTTTACATAACCTCCCTTTATTTTAGAACTGGCACTTGTAAACAGCATACATCCAAAAAAATTTTTAATCCAGTCTGATAATCTCTGTCTTTTACTGGGTAGTTTAGGTGAACAATTCTGAAATGTTTCTAACGCTTTTTTAAAGCATGTAACAGGGTCTTGAGATAAAAACATTTCATTTCATTCAAACATGACTCATATGTTAACACATTTTTATGAAGAATAAGTATACTTTCTTCTATTAAGACTATTTTTTAGAGCAGTTTTAGGTGTATGACAAAACTGAGAGGGAGGTAAATAGATTTCCCATCTATCCCCTGCCCCCAGGATGCACAGCCTACCCTATTATCAATATTGCTCACTAAAATGGTACATCGTTTACCACAGGTGAACCTACACTGATGTATCATAATTACCCAAAGTCCATAGTTTAAGGGTTCTCTCGTGTGTTGTACATTTCGGACAAATTTATAGTGACATATATCCATCATTATGATATACAGACCATTTCACTGCCCTAAGCATCCTCTGTGCTCTCTGCCTGTTTGTCTCCTCCACTCCTCACCCTTGGCGACCACTGATCGTTTTACTGTCTCCATAGTTTTGCCTTCTCCAGAACATAGTATAGCTGGAATCATACACTAGGTAGCCTTTTCAGATTGGCTTCTTTCACTTAGTAATAGGCATTTAAGGTTCCCTCAGGGCTTTTCTTTTTAACACTGAATAATATTCTATTGTCTGTATGTACCACAGTTTATCCACTCATATGCTGAAGAACATCTTGGTTGCTTCGAAGTTTTGGCAATTTATGAATAAAGCTGCTATAAACATCCATGTGCAGGGTTTTGTGTGGACAACGGTTTTCAGTTCGTTTGAGTAAGTACCAAGGAGTGTGATTGCTGGATCATATGGTAAGAGTATATTTTGTTTTGTAAGAAACTGCCAAACTGTCCCAAAGTGGATGCACCATTTTGCATTCCCACCAGCAATGTATGAGAGTTCCTGTTGCTCCATATCCTCACCAGCATTGGGTGTGGTCAGTGTGACAGATTTTGGCCATTGTAATAGGTGGGTAGTGGTATCTCATTATTTTAATTTGCATTTCCCTAATAACATACGATGTGAATATCTTTTCATATGCCTATTTGCCATCTGTATATCCTCTTTGGTGAGGTGTCTCTTAGGGTTTTTGTCCCATTTTTAAAATTGAGCTTTTCTTACTGTTCTTTGTATATCTAGGATAACAGTCTTTTATCAGATAAGTCTTCTGCAAATATTTTCTCCCTGTCTGTGGTCTGCTTTCTCAATCTCTTGACACTGTCTTTAGTAAAACAAAGTTTTCAATTTTAATGAAGTCCAGCTTATCCATTATTTCTTTCTTGGATCATACCTTTCTTGTTGTATATAAAAAGGCAACATCCTACTAAAGGTCATCTAGGTTTCTCCTATGTTATCTCCTAGGAGTTTTATAATTTTGCATTTTACATTTAGGTCTATGATCCACTCTGAGTTAATTTGTGTGAAGGGTGTAAAGCGTCTGTCTAGATTCATTTTTTTGCATATGGATATCCAGTTGTTCCAGCACCATTTGTTGAAAAGACTATCTTTGCTCCTTGCGTTGTTCCTTTGTCAAAGATCAGTTCACTCTACTTATGGGGGCCTATTTCTATATTGATGTATCTGTCTATTCTTTTGCCAATACCATACTGTCTTGATTACTGTAGTTTGTAGTAAGCCTTGAATTCAGGTAGTATTGGTCCTCCAACCTTGTTCTTCTCCTTTAATATTCTGTCGGCTCTTCTCAGTCTTTGCCTCTCCATATAAACTTTAAAATCTATTGATATCCACAAAATAACTTGCTAAGTCTTTCATTAGAATTGCATTGAATCTATAGATCAAGTTGGAAAGAAGTGACATTCTGACAATATTGAGTCTTTCTATCTATGAACATGGAAGATCTTTGCATTTATTTAGTTCTTCTTTGATTTCTTCATCAGAGTTTTATGGTATTCCTCACATAGATTTTGCACCTATTTTGTTAGATTAATATTTGAGTATTTCACTTTGGGTGTTCTAATATAAATGGAATTATGTTTTTAACTTCAAATTTACCTTGTTAATTGTTGGTATATAGAAAAGCAATTGACTTTTGTATATAAATCTTATATCCTACAACCTTGTTATAATCATTTATTAGTTCCACGAGTTTTTTTGTTGATTCTTTCAGACTTTCTACATAGAAGATCATGTATTCTGTGAACAAAGACAGTTTTATATCTTCCTTCCCAATCTGTATACTTTTAATTTCCTTTTCTTCTCTTATTCAATCAGCAAGGACTTCCAGTACAATGTAGAAAAGTGGTGAAAGGGGACACATTTGACCTTAGTGGGAAAGCTTTGAGTTTCTCACCATCAAGTATGATGTTAGCTATAGCTATAGGGTTTTGTAGATATTCTTTATTAAGTTTAAGAAGTTCCCCTCTACTCCAGGTTGGCTGAGAGTTTTATCATTAATGGGTACTGGATTCTGTCAAATGCTTTTTCTGCATAAATTGACATATTCATATGATTTTTCTTTTTTAATCTGTTGATGTGATGAATTATATTAATTGATTTTCAAATACTGAAACAAGCTTGCATACCTACTTGGTGGTGTGGCATAAATCCCACTTGGTGGTGGTATATAATTCTTTTTATACTTTGTTAGGTTCAACGTGCTAATATTTTGTTGAGGATTTTTGCATCTATAGGAGTTATTGGTATTTAGTTTTCTTTTCTTGTAAGGTCTTTGGTTTGGGCATAGGGTCATGCTATCCATATAGAATGAGTTAAGAAGTATTCTTTCTGTTCCTAGCCTCTGAAAGAAACTGTAGAGAACTGGATAATTTCTTCCCTAAATATTTGGTAGAATTCATCAGTGAACCCATCTGGGCCTGTTGCTTTCTGTATACTCTCTATACAAAACAATTTAATGAGAAGATTGTCATTGTTTTACACTTTTACAAATCTATTAATGTGTTTCTTTCTCTAAAATCTCTTTAATATCTGGTTAGCAGACAACTAGATTCTCATATCTACTCTCATATTCAATCTGTGTGATATGTTGTTTTGGTTGAAATATATGAAGAAAATCTAGCCTCATACAGATACACAGTTGGAAAAGACAGGAGAATTTTAATGACATTTTCAGGTAATTTTGGGTCTTCTTTGATACTATATTGAAACTCCACAGTGGTAATTTCTTAAAAGTTAATACTAATGTGGAATCAGAAGCCATATCAATAAACTTTCTAAACTGTGTTAAATTAAAATTCAATGCTCCATCATGTATGTTGAATGAGTTTTTTACTCATGCATGATTTTGTAACATCATATGCTTTGGTCATTTGGAAAATACTAATTCTCTGAATTATGCAGCTATTACAAATGTTGACACATTTCATTATACAATACCAAAATAACCACATTTGCTTGTATCACCACCTATTCCATCACATATATCTTTAAGTTTTGGGAAACTATCAAGCTTAATGTGGTGAGTATAAGTTTTTCAAAATTCTAATTTTCACTTGAAAAGTTGAATTGTATCACTGGCAATAAATAATTTCAGTCACTTACCTGTAAGTAGCGGGCCCACTGTGTTCAGTTTCAAGAAAATGTTTGCCAAATAAATACCAAGTGTGAATAACCGATTTGTTAGTTGTTTTTTCAAGTAAAAATGGTATTCCAGGATAAAAATGTGGTTAGTTTAGTATACAACTCAATCACACAAGTGTTTTTCTTTTAATAACTTTGTCCTTTGCAATGCAGTTTAACTTCTTTATGCGTACTTCCTATTTTGTCACAAAGAATATTAAAAAGATTGATACTCAAGGGGCAAAATTTAATAAAATTAATAGTCTTATTAGAACATCAAGAACATATTTAAAGGAAACCCATGTGAGGGCTAGAGCCTGGTTATAAATTTTCAAGGATGATATTGCTTCTATCCATTAATGTTAAGGATAGAAGAAACAATTTTGCTTATTATCTTCTGTGCAGTGTATTTATTTCTTTTTTGTTTTTACACTAATGGTACAGCTCTGAGATGTCAGCTTTGTGCAACAAGAGGATCTTATTAGACATTCCACTTTGGAATGGGAGGTGCTAGATGTTTTCTGTATCTTCATGCAGTGGTAAAAGCAGTAAATCACAGGTTCAGTAGAAACTCTCAGTGGGAACACTATGATGAATGCTTATCTTCTAGATGTCCTGCTTTCAACTTGTTTTTTTAAAAAAAACAAAACAAACCTTCCTTGGGTTCTCTCTGCGTCATTTTAGGAGTGCATTTATAAAATAACTTGGTTATATTTTACCCAAGTTTTTGGCTGTGTTTCCAATAGGAGAGTTACTCATGCTATCTAGTTCATCACATTGCCAGAAGGAAAATTCTTCATTTGAATTGGAGAAGAACAGAACTGAGCATTCTAATAAAGAAATAACCATCACAACAAAGTTCACTTGTCTCACATTGACCTAAGCTCTCCAATTCCGTAATTTTTAATGACTTACTAGGATTGTTTAAGAATTTATTTTATTGGAATTGTCTAGATATGAACCTGTGATCATCAGTGCAACTATGCCACTCTTCTTGTTTTATCTGTTTAGAAGTTATGTCTCAGGATCACCTTAAGCAGGTAGTAAGTACCTGATGATAAATCAATGCTTGCAGTACATACCCTCCAGAGTCTCATAGTCTAATACCTGATTCTGTTCATTCTTGTCATCAGAACCTTAAGTTCTATTCTGAGTCTGTACAACTGAACCAGGGCACCAAGAAATGAAGTGAAAGGCTGTGAGAATTCTGAACAGCATTCTAAAGACACATGACCAGACTAATGCTTAAAAGTCTGTTATTAGATGTTGACCTCTGTCTTATGACTATGTGAATTACTTCTCAGTAATGAATTAACACAACCAAGTATTTGTGTAAACATCCATTTCTCTACTGACTCAAATACCAAAACTGTCAAATGAGATAACGTAGAATTGGATGAGACTTTAGAAGTTTCTTAATCCAAGCTGTCACCCCAGTGCAAAAACACCTTATACCATCACTAATAGAGAGTTATCACATTTATTACACTCAAATTCAACCGAAAAACTTCCAAGACCTCGTTCTTTCTGACACAAAATAATTTGGTGTGCTACAATACCAAGGCCAACAATTTGGCTTTATCTATTCTACAAATACTTATCGAAAGCCTATTATGTGCCTGGCATTCACTCACTTAACTCTGTGAAAATACTTTAAACTTTATTTTAAAATGATAAAAAGTCAACCTAGAAGTCAAACTGTCCTAACATTTTCAAAATTGTGATTGCTAGTCCTTTGAGCTGTTACAAGCACCACATTTCTTGGGCCATGCTGAAAAGATCTTTGCTTCATCAGCAGACCAAAATGGAATACTACAGAATTTAATTTGGAGTCCATGGAGCAATTAAATGCTAAAGCAGACATGCCATAAGGAGCTCTCTCAACTACAAAGACTTAATTAGAAACCGTGTCAGCTAAAATAACCAACTTAGATGGTTGGATGGAAGAGAGTTTGGTAGCACAAATGTAAACTGAAAGAATCAACATTAAAAATCAGTTTAGATATGTACTTAAAACATTTATAAAAATTATTATACTGATTTTAGAATAAACTCTAAAATTCCTCTAAAAATATCTAAATAAAAAAACCTCAACCTTCTCAAAAAGAAGGGAATTCCAGATGTACATAAAAATGCAAGTTAAAGCATTTAAGTGAAATATCTAAATAAGTTGTAGGTTGTCCAAATTAAAAAAAAATTATTAAAGTGACTCTAAAATCAAACCTACTATAAAATTGCTAAACCACAGTTTCTATCAATCCTTTTCCTATAATCCTAAAGAATGCCACTTAAGTTTACTCATACTATTATATGTAATACTTGTCATTTTCAATGTGTTAAACATATATTTAAAAAATTTTAAAACAAATTGGAAATGACAAGTATTACACTAATATTTCTTCCACTTTAAATATTTAATAACACTCCTCTTATGTCAGTAATATACTTAGAACACCAGTACGGATGCTGTGACAGATATGACTATATCAGTTTAACTTCAGGGGCAGTCAACTGTCTTGGATCAGAACTCACATGGAGGGAGCAATGTATCAGACAACTACACTCCAGTGGCAGCTCTTCTTTTATCTATAATGTGATCAACACTTGAGACACTGCTAATTGCACAGTGAATATAAAAACTGGGGTTTATTTGTAAAATGAGTAGCTTGTTAGTTAACAAGAGGAATGTTAGAAGTGAGTTTTCATTACTAAAATTAAATATCAAGGAATTGTGAATTAGATAAAGTGTTTTATAGTTATTCTCCACTATTGAATAAGGTATAAAGATCCAGAAAGAACTACAGTTTTTACTTTTAGACATGGTACTCAGAGTTCCCTTAACAGTCCTGTATCTAGCCCTTGGTTTGGGAGCATTTCTGGTTGCCTGATGCAGACTAGAAGAGTAACTGAACTTTGCCTTGTGAATGCTGTGCATCTAGTTTTACTGAACCTTTCCTGCAAGGTGATGGCTGGAATGCCTAAATGAAAAGAGCTCAAAGCTTCCTGCATGGGCCTTATAGAACAGGTTGTTACGAATTGTTTTGTGCCTGCATGTGAATGAATTTTTGTTTAAAAAAAAATCTGTATGTGACAGAATGTGGTCATTTCTTTATAATCTGGTAGTAAGGTTGCAAACACTTTGAAACTTTTTGGTGGCCACCACTATCTGCCAAAAAACTAAAACAAAAACCTCTAAGATTTACAAATAATCAACTTGGTTTAAGTCACTTCACAACAACTACATCTAGATTTTTTTTCCAGTGATACAGTTTATATTGTCTCTGGACACTTGTTAAATTTTAAAACACAATCCAATGGAAACAGTCCTGGATTTTTATATACCATGCAGCCAAAAATCACCATCCTCATAACATTAAAAAAAACTTTCTGATATTGACATTCCTAAAGGATCAATATAGATTTGGTGTTACAAATAGCATTAAAGAAACATAGGAAAGCTGGGTTATCTACTATCAGAGACATAATACACCATTTTAAAACATGAGGTAACTGAGATTTTTCAGGGACACCAGAATACACGAGGACAATCTAGGGTTAAAGTATCATTCATATAGCTTTAAAATTCAAGTATCACCACTGCCATCAGGACAAAAGGGACAAGGAACATTCAGTTTGTGCAAAGAAGTGGAAAACAGATGAAAGACCCAATTATGGGATGCACATGACTAGCATAAAAAAACTATTGAGTACTTGAGTTTTTCTAAGATACAGATAGCATATTTTCACCTCTGTGTGATGAAAGAGCGTCTTTGCATTCTGCCACATGAGGACTTTTAAAGTGGTGAATATATGCCTGAATTTGAATGTGGTGAATGCTAAAGGAGATGTGGTGGCCATACAGGATGCTTCATCTCCTCCTTCAGGTAGTTATTTTAGTGACTCTTATGGCCAACTCCAAACCTACTTGAAGGATATGGATAAAATACCATTGTTAGAATATATACTTCTTTTCTTGTACTTCCAGACTCTGGTGCCATGGAACATAGTTTTCACAAACATTTGCTTGAGTTTGAACCAAATGTATTAAGTATTTTTAAAAGTTATTTTCTGCCTACAGGTAACTAAAATAATATTAAAAGTGAGGGTAAAGAAGTATCTAGTCCTCATATTGAAGCCCTAACTTCATAGCTTCCAGTATAATTAAATACTTAGATAAATATTTTTGAGTGTTGATGTTGAGCTTGCTTCAGGGCAAGTTGCAGAATCTACTTTCTTTAGATTAAAAAAAATCATATAGATAATTACCATAGTTTTCTGTGATGTTTTAGGTACAGATTTGCCTAAGAGCATGAAGGTTGGTAGATGACTTCTTAAAGTACTTTTCAGCTCCAGGGTGATAAAAATATCTTAAACTTTCTGAAGTTGAAAAGTCATAATTAACCATTACATTTTAAAATTGAACGGTCGCATACAGTTAAGGTGTAATTCTCTAAAATACAGCAGCAAAAAAAGAGGTAATATAAAGATCAATTAATATTTTCAGCCACAAGTCAGAAATATTGTGAAAATGCAAGATTCAACACCTCAAATTACCACCATTTTAAATAAATAATTTATCTGATTACAGAGCACTTCAATAAGCAATAATGGATAACACAAGGTTTGTGTGGTGTATCTACTACACAGCTCTCTATAAGCATTGTAGAACCTGCCCAATCCTAATCACATGTAGTGTTCATTTCTTTCAAGTATTTAACAGAAAGCTTGAAGACCATTTTTCACACATACAAGAGACTTGAGAGACCATATGACTACATATCACTCAGACCTTTCCCTGTGGTGAAAACGGTCAAACTTCCTCAGATCGTGGATTTCTGTAATTCTAACTGCTGCTTAAGTCAGATCAATAACAACAAAACTGACTAATGATAACTTAACACTTCCCACATGTTGAGTACCGTTCTAAGCACGTGTTAATGTACAACACTCCTATGAAATAGGTATGTTATTATTCTTCTCTTACAGATAAGTAAACTGAGGTACAGAAAGGTTCATCAACTTTCCCTGGACTATACAGCTAGGAATGTCCAAAGCCTGTACTCCTAACTACTACAACCACTATACAAAAAGAGGCTTTAGAAGAAGCAGACAATTGGCTGCACCTGGCAGTTCGCTATTAAAAAAGAATTGAGATTTTCACAGATAATTATTTTTCTATGAAATAAAAATTACCTTTCAATTCCACTTACATCTCCCTCCATATTTCCATATATTCCAGACATCCTTTATTTAAAAAAATGACCTATGTTTTCACACCAGTTGCTCCAACAGCACTAACAAAGTTAATAACCATTTTTATCATTTGTTTAGTGACCTAATTTGAGTTAATTATCTGATCTTCGTTAACATCTTGTTAAATAAGTGAGGCTGATGCAATTACCACTGTTTTCAGATGAGGAAGGAAACTTAGGCCCAGGAAGTTTAAACTTGCTACAAGTTTATCAACAAATACCTAGAAGAGTTTAAATTCTATCATCAGTTCTACTATGGTTTTCATTTGCAGATTTGTGTTTGTTTTTCATTTTTTTGAGGTAGATGTAGGATGAGAAGAGCTCGTGTCTAGGTATCCTCCATCCACTATTAAAAAGACAAGAGGCTTGCCTGTTATGCAAAATGAGTTATGTTAAAGTTAAATGAAATGAACTTGGTTAGTCCTTCACATATTAGCAGCACACTTGGCTAGCATGTATTTATTTATTCATAAACATATCAGCAAAGTTAAGGGCCCTACAATGTAGTATCTTTAAAACAAAAGTTTTAAATAGACTTTTACTTGGAGAACATTATCTAGCAAAGGTTATTTCAGGTTAACTATTGATAAAAATTTCAATTCAGTTCCTTTCGCTTTTACGCAATTATTACCATTCTATGGGAAGAGCTTTCTGCCAATCAAATTGTGCCCGTAGGGCTGTGTCTGGTGTGGTGCCCAGTACCATTATTGGTGCTAAATTATAACACAAGCAACAACAACTACCACCAGGTTACTGCATGCAAAGTGACCTGACCCAACAGCCATGCATAGCCAGGAGTCAGAGGAACTGTAAGCAGTATTTGAGCACTTCTTTTAGAAACCAATAGCAGTTTGCATATGATGTTTACATGCTCATATTTTAACAGTCAGAATACATTCCTGCATAGGACAAAAGAGGAATGGTTATCTAGTTAGGTTTTCCTAAATGCTTGTCTCTTGTTAGGAAAACAGGATCCTTTCACAAGGCTCAGAAGTTTCACAGGAGCTAGGGAAGATAAAACTAGGGAAGTGCACCTCTATTCATTGATTTAAAAAATACGTATGCATGTATGTATGTGTATTTCCGGAGATGGGGAGGGGTGGGGAGGAGAGAACTTAGAAGACAAAGGAAAAGATCTGCCTCTGCCTGTTCTTAGAATTTAGAAAAGGTCCCAAGTCACGAAAAAAGGTATTCAAGAAAGATAAAAATTTGAACTTCATTAAGTTCATAACAAAACATGCAATCCTTAGGTTTTATTTACAGGGTTTTTGAGAAGATCAAGTAACAAAAAATATATGAAAGTGCTTTGTAAGTGGTACGTGCTATAGAATTCAAAGTATTAAATTGCAACAGGACTTTGAATAAGCCATGATTCATTTGTGACTAAAACTTTACATTTAAAAACTCTAACAATGAAAATTATAAGTCTTATGTGGGGAAAAATAATAACATAGTAAAAAATTTGCAGTGTTTCTTATATACTTCAAAATTATCAATGTATATGGTTAAATGAAAAAAGCAAGGTATCAATATTATTATGCTCTTACACTGCCATGTGTTTTTCTGGAGATATATCTAGGAAACCTAAAATTAAGTTCTCTGAGGAAAAGAAAAGAGTAGGGAGACAGACTTACTTTTTACTTTTCTGTATTAGTTGTTTTTTTTTTAACCTTTGGCCATCTATTCCTTTTCAAAAGAAAAAATAATTTTAAAAACTAATAAAAAAAGAGGAAATTTTCCACTTTCCTGTTTTACTACTGAAAGCTTAGTAAAATTAATTTCAAGGAAAAATTCAAGCTTATGCAAAATTTTTGAAAAGATGTTATGTAAAACATTACATTAAAAAAAAGTAAAACAGAGATTTAACATTTGTTTTTCTAGTTTCTCAAACCACCCTGTCCTCCACAAAGAGCTGAATGTAGTTTTTCAGTTCATAGGAATGGCATGGGTAACTTCAGTATCAGAATTCATGTTCATTTGCATGACTACTACTGCCTTCTGTATTTAAAAAAATTAACTTCAAATATGTGGGGCATTAAGTAAATATAGGCTTAAGTTTCTTAAAACAATTCTTATTTCGCTGTTTTTGAAGTAGTTTAGTTATCTTATTTTAAGGAAGAAAACTCCCTATACATAAAAATTCAGGGAAAGAAAATGTTCTGTGATCATGACATTTCAATGGCAAACCCCAATATTTCTAATAAGTTTGATCAGTTCTTTCTTGTTCAAAATGTTAATAATATGATAGCCTAAAGACATGGAAATGTAGAAATTAAAAATTATATTTCTTCATTTAAAATCAGGAATATACTGATTCCTTAGAAAACAGTACAGTGCCATGAACAATATATTTTATACATGTTACTTGATAAAGTTAAAAAAGAAAGTTATCAATACATTGTATTATATATTCTGTTAAATGAAAAACAACTAGTACAGGCACTGAAACAGGAAACATATAACCATATTTATTTTTTGATACCTGATTAGGCAGAATAACAGAGTAAATCCTACTGACTGTACATACTAAGAAAGGAGACGCCAGATTCTCAGAGTACAGTCAGTTTGCCTCACAAAGCACTTTATACCTAGAATGTGAAAACAATAGCTCTTACGACAACCAAAAAAAAAAAAAAAAAAAAGAAAGAAAAAAACCAGTTCAAAGATAACCTAGTGGTCTTGATTGACAAGACCAATATTCCTATTGTGAAGGCAGGAATCCTGACTTAACTTTAGAGATAAAATTGGCTTTTCAGAACAGCAGAAATTAACAAAGGTAATTCATATAAGGCTGAGAAGGAAGATTCAGACAGGGTCACACAGTTTCACACGTATTTCCAAGCAATGTCCAAACAAGCTGTTTCAAAAGGACTAAAATCAGTACTAGAATCTCTAGAAATAACTGATCTACCCTATTAAAAGTCAAGTCCTAAAATTAAATACCAAGCTCCATTTTTATCATGATAACCACTTTAAATTGGAATTATCTACCAGTAAACAATGGAGAATGGAGATGAATTACCTTGAAGAGGTTTGTTGGGAAAAGAGAGAAAAAGACCAGTTGAGTCAAGAAGGAGCAGAAGGATGGAAAAGATTGACATTTCACAATTTGTTATTTCTCTTTACTTTAAGAGTCCTTTGAGAAGAATGTTAAAATCTTAAAGCATAAAATCCATCGAGTCAAATTTATGCTATGCCTGTTCTATTTTTTTAAGATCAAAATCTTTATGCCCTGCTACTATCTATTAGAGAAGGACAGAAAACCTACTTTTTATGAAGGTCCACTGACCCACTGGGAAAAAATTAAAACAGAAGAAAAGACAATTACGGTTATACAGATTTTTTTTTAATGAATTTGCATATTTTAAAGAGGAAAAATATAAAATTTTCCTAATCTGAATCTATGGTTTATTCAAACTTTAAATACCAAAAAGAGGCAAAGAATAGATTTTAACAAGGAAGAAAAGTAGAATAGAATCAGAGAGCAGGAGTAGATGGCAAAGATGAGCTTGAGAGTTAGACCAGTACTGGAGGCAGTGGGTATACTGGTGAGCTTGATGGTAGAACTGTACTAATCCCACGAGGAACTTTATCGAGAAGGAATCAGCAGGGGATGACTAGTATTTGTGGTTCTACAGTGCTGCTGGCTAGGCACATACAATTTGAATTGGAGATTCAATACCTGTTGTTTGAAGTCGGTAAATCATGAAGTAGTCATGAAATAGAGTACAAATATATCATCTAGAACTAGAAGCACGAAGGGAACCACCAGAAGAATTAGAATCTGAAGCAACTGTAAGAAGCTGCCTCAAGGGAGTGAGCTGGAGGTAGAAAGAGAGGGGCAGGAGAATGTTGATTTTCAGTTAAAGTTGTCCCGTACTGTTTGATTTGTTATCGTGTGCCTGCATTGAAAAAAATAAAAACATAATTTTTAAACTCATAAACTAGAAAGGGCCTGACCTGTGTTAAAAGGTTTTCTGTTGTTTTTCATTTGTTTGTTTTTTGGTGTGTGTGTGGGTTTTTTTTTTTTTTTTTTGGTTTTTTTTTTTTTTTTTTGGTTTTTTTGCTAATTCCATCAAAAGGTTCCTGTCAAAAACAGATTTGATTTTTTTTTCCTGTGTATACACACGTTAGTTACGGATGATTAGCAAAGCATTCATTCTTCTATTTGCTTTGGCTGAGAACTGACTTGTGCTGTGTTAGTGTTAAGGAAATATTTCACTTTATATGGAGAAGATATGAAGTGTTGCTTATTTAAATACACATAAGGTAAAAGAAAGGGCTTATACATGTTTTAGGCTCACAAACAATAAAAATATTTAAGTAGGCTGAAGTAGAATTTATCCAACTTAGAAACTAGAGAAAATGCTATCTACCTTTTCTCTCTTTATCCAAAATAGGCTTTGCGAACTTACATACTTAGTATTTTAATTTTGGTAGAATGGTTAAAAAGTTTATTTAAGGAGATTTGATATCAGATATGACAGAAGCAATCATGAACATTTTCTTTAATTTTGTAAATATGTAGAGATTTTCTTTAAATAAAATTTTTTAAAGAGTAAAAAGTAGCTATATTGCAAAATTAGAGTTCGTTGAATTTAAGGTATCTGAAAATAAGTACCCAAATTGAGCCTGACAAATAGTCACTTAAAACATCTTAACTTTTCAAATGCACAATGTTTAAATAATATTCACTTGTAAAAAAAGTTTTCACATATGAAGAATCAGTAAGAGATGCAAAACTATTCTGTCTTTTAATAATTTTTTATAAAAATCACTTTTCTAAATAAAACTACTTTATCCAGCTAATTAGAAATTCGAGTCATAGCAATTTAGTTTCTGGCAACACCTGTCTGATTTAAAAGGAAGGTAGTCAAAACCAGGAATATGATTTAAGCTATACTGTGACTGATTTTGAGTAGGCTTTTACTAATTGGGTCCAACAATATAGGGTGGGGTAAAGAAAAATAAAAGTATATAGGGGAGAAAAAACTGGATTATCTAGAAACTAGCCACTAAAGAAGAATAAAGGATGGATTTGAAGTCAATTCTCCAATCCCCATTTTATTCCTAAATTTCTAATAACAGCAACTTATAAACAAAGAGTTAGACAGAGGTGGCAATTAGGAATGAGGGCAAGGATAAGAAATACTGCTGGCATATGATCTGGGTATCTAAGACCACTTGATAATATTGTAAAACTCCACAGAAAGCAAAACTTCAGATCCAGGGCTTAACTTCACAGACAGCTCCTCTGACTTTTTCCTCTCATTTTCCTTTCTTCCTAATGCATATGATTAACAACTACTGTGTTTTTTTTTCAATCCCAGCTAAATCATACTCCTCTTTTATTCATTACAGTGAAGAATTTTTTAAAAATTTTAGTGTTTTCTGTTTCTCCCTTCTTTCTTTAGTAGGTCACATGAAGCATAAAGCCATTATTTTCAAAATAAACATCACTACCAATTTAGACTTATTATTTTCAAGCTCCTGAAAGGCCTTTCTAACAAATTAAATTGAGCAATCTCAGATAGCTCCCTTCAATTTTATTTCATTTTTACCACACACAACCCCTACTCATCACTTTCATTTTATATTATCTACTTGTTGACATGAATCTATTGAAATCTACTTCTAAATTGAACTCTGAATCTAGTCACCAAAACTGTCCTTGAATCAACAAGACCATTCCAAAAAGCCTGAGTGAATGATGGGTTTTGTATAATAATCTGAAGCCCTACAGATTTTCACTAGGTCAAGCTATTGTTGGAGTAAATTCCAAAGAGACAGTCACTGCAAAGAGAATGGACGTCCACTCATAGCTCACACCTGGGGAGCAGTTCTTTGCATGGAGCTGCTTTTAATACTAATGAAAAAGTATCAGCTCTAAAAGCACTTCTACAAAAGCCTGAAAGTGATGTAGGTATAGTGCACATTTTAAATAGGAAATATAATAATGCTAATTATGAATTTAGTTTGCTCTAAATGCAAACAAGGAATAGCACCCTAAAAAATTATACAACATGCATATATTCAAAATAAAAAAGAACAATACTAAACTAAAATCAATCCTTTTATTAAAATAATGAGATTATGATTTTTTCTTTTTAATATTTCCAGTATTGTCTTTATGTTGGTTGTGTGATATGTTTAAAAGACCCACTAAGCTATAATAAAAAAGTAAGTCTAAAAGACAAAAAAAGTTGTACATATCAACTTTATTTGCACACTATTCTCTGCACCTGATCCACAGAATTTATCACAACAGGTGACTTCTTCAGGCATGAAACTAAGAATAGTGTAGGTATCAGGGTTTGAATGTCTTACTCCAAGTTTATTCAGAATGAACTCAAACTCCCATTTACCCATTTATCATATATTTATAAGTATATAGTATCTTGCTGAGTATTTTCTGTTTACAAAATAACATATACTCTTCCTGCCAGTACACAGCTGCCTAAATTTAGCAGGGAGAGACAAAAGTGTCACATGGAAAGTTAAATAACGAGAGAAGATAAAAAATTTTTTAAATCGACAAGTTTTGTATATGAATAAATGACAAATTCACTTTTCAAACACTCATTGAGAGGGTCTACTATTTGTAAAACATTATTCTAAGTGTGGAAATCAGTTAGGTACACTTAGAGATTTCTGTCACTCCAAAAACAAGCAAAAAATAGGATGTTTGGCAAAGGAAAAAGGAATAGGAATTACCAATCTATCTGAGCTACAGGACACTACTGGCTTACAGGGACAGATCTCATGTTAAGATACAATCATTCTATAACTCACATAACTGGAAATACATGCCCTATTCTTTAAATTGGCTTGCACAGCAGCATATGTGGCACTTTAATTAACTGTAGCAATTGACATAACTTAAAAGCAGAGATCTGAAATAATGGGCTGTAAGCAGTACTTGTAAGCCAGTATTAATCCAACTTTAACCTATATGTAACAAAGTATCCAATGTCGTATCTAGGTTGTAAGGAGAAGGCTGGATATAACACAAGTGAATTCAGAAATGCTGAAACAAAAATGCTTTATGAGCAAAGGTCTAATTGGTTAGCAATATGCAGAGAATGAGCATTGCTGCTGAGTATTATTTTTTGAATGCCAGGACAGAAATTTATATACCAACAATAAAAATAACCCTATTTTGAAGGAATCTCTAGTTTAGTTATCTAAACTATCATCATAAATATTATTAAAGAACATCTGGATACTATTCAAATGATATTTATATACTTCTCTATTTTAATAATTTATAAAAAAAGCTACATATTTTCATCATTCTATAAAGAAAATTTTAAATGGCCATTTGTATTATATTAAAAAGTCATTAAAAATTCATCTCTTACAAAGCTTAATTGAAACTAACTACAAATTTGTTATCTAACAAACTTGATAACATAACATTTAACAAACTTTTACACTTAGATATTTTAGATATTATAATTTACAATTTTAGACTAACTTTTAAAATGAAACTAAACCATTTCATAGCTTATTTTATTCAATAAATCTATTTGTTAAAAATATTAGCAAAGTTTACAATTAACTGAAATTTTAAACTTGAGTATGTAGCTACTATACAGACAAGATCCAAAACAGGTGATCTTATGCACTGAATTTAATGAATAAACCAGTTGTGGCTGCTGGATATTTTGGTCTTTCTTGTTTTGTTTTGTTTAATTACTATCAAATAACCTACCTCAGTAAAACTGATCTTTACCTAAAAAACTTCTGATTACACATATTTTTCTTATAATAAATCAAATTCTATTTTTCTAAAACAGCTGAATTATATTCTATTTGAAGAGATACAAAAAGCAAACACTTAAAATCATGTTATCTCAGTTGTACACATGAAACTTATGTTATAAACCAATGTTACCTCAATAAAAGATAAATTAAGAAAAAATTACATTATCACATACATGCAACTGCTTTACTTTGGTAGGCAGAACTTTAGCGTGGCAGCCAAGAAAATGAACAAAAGTGAGTAGTTTGCTACTAATTAGCAATATGACTTCAGGCTAGTTACTAGATCATGATACCTAAGTTTCCTTATCTGTAAAATGAGAGAGAACTTCATGATTTCTAAGCCTCCTTCCAACTCTAAATTTCTGTGATCTGCTTATTTGAATTAAGAAAACTACATCTGCATTAGAAAATCAGGTTCTAAAGTTATAGAATAATGTGATAGTGGGTTATAATTTAAAGAAAACAACAAAAATAGTACAACGCTAATTTGAAATATATTAACTATCAGAAAGCAATGCTCTCAAGTTAAATAAAAACCAGGGGCAATAACTGCATATGCTTGTGATCATTTGACGATGGTATAACAAGAAAGTTTACAAAACAAGATATTTTATTACGAATACCACTTGCAGAAATATTTAATTTTACTACAAAATCAGAAACTATCAACAAGTTACAAGAGAATTATACTGAAATATTTTACACCTTACTTTTGAAATAGAGTTCTGTTACACTCTGTAAAACTTATAGATAAAAATTAAAAATTACTTAAAATGAATGATCACTAAAACTATAATACAATCAAAGTGTGTATAGGGATAGATCCTTATTTCTTTTAATAACACTTTATCAGCCACATAATGCTTACATGAACTAATACTATTTTCTGTAAAATTGTGAAATTCTTAAAAGGTTTAATGTTCAAACATGCCATCAACAGGGATCTAATAAAATACAACTTTAAGTAAAGGCAAACAATTTATTTCCTATTACTAACCTGATACAGGTATTACTGGAATCCAATTTTCTTTCAAAGGTGTGTTTTTTCCAAAGAACATCCAACCACCCACACATTATTTAAAAAACAAAAGAAATTAAAAAAAAAAAAAAACTTGGTTAGAAATTGTCCCAGGACTATATTTTGACATTTTTAGCAACCTGACAAACCACTCTGTTTGCTTTCTTCTGCCAATACAAATCAAGCCAAGAAGCAGTTTCTTCATTTATTTCATCCACAAAACTACACTATGTCAGGGTAAAGGTCAGTCATCAATAATACATGCTGTTGCTACAGATGAAATAAAAATGCTCATCTGGGCCCTGTTTCAAAGACTGACCCACTGTAACCTATTTAATAAGACCTATAAAATTAGGAAGATGTGGGAAGACCAACAAGTATAAAATACCCCTTCCCCACCAAACTTTGTTTGCCAACATTTTATAGCAAATTAAAGAAGGTCATTCTTAGAAAACTTCAGGTAGTCTTCACCAGAAAAGTGGATTTTTTTTCCCCTAGTAGCTTTAAGAATCTCATGTTTTAAAAAAAGTTTGCAGGAATGTTACCCTGCAGGCATCTATGACAGCATCACGAGGTTTCAGATTTAGTGTGGGTGGCTGGATAAAGTTGGACACTGATCAGTTTTGTGTATGCTGAAAGGCACCAGGCTGGAACAGTGTATTCAGCAATTGGGTATGAGATTGCCAGTGCAGTGGGTTGGAAGATGTATGCATTGGCACTCCGTGTGGAACCAGTAGGCTTGCTGAAAAGGTTACTGCAGTCTTGACTTTGGCAGCTGTCTTATTTAAGTGATCATGAAGAGCTAAGAGTGAGAGCCAGAGTTATATCTATGAAGATTAGAAGTTGTGCATATTTGAGGCACTGCCTGTCCCTTAGAATATTAGGTCCTCAGAAACAGAAAGCATGGAGTAGTCCTTTGGGTAGGGAGGGGCAAGGGAGGTTACATAACTGGGAAAGTGTCACATTTTAAAATACTTAGTTAATTTAACTCTCAATTTTCAGGGTGGCATTTAAGTTAAAACGTCAACAGATGTAATTATGTAAATGGAAGAAGCAACTATGTAACACTTCAGTATTAATATTATCAGGTTCACAGCCCCAAGCTCTCTGTCTACTATGTATGTCTATGTCTTTTCAATGTACATTCTGAACCCTCTGCCTCCAAAAGCAGTTTGTGATGACTACTCAGTCTCACAGAACACTTTTCATTAACGGCAACAGCCTAAGGACTTTTCTTACTACTACCAAGGACTACTCTGTGCTACTGTTCTTGACTGAATGTATAAAGGAAGGGCAGTGCCCCAAACATGCACAACTTCTGGTCTCCACTTGTGACTCTGGATCTCACTCTTAACCCTTCACGATCACTTAAAGACGATAGCTGTCAAAGTCAAGCTACTTCCACAGGACAAATTCTTTTTGCAGTGACCTCTCCCACTTTTTCTACCACCACTAAATCAAGTATTTTTTTCCTCATCAGAGCTAAAATAAGGCAAGAGAGAATTATCCATGCACTGATGAGTGACGTTTCACAGACCTGTGCTGCAGCATCTAATACAGGGTCATGGTATGCCTTTAACATCCGCAATTAGATCCTGAAATCATATGATTCTACTGGATAAAGATTAAATACTGCATAAGTTTTTGTTAGAGATCACCTTGTTGGTGGACCTTCAGAAACAGGCACAAAGAACTAAACACAAAGTTAAGTAAAATGATTTCTTAGTAATTAAATAGAAAATAACTGTTATTCTTAACTAAACATAGGCAAAAGAAGCCTCTTAAAAGCAAGTATGATAAAATTGAAAGGAAAAGTATATCGTTAAACTGGAATTTCAAGCTTCTAGATTCTAGAAACATTTCTTTTAAGTATTCTGATCTTTTAAAAAACAAGTTAGAATTTTTTTTACATAGGAAAAGTCCAGGATTATTACTCTAAATGATAGATTAATAGACATATGCAATACCCCTCCCCCACCTACATTATTAAAATTTATTTTTAAAAGTGGGATAATTTGATTTTTACGAAGGAAATATCACAAGCACGTACTGATCATGGTAACATTTCCTAGTGGCAGAAGTCGCGTAATTTAAGTAAGAGGAAATCTACAAATATTTGACATAATAAAGAAATAGAGAAGTCCACATAAATCCTAAGAAATAAACTATTTCATCAGCTACAGTATTTTTAAGCAATGTCAGAAGAATACTACAGAATTATTCTATAATTACAAAAATATTCTTAGCATGTGGAAAGAAATGATTCTAAACTGCTTACTTTAACGAGAGGCATTGTTTAAAAATCCTTTTTCCTGACACTGAAACCAAACTGTCACTAAAAGAAAAACAGAAAAGATTCCCTGAAAGCCCTCAATCTAAAATACAATTAGTATTTTGAAGTAAAGAAACCACCCCATTCCATCCCCAAAATCACAACCCTGAAGAGTTGCTATTTAAATATTAGCCAGTGCTCTGTGAACCATTTTATATTAAAATTGGATAGTTCTAAACATCACACATATAAAAAGTATTGTTTGACACAGTGCCATTTTGATGATAAATTGCAATCTATAGCTCAAATAATTCTACCCAGGGATTAACATTTCAGAGGCTGAGCCAGAGATTATGCGTGTGGATCTTGAATTTCATCATCTCCCTTTGGCACAATAGCTTATTCTTCCTTTTTTTATCTGTTCTTTCATGAAGGGTCAGGAAAGCTTAGCCTTGCTGTTGCATTCATTTCATCTCTACATTAACCAGATACCTTGCAGTCTTTCGTTCTTATGTGTTATTCCATTACAAATACTATACTTCACTATAGTATGGCTAATGAGGTTTGTACCAAATCAAAGGGTGCCATCAAGTGGTTACAGTACTCTAAACAGCATTACACTAAATGACTCTTCTCGACAGATCTCCTTCCACATAGACAAACTGTGCCACTCCTCTATGAACAAACATACTAATGGGGGTAAAGAATAAAATTAACATACTACTTTTTATTCTTTACTTTCTATCCTTCAGGGGTTGCTTTTCTGCATGTTATATTTATAAAGAACAATTTTAGAGCCAAAGTTAGGATTAATATTTATGTCAGCAGATTATCGAATGTTATTTATTAGGCATAATTCAAGCATGGCAGCACTACTGGGAACTAAACAAATCAGTCAAAATTCATGACTAGATCAATAGGAGTTTACTTCTGAAAATAAGCAATAGTGCACATACTTAAAGAAATACAATGCCTTGTCAGATCCGTTTCCTATTCTAGTGAAAAACTGCAAGGCTATACAACAGAGCCAGTAATGTTTGATTTATTTCATGCAGCCCTTCCTAAGGTCTAACAAGGAACCTAGCAGTTGTTGTAAGGATGTATTTTCAGAAATTTAGAAAACTTTCAACAGCTAATTCAACAGGCTACAAGGGTCATTTAGGTTCTGAAGATAGGATTCTAGAACTGCTCTTGGAAAACACACACAAGATAACATGTAATTCAAATGGGTCCACTCTACAGAGCTGGCTAAACTGCTCCTGCTTTAAACCATGCTGTGCCAGGGAGATCTTACAGGCTTAAAGCATCTTCCTAACCCTAACTATATACTTAATTCCACAGCAGAGAAAGTAAATTATTCAAGTTCATAGATTACACAAAATGCAAAAATTTAAATCGTAAAAGCTAACTTGATCTTCAGAAGATTTAAGGAGGATAAGGTAGCAAAACTAAAGATCTGTATGAAGGAATTTGTTATTTCCTACACAGCTGCTGCAGATTGTCTGCAAAAATATTTCTCATCACACATTTTCTTCTAGAGCCTTGCCATTCTCTCCCATCAAGTGGCGGCGTCTAATTCCCCTTCCCTTGAGTTTAGGTAGGTTTGTGACTAGCCTGTGGCTAAGAGTGTGGGGAAGTAACACTGTAACCAATAAGGCCAGGTCAGAAAAGGTGATGCAACTTCCCCCTGAAGAGCTGAAAGAGTCACTCCTAAAGTCTCCAGCTGCCACAAAAGCAGTTCAACTGCCCTGAAAGAAATCCAAACTAACCCACTCAGAGAGATGAAATAAGGAAGGCCTTGAGACTACATGAAGTGAAAAAGCCCCCTCCTGTGCTCCCATCTGATGTTCTAGCCCCGAAACACCTCCCACTCCTGCATTCTGAGAGACTCCAAGCCACAGCTGCCCAATCAAGCCCTAGCTGCCCAGCCAAGCCCTTCCCTGACCCACAAAAACTGTGAATAATTTGGACAATGACTACAATCTGATCCATTGAACTGAATCACGAGTGGTAGAAAATGATCAAATTCTCGAGGATAGTCAGCAGACTTCAACCTGCATTGATGCACTGCTTATAACAACACTTAGCTGGTTACATATGGGAATGCAAAAGGCACAATTAACGTTCAAGAAGCTCAGAGCACAGAATGGTAACAATAAGCAGAAGGGTCAGAAAGATAAGACTGCCACCTCTAACAGATGAGGATGGAATTATGTGGGTTGGAAAGAAAAAAAAGGTTTAATTCTTTTTTTTTTTTTCAGGCGTCTATACTTTCATTTTTTATAATTTTTTTAAAACTTTTTTTTATTGAGTAGTAGTCATTTTACAATGTTGTGTCAAATTCCAGTGTAGAGCACAGTTTTCAGTTATACATGAACATACACATATTCATTGTCACATTTTTTTTTTTTTTTGCTGTGAGCTACGACAAGATCTTGTATATATTTCCCTGTGCTATACAGTACAATCTTGTTCATCTATTCTACATATTAAAATCCCAGTCCATCCCTTCCCACCCCCCGCCCCCTTGGCAACCACAAGTTTGTATTCTATGTCTATGAGTCTGTTTCTGTTTTGTATTTATTTATTTATTTTTAGATTCCACATATGAGTGATTTCACATGGTATTTTTCTTTCTCTTTCTGGCTTACTTCACTTAGAAATGACATTCTGCAGGAACATCCATGTTGCTGCAAATGGCGTTATGTTGTTGTTTTCATGGCTGAACAGTATTCCATTGTATAAATGTACCACATCTTCTTTATCCAGTCATCTGTCGATGGACATCTAGGCTGTTTCCATGTCTTGGCTATTGTAAACAGTGCTGCTATGAACATTGGGGTGCAGGTGTCATTCTGAAGTAGGGTTTCTTCTGGATATATGCCCAGGAGTGGGATTCCTGGGTCATATGGTAAGTCTATTCCTAGTCTTTTGAGGACTCTCCATACTGTTTTCCACAGTGGCTTTCTTTGCTTCCCTCTCCCACTTTTAATGATTTAGATGTCTTCTTTTACAATTTTGTGTTTATTCTTTTTGTAATTCATAGTAGTTATCTCCTTTCCAGTTATGAATTTCTCATTTTTGTAGCATCCTGCTTCTTTTCTATTTAGAATAGACCTGTCAATACTTCTTATAGCATGGGTTTAGTGTTGCTAAACTCTTTTAGTTTTTGCTTGTCTGTGAAGTTCTTTATCTCTCCTATTCTAAAGGATAGCCTTGCTGGATAGAGTATCCTAGGCTGCATCTTTTTTTCATTCAGGACTTTGAATATATCTTGCCACTCCCTTCCGGCCTGTAGTGTTTGTGTAGAGAAATCAGCTGAAAGCCTTATGGGGGCTCCCTTGTACCTCACTCTTTGTTTTTCTCTTGTTGCCTTTAGGATCATTTCTTTATCCTTGACTCTGGCCATCTTGATTATGATATGTCTTGGTGTGGGTCTGTTTGGGTTCTTCCTGTTTGGGACCCTCTGAGCCTCCTGTACTTGGATATCTGATTCCTTCTTTAGGTTTGGGAAGTTTTCAGTCATGATTTCTTCAAATACCTTTTCAATCCCCTTTGTTCTTTCCTCCCCTTCTGGAACCCCTATTATGTGTAGATTGGCATGCTTTATATTATCCCATAGGTCCCTTATATTGGTTTCATTGTTTTTTATTTGTTTTTCTCTTGGCTGTTCTGATTGGGTGCCTTCTGTTGTCCTGTCTTCTAGGTCACTTATTCGTTCCTCTTCATTATCTACTCTGCTTTGTACAGCCTTTAGGTCAGCTCTCATCTCAGCAAATGAGTTTACTAATTCTACCTGATTCTTCTTTATAGCTTCTATTTCATTTTTTGACATATTTTATATCTCTAAACACTATTTCTTTTAGTTCCTTCAGTACTTTGATCACCCCTTTTTTGAAATCTTGATCTAGTAGGCCATCAATGTCTATTTCCTTGATTGTGCTTTCAGGGGATTTCTCTTGATCTTTTAATTGGGAGTGGTTCCTCTGCTTCTTCATATTGCTCATATCTCTCTGGCACTGTGGCCAGTGGGTGGGGGGGTCACTCCCTCTCCAGATGCTGCAGTCAGATGCTGCTCTGGCAAGGCAGGTGGGTGGATCGTGCCCCCTCCAAGCACCGTGGTCAGGTGCTGCGTTCCTGCCAGGAAGGTGAGTGGCCACCTGCCCTCTCCCAGCACCGGTTGCTCCGCTGCTCTGTGCAGCTGCCCACTCTGCCTCAGGTCGGTGCTCTGTAGGCGGGCTCGAGGAAGACCATGGAACAGCCCCACCCCTGCTCCTTGCCAAATCTCAGCTCGTTTGTCTTGGCGGCGTGAGTTCTCTGAGGTGCCAGGGCAGAAAGACCCTATCTGCCTCGGGCTGTAAACAAGTCTCAGTCTTGCCTAGGAGGTTGCAGAGCCCCTGGGTGCGGTTTCAGGTCTCAGCACAGCCCCTGCCCGGGCGCTGTGCACAGGAGGAGATGGAGGCTGTGGCTGTGTCCCACCTCTCTTCTCACGAGAAGCGCCAGTAATGGCGCCGCGGGTCTGAGGAGACAAAGGCTACGGTGTCCCTCCCCCCAGGGCACACAAGCCTTGTTGCTTTGCTTTTTTCGCAATTTATGGGGGACCGAAGTTGTTCTGCTCCATATCCCCTCCCAGCCACGGCACGCAGCACCCTGCAGGCCCCCTGGAGCTGCCTCAGTGTAGCCACCCCAGTCCTCCACCGGGCTCGGGAAGCCTGGCCCGGCCCCAGCTGCTGGGTCCCGTCTCGGGGTGGGTGTCACGGGGACCCTTTGTACCTGTTTAACTTAGTTCTGTTGGCCAAGGGGTGCTCGGGGCAGATCTGAGCCTCGGAGGCTCCCCCTCCGTCCCGCTGGCCTCTCCATTGGAGGGAGGAGACCCAGTGAACAAGTGCTATTCTCCCTTTGCCGCTCCCACCCTGTGGGACCAGTCCCTCACTGTTTTGTTTTTTCTTCTTGCTTTTTTCCTTTTCTCCTACCAGATTTTTGGCGTCTTTGTCTTTTGAAGAAGGCGATGTTCTGTCAGAGTTCGGCAGGTGCTCTGGTTGGCTGAGTGGGTCCGTAGATGTGAGTTTTGGTGTATTTGTGGGATAGGGTGAGCTATAAGCGTCCTTCTACTCTGCCATCTTGCTTCTCCCTCAAAAAAAGGTTTAATTCTTATGGGTTATTTTTGGAAGGGAGTCAGATGTCCTGAAAAGACTGAACTGGTGATGCAAGATCTTATAGCTAAAGAGAAAGTTTAAAACTATTTTAGGGCAATCCACATAAAAATGCCAGAAACCAATGTAAGAGAAAGTAGGTTATGTCAGTAAGGTAAAAGAAAGAACAGAATCTTGAATGTGTTCTTTAATAACACAGTGAAGGAAAAAAATACTTAATTAAAGCAATCTGAGTTGGAAAAATCATCCATATATCCAACTACTTTCCATATACATCTTTTCCCCCACAACCTGTCCTCACTAATTCTTCCCCTGTGTTCTTCTCTATTGCTTAAGAACAACACAAGCACCCAAATACTCAACTTAGTAATCTGGACTCCCTGACATCCCTCAATTGTCGGAACTGATTTAGAGTTAACACTAAGAACACCATCTTCTAAATAGCTATTAAATCTCTTTCCTTTTCTCTGTCTGCACCTGCTAATGCCACTGTCCTAGTTCATGCCCCTGGATAAATTAACTGCCTATCTGATCTTTAGCCCTTCAGTTTTATACAACTCACTCAATTCAGGCTCTATAGCAATATTTTTTCAAACTGTAGGCCTATGACCCATTAGTGGATCATGAAATCAACTTAGTAAGTTGCAAAATCACTTCAGTGGCTTGCAATTAGCTTTCTAAATCACCAGGAAGAAATATTAGAGTTCATCTCACAATACTAGTAAGAGTAAGATGTGTTTCATGAATTTTTGTTGTTGTTGCTATATATATAGGTGCCTATATATGTGTACTGAATCATAAAGTGAAATGAATTTTTTTTAGTGTTATACTGATCTTCCAAAATACAAATCTGATCGTTTTACTTCTCTGCTTAAAACTTTTTTATAGCTTACTAGAATCATGGATCAGAATCACGCAGAGTCTAAGCAAATCTGGACGTTTTACTAGACCCACAGGTGATTCTGATGGTCAGCCATGTCTGGGACTCACATGCCTCTGGGATAGAGCTCAAATTCTACCATACAGCACACGAGGCCAGCCACTAGTGCTCATCTCTCTAGTGTTAACCCCATCTGCTCTCCCCATTTTGGGTATGAAACTGTAGCTACTTTATTTCTGTCCTTTACCGCTGCTATTTCCTCTGTCCTTCTGCCAGAACCCACCCTTCTCACACAACTTTCTTGTGGGTAAACTTTTGAAAGTCTTTTAAGACATAGTTCATGTCTTAAAGCCCTTCCCATGTCTCTGACAGCACAGCCACTTCTTGACAACCTCGATGGACCTTCCACCTGCCTCTTTCCTGGCATCATCACTGTAGTCCCATCATTTGCTCACAGATCTCCCTCTCTGATTAAACTGAAAACTACTTGAGGGCTGAAACCTTGTCTTGTTACATCCCCCAAATCTAGGAAGTAAATGAAGAAATCAATTTTATAGTACCCAGTATAGTGAAGTCCAAAAACCATTCATTCTGTGACCCAATTAAGTAGGACAATAATAGTCTCTTTTACAAAGCATTTAATCCTATTCTTTTTTTTTTTTTAAACTGAGATATAATTGACATATAACATTGTATTAGGTACACAATCTAATAATATATGTATATATTACAAAATGACTACCACAATAAGCTTAAACATCTATCATCACACCCAGTTACAACTTTTTTTCCATGTGATGAGAACTTTTAAGGTCTACTCTTTCAGCAGCTTTCAAATATGTGACACAGTATTTTTAACTAGTCACCATGCTGTACATGGTTTGAAAAGAAAAAAAAAAGTCAGGAGAAAAATAACTTTGGACAATACTTACAGTGTAAGAGCTAGGAAGGCATGTATTGTTGATTGCTTTGGCTAAAGAAGTTTAATATATAGGCATAATGTAAATAATTACAATGATTTCTAGTGACCTAATTAAAGAGTTTCATCCCTATTTCATGCCATTTGACCACTTTTCCAAACTTTTCCTTAAGTTTAATGAGAAAGGAGAAATTCTTCAAGTTTATTTTACTGATTATTTTCAAACTGACTATTTTCACAAGAACGCAATAATTCAGGTTTTATAAAATCAAAGCTATTAATTCAAGATAAAAACAGGAAATGAAAGGGAAAGAAAGAAATTGCATCAAAAAATTCTGGCTAAAGAAAGTGGCAATAGAGTACCTCTCTCTATCTCACCAGCCCCACACCCAACCCCCAAAGGACAGCTCTGTGCTTCTTAGCAGGCAAGGCTTATATTTAAGTCATACACACACACACACACACACACACACACACACACACACAAATATATACATACATACGTACATAAACATACACATACACAGACAGGTTTAAAAAGAGAGAATTATTTTCCTATAAACTTGTTCAACAAACACTTAACACATTCAACACACATCCTTCCTTTCAGCATATTCTCAAATGTTCTGACTAGTCTAGTTTATTTTAATGATTTGGCTGAAATAATTAACAAATGCCACAGGCAATTCAGATTGCCAGGATCTAAAAGGTAAATAACTCTAGGAAAAAAAGGTATTCAGGGAAATAATAACAAACTGCTCCTCTTCTGTAATGGCTACTAGCTATAATCTGTCTGTGGATATACTGTACATAACTATCTCTTTTGTTTAAAGTTAGCAAGAAGCAACTTGGAAAGACAATAAAATACAAATGTCTTCATTATTGTGGTCCTTATGATCTTAATAGCATGGTAATATAATTGGGCCCCCTAAGATTCAGGCGACAAGGAGTTTCTACCCTTGATTCTGACACTGAAAGACAACTTAAGAAACATCTCTTTACCTCTGTTTTCTAATAATGAAGTATCAACTATTGTCAACCAAATTTTCAAGGCAAGACAAGAAGAGGAGTTACAGAGTTTCTGTATATTACTTAGAGTTTCTCCAAAATAATTTTTATTTAAAAACAAGTCTGTCTTAAGGCAAAGAATATTTTTTAAGCACTAAATTATTTTAAAGTACCAGATCTATCAGAACACTGTTTTATCATGTCATTGAGCATAAGACTGTATTTCAACAGTACCCAGCTGTCATAATGCTGATAAAAATCAACAATTATACCCAATTTATGTGAGACCAGAGACATACTAGGAAAATGCCACATTAAATTTGATATAGAAAATTCGTGACTACATTATAAAAAATAGAATCAAAAGAAAATTTTAAAGAGAAATCAGGTATTAATAGAAAAAAATGGGTAGGATAATAGATAATTCACAGAGCATTATGAAAATCTTACTTTCTAGAGAGCTTAAAAGTGTTGAAGTACTCAGTTTTGAACCCTCAAGCTGATAACTTTCTATAACAGATCTGAAGTACACAGGTAAATTTTGCTTCTCTAATCAGTTATGCATCTTTCTTACAATGTCACCAGTTCCACTTTGATAGGATGTAATTCGTGAAAAGACTCCACTTGCTTTCCTGTCATTACAAATGCACCCATATCCAATTACATAATGCAAAGTTCCAGCTGTATACAAAGAAATAATTTAACATAGACTTTTAAGAGTTTGTTTTTGTAATTCACTGCATGGTTGTCTTTGAGCAAAAATTTATGTAGAAGCCTTCAATATACTAACCAGTCTTTCAAGGTGGCTGTTGTGCCAGAAAACTAGAATGCCAAAAATCCATCCCATTATAAGACAAAGGAAGTTTTATTTATAAATCACTAAGAGAATAAAGAAGAGAGACAAGTAAAAGTTGCAAATTGAAAAACATTAAAACATACTTTTCTATTAAAAGTCGAGTGTCATTAGAATACTACTATAATACAATTACTAAGTGTCTGTTCTAATGTCTTTCATCATTTTCGGGTTATAAAGGCCTCATGCAGATTCATAACATCTTGTATGTGCTAGTACCTTTCACTGCTGAATTTCTATGATTAAACATGTAAAAAACTGCTCAAATACACTGCTAGTTTTAAATATCTCTAGTGCAGTATTAGAGGTTTGTTTTGATAGTTGACTGTCTTGTTTATCAGCTTCCTCCCTCCAGTTGGCAAAAAAAGAACTGAAAGCAACTCTGGTTGTCTTCCTCTCTTATTCATCCATATGAAAGACATTTGAAGGTAGCTAGCAGGAAGTAACAAGAATAAACTAAATGGCCCTGGCAATTTAGAAGACGGACTGCAGTACACTACTGTGACTCAGTAATAACTACACAAATTACACGCCACCAAATTTATTCAGTATAGAGTTAAAATGTACACTATTTTTTAGTTTATAGAAACTAGAATGCACAAGGCTGTGGTACTTTCCTTAACTCCCCAAAGTCACCTTTTAGTCAACTTACATTCACGTCCATGGACATATAGTTGTTGGAGAGACAGTAATCACTCACTAAAAGACTTCCTTTTGTATTATCAAATTTAAATTTAAATAGAAAGACCTATTACAATGCTAAAACATTATGCTACTGCTCTACATCCTTTAGTTTTGTTTCTGATGAAATGTGTAACATTAAACCTCTAATAAACTTAAACTTTTAAATATTACTCAAAAATGTTACTTGGGGCTACATTCTAGTGCCTTCCATTTACTGTCTACAAAAAGCATAGTAAAGAAAATAAGATAAAAGGGTGATTACTATCTAAAGTTACAAAATAATAAAATGGGCTATCCATATGAGAAGTGGTTTTCCCGACTGTAACATGTCACTCATCTATTTTTCAAAAATTATAAAAACACACAGTAGTCCTTAAAGTGTTCTGGGAACAGATTTCACTGAAAATCTGATTAAAAAGAAAAAAAGGACCCTCATACACAAACTTTTACCTACATTTTAAAGAAATCTCAATCCTCTGAAGTCTATCCATACAAGAACCCCTGAGGGTCCCAAGATTCAAGGTGAAGAGCCTTGAATGTGTGTGATAGCAAGCCGACTGTGGCATCTGTCACCAGTACAGGGAAAGATGATTTCACTGATCTGAGTAGCTGAGTAAGTGACTCCATATTTCAGTACTCATCTTTTCTGAAACCTTTTGCTTATAAAGACTTGTTCTTTGTTCAAGCATATTCAACTACAAATCTGGTATTCATGACTTTCCATATCTGGTCCTTTTTTAACCTAATCAATTAATTAAGTAATTTCCTATTCCCTCAGGTTTTCCTTCCAAGTCTATTATTTTCCCATCATTTATGAAGTCTCTCTGCCGTTTATTATTAGCATGCATTGACTTTTTACTATATATCAAGCACCATGCTAGACGCTTTTTATGCCTTTAATAGCTCTAATTTCAGCTACTATTTTGTAAGATAAGTCAGTTTCATAGGTGAGAAAAAAAGAAGGAGGTTCTGAAAGGACAAATAAGTGCCAAGTCCACATTTAGGCTGCTAGTAAATATGATTCAAATCCAGGTCTAACTGAGCCTCTGGGCCTTTTCTCATTATCTAATGCTTCTCCAATTTTTCCTCTCCATTACCCTTAACTTTACTAAGGAGTAGGATGCATACCTCTGAAGAGCTGGGAAGTATAACCAAAAGTAGCTCGATCAAAATGTGACATTTCTTTAAACTTATGTTTCATCTTTAAAATTCATTTTTACTTTTGCCTCTTTCTAAAATGATTCTGTGGAGATTTCATTATAAAAATGCCTTAAAGTACATATTAGAGAAGAAAATTTACAATACAAAAAGATAGAAACTGCCACATGCCTCTAGGGTTAAACACAGGTAAGTTTGAAAAGCTGCTCCTAAAACATTCCTGATAATTTCAGTCCACATTAACTCATCTACCCCTACTTTCTGTTACACTTTTCAACCGTCATTACGCATTTAGCATAGTACATCACTTTATTCTTAGTTTATGGGTGTATCCCTCAAGCCAGATTGTAGTATCTGAGTAGAGATGTTCTTGTGTATCCCCCATAGTAATTAATTACTACAGGTAGGCTCTAAACCCAGTGCCTAGGACAACAAATGTTTGATGAGTGAATGAGTAAATGAACAGTACAACACATGGGCTTCAGAGTCTGAAGACTTGAGTTTGAGACCAGGCTAAGCTGTTTCTCAGTATTTTGGCACTAGTCACTTAACCTCACCAAGACAGAGAAATTATATTAAAATCCACTTTAGAGAGGTTTCTTAATGATTAATGAGGCATTTTATTTGATAACATTCTGTATTACTTAATAAAGCTTTTCAAATATTATTTATGATTTATAAAGTTACTAATTGATCAGCTGATAGTTTAATTTTATTTTAAAAGGCAAGTGAAGTAAAATCTTAAAGTTAATATATTATATTGGCCTAGCTAAGTAACTTTAGAAAGAAATGTAAACTGTAATAAATTCCAGTAGGGTATACTGTTTAATTGATCTAGGTATGAAGGCATAAAATTATTTTCATAGTGGAATACATTTCACAATGTATAAAATACTGTCTTATACACTCATTCACCCTTCCAGTTTCCAAAAAGTTATATAAGCAGGTGACCCCAGTGTTCTCAAAGCCACCTCCCTTCCACATCAGAATTCTAATTCAGTAGGTTCAAGATGGGAGACAGGTATCTGCTTTGTTAAAAAGGGACATGGGTGATTTTAGGGCAGCGAATACTGACTTAAAACTAACAACATCAACAGTTCTTTCCTTTACCCCTATTACCTACCATGTGAACCATGCACATTTGTAGATTCACAGCAACTATAATGGTGAATGTTTTAATTCCTTAAAAAATTATATATGATAATATAATTCAACTAAATGGTTGTAAATTATTACAACCCTAGAAAAATCAACCACTCTTTTTAAAATAAAATACTCAAGAAAGTAATCTATTGAAGTATATGCTGTTCACAAAGTAACCACAATCTCTTTTGCCTCTGTTCAAGTTAATCCAGCCACCTAAAGCACTCTCCAAACTCACCGCAGCCGACTATCAGAAGTACTTAGTCTCTTATCAAAAAATCTCTTATTTGGATTTTAGGAAGGCAATACAGTGCCTATGCCTATATTACAGTGCCCAGATTACAGCACCCTCCCTGTGAGGCCTGAGGCAGCACCCCAAAATCAAACACAGTAATATTTGTACAGTAAAATGCTTAAATATTCAAACTAAGTGAAATAAATACTACAAATATCTTCACAGCAGGTCAGGACAGGTTTTGCCTCCAAATGAATTTAAACCAAATTTCCAAAATGTAAACAGTTAAAAAAAAGTCTTTAGGCAACAGAGATTTTGGATTTTGAGATTACAAATAAAGGACTGTAGAACTTTTTAAAAATAATACAAATAAATATATATGCAAAACATGTATTTCCATATCCAGAGATATGGAAAATAAACTAGTGGTTACCACTGAGGACAGGAAAGGAGAGGCCAATGAGGGAAATGAGATTAGGAGATAACAAACTACTAAGTATAAAATTGATAAGCAACAAGGACACACTATATGGCACAGGGAATTACAGCCATTCCCAAGTAATAACTATTAATGGAGTATAATCTGTATATCTGAAATTAATATAATACGGTAAATCAACGATAGCTCAATTAAAAAAAACTTCACCTTTTTAGGTTTCAACTCATATATAACTTTCAACAGAAAGCTTCCCCCCCCCACCCACGAAGACTGAGTTACTCTTTATATGTGCACATTTAACACCTTATACTTATTTCTATCTTAGTGGTTGCCTTTTTATTTCTCACCAGACTGTAGGATAGCTGGAGTCAGGGACCATATCTTTTTCATGATCATACTCTCAATATGACATGGTATCTATTTAATAAATAGTGAAGTAATAAGAAATTCGAGCACTAAGAGTTAAATCTAGTAAAGTTTTATACTACTCTACTTGCTTGATCTGTAAGGTATGATTAACATCAATAAAGATGCATCTCCACTTGATAAAAGTGGGACAAAAATCAGAAAATCCAACCAAAAAGACTACCCAATAGCATACACATTGTAATAGTGCGAAAATAGTGTTTTGTTGCTGCTAAATAAAACTTTTCCTTAATTTGTTAGCTAGGACATTTAACACAGTAAACTACCATATGAAATAAATTGTCTATCATGTAGCAGTTTGTTTACTATTTTAACACAGGTTTTCTTGTGTTACACGTAAATACAGTACAGCAGACTTAGATATTAATCCATGTAAGGTCCCTTTATGTGAGAGGAATTTTAGAATGTAGAATTTGAAGATGGACACTTGCTTTCTTTTAATTAATATAATTGAATAAAATTGACAATTAACAAAAAATGACAGACATTAGGCATGATGAAAATGGAAAACTAAGTTTTTAAGCAAATCGGCAGTCACACAAGAATCTTAGAATTTTGAGAATTCTGTCAGACTCAAGGCATGTATTATCATTCTTGGGCATACCTTTCCTTTTTTTTAAGTGCAACAAAAGTTTCTCCGTTATTTTCTCTAAAGACAAAGGGTCACTTCAGAATAAAGGAGATGGAATTTCCTCCCAGAAATACAATCTGAAAAGTTTCTGAACTGGAACAACACACTAAATATTTAACATAAGGAAAATGAAGTAGGAAAAATGTGTGTGTGTGTGTGTGTGTGTGTGTGTGTGTGTGTGTGTATACTTTCTCAGAAATTTAACCGCAATGAGAGTGAATTGGCTTATAAAGCTTCATTTAACTACTAGCCATATCTAGAATACTACACCTAATTTACACAGACAGCCAGTCAACATTCACATAATCATATATAACAGAAAACTGACAGGATAATTAAAAGATCAGAAAAGGCTGTTTGAACTAAGAGCTTCCTATTCTAAATGCAGGAGTTTAATTCTAAGAGGTTGGTGGAAAAACATTGTTGCTTTCTATTATTAAATTTTTTCTATATGGGAACAAGAAATACCACTTTTTAAGAAACAAAATAGTTAATTTTGAACCTTAGGCCTACCAAGTCAGAAAGATGATCAAAAAGGAAGTTTAGTTTGAAAAAAAAAACCCACAAACAAACAAAAACCTTTGGAGGGTGATCACCTTTTCTGACATGCCAGTAATTTTCAGCAAATTCCAAAACTGATGGTGTTCAAAAGTGGCCTTCATTATGAACAGAAGAAATGACACAATATCTGAGATTAAATAATCTGGGGAGGGAGGGAAGGGAGCGAGGGAAGGAAAGGAGGAAGGGAGGAAAGGAGGAAAGAAGTGCTGCTGTGAATACTGGGGTGCATGTATCTTTTCGAATTAGAGTTTCCTCCGGATATATGCCCAGGAATGGGATTTTTAGTTTTTCAAGGAATCTCCATACTGTTTTCCATAATGGCTGCACCAAACTACATTCCCACCAATAGCGTAAGAAGGTTCTCTTTTCTCCACACCCTCTCCAGCATTTATTGTCCGTGGACTTTTCAATGACAGCCATTCTGACTGGTGCTGCGCTTCTGTCTTGACCAACTTCATGGGACAGGGTGGGGAAAGATCTGGCTTTCTAACTACGAAGTTGAATGAACCTCAGAGGAAAACTATTACCATACACAGGATATAACAAAGTATATAATTCTAACAGATACAGGTATATAGCCATTTTTGACTAAAAGCACTCTTTAGTTACTGGTTAACAGAACAAAAAGTGCAGTATGTTCCTAGTGAAAGTTTGAATCTCCTCTCTGTCCAACTAACATACTTTCATATACAAGGAATATCAACAGGGATTGACTAGGTTCAAGAGTTTAACAGGATCACATTTCTAGGGGGTGAAACATTAATAGTAGACTATAAATAGGACTATACCAGGGCAAATGTCCTATCCTAAAATGCTGGGCCACCTCTGATTGGTACTTAGATTATAAACTGTATAAATTGTATTGGTTACATGGGAAAAGGAATGCTTCTAATTTTTGTGATATGGGTTGTGGTATTCCTATATGTATTATTCACCCTTTGGAATTTTGGAAAAGGAGTATCTATGAGACACTTGGGTCTGAAAAGATAATCCCAGTTTAGAGCTACTGAAGAAGCTACACTAGTTTAAATGGAAGAAAGTGCAAGCTACAGTTTCTGAAAAAGATATCCAGTCCATACCCTGCCATCAGAGTAAGATCCCTTGGCTGAGATGACACAGAAGGAAATTTATTAGAGGAGAAAAGAAACATTTATATATATTTTTTCTTCTGAAAGAAAAAGTAGAGGTAATTTATCAGAATACAGCTTTGTGAGATCAAGAGACTGACTTGCTCCTGGAGGAGGATTCAAACTTAAATTTAATAAGGTTAGAAACTTCGTGATTTTATATTGTTTACATTGTATTGTTTGAGCTAGTATATCATCTCTGTTCTTGGTATAATCTTGTCAGGTGAGTTTGATTGGGCAATCCTGTTCAACATAATCTAATAAAAAAAATAGAGGAGTATTTATAGTGCTTTCTTGGAATTAACATAATTAATATTCCATCCTATCCATTTAAAAGGTTTCTGGAGGTAACATCAAATAAATGACAATTAAAAAGGCACTGAGAAGCCGGACTGCCCATCTCGCTGATCACAGGTAGAAATAGTGAAAAAAGACTGGATATGTGGCCCCAAGAAACCACATTTTGATACCCTGTAGATCTCCTCTAAGGGGGACACAGCACCTCAAGTTGATCACACGCCTATTATTAAATTTACTGGGTTAACAAGTTAAGAAAAACAGAAGTCTACTGATCTGTAGTGAGAAGCTAATTTTGTGTTTTGGTTGCTTTTTTGCTCTTCTTCTCAATTATCTCATCAAGAATGACTACCACCCTAAACTCACCATTGTCTCTCTTGCTTCCTGTGCTTGGACTACCTTCTCTGCATAACTCCATTTTTTCTTAAAAACTAAGCTCCACAGCCACTTCCACCTGGAAATTTTCCTGGACTCTGCCCTCCTTTACAATCCTCTAAGGATACCTTTTTTCTTGCATTTCTCTCCTTAATAACACCCTTACTAGTCTATAAACATTAGGAGGATGGGCTACTTATGCCATCAAATATAAGCCTTCATTGGTCTTTAACTGATGCACCATTATTTCATACAGCACTAAAAAAAGAAGAAAAAAACTACTAGTTATAATTGTGGGACACCAAAAATGTAAGGTGATCACAATTTCAGAGGAGTTAAAATGTGGGAGAAAAATATTCATCTTAAAATCAATGAAATTCTGCATGTCTTAATAAACTGTATTTTCAATATTAACAAAATGACTGGGCATATAGAAAATAACACATTAAATGCAGAATGATGAATAAATAAATAAATTCAACCCACACTGGTGCTTTTCATCAATATGCATTTTTATTCATTCAAAAATCAAAATAATCCAAAGAATGAAAATTTTTAGATTTTTAAAACTAAGACTTATGAATATAATTTACAAATACATTTTACTGGGTCTGATTTTAGCTGGATGACTTAAAGCACCAGGAAAGAAAAACATATTCTTTGTAGTATCCATTCTTGATGATCTGCGCCAATAATAGGGAAATGGATTGTAAATAATACAATATTACAAAATAACAGATAATTTTAAACTCATTTATATTTGCTTTTAAGGTATATTCATATGTTCATATTCATATAATAGATAAACACAAACACCGACTGTCAGGCCCAGAGGTAGATATTAATAAATTACCAGCACTTGCTTATTTCCGAAACCAACTGGTTCTTAATCTTGTTTTAAATTTATGAGAGGAAGATGTCCAAAGTCAAAAGCTGAAAACTTGAAAAAGAATTTAACCCAAGTGAGCTGTTTACAAGCTGCCTTGTCATTCCTTTGAAATGATGGTGAAGTCTAGATATTACTGAGAGGTGTAAGTGGTATAAAGAAGTAGAAAAAGAAATACTGCAACAATAAATTCGGAACTCCAGCTTCCTTTCCTTTATATTTTTCTATGCCCTCTGGAAAGAACATTATGAAAGTAGCTACCCCTTACTGCTAGATGCTTCACATACATTATTTCTATCTTCAGTAAACTATGAAGTAGATATTAACGCCATTTTATATGTCAGTACACTGAGGCTGTAAGAGATTAAATAACTTGTCCACAGTCAGAAACCCAGCAGTGGTAGAACTACCTCTAAAGTTTTGACTTATATGTAAGTAGTTTTTTGGTCCAAAGAAGAAAACTCAGAAAGAACTGAGAAATCTCTGTGATAAGAAACAAAAGAATCAATAAAATGAAGGCAGCACTATCTCAATTTACACAGAGGCGGGAAGTCTCCTTTGAGAAAAAAAATTCAGAATTCTGGTGACTAGACTCTGGTTTCTCTTCAGATTGAATAAATCATCTTTTACTCAAAAAAAAAAAAAAGAATTCTGGTGATGGATCAATTCCAGAATTCCACTTTGTACTGTCTATCAGCAGTCAAGTAATTCATCCCAATAACTTTTAGACTGAATATGTACAATAATTAAAGGCTATCTTTACTAATCCATTACGTATATACATCACAGAGATCATCAAAGAAGACAGATCTAAAACTTCTCTATGATTCTACAACTTCAAATTATTTCTTTTCATCTTTGTCACTAAGGGAGGTAGTTATTGCATAAGAATTAAGGGCAAAGGCCATGGAAAAAGACAAGACCAGATAAAATCCTGACTTCTTAGCTATATACCATTGAGCAAGTTACTTAACCTCTCACAGCCTCACTTTCTTTATCTGTAACATAAGGTTATTAATATCTGACTCACAAAATTATTGTAATGAGTAAATGAGATAATGGGTATATATCATTCTACACAGTATCTAGTATATAGTTAAGTGTCCAATAAATTTGTTAGGGTGATATACTTTGGACACTTCTCTGTTTTATTGGTATATTTTATATTAAACAAAAACTTTAAACTTTATCAATTGTGGGGCTATAACACAAAGTGTAAAAAACAAAAGTATCAAAATTCCATTCAAAGAGCATACCTTCTCAGTCAGAACAATTTATCAAGAGACTTTCAAAAAAAAAAAAAACAAAACCCAGAGTTTAAGAAAGAAAAAGACAGAGGTTAGGTCTTTGAAATTCACTAGCTCTTCTGTATGGAAATGTGGAAACATTTAAAATGTAAGGCAGCCCACAACTTTGTAGCATGTTATTGCTACAGGAATAAAACTGTTCTCTAGAGAAAAGTCAATTTTGTCATCCACCACTGAGGGGAGCTGTAGCCTAGGAAAAGGTTTACATAGAGTCCAAAGGTTATTTTTAAACTTTTTCACACCTTACAATATTCACATAATAAACTCTTATTAAAATATCTTTTAAATTAATTTGACAAGTGTACCTTAATTCTCCTTTAGAGACCTTACAAGAAATAATAAGGCTTATTATCTTCATATAACCATAAAGATAGTGGGATCCCTATTCCCCTTCCCAGATTTTTCTCTTTGGCACTTACCTAACATACTATATATTTACCATGTATTTAACATACATTATATATTTATATTATCTAACACAGTATATATTTCATACACACTGATTTTTATTATCTGTCACACACACTCCACAAGGAAGATATTTTTTAATGTGTTTTCTACATCACTCTATTTCTAGTACCTCTAACAGTGCCCAGCACAAAATACATGCTCAGTGAATTAATTGCTACTGAATGAATGAATGAATGAATGAATACTAGTTCACTTATTTGAAAGGTTAAAAATACATTATGAGATAAAATCAAGTAAAGCAAACTACTACTACCTGAAAAATATAATGTCCACTTACACTGACTTTTGGTTTAAAAAAAATTTCTAAGAACAGTTCTTTGATCCTATAGATGAGTATATGGACAGATCTCATGAGAATGGCTTCTTTAATATATATTTATAGTAGAATCCCTCTTAAATGATCTGAATGGCACATAGAACTGGTCAATTAAAGGAAAGGATTATGAATATTGATACACAAACATTTTAATTTTGTTCAATAATACTAATGTGTTTCATTCACCAGTTTTTATGGCCTTTTCATTGAGTATAACTTTATTATTGATTTTCTCATATAATCAACAGTCATAATATATCATTTAGTGCATTTCAATCTGTTTTAAATGAAATGAATACATAAGGACAAAAGACAAGCAATTTGAATGCAAAATCCTTCCAGATTTTCATAAATCTTTCCCAATTTTTTGCAGTTGTATTTTCACACCAGATTTGACAGCAGTTTTTTTTTTACAATTCACTTTTATCAACTCCTTCTAAAGCATTTAAGTTTTTATGAAATAATGAAATAATTCGTCAAACTGATATTTCACTGTCTTATGAAATATCTAATTAAATTATATAACTACAATAACAAGTCAACAGCATTACAAGAGGTCTTGTAAGGGGTCAAACTCAACTTACAACTCACTTGTGAGAGAAATATGTAGAAGTGTGTCTGTCAGTGGACAGCCTACTAACCATGTTGACATATGTGGGCCTAAAAGCAGACACTTTACAGACAGAATAGAAAGTATGAGGCAATCCTTGTAAATTAAGTAGAGATGATCAGAAGAGCTTCTACTGTAATGGCATATGGATCCTTCACATAGTATCTGCCACTAGCCTACTTTTTGAATTTTTCCTCCATTTTTTGATGAACGCTAATGTAATTCCTCTCTTAAAAAGAATAATCCTTACAGGATATTGGGTTTAACTATAATCATTCACTCACTCACTCTTTCATCAAACATATACTGAGCACCTACTACACAAAAGGCACTATGTAAAGAAAAAAATAGTGGTGGATACAGAGATAAATGATACAGAACTTTTCCCCTATTAAATTTACTTATCCAAGCAGGAGTCCTGTTAGCGTCTCAGAAAACTGACCTAGCTTTTCCAGAACATAAAAAGAGTTAACACACCTGGATAGGTAAAGAGAAAAACTATTCTCAAAATTGATTTTTCCTCTCATAATACAGAAGTTGGTCCTGGAAGCAAGACATCCTCCTGAAAACTAAAGAGGAAGACATGCCCAACTCTCATCTATCTTCCAGGTGAGAATACAGCACTTTTTTTGTTTTGTTTTAGGTTTAATTATATAAACTTATCCTTTCACATTAGATAGTTCACAATTTATGTTATCCTAATTTAAAGCATACAAATTAGTGTATTCTCTTTTAAGTTAATGTATTTTAAATCCTTTAGTCACAACATGTGCATTCATGCTCCTTTCCATGCATTAAGAGTATGATAATTTCATACCATGCTTCTGAAGTCGGGTAACTTTGTAGAATGTAAGTAAATGATGGAGGCAGATGAATTTAATATTTACCTTTTTTTGTTAAACTCTCTTTAAAAATAAACATTATATTAGTAAAATAGGTCAATTTCCATTAATGCTTCTATAAAAACTATAAAAAAGGCAAAAGTCAGTAATAATAAAATCATAAAAAAGTTCATCTAGTAAACTATTTATTTTCTTACACTGAGCTCCTAGCAAGCATCATTATTAGTGCTGCCATTATGATTAATAGCTGAGGAATTGCCCACTCCCCCTCACATTCTGGTTCGTTTTATTTTTCTTCAAATTATCTCTTTAATACCTAGATTCCCCTAAGTTTTGACCATCTCTTTAAAGATGGTGTTTTATTTTGTTTTGTTTTGTTTTTAATATCCATGACTAAAAAATTGGGTTTCTACTACAAAGGCTAATACCTTCGTTTATGTGAACAGTGAGTTTATAACATAATTCAGTCTTCTTTTTTATTTTTCCTAATCTGGCATAGGACATAACTATTATAGAAACAAGGAGCAGTGGAAGAGAACTGTTGTGCTAAAAAGTTCAGAGTAGGCAACTTGCAATAATACTCATTCATAATCCATTCCAGAAATAAAAGTATACAGAAAATATATATGCAGATATTGATTTTTATTAAGAAAGATATAAATTAGGGCATTATTAATTGATTCCAAAATGATATACTAGACAATTGTTTTAAATATTTCATTCTCTATGAAATTGAAAATCAATAATTTGATCTACAAAAAGATAATGCATTTTTTTCAAATAAGAGTATAAGTTAGAGAGACAAGGAGGTAGAAAATCTCTCAGCTGTTAAAAAGCATAACTTAACTCAATTTAAAAAAATAACAATAAAGTTTAAAAAAAAAAAAGCATAAAAATGCCTGAAAATCTCCACAAATGCAGTTTTCTCTCCACATCATAACTCAGAGTAAGGACTTTAAAATCATCTAATGACATAGTGATATTTAATCTCTGATAACAGTTTAATTAAAATATTGGTTTTATAAAGTTTTATAAACAATATGAATAATAGTTAAAAGCCATCTATATAATTTGTATTGGATTTTTGTGAACCTAATTTAATAATAAACACTTGGAGAAAGAAATGCTAATATATTTTCCATTTTCCTACTAAGGCCACTCCCTTACCTAACAGTCAGATTTCTAGCAAATTCAACCATTTGAGTTAACAGGCAAATAAGCAAAATAAGTTTCTGAGCTTAAATATATTTTTCATAAAAAGGATATAAATATACTCTTTCACTTGAGAACACATATCCTAATATTGAAAGGGTAATCCAAAATATATCTCTTAATCTCATGATCCATTTAAATCTCAATTGTTTAATTTTAAATTTAATATTCCTCTATTGACCTTTAAAATATCTTTATAAAATATATAACACAGAATGTAAGAAAAAGATGTCTCTTAAAATCTTATAGATTTGAATGTCTTTTGCATTCAAACCTAATCTACATCATACAGCTTTATTTATTTATTTTTTTACTTGTACCTTTCAGTAACAGCTTATAACCTATTCCTCAGAAATTTAGAACTGGTGTGCCTCTATCCTAAGATTAACTATGTAATAAGAACATCTTTCTACACAAACATAAAGTTAGTGTTTATATACTTTTACCATTAATCACAACCTAAAATTAACTGGCTAATTCTTTAATACATCAAGTTAACAAAGAAACTTCGGATGTATAACAGAGCCATTAGTACTGAAAACCATAAAACCATCTCATTGGGGAGAAGCTCTTGACGTGAGAATGAAAGCTAGAATTTGAGGCAGTAACCAATTTCAAGAATTCTAAGTTTGTCTATTTGTTTTTAAAACCTCAATGGCTACTCCAAGTATAGTGTTCAAATCTATCACTACAGAAAAGCTAGAATTGCTAACGAATGTGAAACTTTAACACAATGACACCAGCTTGATATCCAGCCATCAGAACATGTACTGAGTTTGGACCTGATCCCTCTCCCAAGCTTCCCAGATCTTCAGGTCTAAAAATGGCCCAGCTACTGATAGATAAAGTGCCCAAATGCTTTTCCCACTATTTTAAAACAGTCAGGCACAGAAAGGAAGAATATGCTGCAAAGCACGTTATAAATCTGCTACAAATATATTTTAGAAATTTAATGATGATCATGACAATGATACTGATGACAATCATAAAAGCTAATATTCACTGAAATTATTTAATCTGCACAACAACCCTATAAATTTATTACTGAGAAGTTAACAATCTTATCACCATCACAGAGCTTAATAAATGGAAGAGCTAGAACTTAAAATCAGGTCTATCAGACTCCAGAACACACACTCTTTCTCACTGTATTTTCACTGCCTGACTTCCCTAATCTCCATTCAATAAACATTTATTAAACATCTACTATATGCCTGCAAGTCACATGGGACTCCACAATACGTAAATTAATTGAAGATGATTATTAAAGTACCACTCTAGAATCCCTCAACCCAACAGTTAAACCATATACTTCATTTTTAGAGATTTCTGAGGTCATTCATAATCGCCTTCAACAAATGTTTAAATGAGCATTTTGTTATGTGAGAAGCACCATGTCAGATGCTGAACAGATAAAAAGACAAAACACTACCTTTCCCTCAAGCCCCAAACAGAACACATAAGAGTATATACATAGTTCAATACTGAAGATAATTTTTGTTTCTGCACTTTTAACAAAAATATTTACTAATAATTCTGCTATTGGCTACCATATCCTTTAAAAGATACTAAAAGCTACAAATTAACATTTAATATTTATAATTTATACTTCTACTACTACCAAAAAGCTAATGTGCCTTAGTAAGGTATACAATCAAAAATATGAAAGGTGATGGAATTTATAATTAGCTTACATTTTCTATGACAAATGTCCACTCTTTATCTTCAAATTCCTCTGCATGAGGATCCTGTAACAAAAGCAAAATATAAAGTTGAAATACAGTTCTTAATACAATCAATCCAATTAAGAATATACAAAGCCTTTCTTTTAGCTTTTATCAACTCTTAAAAATGGGAGAGGCAGAATGGCCTACTCTTAAGAAATTTCCATAATTTGTCTAAATTTAAATCAGTATTTTATATTAAGAAATTTTCTATTTCACTTATGTTGATGCATATTATTATCTTCCACCATTGCATCTATGACAAGACAAAAACACAGAGATTGATAACTTAGTGCGTGAACTACTAAGAAGCACTTTATTAAGATATTAAATGCTCATATAAAGCCCTGCCTTCATTTTTATACCTGTAAGTATTTTAAACTCAAAGTACCACTTGAGGCACAGTTTTCTTGGTGCAGAAGTTATATAAACATCTGGAATTTCAAAGCACTGCAAAGGACTTCATAATCTACACAAAGTGGCAAATTGGATGTTAATACCCTCATCTGCCCTCCACCACCAGAAACCTGACTAAGGGTAATGGATCCTACAACCAAATACAACTTCTTCCAAAGTGAAGAACACTTTTGCAAGTATTTATTTGACAAATATTCACTGGCTACTTATATAAGGAATTACAGAGGCGTAATATGGATTCAAATATAGTTGTTGCCTTCAAAGATGAAGACAACTAATCTCAGTAGTTATATGATGAATGAAATACGTAGTTTTACTAGAGATTACAAGACAGCACTGGGGGAGGGTATAGATCAGTGGTAGAGTGCATGCTTAGTGTTCATGAGGTCCAGGGTTCAATCCACAGTACCTCCGCTGAAACAAACAAACAAACAAACCTAATTACCTCCCCCTGCCAAAAACAAAAACTTTTTTTTTTAAAGAAGACAACACCATTTCTTACAGGAAAAGCTTTACGAGCAAGGAAGCATTTGGGCTAGGTGGGATTATATAGGATTTCCACAGATATTAGAATAAGTAAAGGCAAAAGGCAACACATTATAAGACATATAAAAGAGAGTAGTGGGGTCACATCATAGTGCATCTGACTTATTCAAGTTCAACTCCATGTTTTAGAGGTGAGGGAGGGATGGAGGTTCTGAGAGTGAGAGTGAGCACACACAGGTGCTACTTCCCTACTGGGTCTCAGGTCCCACACACTTCTCCTGGGGCAGCATCTTATTCACAACTGATTCCACTTTAGTCTGTTATTAATTTTCAGTTTCTACTGCCACGGCTGAGTTTGGGTCCTTGTTACTTTGTGTCCAGGCTATTTCAAGATAAAAGTGATTGCTGCATTCTCTCAGTCTCTCTGCCCTCCAGTCAATCTTGTACACAGATTAATTCTTCCAAACCCCAGTTCTGACCATGTTAATACCAACTTCAGATTTCTTTAACCTATGGGATAAATTCTGAACTCTTTAGTTCTTTATTTGTTGGCTTATTTTTCATGAGGGATTTAGGGCATGAACAGTGCTCCTTTAGTGTGACACAATGCTGAGGAAGGAGACATCTTACCACCCTTCCTGCCTACCGACACCTGCACCACGTTGTTGAAGAATGCAGCATAGCTTTAGCACAGCTGGCAATTAATAATAACAATAATAATAAATATTTGCAAAGCACACACTATGCCCCAGTTATTGTGCTAAGGGTTTTCATCATTACAGCAACTTATGAAATATGTACTATTTTTACTCCCATTTAACAGAACAGAAAACTGAGACCTAAAAGATGTAACTTTCCACAAATAAGTGTTAAACTTACATTGCAGTTCCAGGTCTGTCTGGGTTTTAAGCATGCTGTTGGTTCAGTTTTACCACTGTGTCCCTATGCCCTAGAAAAGTACCTGACACACAGTAGGCTCTCAAGAATATTTGACAAATGAATTAATGAATATATCTTAAAAATTTACAAATATTGAACAGTGCCTTACATATGACATACATTAATTCTCAAAGTTGATGAAACTTTTTTTAGAAACATAGATGATGCATTATCCCTAAAAGAAAAATTTTAATGAGACCAAGAGACACATCTGATAAGGCAAAATCACTAAAAAGATGTAAAGGAACAACAATAACGTTCATTTTCAAGTCACTTTAAAATGGTATATCTATCATCGACTATACCAAATATGCCACATTGATGAGGGATGTTGAGGGTAGAGGAGTATACATCTGTGCGTGGGGAGAACTATGTGCGAACTCTGTATTTTTGCTCAATTCTGTTGTGAACCCGACACTGCTCTAAAAGAATAAAGTCTATTTTTTTAAAAAAAGAAGTAAAAACAAGGTATTTCTATACAACTAATTATATTATTGACTAAACCAAAACATTTGTGATGAAAATTGCTTCTAGCTTGAATCAATTAAGCCTTCTTTATATCCTACTCTCTATCCTCTAGTGTCTCTTTCCTTACCACTGCAATAAAGAGAAAAACTAAAAATGGCTTAAAGAGCCATTTGCCTTCTCAAAACCCAAAAAGGCTTTTTTTTTCCCCATTTACTAGAAATAGCTATTTTCAATCTAATTCAAATTTCAAAATCAAGCATGAAGGCTGAAGAAATTAATTTCAGGTTATATTATAGAAAAATGAAACATACTGATAACTTTTTTAAAAAGCACTTTGTCTATGAGCACACCTTTGTGAATACTAAGGACAAAAAGGGTTCAGAACAGTCCTTTCCTATTTGCAAATTTTAAGGTGTGTATTGTGAAACTTTAGTATAAGTAAAAGCAAGGGAGAAATATGAAAAAGTTTTCCACTTGAGTATTTTAAATGCTGTTCAAAAACAAGATCCAAAAATTGCCATAAAAGAATGAAAAATTGTTCTAACTTTTCTGTTTTTTTATTAGAATTCTGGGAAGATGGGGAGTCAAAGGTGTTGGCTGAAAATATTCTTTAAACACTTTAAATGGTCACAAGGTCGCCTCCATAGCACAACTGAAGAAAAATATGTAATTTGGCAAACTAGGGAGGAAGGGGCATTCGGGTTTTTTCCCTACAGACTAGCACTTAAAGACATAAAAGTTCAGTGATAAAGATATGCTGAACATTCTCATCAGTACTTGAAAACTACACTTACCTTCTAATCCTCCAAATTACACATTTCAACAGCCACTTTCAACTCAGAATCACTCAGTTAGTGCGTATCCTTTCCCCAAACACATGGCTGTCAGCCATTTATCAGCTCTATTCTAACCCCTTGTTCTCTATCACCATTTTTTTAAGTCGTGTAACTATGTCCATTCATTTGCTTTACCAATATAAACAGACTAAATCAAAACACACAAGAGATTACTTAAAAGTCTACCTCAAGCATGTCAGAGATTTTGCTGTTGTAATCTATATTCTTGTGGGTTTTATTATGGAATAGGCAGTACAATGTAAAAAACAAACAAACACAAACCCCCCCCAAAAAACCCGGGGCTAGTGGGGAGGGCATAGCTCAGTGGTAGAGTGCATGCTTAGCATGCACAAGGTCCTGGGTTCAATCCTCAGTACCTCCACTAAAAAAAAAAAAAAAAAAAAAAAAATTAATTTAAACATATACAAATAAACCTAATTACCTGTCCTCCAAAAAAACCCAAAAAACAACAACAACAAAAAAACTCAGGGCTAAATCATAGAGTGACTGGGCAAGTTACCTTCTTTAATCTCAGTTTCATTATCAGTATAATGGGAATAATTATAGACCCTGAGGGTTGCTGTGAGAATTAAATGAAATAGTACTCTAAAGGTCTTATTGGCAATAGGCTGGTTCTGATCTTTCCTGGAAATTAAAAAAAAAAAAAAAAAAGAAGAGCAGCTACAATCTCATCCTTTACTTCTCCCCGAGCAAACATATCAAATATAGTGTATATATAATAAGCATAATCGAATAGTGTTATAATGTCAATAACCATATATCAAAACTATAAGATATTCATGAAGTGTTATGAATATTTCATAAAACAGAGTATTTATGAAACACAGAGCATTTGAAAGTAGTGTCCCATTCATGGGTTAGTACATTAACATTCATCATACTGTTTTGTTCTATTGATCTCTGCAGTAGTTCCAGAACAAGTGAATTAATATGTTGGATTACAAAATCAAAGGCACTTTTTTACACAGTGATTTCGCACTCTAAGCCATATAACTCTGCCCAACCTAGATTTCATATTGTAAAATATTTAGTGGATTTTCACAATTTAGTGGATTTTCCAACTTTGTTACTAATTTATGCTTAACTAGATGCCCTTCTTCATTCTGTCCTTCTGCAAAAGTAATTTCAACACAATTAGAATGATTCAAAGAAGAAATAAAGCATTTGTTTTCTAATTTCACCATTTTCAAGAAGGCTGAAACTGTGACATACTTGTGCCCACTATCTTTCTTTTTTTTTTTTTTTTTTTTTTTTGAGCAGGTAAGGAGTTGGTTAGGAAAGTAAATATTCTAGTGCTTGTCACATGTGAGGACTATTTTATGTTTCAAGAAATAACGAAGACTTCCAAGAAAAAAAACACACATAAAAGAGTCAGGTATATGCACAGCTATGTTTTTGGATCTGCTCTTGGAATTTATTACCAGAATTTTGCTTTTAAGCTATAGTATTTATAAAATACTAACTTCAATAAAACATTTATCAAATATCCATTTTAAACTTATGTTAACATCAATAAAATATTTATCATATACTAATTTTAAAACATCCTGTTATTAATCAAGTGTAACAAGATGAGGCTCAGAACTAAGACTTTCACAAACCTCAGCTTTCCACAGAAAATGCACTTTAACGTTTCCTACGGACAGAAGGTAGGAAGTCATAAAAGAATTCCAATTGACCTCAATTGGAATAAGTTCAAAAAGATTCTCAAATTATTCAGACTTTATAGACCATGAAACACCCTAATACACTTGAACTGTTGTTATAAATTGCTGTTATCTCTAAAAATAATACACAGTAAGGTACCAGGTTGGACCCAAATATATAGAACAATGAATACTGAAATATTCTGTCATTTAGAATCCTGATTATATAATAAATTCTATACCTTATAAACCAGAACTTACCTTGAAAAGTGTCACAGTGATTTCAATGTTTTCAGGAACAGGCCACACTACAACACCACGGTATGGATTTTTTATTCCAGGCTGCCAGCTATGAGCCTACCAGAATAAAAATAATGGCTTCAATCTAAAGTACAGGAAATGCAATATTAATAATTTACAAAAGTATATTGACCCTGTTTAACTATACATTAGATCCGTCTTCCTAAAACAAAAATGATTAGTCAAATAAAAATTTCCAAGCATTAAACTTGGGCCATGACAGTTATATCACATGATAGCTACAAATTACAATCTGTAAATAAACATTTACACACACACACGAAGATGCAAAAATGAGGTGTCTCATATTTTCAAAAGCTATTTCTTCTTGAATAAAAATCGTATTAGGAGAAATATTTTTTAAATTATTTTTGGGATCTAGGAACTTAAAGGAAAGTTCATTCTTTAAAAAGGAAAAATAATTGTATGGTCTGTATTTAAGTTCATTTCCCATAAACTATAATGCTTATTTAGGGCAAGTAAATAAGAAAGCAGTTTTTTAGGTTAATAGTTCTAGTACTTACAAATTTAAAGATTTTTTCTTTGTGAATTTTGATTATCAAGGTTCCCTAAGGACCCCCCCAAATGTGGGGGATCACTACTCTAGCTCTTCCTTTGAGGTGGCATTTCCAGCCTAAGCTGATGGAAAATGGTATGCGAAGATAGCTCAACTAAGTCTTCAACCCCGTGAGCTGAAGAACTGTCCATGAACATGCCATGAAGGTAAAAATAAAAGCTAGTATTTAAGGAGTACTTTCTATATGTCAATCCATGTTTGGAATTTACTTATGTTTAACTCATTTAATCTGTATTGTTCCAATATTAGCATATGTGCTGCCAAAGCGATTAAACTCATTTAATCTATGTAAGATCCCTATGAGGTAGCTACCATTCATTCATTCATTCATTCACCTACTCACTCAATTGATACTATCTGCCAAGCACTGTCTAGGAACTGGAGTAGTAAAAGCAACCTGCCTTAGTAGAGTTTACAGAATAGTAGGAAGAGATAAACAAAACAGTTAAGTAAAACAGATAGTACATTAGGTGGAGACAAAGGCTATAGAGAAAAATGAAAGTGAGGAAGAAGGATGGGAGGGGCAAGAGAAAGTAATGATTTTCAACAGGGTAGTCAGAGAACGTGACATTGAGAGAGTGACAAGAGAAGACCTTAAGGGGGTGAAAGAAACAGATACGTAAATACATAAGAGCTTTCCAGGAAGATGGAACAACAACCGGAAAGGTGCTGAGGCAGTTAGATAACGAGGCCAACGTGGCTGGAGCAGAGAGATCAAAGAGAAGAGCAGCAGGAGAACAGGCCAGAGAAATCATGGAGGGCCCAGACATATAAGGCTCTGGCAGGCCATTCCAAAGATTCTAGCTAATAATTTGAGCGAGATGGGAAGCTGTTGGAGGACTGTAAGCAGAGGAATGATGATCAAAGTTATCTTTTAACAGACTCACTCTAGCTAACGTACTTAGAATAGGCTCCAGATGTAAGTGAGGAAACAGGGAGACCAAGTAAAAAGCTACTACAGTAATCCTGGGGAGAGACTATGGTGACCTGGCTTGGGGTGGTAGAAAAGTGCTACAAAGTGGTCAGGTTCCATACAGTTTTTCATGTTTTCAAGATAGAATCAATAAGATTTGCTGTCCAATTGTATGAAAGAAAGAAAGGCTGATTCTAAAGCTTTTGCCCTTCAGCAACTTCAAGAAAGGAATTGCTACTAACAGATATGAGGCAAAACTGCAGAAGGAACAGGTTTGGGAAGTAAGATTGGGAATTCAGTTTTATACACATTAAATCTAAGGTGCCTATTAAGATATTCAAGTGTAGATGTTTAAATAGGCAGCTGGACATATGTGCCTTGAGTTATAAAGGGAGTCATCAGCATGTAAGCGATACTTAAAGCTGAAGAGTGGATGGGACCCCAAGGGAGTGAATACAGATACAGAAAATAAAGACCCAAGAACTGAACATTGGAGCACATTAACAGGTCCAGGAAATGAGGAGGAATCAAGAAAGAAGGGTAAGTTAAATAGAAGGAAAACCAGAGGCATGTGGTATTCTGAAAGTCTACTGAAAAAAATGTTTCAAGGGGAAAGGAACAATCATGTGTCAAATCTTGGTGGCAGAACAGGATGAGGCCTGAAAAATGACCCCTGGATTTAACAAAGCAGAAGCCATTACTGTCTCCTTAAGAGCAGTTTCAGTGGAGTCATGAAAGTAAATGCCTGAGTAAATTAAAATGGGTTCAGGTAAGAATAGGAACAAAGAAACTGAAGACAGCAAATACATCCAACTCCTCTGAGGTGCTATGCTGTAAGAGAAAGAGAGAAATAGGTTGGCACTAGAGAGAGAAATAGTGTAGAAGAGAATTTTTTTAATAAGAGAAAAATATTTTTATGCTGATGGGAAATGTCCAGTTAAGAGGGAAAATTCAATGATGCAGGAAAGAAAGAATTGCTAGAGTAATGTCCTTAATAGTACACAAGGAGACAGACTGGCATTTGCTGGGAGCACAGACGATTCTTCCATAGTAATGGGAAAGAAGTTAAAGTATATGAGCACAGATCCACGTCAGGGAGGAGATTTAACAGATGAGGAAACTGAAGTACAGACTTGTCCAAGATCACACAGCAAGTAAGTAGCAGAAGTTGGATTTGAACTCAGGAAATGATACTGAAAAGGGATCAAGATCATGGAAAACTACTTCCATGCAATCTTATCACATCTTGTTAGTTAAAATACCAGCAGACTATTGTAAGTCAATTGTACTTCAATAAAAAAATAAAAAATAAAGTACCAGCAAAAGGTAGAGGTTTAGCAGTGTCCTCCCACTCCAACTAAATTATCAATAACTCTCCCTGTAGTCTCTCTCCAATGCCCCCAGATCACAAAACGTATGGTAAGCAAAGAAGTAGACACTCACCACAGGACACTTAGCACACCATAGCCAAAGGTAAAGAACTGAGTTTTGTTGATTAAAACAAAACAAAACAAAACAAAAAAACAACTCCAGAGATTCCTCTATTCCCCTGCCTATTTCCAAGCCTGGTGACAGTCCTAGAACAAAAACTCCACAAAGTAAATAATCTCCATCTTGGAAAGTAAATTTCTGCCCACCTTAGATAATCTTTCATCAAAACTCTACATACTTAATTCTGAATATTTATGACAACTCTAATTCTCATGTACTACAATGGTAGATCAGGCTATTTCTCTGGTCTCTTCAAACTCCCTCTAATTATATTTTCATAGCCTCCCCATACAACAGAAACATTAAAAGAAAAAGTATAATAATTCAACTTTTCTTATTAACCACAGCAGAAAAGATAGAGTATTTGCAAAATTCTTAATGAAAACACAGCCATCAAAGAACTTTAGACCTGAAGATATCCTTAGGAGAGCTAATCCAGGTGCAGATAAGGAAACTTAAGCAATGAAAGAGTAAATGGCTTGTACGAACACATACTAGTAATCAGTAGGAGAACGGACTCTATGATTTCCAAGTTCAGAATTCTTCACCTAACTGACATCATAGCCAACTCTACCCCTGACTCACACAGTAGTTAAGAAAATAGTCTTCTATCCTTAAGGTCTTAACACGTATGTATATGACACAGAGATCAAAAGTGGGGAAAGCAGAGAATGTGGGCAGAGTTGGATGACGGTGAGATCAGATAATTTTCTCAGGTACCCTAATGCTGGTCCTCTAAATGACCTTCTTCAATCTTCAGTCTTGAATCAGGGAATGGTAATAATTAGACTTCAGAATAAACAAAAATACACTCTGCTTAACAAACTAAAATCCTTTTTTTTTTCCCTTTTACTAAAAAGAGATGGAAGGTGCCAGTTCCAAAGTTGCTAGTACACTGCCATTTTCTTACCACTCTAGCATCTCTCCAGTGGAAAAGGTGTAAGTTAGAGCTCTGGCTTTTCGACAGCCTTTTTACAGGGACTGTACAACAGAGCTAAGTTAGGGCACTGTAGCAATATCAGTTAGTCCAGCTGTGGAGCTGGCAATGCCAGCTTTATAATGTTTGCTAATTATTATACTGTAAGCAAAACACAGGACTAGTAAATTTTACTGGAGAGGAAACCAGGGAAGTACATAGCAGCAAACATGAAGGGGGTGGGGGGGTGTTTCTATTTTCAAAGAGCTTACTACAGTTTCTACTTCAAACAGAATTAAAGAATCTGAAGCTGGAAAAAGAATGAAAATTCTAAAACAGTTAACTAAAAATAGCTGTGGTAATAAACATCTAACTGTACAAATCCACGGAGACAGTAATTTAGGTTCTTAAGAACTTGATTTAGAAAAAGCACATCATATTGGCAAACCTTAAAACTACAAGAACCCTGATCAGTTTTTATTCAGAGTAATAGAAAGGATTTCCCTAGAAAATAATTAGGCATAGAGCTATTTAGCTCCTTAGTATAGTTAGGAAAGTCAGGCTATTTAATCATTTTGCCAGTATCCTACTACAGTTAATGGTAGAAAGGATTAGGCCACATTATTCAGTTCCACTTATACTTTTTTTTTTCACCTTTTATCACATCACAGATCCTTTGGCAGGACCTAGGGAAAAAGCAACATTTCTCGATTTGGGGTACTGACTCTATAAAATGCTTTATTTTCTAATTATTTTGTATCATATCTTACCTAAAAGACTTGTACCTAATATACAACAAAATACAGAGTAAATATTTACTTGTTAAATTCTGATCCCTACAAAATCAGAATATTTCATGGAAAATTTATAATTGTCATTTAGTTGTTAAATTGATGATTTTCAGTTTCTAAGACTGCAACTACCCATATGTTTAAGATGTCACATGTAAAGTTACCTTACAGTTGCCAACATCACGTCCAGAAGGCAAAGCTCTGCAACTATACCCTCCCCTTCTTGATACCATAACACACTGTTAAAGGCTGTAGCATAACCACAGAGCAAGGAAGTAAAGATGGTAATGCCATCAAAAAGCTGGTGAGGACTTTCAGGCTCTATTTCCCTCTGGAATTCTTCCACCTCTCTTCGGGTTTAAATTTCTACTTTGAAAACTGGATTTAAGGCAGCAGACTATTCTGTCATAATTCTTCTGGTCTATCACAACTTCCCTGCTTTCTACTGTCACATACTGTACTGAAAAATAATTTATTTAAGCATATACAAATCAACTGCAGCCTGACAAAATCTTTGTTATAAATGCCATGACTTGAAGAAAAGAGGTGGGGAAGCTGTATATTGTGTTAATTACTCATGGTAATTATTTTCTCATCAAAAAATGATTCAGCAGTGAATGCTTTATATATTTAACTTCAGAAATATATATGTACCCAAAGAAAGTTGAACTTCAAATTAAATAAGGCAATGTACTTTATTATTACTGTCTAATCTGTTATATGAGTGTCAGTTATAAATTTCAATCCACCAATACAAAAAAGTTAGATGTACTCAGAATCAGTCAAGATAAATACTAAGCTATATAGATGACCAAAAAAACAAACAAAAAAAAACCCAAAACAAAAAACAAACTAAAAAAACCTGATTACTGTGTAGCCCAAACTCTTTTCAGAAATGTAAAAGTAGAGGGGAGGGTATAGCTCAAGTGGTAGAGTGCATGATTAGCATGCATGAGGTCCTGGGTTCAATCCCCAGTGCCTCCTCTAAAAATAAACAAATAAACCTTATTACCCCCCTTGTCAAAAACATAAATAAAAAAAGAAACATGAAAGTAAAAAATTGAAAATTTTCTGACCAATGGTTGCAGAAATCTGTTTTCCCCCAAGTGATTTCAATGGGACATAGCAGCAAATAATGCATATTTTAAAGGAAAAATGTCAAAAAACAGAAGACTCTTTCAGGAGAAAACGATGGTTCTAGTCTTCAGATTTAGTGTAACTGATAGCTATTTACAATAGCTGGGGACAAGATTTTTTGTTTGTTTGTTGTTTTTTTAAGAATTCTAAAATACCATGGATCTCAAACTTCTCAAGGTTAAAAAAATCTGTTTAAATTTTACAATAGTATCATAATCACTTCTTTCATAGTTTCTGGAAGTGAATTTTACATCTTTATTTAGCTGTTCTGTACAATTTATAGAACATTTCACATAGACATGAACATAGTATGTATATGCTGTAATAAGCTTAACACACTATGGGTTCTCATAAAATTTTCAAAAGAAGTACATCTATAATGTTTTAAGAGAAAACCTAATGATTGTAAAATATCCAGCAGGGACTTGAAATAATAAGAGCATCACAACTGGAAAAATTAGTCCAACAAGAAATAATTCCTTCTAGAAAATACTGCATTCTGAGAAAAATCAACCTACAGCCTCATATATTTGCATTTTACCACCTGGATTCAATCAGTGTTTGATACAACATGATAAAGAATCTGGACTAAAATAAAAGTTGTTTGACTGACTTTCAAAATGTAATTAAATTAAAAAGTATACTTAACTTCAAATATGGGTATACTGAATTGACCTTTAATCTGAAGTATTTCACTATATTTCATAATTTTAAAGAAAACAGGTAGTATTACTAAATTATTAAAAGAAGAAAAATCACTTTCTGTTGATAGCTAAAAACATTCAGGGTCTATTTCTAATGTTCAGAGTTATAGTCAGATTCATCTACCATACTTAGTGGCTGGCCTAATGTTGCTCCTTTCCACAAAAGCTTAAGACTGACTCACTCAGCAAAACTGATAGAAGACCCTATCAGTTTTAGTCTATTTTTATAGTCTATTTTTAGAACCTTTTCTCATTTGTAAATGTATAAGAAAATATCACAGGCCCAAAATATAATGCCCCCAAAACTATAAATGTGTGCTTTGAAAAAGATGATATTCAAGAGTTGAAGCAACTGGACCTTTCCTGTATTGCTGGTGGGACGACATTAAAAGTTAAAAATGAACCTACCATATTACCCAGTACTTGCCCAAGAGAAAATCTGTGTCCCTCAAAATATTTGTACAATAATAACATATTTATTTACAATAGTGATCATTTACTGGAAACAAACCAAATGTTCATCAACAGATAAATAAAATTATAGTATATTCATAAATTAACTACCCATATTCACAACAGCATGAATAAATCTTAAAAACATGTTGAGCAAAAGAAACCAGACATAAAATAGTACTACTGTATGATTCCATTTACATGAAATTCAAGAACAGGCAAAAATAGTCCATGATGATAGAAAAATCAGAATAGCAGTAGCCTCAGGGTTCGGAACTGATTGGAAGAAGACACAAAGGAAAAAGGTGATGAAAATAGTCTATATCTTGATAGGAGTGGTAATTACACAAGTGTATATTGAACAACACTCATAAAATTATATAATTAAGACCTGTGACTTATGCTGTATGTAAATTCTAGTTCAATAAAAATAAAATTTGAAAAGATGTCCTTAATGAAAAACAGACAAACCTTGGAAGACTTCCTTCGGCTTCTTCTTGTCCAGACTACCACCAGTTTATCTGGTTGCCTGCAAAATAAGAAAAAAATTAAGTATAATTTAAGTTATCTTAAACCAAATTAATAAAAGTTAGTTCTAATACTTTTAAAAGGAAAAAAAGTCATCTGCTTTAGATTACATAGAGCAGTTAGACTTATAATAAAGCTCTATGAATTATTCATATATAGTGGATGTTGAATACAGATGTGATCTAATTTAAATTAATATTTCATCTACATGTTCTTCTAAAAATATTGTAGCAAGTTAATTCATTGGGACAAACCAAGTAAAATAAAATACTTAGAATGGTGACTATTTTAAAAAGAAAAGCACACATACATCTTCTCCGAAGTTTAATACTATACTTCTAATACATTATCCACCTTAATTCAGAGAAAATAAGCATTAAAATGGTACTTCCAAAATTATTTAAATGTATAGTTTATACTACTTTTGCATCTCTGTATCTTATAAACAATATTTGTGGTTTTCAAAACATTTTTATAATCAATCATCTCAACTATCTTCATAAAAACAATTTGGTGCTGAAAAATAGGCAAGGTACATACTATTATTCCAACAAAGTTAAATAACTCATTGAAAGTTCTGGCAGAACCAAGACTGAAATACAGGTTTTCTAACTCTTGGATCTCTCTTTTCTTTGTCTTCTGCCAATGTAAAGTTAAGAACAAAACAAACTCACCTGTCAGCTAATACAACTAAGTTATCTTTAATGCTTAGAGAAAACATCAAGACTGATCATCAGTTATTTTACTTAGATTTTTATTTTTAAAATACTTAGATAAAAGCTTTTAAATCAAGAAATGAATGATACACTCATCTCAGTGACCTTCACCACTTTCCTTGTCTCCTTCATTTTACCCAAGAATCCTTTACTATTAGCAGGTGGCCTGTCCTCCTATTTTAACAATATACATACATACATTATAAAAGGCCACCAGACATAAACGCCTTACCTAGTGATTCATCTAGAAGCCTGTCCAGAGAGTTGTCTAATGAAAAATTTTACTAAAGAACTGACCCTGAATGTAGTACAGAGAAATGAAAAAATAAAAATACGTTTAAAAAAGGTAAGAGACATACAAGATAGATTGAGAAGTACATAAACCTAATAGAAATTCCAGAAGTTTAGAATAGTGGGAATGGCACAGACAATACTAAAAAGATAAGACTAAGAACATGCCAGACTTGAAGAAAGATAGCAGTACTTAGACAGAAAAATATATATTAATGAATAAACAGGGTAAATAAATATTAATCTATGTCTACATTCTTTGCAATCAAACTACAGAACAGCAAGAATAAAGAGAAAAATCATAAAAGAAAAGAGGTTACCAGCAGAGGAATAATTATGCTGACAGCAACTTACCCTTAGCAAGAAGAGCGCCCAAAAGACAATGAAGCTAATGACGTTCAAGTGCTAAGGAAAATAGCTGCCACCCTGGAGTTTTACATTGGCTAAACTACCATTTAAGAAATGGCATTAGGCATACAAAGACTAAGAATTTATAGTGTATACAACCCAGCTAAATATAAGAAGAAGAATACAAGAAGCAACATAAATATAGTAAAATGTCAATGCTTGTTCACTTTAGGTGGTAGAACCTGAAGAAAAGCTAGAGGGAAAACAAGAGGAAGGTTCCAATAAACAAATTATTTGTCCAAGGAGCCATCTAAACAAATGCAACATGTTTCTGATAGTGATAGTAACCGGCATGGTATAAATGGGAAAATGGTGGTTCTCCATCCAAGACTAAACTTGGTTCCTGAAGGCTTTAAAGACAACAATTATAAACTAAAACCAGTAGTTTGCTTTGGTGACTCTTTCCACCGTGAGATGGTGGGTGCAGCAGACAGATGCAGAAGTGGTAAATTACAGGTGAAACAGAAGAAAGTTTCTATGAAACATCAGAGTGTTAATCTAAGAATCTGTACCAATGGAGAAACAAACAAAACCTTGTTCAACACAGTGAGAAGTAGAATAGGACAACTGACAGTGAAGATGGGGAGTAGTATGGCAAGAAGACAATGAAGCTGGGCAGAGGATTTGATCAATGATGGCAGCCTAACAGTAGAGGGACTGAGTAGCCAACAAGCACAAGCTACCTTGTTTGAATGCATTGGTGGCTTGCTGGACCACTTAATTTTGTTACTAGACTAACCTTTTCACTATGTTCTCATCTCCACATCTCCAGCCCAACCTCAACTCTTAATTAAATTTCTATGGTACTTTTTTTAGAAATGCTACAAAAATCTTACCGCTTTTCCTTATTATCCTTCCTGGGCTCTTCCTGAAGGCACTAAATACTGGCATTTGCAGTGTTGAATCTGACAGACTTATTTGACCTAAATAATATTCCATTTTATTTTAAATTTAAACTTTAAAAAACATTTCTTTAAACAAGTTCCATGCTGTCCAGATTACCAGACCCTCCAACACAATCAACTGCTTCACACCTCACCAGCTTCATTCTTAAGATGATCTGTTTAGGCCCTGTATGCATCTGACCCCGTGACATCACATATTCCTGAATGACATCCATATTCTTGAATGTGGTTTATAAGGCACTTCACCATCTCCTTTTCTAGCTGTATAACCTGCAAATATCTCAAAGGTATCTTGCTTTCCAACCAATCCCTGAACACTCTGCGTGTTATAATCTTTTTTTAAAACTTCCTCTTTTTTCTCTCCTTTTCTATCTCATAAACTCTTAATTCATCACTTCTTCTGTGCAACCTTGACCATTTCTCTTTTCATTCCCACTTCATTCCATGTCCTAAACCTCAGGCAGAGTTAATTGCTCCTTCTATTGTATTTCCATTAATACCCTAGATGTATCTCTATTTTAATGTGCTATATACTCTGTATTTCATTATTTGTTATTATTTCTATCCCCTCTACTAGACTGTGCTCCTTTATCAACCATATCTTATTTATCTTTATATTCCTAGCCACTAATATGAATCTGGTACAAGGTTGAGGCTCAATGAATATTTACTACGAGTGAACCTTAAATTTCATCCAGGAATTCCCAGCTGGTTAATTATAATTGATGAGGTCCAACTAAAGTCAGTAGCTGCATAATACATCCTCTCTGCAGCTTATTTGAGCTTTGCAGGTATCCTCAACTTGGCTGCATACTGGAAACTCCAGGGAAGCTTTAAAACAAACAAACAAACAAAACTCATGGCTAGGTTCCATTGCTGGGGAATCAGATTTAATTGGTCTGGTGTGCAGATTTTTAAAAAATTCTACAGGTGATTCTAACATGCAGCCAAGGTTGAAAACCAGTTTTACAGGAGGAGTGGTGGCGATTCCCATACCTCCTGACTTGACGCATTAGTGAGGCATTAGTTGTGATGGCAGTGAGGGGGGGTCTCCCCTCCACAGTATCGTCCTAGTGCCACCTGTATTGTTGCCTCCTTCTAACTTGGCCTCTCAACACCTCCCTCCCCTCAACCTATTCTGATCTCAGTGTTTCAGAATAGGGAAGCCTCTTCCCATAAAAAATAAGGAAAAGTAGTCTACTAACCTATATGCTTGAAGTTCCAAAACTGTTAATAGAACATAAATTGCTTATTTGAGAGCATCCCCAGAGATGAATAAACTTCTTCTGTGATTCTAAGTCATGACCAATTTTTAAAATGTCTTACTAGAAATCAGTCCACCTTAACATTATCAGGGACAAAGTAAGGTACAATATTCTAAAATAAAGAACTGTGGGTTGTCCAGGAGAAGATGGTGGAGTAGAAGGACGCTCGCAGGTCACCCTCTCCCACAAATACACCAAGACCCACATCTACAGACCCACTTAGCCAACCAGAGCACCTGTGGAACTCCGACAGAACATTGCCCTCTTCAAAAGATAAAGACGCCAAAAATCTGGTAGGAGAAAAGGAAAAAAGAAAGAACAAAAGGCAAAGCAGCGCGGGACGGGTCCCGCGGGGAGGGAGCGGCAAAGGCGGACTGGCGCTGGCTCGCTGGGTCTCCCCTCTCCAACTGAGAGGCCAGTGGGAACGAGGGGGAGCCTCCGAGGCTCGGATCTGTACAGAGCAGCCCTTGACTAACAGAACTAAGTTAAACGGGCACAGAGCGTCCCCCCGACACCCAGCCTGAGACGCGGGCCGGCAGCGGCGGGCAGGGCCAGGCTGCACAAGCCGGGCGGAGGACGGAAGTGGCTGCACGGAGGCAGCCCTGGGGGAACGCAAGGGGCTGCGCGCTGTGGCTGTGGGTGCACAGGGCAGAACAACCTGGGCCCTCCATAAAACAGCAAGCTTGATGTGCTCTCGGGGGAAGGGTGCACACCCCCATCTCTGAAAACCCGCGGAAAGTTTTCGGGGGAAGAGAGGCGGGGCTCAAGCACAGCCGCCATATCCTCGGCGCTGAGCACTCAGGCGGGGGCGGGGGCGAAACCTGCATCCGCACCGAAGGGCTTAGCAGCCTCAAAGGCCAGACTGAGACTGGCCTGCAGCCCGGGTCAGATAGGATCCTTCCATCCTGGTCCCTCAGAGAACTTGCTCCACAAAGACAAACAAGGAGCTGGGTTTTAGCTCCGAGCAGGGACAGGTCTTCCCCGAGCCCACCTGCGGAGCGCCGACCAGGGCTGAGCGCGCAGCCGCACAGAGAGCGGAACTACCGGCAGCGCAGGTAGAGGGAGAACGCCCCCCCCCCCCCCCCCCCCCCGCCTTTCGGGCAGGAACACAGCCCCTGACCGAGGTGCTGGGAGGGGGCACGACCCGCCCTCCTACCCGGCCAGTCTGCAACATCTGACTGCGGCATCTGGAGGGGCAGCGACCCGCCCGCCCACAGCAGAGAGCTGCACCTGACCCAGTGTTAGGAGGAGGCGCGATCTGCTTGCCGACAGGTGCTGGGAGCAGCACAGAAGAGGGCGCCAACGGAGGGCCTCTGAAAACAGCAAGCTGAGCTTCCAAAACAGGATGAAAACAGAAAGACTTCACATTAAAAGCACACAGAATCCAGGAGAACACCAACAAACCACCCCCCCCCCTTTTTTAATCTGTTTTTACCTGTTCTATTTTCTATTATTCTCTTAATCTTTACTTCTTAATTCATTTCTATTTCTCTTGGGTTTTGATGTCCTGCTATTGATTAGACACAGGTTTCAAATACATCTATTCATCTCCCCCCTTTTTTGTAGAGGTTTTAAAAGGACGTCTCAACCCGATTAATACTCTGCTTCAACTCACTCTTCTATTATTCATTATACACTGTTTTCAAACCCTCTTCCTCCCTTCTTTTAAAATTCTTTCTCTCTCTATTTTTTTTTCTTTTTTTCCTAAGTTCTATTCCTAAATAGGCATCAGATAGATAAAATCCCTAAGGACCAAAATAAACAACTGATACTCCATAAACCACAGTGCCAAAGAGGTATGAGCAAGATGAAGAAGCAGAAAAACCTTTCCCAATTAAAAGAACAAGAGAAATCCCCTGAAAGAAAGATCAACGAAATAGACATCGATAGCCTACTAGATCAAGATTTCAAAAAAGGAGTGATCGAATTGCTGAAGGAATTAAAAGAGATAGTGTTTAGAGATATAAAATATGTCAAAAATGAAATTGAAGCTATAAAGAAGAGCCAAGTAGAATGGGTAAACTCATTGACAGAGATGAGGAATGATCTAATAGCTGTGCAAAGCCGACTAGATAATGCAGAGGAACGAATTAGTGATCTAGAAGACAGGGCAATAGAAAGCACCCATACAGAAGAACTACAAGAGAAGCAAATAAAAAATAATGAAAATAGCATAAGGGACCTATGGGATAATATAAAGCATCCCAATCTTCACGTAATAGGGGTCCCAGAAGGAGAAGAAAGATCAAAGGGGATTGAAAAGGTTTTTGAAGAAATCATGACTGAAAACTTCCCAAACTTAAAGGAATCAGATATCCAAGTACAGGAAGCTCAGAGGGTCCCAAACAGGAAGAACCCAAATAGACCCACACCAAGACATATCATAATCAAGATGGCCAGAGTCAAGGATAAAGAAATGATTCTAAAGGCAGCAAGAGAAAAGCAAAGAGTAAGTTACAAGGGAACCCCCATAAGGCTCTCAGCTGATTTCTCTACACAAACACTACAGGCCAGAAGGGAGTGGCAAGATATATTCAAAGCCCTGAATGAAAAAAAGATGCAGCCTAGGATCCTTTATCCAGCAAGGCTATCCTTGAGGATAGAAGGAGAAATAAAGAGTTTCACAGACAAAAAAAAGCTGCAGGAGTTTAGCAACACTAAACCCATGCTAAAAGAAATATTGAAAGGGCTATTCTAAATAGAAAAGCAGCAGGATGCTACAGAAATGAGAAACACACAACTGGAAAGGTGATAACTCATGAATTACAAATAAAGTAAACATGAAATTATAAAAGAAGACATACAAATCACTGAGATGGGAGAGGGAGGCAGGGAAATATAGAATTTTTTTTCTTTCTTTTTAAAATTTTTTTAACAGTAGGATGGGTTTGAGATCATGTTACTATCAGTTTAATAAAAACAGTTATAGTAATGGGTTGATAGATTTACAAAAAAGGGTAACCACAAGCCAAAAATTTACAAAGGAGTCACAAAAATTAAATAAAATCCATGATAATACAAAGGAAAATTACCAAACCACAAAAGGAAGAAGAAAGGAACAAAGAGGATATACCAATTCAACTGCAAAGATAAGTTCAAAATGGCAATAAACACACATCTATCATTAATTACTGTAAATGTTAATGGACTAAATGCTCCAGTCAAAAGACACAGAGTGGCAGACTGGATAATAAAGCAAGAACCTTCAATATGCTGCATACAAGAGACCCACTTTAGGGAGAAGGACACATATAGATTGAGAGTGAAAGGATGGAAAAGGATATTCCATGCAAATGGCAAAGCCAAAAAAGCAGGTGTTGCAGTACTGATTTCAGACAAAATAGACTTTAAAACAAAGGCCATAAAGAAAGATAAAGAAGGACATTTTATAATGATTAAAGGAGTGATACATGATGAGGATATTACACTCGTTAATATATATGCACCCAATATAGGAGCACCTAAGTACATACAAGAATTACTAACAGAGATAAAGGGGGATATTGATGGGAATACAATCATAGTTGGAGATTTTAACACTGCATTAACATCACTAGACAGATCTTCCAGACAGAAAATAAACAAGGCAACAGAGAAATTAAATACTACAATAGAAAAACTAGATTTGGTGGATATTTTCAGAGCATTACACCCCCAAAAAATAGGATATACATTCTTTTCAAGTGCACATGGAACATTTTCCAGGATCGATCATGTACTTGGGCACAAAAGAAACCTCAACAATTTTAAGAAGATAGAAATTATCTCAAGCATCTTTACTGACCACAATGCCATGAAACTGGAAATCAACAACAGAGAAACAAAGGAGAAAAAAAGGAAAGCATGGAGATTAAACAATATGTTATTGAAAAAACAATGGATCAATGAGGCTGAAATTAAAAAATACCTTGAGACAAAGGATAATGAAAGCACAACCACTCAAAACCTATGGGACACAGCAAAGGCAGTGCTAAGAGGGAAGTTTATAGCGATACGGGCCTTCCTCAAAAAAGAAGAACAATCTCAAATAAACAATTTAACCCACCACCTGAATGAATTAGAAAAAGAAGAACAAAAAGCCCCAAAAAGCAGCAGAAGGAAGGAAATAATAAAGATCAGAGAGGAATTAAATACAATAGAGATTAACAAGAAACATACTGTCAACCAAAACTGAATCAAGAAGAATCTGAACACTTGAACAATCCGATCACTAGAAAGGAAATAGAAATAGCAATTAAAAACCTCCCTACAAATAAAAGTCCAGGACCGGACGGCTTCACCGGGGAATTCTACCAAACATACAAAGAAGAACTCATACCAGTCCTTCTCAAACTCTTCCAGACGATTGAAAAGGAGGGATTACTCCCAAACTCATTCTATGAAGCCACCATCACCCTGATACCAAAACCAGGCAAAGACACTACAAAAAAAGAGAATTATAGGCCAATATCACTGATGAACATAGACGCAAAATCCTCACCAAAATTTTAGCAAATAGAATCCAACAACACATAAAAAAGATTATACATCATGACCAAGTGGGGTTCATCCCAGGACACAAGGCTGGTTCAACATACGCAAATCAATCAGTGTAATACATCACATCAATAAGAGAAAGGACAAAAACCACATGATCATCTCAATCGATGCAGAAAAAGCATCTGATAAAATTCAACACCCATTTATGATAAAAACTCTCGCCAAAGTGGGTATAGAGGGAACATATCTCAACATAATAAAAGCTATATATGACAAACCTACAGCCAGCATAGTACTCAACGGTGAAAAACTCAAAAGCTTCCCACTAAAATCTGGGACAAGACAAGGATGCCCACTATCACCACTCCTATTCAACATAGTCCTGGAAGTCCTAGCCACAGCAGTCAGGCAAGAGAAAGAAATAAAAGGGATCCAAATTGGAAAAGAAGAGGTAAAAGTGTCATTATATGCTGATGACATGTTACTATATATAGAAAACCCTAAAAGGTCCACACAAAAGCTACTAGAGCTGATTGAAGAATTCAGCAAGGTAGCAGGTTACAAAATTAACGTTCAAAAATCAGTTGCATTTCTTTACACTAACGATAAATCAACAGAAGAAGAAAATAAAGAAACAATCCCCTTTAAAATAGCACCCAAAGTAATAAAATATCTGGGAATAAATCTAACCAAGGAGGTGAAAGAATTATACACAGAAAACGATAAACCATTGATGAAGGAAAATAAAGAAGACTTTAAAAAATGGAAAGATATCCCATGCTCTTGGATTGGAAGAATCAATATTGTTAAAATGGTCACACTGCCCAAGGCAATCTACAGATTTAATGCAATCCCTATCCAATTACCCAGGACATATTTCACAGAACTAGAAAAAATCATAATAAAATTCATATGGAACCATCAAAGACCTAGAATTGCCAAAGCATTACTGAAGAGAAAGAAAGAGGCTGGAGGAATAACTCTCCCAGACTTCAGACAATACTATAGAGCTACAGTCATCAAGACAGCATGGTATTGGTACCAAAACAGACATATAGACCAATGGAACAGAATAGAGAGCCCAGAAATGAACCCACAAACTTTTGGTCAACTCATCTTTGACAAAGGAGGCAAGAATATACATTGGAATAAAGACAGTCTCTTCAGCAAATGGTGTTGGGAAAACTGGACAGCAGCATGTAAAACAATGAAGCTAGAACACTCCCTTACACCATATACAAAAATCAACTCAAAATGGATTAAAGACTTAAACATAAGACAAGATACAATAAACCTCCTAGATGAAAACATAGGCAAAACATTATCTGACATACATCTCAAAAATTTTCTCCTAGAAGAAATAAAAGCAAGAATAAACAAATGGGACCTAATGAAACTTACAAGCTTCTGCACAGCAAAGGAAACCATAAGTAAAACAAGAAGAAAACCTACGGAATGGGAGAAAATTTTTGCAAGTGAAACCGACAAAGGCTTGATCTCCAGAATATATAAGCAGCTCATACGACTCAATAAGAAAAAAATAAACAACCCAATCCAAAAATGGGCAGAAGACCTAAACAAGCAATTCTCCAAGGAAGACATACAAATGATCAAAAAGCACATAAAAAAATGCTCAATATCACTAATTATCAGAGAAATGCAAATCAAAACTACAATGAGGTATCACCTCACACCAGTCAGAATGGCCGTCATTCAAAAATCCACAAATGACAAATGCTGGAGAGGCTGTGGAGAAAGAGGAACCCTCCTACACTGCTGGTGAGAATGCAGTTTGGTGCAGCCACTATGGAAAACAGTGTGGAGATTCCTCAAAAGACTAGGAATAGACTTACCATATGACCCAGGAATCCCACTCCTGGGCTTGTATCCAGAAGGAAATCTACTTCAGGATGACATCTGCACCCCAATGTTCATAGCAGCACTATTTACAATAGCCAAAACATGGAAACAGCCTAAATGTCCAACAGGTGACTGGATAAAGAAGAGGTGGTATATTTATACAATGGAATACTACTCAGCCATAAAAACCGACAACATAATGCCATTTGCAGCAACATGGATGCTCCTGGAGAATGTCATTCTAAGTGAAGTAAGCCAGAAAGAGAAAGAAAAATACCATATGAGATCGCTCATATGTGGAATCTAAAAAACAAAAACAAACAAACAAAAACAAAGTGTAAATAAAGGACAGAAATAGACTCACAGACAGAGAATACAGACTTGTGGTTACCAGGGGGGTGGAGGGTGGGAAGGGATAGACTGGGATTTCAAAATTGTAGAATAGACTACACTGTATAGCACAGGGAAATATACACAAAGTGTTATGATAACTCACAGAGAAAAAATGTGACAATGAGTGTGTATATGTCCATGAATAACTGAAAAATTGTGCTGAACACTGGAATTTGACACAACATTGTAAAATGATTATAAATCAATAAAAAATGTAAAAAAAAAAAAAAAGAACTGTGCTGTGAGTTATTGGTCTCACAGAAGAATGCCAATAGCCACACAATTAGTTGATCACAATTAATATTTTAAGCATCCGTGCTGTACTAGAAAAGAACAATTAAATATTTACTTACATGCTTCCAAGAGGCCAGGGACAGAGCAATCATGAGAGTTTTATTCAGTTACCAAGGAACTTGTAATTATACAACTTTCTTTCTACCAAAACATGTCAAGACAACCTGATGGAGCCCAGGTTTTGAAGAGAATTAAACAGTCACATACTGAACATTTCTATCCCATTACCTAAGTAACCAGGTAGCCTTACACATAATACATATAAACACACACATATTTACATATAGATATTTACATACATAAGCATTTTACATACATATGCATTAAATGTGTACACACTGCCTAAGAAATCCATCTAAAGGGTTCCACTGGACAATCTGGAGCCTTTTGGTAGGCTTATTTAAGGCAGGAAACTTTACATTTAGAAATAAAAATTTACCTTCTATCCTACCCTTACAATCCTTAAAAAGCAACAAGCTGAATCTGAAGGTAGCAAGACTTGTCTCACACTAAGATCCTAATGCTAAATTCTGGAGAGTAGGAAGGATGGGAAGAAAATGGAGTGCAAGAAGAAAAAGATATGAGAGCTAGAATGAATCAGCGTATAATATAATAATATAATAATCTGCAACTAAATTTGGGGCCCTTCTCTCTGCCACTAGTGAGCTACTATCTATTAAGATAAATTTAAAGAAATATACTTCTGGCTTAAATTTAGACTCCTTTACTCTTTTCCACTCTCTCATGTGTGTCAGATGTTTGAGGTGAAACTAGAAAAGCCGTGAGAAAAACCACCACATGAAAATCAGTTTCACTGCTTTCCAGATCCATAATAAGCATTCAACAAATATTTTACCGAATGCCCTTTCCGTTTCTGGCATTGTGCTGAGTAATAGAGATACAAAGATGAAAGAAGCCAAGTCTTGATCCTCTGGAAGTCTACAACCTAGTGGAGAGACAATTAAACCAACCACCCAACTCCAGGCACAACCTTGGGGAGCACTAAGGGGACAAAAAGACCTTATACAGAGAAGGATCTATTACTTATAAATATCTCAGGAAATATGCACACTGACAAAAAGAACCTGCCCAACTGCTGAGATCACTTAATTTAGAATTTTCAAAAAAACCCCACATAATTTATGACACTTTAAATGAGGTCTGACAAAAGATGAGTGACTAATTACAGTACATCTGTCTACTTGAAAATTATAGAGCCACTAAAAATATTTTCTAAGAATATTTACAAGCATAGGACAATGCTTGCAATATCATAAGTTTATTTAATACAGATTTTAATTTTCTTCTATATTATGCAATAAATGAAGACACCAGAAAAAAATACCTCAAAATGATAACAGTGGCTACTGTTAGGAAATAAAATTACATGTCATTTTAAGAATCTACTTTGTTGTATTTTCTGCAATTAATTTATATTACTTTATGCTGGGGAATTATTTAAATGTAGGAGGAAGTTATTTAAAATAAAACAGTACTTTAAGTTTGGAATTAAGTATGGATAGAGTTAAACGAATTAATTTTTAAAATTTCACTGAATTTAAAGAGCTCTCAGCTGAATCAATCTGTTTTCTGAGTCAACAGAAGTGGAGGAAGTGTATTCTTTGTCTTAAGTTAACATAAATGTTGTCCATAGTCTGAGCTGGCCATAGGCAAAATCTTGAAATAGGCCCCACTTGACTCTGGCATTCCCCCTCCTTCACCTGCAGCCCCTCCAATCCCTGAGCCATTCTTCCTTGGGTCTGCCACGTCAATGCGGTACTCCACTACAGGACAGAACAGTAACAACACGACAGATGCTTTTCAGATCCCTCATTCTCTTCTACATCAATTAAAATCTCCCTTTCTCCAGGGTAAGAATCTTATAAGGGTAGTAAAAGGAAAGGAATCTGGGGAAACAATTTGTAATAATTTAGGAGACATAAATGTGTAAAAGAAGGCCCCTCAAAGACGACATAGTACAGAGGAGAGAATACTAGACTGGAGGTTGGGAAACTTGTTTTCCCTAGTTCTGGCACTTCGTGACCTTAGGAATGCCTCTCCATTTCTCTGATCCTACTCCCTCACTTATCAAATGAAGAGACTGCACTAAGATCTCAGCTAGTTCTAAAACAATGGTTCAGTGACTTTAAGAATAAATGACTCAAACTGGTTAAATATTTGGTGTTCTAAAATGAAATGAGAAATTCAAGACTAGGGTAAAGAATCTGTGGCACAGAGTCCTTTGCCTCCTGTTTCTGACAACCTAGAAGTAGCTAATATTACCACCTTTGAATAATATTATGAAAGGAGAAATAATATGTTTCAGCAGAGAGTAAATTGACCACCAAAGATTCAGGCTTCCTTTCCAAAGCCTAATGTTAAACCTGTGAGATATTGTAAGAAGCCCCTCATCCCCACCCTGCCCAACCACTACCACCACCACCACCATGTTGAGATGGAACTACGTGGTATTTCTCACCAATGGAATGTGAGAAGTGACTGGGGTCACTTCTGGAGTAAAGCAGAAAATAAATGAGAACGCCTTTTGCACAGCAGCTGAATGGATAGGATTTCAAAACGCAGGGAGGACTGAGTTATACAATGAGAGATGTACAGGCTACTGAAGGACCAATCTCTGGCCAATCAATCTGGAAGATCCTCTCTAGACTGAAAGGTGAGCAAGAAATGAACTTTTATTAGGTCAAACCACTTGGATTTTTGGATGTGTCTGCTATAGTAACTCCTCAACATTATAGAAAATGCAAAAGACACACATACATAGCAATAAAACAGCTGCTGTCTTGTAGAAGCTTACATTGCAAAGTGCTGAGACCAAATTTAACCTTTTTATGTCCTGTTGATTTCCATATATATGAAATTGATCTTTCCAAAGATAAAATACAGCTATGCCTCAGAGCTTAGTAATTAATGTTTACACCCTTGAGCTTTTCCTAAATTAAAAATAAAGAATTGTAAGTCTTCAGAACAGAAAAAGCCCAACATTCTTCTCACCACAGAATCCAGGATATGCTTACAATGAGAAAAAGAGAGTTGAAAATGCTAACCCCGATGTGAATGTGAATAGGCACTTCACTAAATAACAAGGTTATTCCTTTTAGGGGAAAAGGCTCTTAGCCATAACTGAGTGTTTCATGGTGGGATGCTGTGAATATTGAAACAAAAGGGGGAAAATTGTCTTATCACAGAAATACTCTAACTTAACTATTTCTCAAGTAATTATTTTTATCCTTCAGTAGGTACATCTGCCTCCCATTGTACTATTGCTGCTTGTAGCTCCAGTTAATTACACTCCTTTGTGCTTACTTCACAAGAGTTATTTAGCAGGCTGTAATAATTAATTCAATAGGAAAAAATTCTACAGTACAAAATATATACATAGATAGAATATATTTCTTTTCTGTAAAAATGAAAGGACAGTTCTATTAATAAGATGTAAATCTTTGTCAAATATAAGTATTTTTGTTTTTTCTAAATTATATTTTGCATCTTCCCACCATCTTTAAAATATTTTCACAGAGTGATTGCTTTTGGTTAAAAATAAAAATTTAACTGGAGACAGTTATGGATTTTTGCTGGCAGGGATTCAAATACTTATGCACCAGTATTTAGGAACAGCCATTCAAACTGAGGAAGTGCAGAGACACACTTGAGCTGAGCGTACTTTGACAGGCCAATAACAACAACAAATAAAGATATGTATGTACACAAACACACACACACACACGTATATAAATTTTCTGCTATACTATTCAACAGTATAAAGGGTTTATATTTTTTAATGTAAAGATATTTGAGAGAAATAGCATTATAATCAATCACTGCTGTATCACGTGTGCAATACTGATCTTCCCAAATAATACTTCCTACTTCCTACTTCCTTCATTGTTTTATAAAATTACCCATAATACTTCCTTTAATTTAGCATATTATTTACTACTTTTTCTTTCTAGTCCTATTTGAACAAGCCTCACATGTAACTCACATAAATACTACTATCTCCATGTACATGGCTCCCTGGAAGTGAGGTTAGTAGGAAAAAAAAAAGAGTACATCATTCATACCACTCCCCAGTCCTCATAAGCAAACATATTCTTCATTTTCTCTCAACACACTTTGGTAACTGCTGCAATTTTGTGTTTGGATGATTACATTTGTCTTGTTTCTGACTGAAAGGTTCTCAAGAGATTTTCTGATATTCACAAAGCATTTATTTGGGAGGAAGGCAAGGAAACAATACCATGGATAAAAAAATCAAATGAAGGTAGACAGATCTAGGTTCCTCTTCTTCTGGTTGTATCATCTAAGCCTCAACATGTTCCTCATCTGTGAAACTAGAACTTCATAGGACCAATGTAAAGATCAGTTAAGATACTGCAAACAAAGTGCTTAGATCAGTGCCTGTCCTTCAGCAAATTTTTGAATAATGTTAGCAACCACCCCATGTATATGTATGAAGCTTTCAAAAGCTTTGTATAGTCTCCCTTTTAAATGTGAACAGACAACAAAGGTTCATCATAGGAAAGTTTCTAATGTTAAAGGCAACTGGCTAAAAGAAAGAAAAAAGGAACTTGAAAGAAACTGAAGACATTATCACTAATATGCTTACAAATATAAAAGATATTGTACCCATGAAAAATATAAAAGGACTATTTAAAGAATAGTAAAGAAACCTGGAAACGACGTCATTATTTTTCATTTAGGAAAGCAAAAATTGAAGAGTCTGATGATAAACTTGAGGAAATCTTCCAGATCTAGCATAAAATAGAGATGTTAAATGGAAGAGAAAAGGATAAGAAATTTAGATAAAACTAGAGGTTTAAAATCTAATTCCCCAGGATGACAGTGAAAAAAGGTCCCAAAATGTCATCTATGCCACAGGCCCACAAAGAAGCCATTCCAAAGTGGGACAGGATACTGGTGGGCTCCAGGAGAAATAGGAACAGATGAGTTGCCAATGTTTCAGTGTTTTGGGAGGGATACTGAGAGGCTGACAGAAAAATGTAGAAATAATAATGATAGATACACAGGGGAAAGGGGGGAAAAAGTAATTTTTAACATAGGAAAGGCAAAAGAAAGGAACTATGACCATAACAACCATAGGGCTCAAATGCAAAAAAAGCTAAGTCAGAACAATGAATTCTGGTCTAGCTGTAGTAGAGCTGACTGAGGAAGACGGAGGATGGGGAAAGGAAGGGTAAGTGTACTTCAGGGAAGAGGTGGTAAGACAGCTAAATCCTCACCTACCTTATCAAGAAGCTAGTAGATAAAGTTTAAAATCAAAATGGTTTTAAAAAAAAAGTTGAAAGTATGTTGTTGAACAATGAAATACCACTTCACACTCATCAGGAAGGCTATAATCAAAAAGATGGATAACAACTAGTACAGGTAAAGAGATGAAATCAGAACCCTCACACATTGCTAGTAGGATTGTAAATGGTACAGCTGCTGTGTGAAACAGTTTGGCAGTTCCTCAAAAGTTAAACATAGAGTTACCATTACAATCCAGTGATTTCACTCCTAGCTTTATACCCAAAAACTTGTACATGAATATTCACAGCAATATTATCTATAATAGCTACAAAAATGGAAACAACTCAAATACCCATCAACTGATGAACAGATAGACAAAATGTAGTACATCCATACAATGGAGTATTAATCAGCCATAGAAAGGAACAACAGACTGATATTTGTCTCGTATGTGGTGTATTACGTTGACTGATCTGTGGCCACTGAACCATACTTGCATTCCTGGGATAAATCCACTTGATCATGGGGTATGATCCTTTTAATTTATTGTTGAATTCATTTGCTAATAATTTTCTTGAGGATTTTTGCATGTATGTTCATCAGAGATATTGGCCTGTAATTTTCCTTTTTTTTTTTTTTTATAGTTTCTTTATCTGATTTTGGTCTCAGGATAATGCTGGCCTCATAGAATGAGTTTCAAAGCATTTGTTCCTCTGAAATTTTTCTGAATAGTTTGAGAATAGGTATTAACTCTTCTTTAAATGCTTGGTAGAACTCACCTATGAAGCTGTCAGGTCCTAGATTTCTGTTTGTTGGGAGTTTAACTGCTGATTCCATTTTTTTTACTAGTGATCATTTGTTCAGATTTTCTATTTCTTCCTGATTAAAAATTTTTTCTTTTGTAATACACTTTCTAATTGGGAAAATGCTGGTGATGGAGAATACAGACTGGGAGGAGACTAATCTTACGTTCGGCAGCATCTTATAATGAGGCAGAGTAGCTAGCTCCCAGAAAAACAGCCCCAAGGCTGAAGAAAATGCCCAGAACTGCTGTCTGCACAGTAAAACAGAAAATAATAGCACTTCTTGATGACTTTCAGGCACATAAATAACATCTGTCTATCAGCAGTCTGGCCTACAGCTTAAAATAACCCAGTTCAATACAGTCTAGTCATGGCCAAAGAGAAACAAAACAGGACTGTGGCATTTTCAGCTGTAGCCCCAGCAAGAAACTGAGTATGTTACATAACCCAATAGTCCAGAGAAGTATATATATTTCTAGGTCCAAAGATTAGCACAGGCCAGGAAGAACTAGTTCCCCTGGTACTAATGACCTACCTTATACATACTTCACTTACCAGGAAAGGAATTCTATTTTTCAAACACAAAGGAAATATCAGCTTCTCTACCCCATATTATACTTCCCCACAAAAGAATTATTATTTATTTTTTTATGCCTTACTGCTGCCTGCGGAATAAAACACAAACTCACTTAAAGGCTTCCTCAATTTGACCTCTACCCATCTTCTTGTCTAATTTCTTACATTATATGCTACAAACAAATGAGATCAGTCATTGCCCTAAGAACATGACCTATGTTTTTCCTCTTGTGTCCTCCATGTTGCTAAATGTAATGGTCCTCATCTTATTTGATCTCTTAGCAACACTGACACTTGTCCATTTCTTCCTCTTTGTAGGCTTATCCTCCTTTTACCTGGCCAGGCAATACTGGAAAATCTTCAAAAATTGGCCATACCCTTACCTTACACCATATACAAAAGTTAACTCAAAATAGATATAAACATAAGAGCTAAAACTACAAAACTCTTAGAGGAAAACATCAAGCAAAAGCTTCATGATATTAAATGTGGCAGTCATTTGGATATGACAAAAGCACAGACAACGAAAGTAGATAAAGTGGACTTCATAAAAATTAAAAACTTTTATATATCAAAGGATAATATAAATAGTGAAAAGGCAACCCATAGAATGAGAGAAAATTACTGCAAATCATGTATCTCTTAAGGGATTAATAGCCAGAATATATAACTCCTTCAACTCAACAACAACATACACAAACACACACAAAACCCAAAAGAAAAATGGACAAAGAACTTGAATAGACATTTCTCCAAAGAAGATAACAGATGGCCAATAAGAATATGAAAAGATGCTCAGTATCATTCATTAGGGAAATCAAAATCAAAATGAAATACCACTTCATACCCATAAAGATGGTAATTATATATATATATATATACATATGTATGTGTGTGTGTGTGTGTATATATATATATATATATGGAAAGAAAGAAAGAAAATAACAAATGTTAGTAAGGACATGGAGAAATCCGAACATTTGCGCATTGCTGGTCAAAATGTAAAATGGTGTAGCCACTGTGGAAAATAGTGTGGTGGCTCCTCAAAAAGTTAAACACCATGTTCATAGCAGCATTATTCATAACAGCCAAAAGGTGGAAACAACCCAAGTGTCCACCAATGGATGAATGGGTAAACAAAATATAGTATATACATACAATGGAATATTATTCAACCTTAAAATGAAACAAAATTCTGACACACACTATAATACAGAAGAATCTTGAGGACATATCTTAAATGCAAGAAGTCAGACACAAAAGGATTATATGATTTCACTTATATGATGCACCTAGAGTAGTCAAATTCATAGAGACAGAAAACAATGATGGTTGCGAGGGACTGGGAGGGGAGAAGAATGGGGAATTATTGTTTGATGAATACCAAGTTTCCATTTGGGAGAATGAAAAAGTCCTAGAGATGGATGGTAGTAATGGTTGTACAACATGAATATACCTAATGCCACTGAACTGTACACTTAAAATAACTAAAATTATAAATGTTATGGTAGGTATATTTTACCACCATTAAAAGAAAAATTAGTCCTTGATCCTGTCTCTGCTTCCTCTAGCCTATCTCTGTTGGCAACCTTACCCATGACCACAGCAAAAATGACTAAGCCAAATTTATATTTCCTGCCCAGGCACATCCCTCTGAGCTTCAGACTGACCTCAAGTTTTCCCTTAAAATGAAATCAACTTCCACTTTAAATAACTAGAAAAAGAAGAGCAAATTAAACACAAAGTAAACAGAAAAAAAGAAATAATAAAGATGAAAGAGAAAAATCAATGAAAAGAAACAGAAATATAGAGAATATCAGTGAATCCAAAAGGTCCTTTGAAAAGATAAATAAAATTGATAAACTGTTGGAATGCTCAGGAAAAAAAAAGATGGTACAAATTACCAATATCCAGAATGAGAAATAATTACATATTAAAAGATAAATGTTATGAGTAACTTTGTCAATAAATTTGATAACAGATGAAATAAATTCCTTGAAAGCACAAAGCTCACTCAAGAAAAAAAAATAATATGAATAGTTCTCTATCTATTAAAGAAATTAATTTTGTAGTTTAAAGTCTTCCCACAAAGAAATCTCCAGGCCAGATGGCTTCACTGGTGAGTCTTACCAAACATTAACAGAAAAAATGATACCAATTCCACACAAATACTTCTGTAAAAATGAACAAGAGGAAATACTACCCAACTCATTCAGTGCAGCCAACATTATCTTGATTCCAAAACCAAAGGCTTTATAAGAAAACAAAAACAAAAAACAACAGAACAATATCCCTCATGAACACTAATGTAAAAATACTAAGTAAAACTTTTGCAAACTGAATCTAACAAAATATTAGAAGGATAATAAATCATTACCAACTTGGGTCTATTCTAGGAAATGTAGGGTTGCCTTAACATTAAAAAAAATTAATCAATGTAATTCACTACATGAGCAAACTAAAAAAGAAAAACCGTATGATAATCTCAATGGATACTTAGAAGAAGCATTTGACAAGATCCAACATCCATTCCTGATAAATGCTGAAATGCAATTTTTATGATGCCTTTTTAGAGTATATATCTCTTACAATAGACCTTATTAATATGTTTACTGTTTAAAACCAACACACTTAAGATCAATTTTCCAACATTTCTAGAACATTTATGATGCACATTTAACCTCTAAATCTGTAGTGAGGAATTATATCTTATTTCCTTTATCTACAGATTCTTAAATAGTGGGTCTATTATATAAAATTGTAAGTAACTTTTGTTGACATCTGACAATGTTTATTGCCTACATATGTATTTTCTTCTATTTTACAAATGTTTAAAATATGTGTATTTTTATATTAATATATATACCTTTCCTTCATTTTCTAAGTCACCCACACTCATTATAACACAAACCTAACTGTAATCATACTATGCACAAATTCGTGTCCTAGCTTTTCACCAAAAGATTTTCAATAAGTTGTATGTTCTTCTAAGATGCTATATAGAATCATTTAAATATATTTTTATTCCTGTGAAATCATACATGTAAGAATAAAAATATAGAAAATGCTAAATAAAAAGTACAATTTTCATTTCTTGAATCATCTACTGGCTTCTTACTGAAAGGTGTATGCCTGTGTGCCCCAGTATTGCTTCTTTTCCCATCCTTGATGTCCTAACCTCTACCTCCATATCATCATTTTCACATTTTCAAGATTTGTACCCTTTACATTAAGTACTATTATAAATAAGTCTTTTGTGTTTTGGCTAAGAGTTACCTTGTAAATAGAAAACAGGTATCTAGGGCCTACAATATCAAATATATAATTTTCTCTCAGAATCAAACAGCATTTGGACATGTAGACATATTGCCAAATGTATAACACTGGAAGCAAAAAAAAAAAAACAGGATTAATAAGAGGGGTGAGAAAGAAGCAAGTGGAACACATTCTGTTTTATTGACTATATAGTGTGTTTTTTTACCTTCTGAGAGTAATGAGCTTCTTGATCATAAGGAACAGTTATTCTTAAGACAATCTTCTTCAACCTTCAAACCTGTTCTAATTTGGAACATTTGCTTTCTAACAATACTTGCTCTACAGGTGTCAACCTAAAATATCATTTTGTTTTGTTTTGGGTGTGTGTGTGTTGTGTGTTTGAAAGAGGGGGCGTTCTGAGGTTTATACACAAGGTTTGCTCGGAACCCAGGACTTTCTATTTCTTGAGTTGTTGTATTGTGTTGTTGCTGTTGTTTTTACATTGGAGTGTATCCTCAAGTAATTCTTTTTATTTTATTACTCACAATCCAGTTAAGAAAACAGAAACTCTACTAGATTATACTCACAACAGTAATTTACAATACAAAATTGTTTAAACACGTGATAATGAACTAAAAGAACAAAAAGGTAACCCAGAGGTAATAACTGCAGTAAGCAGCTACCACTCCTAGGGCTGCAGGAACAAGTGGTAAGAGGTTGGTGTTATCAAAACCACGAGCTTGGAGGAGCCAGTGGGCACAGCCCAGCTGCTGCAGGTAACTCAAAAGTATCAAAATAAGGACACCTCTAGCAATATCAAAAGAAACTGGAGGATGGAGTCCACTGTTACTGCTGAGGTAACAATGACCAGAATACCAAGAAAGGTTAAGAAGTCTCTTCTCCTCTCTTCTTGTCTCTCTCCTCATGGTAGAGACGAATAGCAACCTAGCTAACAACATAGTCTGAGAAATACAAGTTGCAAAATCCCTGCCCCAGAATCAGAGTAGAATATAGAAAGGTATATTTGGGGTTGGAAGAACTTTAAAAAATCAGCATAGTCCTTAATTTTAAAGCTTGGAAGGATAGAGAATTCTAGATTCAAAATCATTTTCCCTTATAACTTTGAAGTCATCTGTTCCCTTTCCTTCTATCATTCAGTGTTACTCATCAGAAGTCTAATTCTTGCTCTGGTGATCTACATAGTCTACCAGATGAGGAACATGTTTCACCACCTATACATACCAATTTAAGAATCAACAATTTACTCTTTTTAGTACTAAAATAAATGACAATAATTAATATATAATATAAAAATAAACTTTAATAAAAACAAAATCGTACTGTAGTACTACTTTGCAATTGTCTTCTGTTCATCTAACATTTCATGAACTTGTAAAATATAGTTAAGTATTCTTCCACACTTTAATGGCCACAAAGTATTCCCTTCTATGGGTGGTAGCACAATTTAACCAGTACCCCAACTGGAAACATTAATGTCACTCAAGTTTTTTATTATTACAAATAAGTCAAAATAAACTTCTTTATAGACGAATATTTGCACAAGCCCATGAGGATGCTTTTAGAATACACCTCTAGAAGCAGAACTGCAGGGTCAAAGCATATTATTAAGGCTTTTGATACATACTGCCAAACCTCCATTCACAAAGATGATACTAATTTATATTTCCATAAGCAGAAGAATCAAAATTATCCCACACTACAGCAAGTAGCAAGTATTTTCATTTTTTTTATAAATATGAAGAAAATTATAAAATCTTACTGAAGCATATAAAACAAATTAAGACAAATGGAAAAAAAGACACATCACAGCCTTAAGTCTGCACTTTATTACAGAAGACTAAAGAACACAAAGGTCCACCTACTATAAAGCAAGTAGATTCTGGAAAAAAATAACAGCACTTTAAACATATTGCTGGGCTCCCTAAAAGTAAGGTAAGGGAATTCTCTAAGGACCATACCCTAGCTTTCCCCCAACTGGTTAAAAAAAAAAGGTGATGGGTAAGGGATACAAACCATGAGTCTAGCTAATATGGAAGCTGGGAGCTCTGATCTATAAGTGAAATGAAAGAAAAGTGTGCCTTAAGGGCAAATGTCAATACCAGCACTGTAGCTGGGATGCTAAGGTTAAAGCCAGAAGCAAGTGGTAGAGCTGAAACCGATGCTCCTACATTGAGCCTGGCTCTTTTTAGAAGAGGGCTAAAGGAGCCCCTAGTCAGCAGCACTGCCAGATTCCAGGAAAGATCTTTGGAAGGAAAAATTCCCAACTTAGGTCCCTCAGGAGTCCCATAGGCCAAGGGAAAAAATATACACGTTCACACAAAGAACAGTAAGCAATTGACATGGCAAGCTAAATTCAGACACCTCCTCTCCCCAGTAAGAAAACAGTTATTTTAAGGTGTCCATATATTTTATTAAAAGCATATAGGACATTCATTTAAATTGTATAGGTGTATATGCATAATGAGTTAAATTCAAGAATGATCACCACTAGGTTAATGGTGGTATCTTCAGAAGATCTTTAATTTCTCCTTATACTATTACAGAATGTTTGAATTTTTATAATATGTATTATTTATGTAGTCATTTAAAAATCTATTTTAATTATAAGGGGGGAAAATTTCAGTATTGCTACCCATTTCTATTTCCTCTTTGATGAAAAACTCATGCCCTTTGCCTATTTTTCTAATATCATTGTAATCTTTCTTATTGACATATCTTCCCCAGTTTACTGATTACCTTTCAATTTGGTTTATAGTGCTCTAATACTAAAAATCTGTAAATTATTAACTAGTTAAACATATCAATACTTTCTTTTATGGTTTCTACTCTGATGAATCTTTAACTTCAATCTCTCTTTTCTTTCTCCATTCAATACTTAACATCATAAAACAGAGCAAGAATATTGAAGGAGATTTTAGAAGAGTAAAGAAATAGCTATAGTGTTCTCCATTGATGACCTTTGCTAGAAAATTTGTTCTCCATGTCTTCTTCAATTCCTTCTCATTTGTGCTTAATAACTACATGCTGACAAATTCTCTCTGTGGACCTGAAAATGCTCACAATACTGTGTATATAAAGTAAGTTTACTTTTGCAATTATAAAGCAACTCAAGTACTACTAAATTAATCTGGATCAGGAACACTGTTCTCATAACAAGCTGATTAATCAGACATCTTCATAAATGGTGTCATGGGTAAGCAGGAGGTCTGGCTAAAAAATCATCAGAGAACTAGGCTTCTACTTCTGGAAAGACAGAGCAGACAATTCTCCCTATTCCTCCTACTGGGTACAACTGAAAACACGAGACCTTATATATAAAACAACGTAAGAAGACTCTAAAGAATGAAGAGAAGGAGGCAGACCTGCAAGGAACTCAGCCTCAAACGTCCCAGACTTGGAGCTGAAGAAACCAATAACCCCAAAATATCAATGGGTTCACACACAGAGGGCCCCAGCTAAAGTTAAAGGACCAGGAAAGGGGCAGTCTGGCAAGATCAAAAGCTTCTGGACAATAAGCACTCTACATCAGTCGAACACCACAGAAAAGCTGTGCCCTCACACCTACCTAATACCAGTAAAGGCCAAGTGGGGTGCCTAGACTTCCACCTACATGAGATTGTAGCAAGGTACCCACTGGAGTGGTGTCAAAGGAGGTCAAGTAGAAAGCCAGGACTTTCAGTTCTACCAGCCAGTATTAAGGCTTCATCCATCTGCCGTGTCAATGGAAATCATGTGTGTAACCTGGACTCATTCCCATCCAACAGTAATGAGGTTCTTTATCGACCTCTGTTGACACCTGAGTGGGACAGGGGGTTTCTCTCTGTTACTGGATAGGGTTGGGAGTTCTCAATACTACTGGGTGATGATGAAAGTTCTGACTCTCCATTCTGCCTCCTCTGACACCAACTTAGTGGGGAGAGGGAGGAGTGCCTTACTGTTGGGAGGGGGTGATAAATTATGTGTATATAATGTATTAACTAGAGCAGCCACTAAAAAAAGAAAAAAAATTTAAAGCTGTAACAAAGAGGTACACTCAAAAACACTGTAACACCAGAAATTGACACAACATTGTAAACTTACTATACTTCAATTTAAAAACGTAAAAATAAATAAACAAAACACTATAGATAAATTAAAATTGAATTCCTAAAAGTGTTCAAGAAACCCACAGTCAAGAAGGGAAAACAGAAATGAAAAACAGAGAAAACAAAAACCAAAACAGCAGATATCAGCTCTAACATACTAATACTTACATGAAAAGTAAATGGTTTAAATGCAAAAGTTAAAAGATAGACATTACAGAGTGGGTTAAAAATATGGCCCAACCACAGACCATCTACAAGAAACTCAATTCAAATGCAACAATATAAGCAAACCAAAAGTAAAACAGATGGGAAAAGACTTATAAAGCAAACATTAATCAAAGGAAAGACTTTATTAATATTAGAAAAGGAGATTTCAGAGCACACAAAATTACCAGAGACAGGGAAAATATGTAAAATTAGAAGGTAAACCAAAAGGAGGCATATAATCCTAAATATGTATACTCCAAAAAATCAAGCTGCTAAATATGTGAGACAAAAACTGATAGAAATGAAAAGAGCAATAAACAAACCTACAATTATAACCACACTGAATGCTAAAACTAGTGGATAGAAGTTTGATAAGGAATAGGATATTTATATGCACACACATATGCTGATTATGATATAGTGAGAACACAGCATCACTTTGGTACTCCTGCCAAATATTCATAATCTGAACCTAATCAAGGAAACAACAGGTAAACCCAAACTCAGCAATATTCTTCATAAAAATCATGAAAAACAGAAAACCTGAAGAACTCTATTAGATTAGAGGAGAGTAAGAAGATGTGAGAAGAGTAAATGTAATGTATGGGCCCTAGAAATTCTTTTGCTATAAACAGAATTACTGAGATAACTGAGAAATCTGAATTAGTCCTACAGATTAAGTGTTGTTTCAATCTTTATTTCCTGATTTGGTAAACCGAACTATGGCTATGTAAGAAAATGACTTTGTTTTTTAGGAAAACCACACTTCAGTATTTATGGGTAAAGTGGCATCAAGGTTAATGTTAAGGGGTAAAAAAATGACATACAGAGAGAGAGTAAGAGCATATATGATAAAATGTTACTACCGGGGAATCTGGGTGAAAGGTATATGGGAATTAATTCTTTACACTACTTTGCAACTTTTCTGTAAGTTTGAAATTATTTCAAAATAAAGGTTCCTTTTAGAAAAAGAAATAATGTTGCAATAATATACTACATGTCAGAACCTTAGTACCAAAGGCAGTAACAATACCAAAAGGTTATTTTATAAATATTTGTATGTCCCAACCCATATAAATACATAACTGAATAAAAAAATGAGAAAGATCAAATCTGCCTTACAGAAGAATTCCAAATAATAAAAATAAGATGAATTTTTTAGGAAAAACACACTTCTAACACTAATAACTGCCGCAGGCAAAACCTACTAATGAATTGATAATCAGTGGTTGACACTTTCAAAGAAACAGGATATTTACATAACCTCAAAGCAACTCCCCTCCAAAATGTATTAATTCTGCGGTGGTTTTAACATACGTCTGCAAATTCTCTGATATTCCTCCTTCCAGGAAATGGAACTCAATTCTTCTCCCCGTGAGTGTATACTGGACTTGGCGACTGGCTGCTAGTGAACAGAGTATGGAAAGGGATAAATAGTAACTTAACAGTGGAGCAATCTGGCGGACTCTACCTTAACAAAATGATTAAGGTGAACATCACCAGTAATAAGCCACACTGATTTCACGTGCCCTCTGATATGATGTGATGGGGGCACTTTACCCCTCTGGTATCTTCCCAAAATCCATAACCCCTGTCTAATCATTAGAAAAACGTCAAACTCAATTTGAAGAACATTCTACAAAATACCTAAGCAACACTCTTCAAAACTATCCAGGTCATGAAAAGCAAGAGAAGACTGATAAACTGTCACAGATTGGAGACAGAGGAGATGCAACAACTAAATGCAATGTGGTATCCTGAATTACCCTCAAACAGAAAAGGGCTCTTAGTGGAAAACTGGTGAAATCCAAGTAAGTCTGTAGCTTGGCCTAATAGCACTGTACTAATGTTAATCTCTGAGTTTTCATAAACGGTCATGGTAAATTTATTTACCCTAATTTCACCCAAAGGAATCTGGATAAAAAGTACGTAAGAACTCTCTATACTATCTTTGTAACTCTTCTGTAACTATAAAATAATTTCAATAAAAAGTTTTAAAAGTAATGAATTAACCAATTTTTAAAAGATTATTTTATAAATTAGAGTACTCTTCAAATTAAAGCTGAACCATTAAACTCAATTTCTAAACCCACTTATTGCATGAATAAACTCAGTTTCAATTAAGTTACTTTGCGATAGAGTATATTACTACATGCTCTTTGCATTTAATGATTTTTGGAGGAGGACAGAGAAGAACAAAAGATAACACATGAGGGAAACTACGCAGGTGGTAAACAAGCTTTTGGAGGCTTAAAGGCAGTGGTTGGAAAAGACTAGTAAAATAGAATAAAGATAAATTTAGAAGATTAAAATTAGCATACTAACAGTATCCTATAAACAAAGGGGAAATCTGGAAGGTTCGTTTAAGAAGGATAACAATAGCAATAATATAGACAAAGGACCAAAATGGGTGAGGAAAGTGTTAAGAGCTATCACAAAAGTCTATATCACAGGTTCCCAAACTTTCTGGGTTTATAAGGTCCTTAATGTGTCGGTCATTTTTTCACAAGCCAAAGAAAGACCTAATCATTCTGTCCATTAAGTAGTCAGGTCCAAACAACTAAAGAAGGATGTATGTCCTAACAACTTAGCACCTGTGTTTAGTGCTGCACAACTTCTCAAACCTGAGGATTATACTGGACACAACCTTCCTCTTTTCCTGTTTCATATAGATTTTCACGTGGTACTTGTTTTTTGTCACAGCAACTACCTGAAACTCAGCTTCGTTAAAATATCGTTATCATTAAAAGAAATATATCAGTCTAATTTTGAAAATGACCTACCTCAAGCTAGCACTTTGTGTGGTTTCCAACGGATGTTGCTGTACTTCCCTCAACATTTTTAAGCATCTCTAGTCACACCTGTGCATTCTCTGTAGCACTTTCTAGGCTCACTGATGCAGTTTGAGAACCATGCACCTTAGCAAAAGATGATAAAAGATGCCACCAAGGCAGATGCAACAGAAAAACTGGAGTGAGCATTAAGGTACATTTCAGGGGGAAAAAAAAATCAGCAGCCCTGGAAATGTTACCTGGAAGTATAATAACAGCCCAAGTACTTAAGAAGTAGCAAAACTTCTCTTTAAAAAGAAAAAAAATCTATCTTTAGCTATCCCCAGCAGTCCTTGCTTCTATGAAAGAGGACTGTTTTGTCTTCTTTTTAATGAATGAATGAACCTGTTCAAATGTTTCTATTAATTTGACAGCATTACATATGACATAGCTAAAGTACCTTGCTCTCACTTTTGCACACACACACACACACACACACACACACACACACACACACACAAATACAAAACAGCTGAATTAAAGGAAGAAAATTCAATGCAAATTTTCAACTCAAAATTTCCCAAGTACCAACAAGAACTATAACCTATTACCTGTCAAAGCCTTACTTCAGACAGATATTTGAGAAAGAATCAAATGTGGCAGTTCTAAAACTTGACTTGAAGATCTTAAGCACTTGAGGAACTTCTAAAAGACAGATTTGCCAGCACCATTCCAGACCTACAAAATCAGGACTACTTAATGACCACAGAAATTTCCATATTTACAGAGTGCTCCAGTGATTCTGAGATCAGCCAGGTTCAAGAGGAATGGCTAAAACAGCACTGTCCAATAAAACCTTTCTTGATGATAATGATGAAAATGTTCCATATTTGCACCATTCAAAATGCCAGTCCCTAGTCCCACATAGCTAGTGAGCACTTGAAACATGGCTAATGTGACTGAATAACTGAATTTTTAATTTTATTTAATTTAAATTTGGATGTAAATAGTTACATGTGGCTAGTTGCTTCTGTACTGCACAGCCCTGAACTTGATGATTTATGTTAAAAAAGCATTCTTCTAAATTTTCTGAGTTGTAACCTTGATTTAAATTAGATGATCAGAAAACTAGGCTTCCCAGTCATATTCTCTCAGAGTCTTCATAAAGGGTCAATATAAACATTATCCAACTTAACAGTCTGAGTCTTTTGTAGTTTGAGACTTTATCCAATGTCATATTTTCTCATAATAAAAATCCTCTTTGAATTAAGTTCTAAGAAAAGTCTGCAAATGAATTTGAATATTTTCTTTGGCCTAAAGGAAAACTAGGTGAACCAATGTGCTTCCCTTTTGCCTTAGCTGACAGCAAACTCAGGACCAACTCCAGTGTCCAGTGGTAACTCCTCTTGAATGCCTGGTAACACGTATTCTCTGCTCCTCTATTAGTATCTCTATTCTATTTATATCTCTAAATTAGTCATAATAGTGTGATTTTAAAACCTTAAGCTGACACAGTCTTTTGAACATAGGCAGAGTATCAACTTTTAAAGTGATTAACTTTTTTGCATTAAAGTAAACCTTTTTTTTAATTGAGATAATAAAGTCAATTTTTAGAAAGTATTTTTAAAGTATTTAAATAATAACAACACTGGGATTAATAACACTTGGGTATTTTTTAACAGATCAAACTTACCAAAGAAAATCTTTAGGTGTCTATAAGCAAAGCTCCCTAAAAGTAGCACTATGACAGTGAAAAATAAGACAAACATATATGACATCCTGAAATAATTTTACTGTCCCCAAGTCACAAACTCAGTTCCAGTCCTTTCAAAAAATATGCCAAAGTCCTGATACAGAATGTGAACATCCCTACTGAGTATTCAGTTTTAAATGCTTGTATGATTTTTCCTTTAGCATACTGGACTATTTTTATATCACACAGTGAAATACTTCAGTGACTCTTTTGTTGAAATTTTCCACAAAATCAGAACAAACACATTTGATGCATTAATAGCACATTTCTAGAAATGCATCTAATTACAAAACTAATGTGAAACTAAATCATAAGAGTAGAACTTCTTCACATAATCACTTAAAATTCATTTCAAAAATCAACTTTTAAAATAACCAAGATTTGATACCAAAATAAGGTAAGGGAATTACATCCTACCAACAGACACAATTTTTCCCTCATGACATGGAAAAAATTTTTTTTAATTGTCATAAAGAAATACATCCTAAAATCATAGTCACCAGATGACACACATACAAACACAAATGCTGGCAAATTAATTCTACTTTAAAGGAATTTCATTTCCTTGGCCATATTCCTTAGCTAATAATCACTTACTTGAAGTGATTAAAAAGGAAACAGTTACAAAACCATATGAACCAATTTTGCTCCAGAAGCAAAACTATAGCTCCTTCCCAAAAGCCAAAGCATTGTCAAAACCTAGCTCATTTCAGCACAGCATTCTGCTAACGTGCTCCCTGGTTTACTCCCACCTCTTAGGTCACTCCAGCCTTCCGTGTTAGTTCATCTTTCTCTAATACTCCTTAACGCCCAGATGATATTTTCAGACTTCTCACTGACTCTACGCCTTTTCTCCAGATAGTTCTTTTCACCACTCTTGCTTGAATAATCAGATACAGATAATAATAAAATGAATAACACTTATTGAGTGCTAACTAGATGTCAGACACTGTCTTAACCACTTTACAGGTATCTCATTTAATCATCAAAACAACTCTATGCTGGAAGCACTGTTATTATCAACACCATTTTACAGATAAGGTACTAAGAGGTTAAGTAATTTGTGCAAAGTCATACAGCCAGAAAATGTATTTTTTTGTACATACACAGACCTGAATGTTCCTCAAAGAAATTCTAAAGTTTCCATATTCATAAAGTTTCCATAGGGCTGGAATGCAGGCACAATGGGTTTCCCTCTGTTGCTTCTGCAGTTAGATTACAGTAAGATTAAACTAATAGTTTGGAGGTTGGGCAGAAAGAAAACAGAAAGGTATCACCCTCTAGATTGCATCAACACTAGCTGCAAGTAACTCCAATGATTTAGGGCAGAGGCTGGTAAGCTTTTTCTTAAAGGGACAGATAATAAATATTTTAAACTGCAGCCATCCAGTCTATGTCACAACCACTCAACTCTGCCATTTTAGTGTGACAGCAGCCATAGACAATATGTAAACAAATGGACATGGTCATATTCCAATAAAACTATTTATAAAAGAGACACCCTGGATCAAACTAAAGTTGCCGGCCATCTAGAAGCATACTGAGTCTGGTGTGGAGGCAATGATGAAATTAACACTGAAAACCTAATTTGGCAGAAAAAAGCTCCACTATTTTCCTTAACACACCACAACTGAATTTTGTACCACTGAACTTCACATAGAATAAACATTTAAAATCTGGATAAAAAACTACATGTAACAATTCCAGTTTTAAAAAAAATCAGTTCATGAAACACTAAAATAAAATTACTAACAAAGTAACATATCAATTTATTATGTACTAAAATTACATCTACCTTTGACCATCACCACATAGAAAAGAAAACTGTTATTTTATTTCAAGGAATAGGAGTTCAAGAATCACATAACTTGTAACAAAGTTTTGTAAAGTATAACTTTTTGGCCTCTCTCTCTCCCCTCATCAAGATTTTAGCACCTGACTCCCTATCTTAATCATTTCTCCTCCAATTATTTTTAGCAATTTCAAGAGCCACAGAAAATTTGTCCCACACCTTAGCCTTTCAAATTCCTTGATTACCCTCTTCACTTCCAAAAACCTTTTCCTCCGTTCCATCCAAACACCAACTGCCACTGTCAAACCCTAACAGCTAGCGTCCAAAGAGGAATGGGAGCACCTGGAGGTAGAAACATGACCCATTTAAATATAGGAAAATTTCTACTTAAATGTGTTTACTTGAAGAAAAGAAAATAAATTAAGGTATACTCATGTTTAATATATAAGTACATTATAACTGTATTGAAGATGTGTGCTTATTTTTTTTTCACTATCAAGCAAAAGTGAGCCAAAGGAGACCACCACCTGTATGTCGTCATTACCTAATATTAACCACATCCTCCAAAGTCAAGCATCTCACTCTGATTCTTTCTTCCCATTTTTTCAGGTCATTCACTCTGGTATCCCAAACCCAACAAGCATTCACCCTCTTAAGATCTCACTTTTCCACTGACCACCCTATCTTTCATGTCCTTATTTTCCTCCTCTTCCATCTTATACTCCATGGCTCATCACTATTACCACTCCCATACCTTCACTCTCAATTTCCTTGCCCTTCTTTCCCTCACTTACACATTTCTGACAAAACCCATCCCTGGTTAAATCCAGCTCTGCCTATTCCATGCCTGCACCCAAGCACCAAATATAACAGATGAATTAAAATGTGCAAACTTGCTGGGTGCATTCACTTTAAACTTAGGAACACCAAGTTAAGTAGATCCTCAGCACTACCCAGGAGTCCTTCCACATTTCCCTAGTCAATTCATTCTCATTTTGACAATTTCATATGTCCTCTCTCGTCAATCCTTCAATAAATTTCTGTCTCCTCCCTCCTGGACGATGACCTCTAATATTAATTCCCTGAGAAAACAGAAGCCAACAAAAGAGAATGTCCACATCCTCCCCAAGCAAATTTATCAACCTAAATGCTTCTCTACCCATGTATTTCACTTCCCTCCTTGTAACAATGAATTGTCCCTGCTTCTACCTAAGTTCAACTTTTCCATGCGTGTGCTGGATCCTCTTCTCTTTCTCTCATTGTATTGCAGGCGCTGAAGGTGCTCGAGGCCTGGCAGGTTCTTGGATTCGGGCAGACCAAAGAACACTTGCAGAGCAGTAGGTGTCCCTGACATGATTTTATTGTGGAGAGGAGTATATGGGCTTCAATGGCAGCGGGATGTCAAGTCCTATCCCCCTTATATAGCAAGGCAAACAAAGCCAGCATCAAGCCAGCTACATGAACTACGTGGGCTAACGACTGGGCTTGCACAGCGCAAGTTATTACATAACAACACATGGGTACTGTATATGTGGGAAAATACTGCTGCGTCACTAGGCACTGGACATCCAGACATCCGGGAGGGAGCCTGACCAACTCCATTCTCACTATACTCTATCATTCAAGGACTTTCCTCTGGAAGTTACCTCCTGTCCCAGCATATCATCACTTTTTCCTTCTTTACCAATCATTTCCATCAGCTTAAAACGTGCTGAAACATCTTCCATGCAAAAGGTGTACCTTGACCTCTTGTCCCTCTTCAACTACTATCTAGTTCTCCAGTTTATAGCAAAATTTTCCAGAAAAAGCACCCATACTAACTGTATCCACTTCCTTTACTCTAACCCAGTCTAATCACGCTTTCATCCCCACCACTCCACTGAAGCCATTCTTCAAGGTCACCAGCTCTTTCCAACTTGCCAAATCTAATGGTCATCTTGCTCAACCTCTCAACAGTATTTGACATACCTAAACACTCCTTTCCTGTTACATTTGGCACTTGGTTCCTTGGAAAGCGTACTCTCCAAATTTTCCTCCCACCTCACTACTGCTTGCTTTCAGTCTCCTTTGCTTGCTCTTCCTTTTCTTCCCCACCTCTATATGCTGACGTTCCAAGGCTCAGTCCTCAGTCCTCTTAATCTATGTGAATACCATAGGAATTTCCTAGGGCCCCACAGTCATAAATTCTATCTATATACTAAGAAATTCTAGCCTCTTCTCTCCCTTGAGCTGGAGACTCTTATAATCAACTGTTTAATTAATATCTCCAGGTGGATGTCCCAAACTTTAAGAAAAGCGAAGCCAATTCTTGCTTTCTCCTTCACGCCAAACCTTTTCCTCCCCTGTGTCCCCCATCCCTGTGGTTAGTATCACATTTACCTGGTGGCTCAGGCCAGGACCCTATGATCATTATTGAGCCATCTCTCACTGTACATTGTATCCAATCCATCATTAAGTCCTGTCAACTATACCTTCAAAAAATTTATTTCCAGTTAACATGGGTTTATATATTTATCAAAACTTACTGAACGATATACTTTAAATGGATGCATTTTATTGTATGTAAAAGTGTAAATTATACCTCAATAAAGTGTGGTAGGGGCACATGTGTGTGTTATCTGCCTCCATACAACCATTTCTCACCACCTCCCCCACTGTCTCTTTGCCACTTGGACTACTGCAACAACCTCCTGGCTTCCATTCTTACTCAAGACAGTTCACATTCCACAAAGTATCCAGAATACTCTTTTAAAAACGTAAATGATATTATGTTACTTCCCTGCTCAGACCTCTCCAATGGCTTTCTATCACATTTAAAATCCAAAAGCCCTCACTTACCATGATCTCAAGACCATATGTGATCTAAAGCCAACCTACCTCTCAGACCTCACCTGTTACCATTTTGCCCCTCATTCTTCTGTGTTCCAGACACACTGGCCTTCCAGATACTTTTATAATAATTCAATTAATTATTTTTTTAATGTATTTCAATAGTAGGTTTTTAACATCAAGGCTGATGTACCAGCTCACTCAATTAGACGGTCAACAGAGAAATGTTCGCTTAAGCCACCCAAAGAAGTGGATCTGGATGAGGACTTATTAATGGAATTTAGCCTTCATAAACTCAAGGTAATACTTACAGTGCATGTAGCATTCTAACATCTAGCTGGAAAACTAACTTGGGGTCAGTTATAGACAGCCTGGAACATCAGATTAAGGAGTATATTTTATCTAACAGGCCAAGATCACAAACTTAAGCACTGAGAAGAGCTACTGTTTTTGACTTTTCAAATCCTGAGGTCACAAGGTTTGCAAAAGGGTGTTGAATAATGAAGGAAATGAGTTACTTTCAGGGATATATGCACCTTTTTGTACCTCTAGAATTCTGAACCATGCAATACCTATTTTAAAAATAAATTATAATTAAAGGTATATTTAAAAACAAGAAAAAGGAATTTTTATATGACAGAAAAATCAGAAATAAGTATATTTATGCTTTTTGGGGAAAAGTTTATAGTACTTTAAATACTTTCTGAATGTCATAACTAACACTTATATAGAAGAAATAAAAATATAGATAAAATAGGTTCATACATGTAGTTAATACAGAGACATACAAAAAATATATAATACACAGAAAATATAACATGGTTCTCATCATGTATTAGGGAGATTCTATCATAATTGAATTCTGCAACCTAAATTAACATAACCACAATTTGCCAATTTTCAAGTCGTTTCCTTAAACACCTGAATAGCCACTGAAAGCACACAAGTGAAGACTTCTGTCAGAAATCTAAAGGCCTGCAGGTGATAAAAGAACAAGACACGAAGCAAAGAGAGAAAAGGCAGCACAGTGTTTCTCTCAAATTCATTTTCAGTGGCCAGTCTCACCACTTGCCAACAGCTACATCAGTGAAGTGAGATAAATAATTAAATGACTTGGGGACAACAATAAGAGAAAGGGATATAAACCCTTATCATCTCCAAAGCTGCTAGAGCCTCTACCTGGAAATCGAGGAGGTCTGGACTTCACAGGATAGTATTCTTTCCTCAGATGAATAAAAGTCATTCTGTTTTTTGTTCCTGACCTAAGTTCTAGAGCCACTATACCAGGGAAGAATCAGGAATTAGACCCTGTTGAACTTAGGGATCAGACCACATCAAACTGGGCAAGGGCAAAATACTAAAAGACGGCAACGAAGAGAAGTGTGAGAAAGTAGAGACCCCAAACTTTCTAATCTATAGAATCCAACCTTTGATCAAGGGTAAAACACTGAGAATTTGCTCATGGCCTAGATCTAAAAGAAGATAGCCTCTTGAAACCCTTACCTTCATCCTGTTATCTGTCCCGTCCAGGGTCATAGTCTATGACCATGACAAGAGAACACGGGGAACATTTCTCCTCTTCTTAATCACAGAAATAACGCACACATCCTGATTCCCATTACCCTCTTCCATCAATACTCTATGCCTTTCCAGAGTCCCCTGAGTTTCATCTTCACTCCCTGAGTTTCAAATATATGCAGAAATCAGTGTATTTTAAACATACTTTATCCTAGAGTCATGAATGGGCACTTGGTAAGACTGAAAACATTATTTTAAAATACTGCTTCTTAAATTTTAATATGCATAATACTATGGATCTTATTATGAAATGCAGATTGATTCAGCAGGTCTGGAGCAGGGCCTGAGAGACAGCAGTCCTAACAGGTTCCCAGGCTCTGCAAGTTCTACTGCTTCTCAGACAACACTTGAAGCAGCAACGTTCTAAAGGGTAATGGCACCTGTATACACCGGTTACCTCCAAAGGCAAAATCCCAGAGGAATGCTAACTATTCTTTCTTTTTATCTTTTATTCCTTCTTCTCTAATTTATAATAATAGATCTATTTTCTTATCCTCTCAATACTTACAATTTATCTTCAATACCTCTTTCCTTTTATTCAATTGGCATCTCTAAATTTCCTTCCTCTCCTTTTATTTTTTCCATATCCCCAAAACAATACCTAAAATGTAAAAGCAGCTGACAAAATATGTTCTTACTATATATTCAAGTCTATTCTTATTCTTATGTCCTTTAAATAGATTCTAATTCTGCACACACATCCAATAATTTAAGAATTCTTTTAAGCATCAAACTAAGGAATGAAAAAGAAAATGATAGGATGTAAGTATAGAAACTGGGCCTAATCTGTGTGTATCACAAGGATCCTATGCAAAATAAGGCAAAAGGTACACTAACTTAAAGTCATTACAACAAATTTTTATACAATGAAAAGATTTTAAAGCTCTAGGGATCCACTTAAACAAAATTCCAGTACATCAAATAAATATATTATTCTTTGGGCACTGTCACCTTATTAGCTTTAAATTATATTTTTAGATGAGAGAAAAAATGTAAAATAGCTAGAACTATACGTCTAAAAATTCTAGAATATGTAAATGCTTTTAGTGTGATAAGGCCACACCCTATCATAAAGATCTAATTTAATAGGTATACCATAATGTCCATGCCTAAAAATTATGAAGCCAACTATTCACCTATAATCAAGTTCAATTTTCATTCTTGCTTTCACCTTGAGGCACATTAACAATAACTTATATAGTTCCCAAAGGGTGGGTGCGGAAATCCAGGAATGCTGCAAACTGTGGGGAAGAAACCGATGTTGTGACTGAAGAATGATCTGATATGTTCTATTTCCCTTAAGAAAAGAGATTCAAATTTAAGCATCTTAAAGTTGATGCCCCCAGTATACTGCCAAGTTACAAAATACTTGTAATCAGGATCTTCCTCATGCAATTCCTAGCTTGGTTAGTAGTACATCCAGTCCTCCAAGCCAGAAATATGGGTGTCAACCTAGGCCTTTCCCTCTCCCTCATCCTCATTCTTTCCAGACCCCTACTGAAATGACCATCAAGTCCTATCCATTCTGTGTCCTAACTGTTCCTCTAGTCTGTTCTCTCCATTCCTTCTGCCACTGCCTCAGTCTAAGCCTTTTCTCTCACCTCATCCATTGCAACAGCTACCCCACCATCGCTGCCTCCAGTCACCCTTTCCACTCCAGTCATCCAGATGATTCTCCAAGATGTAAACCTAATGTCTCTTCTGCTCAGAACCTTTCACTATGTTTCCATCACCCAGAGAATAAAGTCCAAGCCATGTATGACCACACTTTTTTATGATTTGAATCCTGCCTGCCTCTCAAACATGATAGTCCACTGCACTCCCCCCATCCTGCACTTTAAGCCCCATGATTATCCAACTACACTGCTTGAACTTCCAGCACACCACATGCTTTTTAATGCCTCCATGCTTTTGCATAGCCTGTTGCTTCAGACTAGAATATCCTTCATTTCTTCCCCCTTAGCATTCTGGCCAACTACTATGAATCTTTCAAAACTCAGCTCAGCTCCCAGAAAGCCATCCCAAGGCCCCACCCCTATGATTAAAGAATTGATTGTTTCTTTCCCTGCCAACTTTATAAGTAATAATGGAATCTACTGGACATTTACTATGTGCCTGACATTGTTTCAAGCATTTTACATGTGTTACTCATTTCATATTCACAGTAACCCTTCTTATGAAGTGATACCAGTATTACCTTTGTGGATATGGAAACTATCACAGAGAAGTAAATAATCTCTCCCCAAGGATATCCAACTGTTAAGTGATGGAGACATTAAAATCCCTCCATCCTACATATTTATATTATTGCACCTATCACAGTGAATTTATTTACACAACTGTCATTACCCTAGACTGCGAGCTCCTTGAGGGTGGGGATTATGTCATATTCAATTCTAATGCCACAGTGCCTAGTATAAAGTAGGCAATCAGTACACATATTTCTTGAGTTGCATATAACATTCCTAACAAGTTCAAGAGAAAAGCATTCAGAAACTAGTTTCCAAATAAATATTCAAATATGCTTTAAGAGTTCTAGAGTAGAGCAAGCTATATTTTTTCATCTAATAAAAAGGATGTTAAAAAGAGGGATTAATACAGACATGAGATTACAGTCTATGCGGGCAATGAAATGGACTTACTTTTGCAGTAACACTGCTTAATCACTGCAATAAATCAAAACCCAAAGCACCATTTGCTTAAGATTAACTTTCTTCTCTGACTAAGTAAGAATTTTCCTTGCTTATCATTCAGGGCAGTGAAAAGAAAGTTCTAAATTCACTTTGCTCAAGTGGAAAGAAGCAAGTCATAGACCAGCACTACTAACTGCTTCCTTAAATCTGGCCAAGAAATGTATCCCATTAGGCAATTAAAATAAAACACAGTTGCCTGCCTGACTAAGCATATAACAAAAGGATTTCTGAGGTTGTGTGGACTGGCATTCTATTATTCAAGTAATAAAAAATTCTTTATTTTAAACACAAAAAAAGAAAGATCAAGAACAAAATAAAACAGATCACCACCCCACGAGAATGTAGACTTCTGTATTAAAACTCTATGGAAACAGACACATACGTTACATCAAAATATACACATTTACAATACTTCAATAGCCATTCTCTATGTCTCCTTGAAATTACAAAAATCAAAGTTACTCTAACACTAATGATGAAAGACCTCAAGCCAAATCTACTGTACTAAGTGTGCTCTCCTAGTTACAGTCCTCTGAACCATACTGAAGTACAGTAATTAAAACCCACAGGGACAGTACCAGCAGCAACAGAGCACAGCATAGTACTTGTTAGAGTAATGTGCACCCCGCCCAGCTTTGACACACTTGTGCACTACAGAAAGGTAAATCTGCTGTCAGAAGAAACAGAGCTTAGGCCACAATGAGTTTAGGCCACAGCACAGAAAACTCCACGCCCAGGCACGTCTTACCATTTCTTGGTACATTCAACCATCAGCTCCTGGTAGGAGGCCACAAACTGGAACTTGGATGCATGTTTTCCCACACGCTGCAGTCTCTTCCAAACTGAAGCCATGATGATCAGTCAAAACAGTAAAGCAGTTCTGGGTGAGCAACACAGCAGCTTTAACAAAGCAGAGGGTCCAAAGCAAAGGAGCTTTGCATGTATGTCTGTACTTAAAAAAAAACTCAACTACAACTTGAAATGATGTTTGGGGTCCATAAGTCTTCTCCCTGTCTCACAGGGTAAATCCCATCTTAGATGAATGGCCCAGTCAAGAACAGTATGACACACATGACAGGATGAGTAGGAGGAGGTTCCCTCATGGAATCATCACCATTCCACCTCAGGGGCTATATGATGTGTATTCTGGAGAACTGAAAAGCAAAACAAAGAGAAAAAATATGAGGAGAGAAGCATGGGAAGGTACTAACCACCCATGTTAGGTAACACTGCAACAGACAACCCCAGTTCTCCGCATGTTCCTCAAACAATGAAACAAAACACCAACCTCAAAACCCAGTAACATCAAGGATGCAAGACACCAAGCAAGAAATTACAATTCACACCGAAGACGTAGAGCAACACATCAGGTAATCAGCATCAACAACAATCGAGAGACGAAAGTCGGGCCCTACCCCCGCCCTCAGCATCACAGAAGGGCGAGCAGAGCGGGAAAGTCTAGAGATGCTGTTTAATGTCCACCACCAGTCAGAGGGAGAAGTGGAGTATTTTCAAATAAACTTTGTTCTTCAGTCGATAATCAATAGTCTCGAGCCCTAGAATATGTGCGTTGAACAAATTAAGGAGCGTAGAAGAATGCTGTTGTTCAGAGGGAGGGGGAAATGGATGGGGAAAAAGGAGTGGAGGGAAATCTCAAGGCAGAGAGAGGGCAGTGTCCCAGCTCCAGGCCACTTGGGCTCTCCTTCACCTTCGCTGCCAACCGAAGGGAAATGGAAACTCCTGCCTGGGCGTGAGGCAATGACCAGCGGGGCCAGTACACGGTGCGGGGTCCGGTGCCTCCCTCCCCCATCCTCAGGGAACAGTCCGCCGGAGCCTCCTCTCCTCACGCAGAGCCCAGACCCCTGCCCCCCGGCGGAGGCAGGCTGTGGCTCGCCTGCGGTCCCTGTCACCCAGGCGATGCCAGAAGATCCCAGCCCGGTCCCCGAGCCCCGGCCCCGCCGCACGTCCACTCCCGCCCCTTCCTCACACCTCTAATCCCGCTGTCGGGCTGAGTCTGGCCCGGTTCCCTCCTCAGCGCCGCTCCTCCGTTGCCGCCGCAGCAGCAGCCGCCGCCGCCGCCACCGAGTCCTCCATCCCCGCCGGAGCCACATGGAACAGCCGAGCCAGCAGCGGCGCTCCCGGGAGCCGGGGTCTGCAGCCCCTCGGGCGGACCGCGCGCCTCACGCCCGCCCCCTCCCGGACGGAGTCGCCCCGCGACCGTCCCCCACCCTACAAAACCCTGACAGAGCCGCCGCTCAGCGCCCAGCACCCCCTCCCCCGCCTTCCTCCTCCGCCACCATCATCATTACCTCCCCCGCCGCACCTCTCACACTAACCCTACCCACGGCGGCTCAACCTCCGTCCGCCCCGCCGCCATTGGCCGGGCCCCGCGCTTGCCCCGCCCACCTCGGCGGCCGGGCCTTTGAGCGGCGGGGGCGCCTCATTGGCCGACCCGGGTGCCCATCACAGGGCTCCACCTCCCCACCCCCCACCCACTAGTTCTGGAGGTGTTTTTCCCGCAGCCGGAACGCGGCGCATAGTCTACCCTTCTTGAAAAAAAATTGGAACCCACTAAGGACAATCCCGCCCATTCCTCTGATTGGCTTGGAGGGGGGACGCGATAAGTGGGAAGGAGTAAGGAGTGTTTATAGTGATCTGGAAGGTGGTTGCCGAAGGTGGATGTCCATCAAAAGCGCGCCGGGTGAGGGGCGGGGTCTGAGAGCAGATCCCGGGTCTGGTTTCGCTGCAGCTGTGGGAAGAGCGGCTGTTGTGGCTTTTCTCCTGTTCTCTCTCCTATCCCCACCCTAGGAGCTGGGCGCGCCCTCTCTGCCACTAGCTACTAGGGGGTTTGCGCACACAGCATTTGCTTCACCTTCTGGGGTTTTTCCTCTGACAAACTGTAATGACCCCGCCAGCTTCTGCCTGACATTCAGTCAACTGGTCCTCAGTGAACCAAATTCAGTAAGCTGAGCTAGACACAAAATGTTCACGGTGCACTTTCTTCTCGTTCTGATTCTTTAACATTTCTTTGAATCTTAGTTTCTTCCCTTCGCTGTCGGTCTTTTTCCTCTGGTAGGAACTGTAGATGGATTTGGGAGTGCTTGGTATATGGAAAGGCAAAGCAGAGGATGAAATAAACTAAGGAGCCTGTGAGAGCAGGAGCACTTAACCTTGTTAAAAGAGCCAAGGACCCCTTTGAGAATATGATGAAGGCTATAGATCCTTTCCCAAGGAGGAAAATATGCTCTATCACAAAACACAAAAATTTGCTTTCAGTTTTAATTGGTTCACAGACCACCTGTGTAGAGAAAGAGGACCAAAAATGAAATCTGTGGGGGAATCTCAATATTTGAGGAAGAAGCAGAGTAAAGTGGGAAAGACACTGAGAAGGGAATGGTCAGAAAAGTAGGAACACCCTACAAGCAATGGGCAAATAGTATGAAAAAAGAGGGGAGCTATCACGTGAAAAGAAAATAAGCAAGATGGGTCCTGGAAACAATTAAGGGTCATTCTTAATCTTACTAAGGATAGACAGCAGGGTGCATGGACAAAGTAGCTTGAAAGGTGTCAGGGTCTAGGGAAGAAATCTTTGAAGGACTGGAAGTAGGGCAGTAATGGGTGAGAGTTGAGTTCATGTAGAAATAGGCAAGAGAAAGGAGAGAGAAATATTGAAGAATCAGGTTAGAAGGCTTGAACCCAGTATCTAATTATGTTTTCATTTGCAATAAAGAAAGTGATCTAACACCACTATAGTCTTAATTTTAAAATATTAAGATAACTGTAATAATTATATTGATTCTTATTTTGTGTACATCTTACAGTTCTCTGGTGTCCTTCCTGAGTGGTTTACTAAGTCACTGCAACCTACAGCTATCAATGATCTCATATAGGGATATATTATTCTGCATCATTAACAGATTTGCGTGTGTGGGCTTTTTTTTTAATGGCTAATTTATAGAAATGGTTATAAACTATTTTGATCTAAGTTGCCCTTCAGGAACAGCCCACATGATAATCAGGAGGGTTTTGCATTCTATTAATTCTTGTTCTTCAGAGGTTCTCAAACTTTCTCATGTGGTTATCCTAGTTTCTTTTAATACTCTTTCCCTTCCTCAAAAAAAAGAAAAAAGAAAAAAAAAGAGAGAGATAGAAAGAGAGACGTTATTGTAAAGTAACTGTCTTAAAAGCAATCAGTTTTCAGTAAGTGTCTTTCTTTTAAAGGAAAAGAAGACTATAGGACCCCTAGGGAATCTTTCTCAAGTTGTGGAAAATTTCAAGACACTGACAGAGTTTCTTATAATACAGCTCTTATTTTTAGGGGAAAATTTTCTCTTGGATGTAAACTCTTTTTTTTCATTCTAGCTGCAAAGGTAGCTAAGAAGAGACCAGCTTTAGAAATGAAGGAATTAAAGGCAGACCCTGATGTTGTCCTGTTGCTGAGCTCAAGTTCATAGGCTCCTGGAGGCTTCACGGAGCAGCTATTTCTTCCCTCAAAACTTTCTTTTTTAAAAAATAACCTGTCTGCTAACTAAATTTATTGGAGGACCTTAGAATGTTCTAAGACTTTTTTTTGTCCACTTAGCTAATACTGAATACCAACTAAATACTGGGTGCCTCTATAAGGTAGGCCTTATTTCTCTTGTCATATTAAATGCTATTAATAGTACATAAAAGGTACAGTCCCTGTTCTCAAAGACTTTTCAAAAACAGACATTCAGCATGCATGCAAGAAAGTAACACAAACTACTTAACCTCTCTGAGTCCCAGCTTCTTATTCTGTCAAATAATCATGCTTACTTTGGGATGTCAAGAAGATAGAAGATAGTAATGTAAAGTGCCTGACATGTAGTAAATAGTCAATAAATGATAATTAATCATGTACACCATTGTGTTTGGTAGCAAACATAAACCATCAAAAAACAGACCTTCAAGAATACTTGGGCAATACTTAGTTGCTACTAAACATCACTACCTCAAGGAATAATGAATCTCAAAAGAAACAGTGCTTTTAACATTATTCGTCTCCCATTAATTCAGTGATTAACAAGAGTGGAATACCAGTAACTTACGTAGGCTTAGACTTTTATAATAATTACTAAGAATTCACTTACCCTCAATCCCCATAACTGCCATTCATGCCACATATCATCTGAGATCTTTTGGCACTCTAGAATACACAACATTCTACCATTTTTTTAAGGTTCTCACTCCCCCTACCTACCATCCTACTGACCCTCCCCCTTCCAAGGGGGAACTGCCCACTGTGCTGCTGCCCCTTTCTAACCCCCTGTTTACTCAAGTCTTGATTTATTATCTCCTTCCATACCAGGCTTAATCTACATGTAATAGACCTGTGGATGCAAGTTACTTTAATTGTCCAGTCCATTTGATGCAGGTGTTGACTGTAAAATTATATAGATGTTATACTTAACAGGAGATTCAACATTTAAAATAATTTTCATTTTTGCCTTTAAATATCATCAAGCTTACAGTGAAGATAAAATACAAAAAAATTAGTGGAAAATGCTACCCCAAAAGTTTAAATTTTCTCTGCCATGACAGTTTTGAAATAATAGCAATTAATTTCAAGGGAGCAGCTTTGCCAGTCACTGTTTCAGAAACCCCCCAAATGGAGACTCTAGTCTATGAAATGCAACCACAGACTTGAATTATCATCATTCCCGGTGATAAAATTCTAATCCTTGGATTTTACAGTTTTTGCGGTAACAAATGTCAGAGGTATTATTGCAGGATTTAACTACTAACAGAACTTATCTGTGCCTTAGTCATAGTAATAAGATTTACTTGCAACAATAGCACTGCAGGATTTTGCATTATGTTTTCCAGATACCATGGCAGCTATACAGTACACAACAATATTACTGCAATTTTTAACTGCTAATGAAATTACTTCTTTTAAACCCATAGCAAACAAATTTGCTCGGACAATCCTACAGCAATTTTTATATCCTTAAAAAACTCACTGTGAGAGCCTCAATAAAACCATCTCCTTAATTGAAAAAACAAACAAACAAACAAAAAGCTCACTGCGGCAGGCTAACACTTTTGAAATGTTAACTGAGGTTTTTTTTCTAGGCATTTGTTTTTATCCTAGGGCCTTTCCCCTCCTATACCCACCCCCCACCGGCCCCAGAAGACTCCCTCAGCATAACAGTGTAGAGAAACGGAATTTTTCCTTCTTTTTGAGTTTCAAAATCTTAGCCCTTCAGGGAGTAATGAAACGGATCCAGTTTAGAGACCTGAATTGTTCAATACGATCACCTCTAGCCACATACAACAACTGAACACTTGAAATATGTTTAGTTCAACTTGAGATGTGTTGTAAGCATAAAATATACACCAATTTCAAAGACTTAGTAGGTAAAAGTGAAGGGAATATATCTTCTTAAAAAGTTTTATATTCATTGCCTGTTGAAATGATAATATTTTAGATGTATTGGATCAAAAACTACATTAAAATTAATTTTACCTATTACTACTTTTTTAATGTGGCTACTGGAAAAATTTTAATTACATGTCATATTTCTACCGGACAGTACTGGCATAAATAATAGTAAAACTTCCTTTCCTGAGATAAGAAATGGATTTCCTGGACTAAAACAGGAAGAAGTTGGGTGGAGAGTAATGGGAGGCTCGGTGTGGTGGGTCCCAGAGAACAGGACTCACTGCCCTATTCTCACTCTATCCTGGCAGAAGCCTTGGTGAAGGCCAACTGAAACGGCAGGACCTATCTATGGGATCTGAGAGCTGAGACAGATCATTTCATTCTTAGGTGGCAAGACTCTAAAGAGAAGAAAAAAGTGGGCCCTGTATCTAGTTCAGCCAGGACCTCAGAGCAACACAAGTTCAACAGAAACTTCTGTGATGAGCAAAATGTCCTATACCTGGCTGCCCAATCCAGAAGCCTCTAGCCACTGGGTTTGTTGAGCACTTGAAATGTGGCTACTGTAACTGAGGAGCTGGAGTTTTAATATTATTTAGTTTAAATTAACTTAAATGTAAATAGCTGCATGGGGCTGGTAGCTACAACAGGACAGTGAAACCTTACATGGTACCATGGAGGTCCTGGAAGCCCAACATGATGATTCTCAGACACCCAAATGGGTGCAGAGGCAGCAGAAGCCACCAGATCTAAAGGGCCTTGCTAACAAACCAAGATCCACCCAGCAGCAATCTGTGGGGCTAGCTGCAACTGAGGAAGGATGTAGATCGGAAATCTTCGGGGAGACAGCACAGTAAAGGAAGAGCAAGGATCAAATGTTCCATCCCCTCCCTCTGACATGCTAATCCTATGGAAGCCTCCTCAATTTAGATGCAATCCCTGCCAAATTGACTATGATTAAGTGTCTGCCACCCCTTATAAAATTAGAGCTTGAAATAGAAATTGAATTGAGTTATGGAAAAATGAAATTATGTTTCTTGCAAACCTAAATTTTTTTAGATTGAAATCTGTAAGTAGAAGTAATAATTCTAACAAAATACTTAGAAATCTGTTTATTCTTTTAAAAGGTAGCCCTTTGTCCTCTATCATTATAGGATCCAAGTTCTTTGGTTGACATGAAAGCTTAGAAAAGCTGTATCAGAAAACTATCTTTCAACTAAAAACAGAGTATCCTTTTGTGAAATTGTTTCTGTTCCAGTTACCCATGAATGAATTTTGCCATTAGTCATAATCAATCTTTGCACATTGAAACTGAAATGGCAGTAATTCCAGGACCTCAATTATGTTCTAAACACCCAGTTTTGCCCAGCCCCACAACATCTAGAAAAGGCCAACCTGGGCCTGGTTGGTGGAGACAGAGGAGCAACCTTGACTGCTTTGAAATTCAGAGACACACAGAAACAAATCTACAGATAGCACTCGTTGGTGATTCAGTAGGCCTAACTCCTGTTGTTAATCTGGAGCAACCTATGAATGATTAGAGGGCTCAGAAATCTTCAGGAATATATTACAAGTGATGATGATATGCAAAATGTGGCTACCCAAAGTGTTAGCAACAGCACAGCACAGGCATCAATCAGAGTGGATCAGTCAGGAACCATTAGGCCAGCTATCCTATTGCTGACCAGCTAAAATATCAGCTCTGTCTCTAGAAAACCTTTGCTGGTCGGTGCCATCCTCTCAGTCTGAACCTTCAGATTACTCCAAATAATTTCATGATGGTAAAGTTCCAGGCCACAACTGCTGTGTGTACCAAGGTAAACGCAGTTATGAGAGATAATTCACACATTGCCAATAAGTTGGCCATTACTGGGGTTATTGCAGAAAAGGTTTGAGTTGGGATTAGGAGCCCTTTCTGAGAAAGCCTTTGCTAAATTTAATAGATTTATCTCCTATAAAATCAGTAGAGATTCTTGACCAAGGTTTATTGGTCATTTCCCATGAAATGTTAAGAGCGTTCAATGAATTATACAGAGTAGACTGACCTCTGCTTCTTTTCTTCTATGTTTTCAGGAATTGGAATAAATTCTGAGTAACCAGATATAGCATGCAGCCAGTGTTTTCCTCTGAGTAATTCCTGGATGACTATATTTAGTATGAACAAGACAGTATCATTGACATCTTCTGAAATAATAAGGCTAGATAGGAAAGGCAAAGTAAACCAGTAGGAATTTACAATCTTGGAGGGCAATGAATACCTTCCATGTGGTATAGAGTCAAAGCATTTCCATCTCAAACAGTGCAAAAAAACAACAAGCTGAAGTCAGGCAGAACCCTACTTACCAAGGCACCGGACATGGACCAAGGGAAAGTAACCCTGTTGCAGACACTTGTCCCAAATTAGTAGAGTTGGAAAGGAAACTCAACTTTCAGAGGTCAGGATTAACTCATGCACAGTTTGGGCAATCTGCTGGGCAGGACAAACTGGAGAAAAGTTCCAGGGCAAAGGCAGTAACATGGGAGCCAGAGAGAACTGCCATATCGTTCCAGATGTCTCTTTTTACAGCAAGAGAACCCATTAGTGACTGGGCTAGAGATAGTAGAATATAGCCTGCTAAGTAAAGAGGACTTCATGAGAGCTGCTAGTTACTTTTTTATATTTTGTTGCAACTTTGGGTTGCTATTTTTATATAGTCCCAATAATGAAAAATTGATACCTTTCTCCAAGGAAATAAAGTCAACTGTTGAGCAAGACTTCAGTTTCTGTGCCATAGTTCAGACTTATAAAGAAATCCTGATATCCGCAACATTAAAAATCATGATATTTTATCCCTGAAATGATAAATTTAGTCACTTTACATATTGAGTATAGTGCTAAGCCACACTTGTTGAGTAATAATTGTCTGGCATTATCAGCATCCCATTTCTTATTTCAAAAAGGCATGCAAGCACCCTTCTCCTGATAACCAGTATGCTTCAGCATAGAAAAGAAGAACCGTTTACATGTGCATCTTTCTTTGCACAATACCAGCTAAAAGGATGTATACTTAGAGGTCATAACTTGATCATATTTAAAACATTCATTCTTTCCTTGAACAACCCAAGCAAAAGCAGGAGGCCTAGAGTTGATCACTCATTTTCTTTTATTGTTGTAATAACACACTTCCTAGCTACTCACAGAGCTACCTTGTACATGCCTCTTCTCCAGCTTACATCACAGTTTACAAAATAATAAGTACTAAAATCCTGCAGTCAGTTCTCAGTGATACACAGAGTAACTTGTCGAGCACTAATTCATACATATGCTGGAAAGTGAAACCACTACAGTATATGCATGACTGCTCTTCAACACTGCATGCTGTGGATATTTGCAATGCCAAGGAATGATATTTAATCAAACAATTTTGCTAATAGTTCATTCTGCTTTCTCTTATTAAAATTTTATTAATTTTCAGCTGATTTGGTAACCATGTAACTTATATCTAGTTGTGCTACAAGGAGTACAACTTTGAATGATAGTTTTATGATTCTGATTTTCTTTGCTGATATTTTTTGTGAAAAATCCGTTCATTTATTAACAAGTACTTTATTAATTTACAATCTTATAAGTAATATTTATTTTATTAGTTCATGTATTAATAAGTGAACAAGTACTAAGCTCAAAGAATTGTGCTAAGTATTGGGAATGCAGCTCATCAAGAGACAAAACCTCTGCCCTCATGAAGCTCACATTCCTCATCAGTTATAAACCATTATTTAGTGTTTGCTTTAGAAAATCTCAGTTGATGAGAAGTGACTGTGCTTTGTTTAACAATGACACAAAAGCTAATTGATAAAACCATTATAAAAGACAATGTACTAGGGATTAATATTAATAGATTGCCCCCTCACTGAAATTCAACTTTCAGATATTTATTGTTGTGCTTCCAATTTACACCTTGATTTCTTTGTGACTGCTTGTGCAAAGTCACAAATAGACTCTGTCACAGCTCATACAGATTTATAATCTGTACTTGCACTGGAATCCTGTTTATAATTTATGTTTTTTATTTGAATTGTAGTATTTAACATTACTGTTTTATCATTATTTTTATGCTTCATTGAATCTCTTTAGAGATACTGATTCACTTTTTTAAATCATGGATATAAGGCAATCATGAAAATGCAAAGCTAACACATGCCAAAACTGAAATTACATGTCTAAAAAAGATTATCCACAATCTGTTAAATGTTAGCCAAAACAATCCGATCAATGTATTCCTTGGAGCTCATATGCAACTTTTAAGAATGAAATGGTTATTAGAATGTGATAGGATTTTAAGAAACACACATCCATCCTATTTGATTTCCCTCTTGACTCCTTAATTTTTTTTTAATAAAATAACAACAGCTTATTTTCGTCGTCCTTTATTCAGAAATATTTTAGCTTTCTCCCTAGATATTCTTAGGGGTAAAATAATTAAAAGTTGACTTTTACTTGTATAGGTTCTATGATTTTTTAAAATGTAAAAATATATATATAAGAGAATAAAGACTCAAAGAAAATACACAAATATATGTTAGGGTATAAAGATTATGAGTGATACCATTTTCTTGTTCAAATTCTCTAATATTTTTAGATTGTTTTTTAGAGTAAAAATAATGATTAAAATTGTATAACTATTAGGGGGAGGGTATAGCTCAAGTGGTACAGCGCATGCTTAGCATGCACAAGGTCCTGGGTTCAACCCCCAGTGCTTCCATCAGAAAACTAAATAAATAAATAAACCTAATTACCTCCCACTGCAAAAATAATTATAAATTTTTAAAAATTGCATAACTATTGTCTTAGATTGAAGATATTTTATAAATCATTGTGTACTCTTTAAAATGTTCTCTTACTATCTAAAATCTTGCCATCTATAGTTTTTGCTTATAAATCTACTTAATACAAATGAACACTTTCCCCAGAATAAATCCATTCCTAGTACATCTAATGTGTTCTGATTCTGGATCTCTTTTGCCTAACTACACACTTCAGTCTGGGAGTGGATGAAGACACTTCTTTCACACAAAGTTCTATTCCTATGAATGTCTTCTCTATTTTACATCATAAAAAATGGATGGTTTTCACTGGCACTTTTTATGGGTTTGAATTGCTTTATTCAGATTTAGAACCATGAATTTCATGGCCCTGCTGGGTGTTTTCCCCTTTCCCCTCTAATCTGGGGCCCATGTTTGACTCCCCTCATTTTTCCATATTCTGCATGAAGGACTCTGTTCTCTGCTTCCACGTCAAGTCAGGTGACTCAAATAAGCAAATATTTACCAAGAGCCCACTATGTACAAGAAAGTATTGACTTGAGAAAAGAACTATACTTTTTTTGAATGTATAAAAATGTATTAAAATTTTACATGTAAAAAAATATGTAAGTCATAGTTGGAGACCTCAAGAAATTTAAACTTATTTCAGAGAAAAAAATGTACAAAAAATTAAAATGTAAACTATAACAAATGTAATAGCTTATAAAATATTCAGGTTATAGTTTAAGACAAAATTAAAAGAGATATAAGAAATCCATTGTGGGGGAGGGAAATAGCTTAGTGGTAGAATGCATGCTTAGCATGCATGAGGTCCTGAGTTCAGTCTCCAGTACTTCCACCATACCCATCCCCGCCAAAAAATATAAATACAATATGGCTTGTAGTCTGAAGAGACTCGAGCCAGTTATGGTGAATCACACTGAGCATAGGATGAGGCTGAAGTTGAGAGAACTGTGTTACTGATTCAGCTCCATTCTTTACTACCTGTGTCTAGACATAGACACAGATATATCTCTAAGTCAGTCATGCAGGCACAATTCTGGGAAAACTGGTAGAATTCGAGTGCTTAGGAAAGAGAAGCAAATTCCTCTTGGGTTGGTAGCTATAACGATTAAGTATTCTGCTGCCAGTGACCCTCCTACTAGATCAAGCCTACCTGAAAAAGAAGCCAAAACTCAGGAAGCCGAGGAATGAAGCAGAGAAAGAATTGCTTCATTTGTCTCATCTGTAAAATGGGAAATGAGAAAACATAGGCTACCAGGGGTGAGGGCTAGAAGAGATAAATTCTTCAGATCTATTCCAGCTCTGATTCTGTGGTTTTAAATTCCCCTGCCTTTAATAAATGGGTACCTGTGTGCAAAATCAAAAAGAGGCACTTAGAATTTCTAAATAGTTTTTTCACTATGATAGTCTAGTTTTTGCTATCTTAAGAAGGTTGGGTGTTTTTTTGTTTTGTTTTTTGTTTTTGTTTTTTGGTCTTTCAATTCCTAACTGACCAAAATTTGAAAATTTATAGTCACAATTTCCACAGTGAGCATGAAGGCAGAATGCTGTCTGTTAGGAACATGAAAGATATTATTCCTAAATGTACCTATTCCTAATTCAGTTGTTTATATCCAGCTCTAAAGGAGAGAGTAAGCCTAAGTCAATTTTGGTCATTTTAAAGCTATTTATGATCAATTATAAACAAAGAAGCATTGATAGAACATATTACTCTTTCTAGAGTATATTGTTTATAATTTCAATGGCAATCCAGCCCAAAAACTTTTTCAGTACGAATTGCTAAAGTTGCTTGAACCCTCTTTAGATGGAGACACCCATGATTCACAATGATTACTTGAATGTGCTGTGAAGAGTTAGAGTACAAAAAGAGTCATATACAAAAATTAACACAAAACAGATCATCCACCTAAATGTTACCAGCTAAAACTATGACACTCTTAGCAGAAACTAAGAGTGAATTTTGTGACCTTGGACTTGGCACTGGTTTTTTTTAGAAATGATAATAAAAGCATGAACAACAAAGAAAAATAGATAAATTGTGCTGTATCAAAATTAAGAACTTTTGGAGGGAGGGAATAGCTCAGTGTAGAGTCCATGTAGCATACACAAGGTCCTGGGCTCAACCCCCAGTACTTCCATTAAAATATTAATAATAATATTAGGTAGATAAATAAATGAACCTAATTACCTCCCCTCACCCCCCCAAAAAAACCCCAACAACAATGACAAAACAAATTAAGAACTTTTGTACTTCGAAGACATCATCAAGAAAGTGTAAGACAGCCAACAAATGAGAGAAAATATTAGCAAATCACATATCTGATAAGGGGCTTCTATCTAGAATATATAAAGAATTATCAGAACTCAACAATAGATAATCTAATTTTTAAATTGACAAAGGATTTAAATAGACATTTCTCTGAAGAAGATATATAAATGACCAATAAGCATATGAAAAATGCCAACATCACTTACCATCAGGGAAATGAAAATCAAAACCATAATGGGTTATCATTCCACACCCATTAAAATGGCTTAAAATCAAAGACAGGCAATAACAAGTGCTGGTGAGGATGCCCCCAAATTGAAGCCTATTGCTGGTGGGATTGTAAAAAGGAACAGCCACGTTGGAAAAGTTTGGTAGTTCCTCAAAGTGTTAAACATTGAGTTACTACGGGACCCAGAAATTCCACTCCTAGTTATGTGTACATATACCTAATAGAAACAAAAACATATGCCCACCCAAAAACTTGTACATGAGTATTCATAGCAGCATTATTCATAATAGCCAGAAAGTAGAAAGAACCCAAATTCCATCAGCTGATGAATGAATAAACAAAATGTGGATATCCATCCAATGGAATATTAGCTATAAAAAGGAATGAAATACTGATACATGCTACAACATGGATGAACCTTGAAAACATGCTAAGTGAAAGAGGCCAGTCACAAAAGACCTCATACTCTATGATTCCATTTCTATGAAACATCCATTGTATGCAGATCCATAGAGATAGAAAGTTGGTTAGTAGTTACCCAAGGCACAGTGAAAAGGGTTATGGAGGAGTGGTAGCTAATGGGTATGGAGTTTCTTTTTGGGGTGATGAAAATGTCCTAAAATTAGTGGTGATAGTTGCACAGCTCTGTGGATATAAAAGAACACTGAATTGTACGCTTAAAAGGATCACATAAAAGGTGACACTTATGGTATGTGTTTTATAGCTCATAAAATAGAATTTAAGAAAACTAGAATTTCAAAAAAGACCACTGATGAAAGACACTTGCTGGTTATATTATTCTACAGCCATATTTAACCACAAGTCACAAGACAACTGAATATACTATACAGCTCAGCAAAATATAATATTCTAACACAGAAATTTAATGTGTGAAAGTACTCTACACTTGAAGTTAGGAGATGTAGCATCTAGTTTTTCCTGAACCCCAACCCAAGTTTGGAGGCAAAGATTGTTCATTACCTCTGAATACCCATTCCCCTTTACTCTCTAGCAATAAGAACCCCAGATTTTAGCTGAGCCATTTTCATTCAGCTGCAGACCTGCCAGCCGCTTTTGTGGTTAAACGTTGCTATGTGCTGAAGTTTGGCTAAGTCTTGTGTGTATATTCCAGGAAGACTCCTGAGAGGGAGAGAATGTACATTTCCTTGTCCCTCTATCCTATTTCTGGAATACAGTTGGGTTGGCTGGAGTGCTAGCAGCTATCTTGGACCACGAGGATGAGGAATGGCAAAGTGGCAAACTGGAATGAGCCTGGGTCCCTCACATATTTGTAGAACCACTATACTTACTCTGTATTGCCTACCACCAGACATCTTTTATATGAAACAGAAAGAATCACATAAGCCACAGTTATTTTGTTTTTTTCTGGCACATGTAAAGGTACATTAATCCTAAATAATATACTGGGTTTCTGGAGAGTAAAGAGGAAAAGCCCCTTTAGTTTTGAGAGGAAGAGGTTACTGTTTAAAAAGAAGTTAAAGCCCTCTCTCTGGATGGAACAACTTTCTAAATTAACCTGATAGCATGCAAGTACTCTTGATTTGATCCTCAAAAAGTTTGCCGACAATGGCAAAAATACCTAGAACTGTGCAAATCTGTTTGTCATCACTGCACCTGCCTCCTTCCCCTGGTATTTTCATATCAGCTGAAATCAGCCAGAAAATTCCAAACACTGTGTGTTTCAAATTTGATTAGTTTGTAGGGAGAGGGCAGGATCTTTCCTATGAAATAAGTTTCTAGTGGTATTCTAATTTGTAAGTTTATTCCAGTTTCCTAACTTTGACTAAATATATATGGTTACTTAGCATGTGATGGGGGAAGCATAAGAAGAGTCCCTGGTAAGGGGGGAGGTGATAAAAATTTTAACTGGTCATTATTTGTTCACAATCTTATTCAGTAATTATTCTGAATTAGTCAATTCAAAAGACCTAGTTTTAAAACTCATGCAGAACTATATTCAATGTCTTATAATAACCTATAATGGAAAAGAATTGGAATATATGTGTGTGTAACTGAATCACTTTGCTGTATACCTGAAACTAACACAATATTGTAAATCAACTATACTTTAATTAAAAAAAAAAAACACTTCACACACTCCATCATTCCCAGGTGGGCTTTTTAAACTACTCCAAAAGAGGGACACAGAGACTCCACTCACTAAGTGCTCTGCTATAGGCCACTGTTTTAACCAGACTGCTTTCACAATTTCCTAGGTTACTAAAAGATATGACAGTTCATCTACTTTTGAGGACATCTCCCTAAAACTTCCACTATTATAGACAATAACAATCTGATTAAGAGCAGATTTATCATCATTTAAGTCCAGAAATTTTTAAAACAATATTCATGCAAATTCTGCCATACAAAGAAATACTACATTTACTAGAGAATCCTGATAAATGGCTTTGTTTTTCACTTCTTAAAATTATAAAATCTACTGCCTTTTTAGTAATAACTATATTTTCTGTGCATATTTTGTCATTCGTGCGTGAAGGACTAACACTCATTTTAAATACAAGGACAGATGCAATAAAGTGGTTTCACTGGGAGAGTCGGGGCTGGATGTTAATGCGATCATAGCCAGAAGATTTGGGATCTTGTTAATGAAAACAGACACTTATAATTAAAAAAAAAAATCTCTTTTAACGTTAGCAGAGATTTTGTTTCTATCTGTAAGACAGGCTCTGAACAAGCTTACTTTTGCTTTTACTTCCATCACACGTGCCTTTTTCTCTGTTGAGGTTATACTTACTGATATTTATCTCTGCAGCTCACTGATAAGACATTGAGACTTCCATGTTTTAACCAGTATGACTGACTTGAGTTTTATTTTGCATTTAAGGCTCCTTTTACATAAAAAAGGACTACAGACCTTGAGAGTTCTTTTTAAATTTTCAAATATTTGAGCTGGCTTAGTGACTACTAAAAAATAACAGGTTTCAAGAGATTCATACACACAATTCTGGGACTCATGAGTATGGACGGATGAAGTGGGATGCACACACCCTTACAACGGGTTGTGTGGAAACGGCCTTCTAAGTACTCGTACAGTGTCCTCCATGAGTCAAAGCCAGGACAGTCCTTCTGCAACTAGCATCCAATTCCGTATCACCCCTCAACCAAAAAGGGGGATTAATGCACAATTTCCAAATTGTTAAGAAGATGAAAGAAAATCCAATTTTTTTTTGAAGTATAGTCAGTTTACAATGTTGTGTCAATTTCTGATATATACCATAATGTTTCAGTCATCCATATACATACATATATTCCTTTTCATATTCTTTTTCATTATAGATTACTATAAGATATTGAATATAGTTCCCTGTGCTATACAGTAGAAACTTATTATTTATCTATTTTATATGTATTAGTTAGTATCTGCAAATCCCGAACTCCTGATTTATCCCCTCCCACCCCTCTTTCCCCCCCAGTAACCATAAGGTTGTTTTCCATGTAAGTCTATTTTTGTTTTGTGAATAAGTTCATTTGTGCCTTTTTTTTTTTTTTAAATTCTAGATATGAATGATAGCATATGGTATTTTTCTTTTCCTTTCTGGCTTACTTCACTTAGACTGATGATCTCTAGTTCCATCCATGTTGCTGCAAATGGCTAAAAAATGATCCAATTTTGATTTGTCCATTTCAAAAGTGGTTTCTTACGGTTTCTCTATGATTAAGTCTGGGTGGGAGGAAGGGTGATGTGATGAAGAAAACAAAATAATTTGTCTGACACATAGAGAGTACTCAATAAATGCTGATTTCCTTCCTTTCTGTCCCTTCTGAGGGGAGAATATAGTAACTTTTTGATTAAATTAACAAAGTGTAAGGGAGGAGATGGTGTTGATCACTCATGCTATCTGAAATATCCAACTTATACATCCAGTAATAAATTACTTTCTTCAGTAATTGTCCCTCAAGCTTAAAAAATCAGCACTTGAAAGAGATGTTTTAAAAATCTGCTGCTAGGTAAATCACTTCACTGCTTGTGTGAGGGTCAGGTTCCAATGAGAAAGAAAGCTGAGGAATCTTTTCCAGAGTCTCCTTTCCTACCAAAGTTCTCCTCCTCTTTCAACAATAGTCCCATCTAATATTCCGTGTACTTGAATTCGCTCTGGTAAAGAGGTCCTCCGTCAGTTCACTTCATTTAGAAACTTCAGCAGGAACTACTTTGGGGCTGAGACACTCTTGCTATCTTTCCTTGAATCTCCTCAACCCCAGACTTTAAAAAGACACACTCACTCTCGTCTCCATCTTTCCATGGCTGGTCTGTGCAAATTCTGGGGCCCTTGAGGAGTATCTTTAAAGGAATATATTTTTTCTTTGTATTGGAATGCTTACAAACAGTTTCATAGAACATAGCTGGCCTCTTGTATTTAGGCTGGCACATCAATCCATTAAAAAAAAAATCAGGGGAGTTCAATGAGAAATTAATATTCCACGTCACAAATGTATTATTGTTGAATGTAGATAAGAATATCAGAAAATTAGGCAAATAATAAGTGGTTACAGAGAACTCCTAAATAGTTTCTACTTCTGTAGAGAGGGCAAACCCATACATTACAGCCCACCCATACATCACAGCCCACCCGTGCATCTGGGGACTTCCAGAACTCTGCTGATACAATCGGGATTTCCCACGTCCCTCTGGCACCAACAGAAGGCTGCACATTGGTCAACAGAGAGATGAGCCCAAGGCAAAACAGTTCCTGAACTTTCTTATTTCCCATTTTTGAAACAAGAAAGATTCTCTCCCTGCCTCCTCCATCAACAGAAGGATTGTCTTAGGATCTGAAGAAGAAAGGCAGTATTTAAATAAAAGATTTACTTACATTTTGAAAGTGAAGAGGGAGTGATCACACAAAGAGAGTGTTTAGAAACAGAAAAGACCTTAGAGAATATTTAATTCAACACCCCCACTTCTTAAGAATAAAGAAAAAGAGACTAAGAAATAGTTTGTGTCCGCTTGGGTCAAAACAACTAGAGGCAAGAGTTTGCAGGGAGTAGCAGAAGGAGCGTGGTCTCTGTGCTTGACAGCGTGGATGTGAATCCAGCTCTTCTAGAAATTATTTGAATGGTTTCCTCATATAAAAAGTAAGGATAACAGGACCTGTCTTCTAGAATTGTTGTGAGGAGGAAATGATATAGCTTATAGTGCCTAGAACAGCTGCTGGCACCCAGTAAGTGCTTGGCAAATGTTGTTGTCAGCGCAGGAATCCAAACCAGAATTTCTGACTCCACCTCTTGTACACTGCACTGCGCTATTAATACAGCTGGCCAAGAGGATTCAAACGTTTGCTTAAAATACGGGATTCCAAATGAAATAAATTGTGTGTAACCTCAAATAGTATCTTTAAAACATTCACTAGTCATTAATGTAAGCAATAATACCCAGTCCTTTTTAGGTGAAATTTAACGTTCCACTTTTCTCAGTGATTTTTAGCTGTTTTCAGATACACACAGCACAGTACAAAGAGATGACACAGGGGACTTTTTATCTGCAATGCAGAGAGCAATACAGAGATCATTTACATCTGAACTTGCCATTAGCTCCATATGGCATGTATTCATCATTTAGTGAGTTCAGTGCCCCATCTTTAGAGCTTCAGTGATCAGGGTAGAAATTGCCCATTTATTTATGCTTGACTGGACTGAGAATATAGGGAGAGGAAGAGGTGAAGGGAAACGCCACTCTCTGCAAGGGTCGGCTCTGGAGTTAGGAGTCTAGGATTAACACTGACTTGGCCAGGAATTGTAGCCTCTGTCCTAAAGAGTAGGCACAATGCAGATGTCCTGAGGTGTATTATTTATGCGCTGCAATCATGCGTGTTACTCCTGTCTGTCCCACAAAGGACTTGACTGCAGTTAAATGTAGGGCTGTCTTCCTTTTGTTTGGCACAAAGCCTCACTTGCACCGGGCAAGTGGGCATTTGCAGCAACATGTGATCACTTGGTTTGTAGCAGCAACAGGAGAAGTTGCTCTCAAAAGTCAAATTAAAAACAAACCAAATCCCTTCTGGTGCCCCTCCTTAGGAGAGTGGGAATGGAGTGAGAAGTACTGTATTCTCCTGTCCCTACTGAGAGTAAAGAAACAAAAGGTTCCCCTCACCCATTGGAAAGTCAAAGAATCAGTCCTTTTATGCAAAAATAATTTTGATTTTCCTCCAATTTTTTTTTTGCTTCAAACGATATGCAAATCTTTCAAGATAGAAGAATATGGTCTTTTATCCTTTAGTCATCATAATGGTCTCAGTGATAGGAAAGAGGGTATTGTGAAGCCTACACCCTATCCCCATCATAGTATTAAGCATATAGTTAGCTCTAAAATTCAAACACTGGAGCAAAATATAACTTCTGGAATATTAAGAAGGATTATGGGCTGTGATGGGTTGAACTGTGTCTCCACCCTTCCACATTCATATGTTAAAGTCCTAACCCCCCAGTACCTCAGAATGTGACTTTATTCAGAATTAGGGTCATTGCAGAGGTTGTTCAGATGAAGTCATTAGAGTCGGCCCTAATCCAGTGCAACTGGTGTCCTTAAAAAAGGGAGACACTTGGACACAGTCACCCCCACAGGGAGAATATCATGTAAAAATGAAGACACAGATCAGGGTGATGCATTGATAAGCCAAGGAACACCAAAGATTGCCAGCAAATCGTCAGAAGCTGGGGGAGAGGCAAGGAAGAGTCCTCCCCAAATCACTGTCTCAAACTCAGCAAACTCAAACTCAAAACACTGTCAACCCTACAATCTCAGACTTCTAGCCTCCAGAACTGAGACGATAAATTTCCATTGTTCAAGCCACTTACACTCTGTGTAAGTGACACTTTGTTATGGCAGCCTTAGCAAACTAATATATAGAATTTCTTTCTTTATTCCTCCCTCCCTCTCCCCCTTTCATACTTCCCTCCTTCCTTCCTTCCTTCCTTTTCTGGTTGGACCTCAGGGAAAAAGAAGCTGGAAGACAGGAACATGATTCTTCCTTTAAGACACTGATGGGCTTTAATGCTTCCTACAGCATTAAGAAATATAAATAGTTGTTAAAAGGCATATCCATACCTGATTGTGGCTGAAGTTTGGTAATAGTGGGCGAAAGGAGCTTCCCAAAGGGACACAGGTGCCAGTGCCTTCTTCAATTAATGGTTCCTAAAACTCAATGCCTCATTTCAGACCCTCTGAGAAGTCTTCTTTCCCTTGTTTCTCCCACTGTGGCTTTTTCATTCCTTGACCGAAGAACCCATTTTTCAACTTGCTGAAAAGCTTTCCTTTGCCCAGACGTAGCCACCCACCTCCACAATGGAGCAGAAGCAATGCTCTACTACTACGTTTCCTTCCTTCCCCAGGAGCAATTACACTTCCCACCCCGATCCCCACTCAGAAAGGAGTCTAGCCCGTGTTTTAACTAATTGTCCCCTCTCTTTTCTACCCATTGCCACATGAAAGATGGGTCTCCAGGACTATCGCTGGCTATTGCACTCTTTTGAGGGCTTCTCTGTCAGCGATACAGCATGAAGGCCACTGACTCTTGCACCTGAACATCTATGCACACCCACATACCCTCAGAGTTGTTCTTTTTTCCCTGAGATGACATTATCAGGTAATAAATTCCAATGTGTGTTCACTTGTGCCTGATTAGGCCACTCTGAGAACATGGGATCTTCTTGTGCCAAGTGTGCCCGATACCTGTTCTTGGACTAAAGACCATCTAGACTCCAGAACTAGTTTGTGTTCTTAATGCTGCTGCATCTTCCACGGTGGACCTGAGTTTGCCTGCAGTAGATTCCTGGCCACCTGTGATGTTACCACATTGCTTGAAGCTGTTCTAGGCAAGTGGACATATCTCATTGTTGCCTGCCTGGCATTTACTCCTTCTCCTCCCTTGTTTTCCCAGTTTCTGTCTTTGTGGTTTAGGCGCTGACTTTATTTACCCATCTCTTGGTCTCTACCATTAGTGAAAGAAAGCACACATGACCCAAGCCAGCCAATGAAACTCAGTGCAGGGCCTTATGCTGAAACAGCTGTGAAAGAGGTGCTGGCCTCTGTTTGACTTAGAGAATGCAAGCCTGGAGTTTCTAGGGACCACTAGGTGAAGGGCTTCTCCAGAGAATAAAGCCAAGATGAGAGAGAGATGAAGTGGGAATGTTGTCCTGACAACATCTGCATCTCTGGGGCCAGCCAAGCCAAACTTTTCAGTTGTGTAAGCCAATAAATTCCCTTTGCTTAGGCCATTTTGAGATGGGTTTTCTGGCATTTGCGACTGACAGTATCCTAATACATATTGGGTTTTTTGGACCTTTCTTCTGTCTTCTACTTCTTGCTTACTCTACTCTACATGGTTTTTTTTGTTCTTGCACATTAAGTTTATATGTTTAGCCCCTCCTAACTGTTGGGGTGAGTTTCACTTCAATGTTAATAGGGTGTTCAGTGAAATCTGCTGTTGCTAATATTATTCTTTCATTTGTAGAATTTATAGTTAGTTGATGGTGAAAGTGTTTCCCTAAATCCACAATGTTTTGTCCTAGAGTCAGGCAGTATAGCTGTCTAGAAGGTCAGAAAACATCATAACTCACTATAGGCTGATGACCTAGTTAAGCGCTTTTGCTGGTACCATCTGTCTGTCAAATTTCTACACGTCAAGATGATCTTGATTTATTTCTAGACTTTGTCAATCAGTTTCTCATATGCTATCTGCAAAAAACAGAATCCAACGATATCCTCATTCCAGACTGAGTATAGGATTTTCTTGGTGCGAGCTTGTACGTCACTTTGGTTTTGTAGCTGCTAGAAAAACAACTGTTCACAGATGGTTACAGTGAACAATGCCCCCAAAACCCAATAAAGTAGAAAATAAGGTTATTAATCCAAACGCACTGGAAAAGCTCCTTCTTAGCAATTTCCATGCAAGGGAGAAGAGGAGAATGATAACAATCACCGCCGAGACAGTATCTCCCCCTCCACCCCTGCTGACAGTGAAGGACATACAGACTTGGTACTCAGCACTTTTTATGACACATCCTACCAAAAAATCAAAATATCTTAAAATTGGAGAGGCTATACTGTCATGGAGTTTGATTTCACTCAGAATGTCGGCATGCCCTCCACATCCTTGCTCAACAGCCACCCAGGCTCCTTCTAAACATCAAAATATCTCCAGGATTGGGTTCTCTGCCCATTGAAAGAGAACTCTTATTTATGGAAAGCACTCCCTTGTGCTGAGCCACAGTCTCTGTCCCTGTAACTCTGGAACATTAGAATTTTATTTAAGGGAACTTAAGAGATCATTCAATCCAACAACTTCATTTTATGCCCAGTGATCATCTTCTGGAACAGAGCATCTAACCATCTCCTCTGTAATGGTCCTTTCAATATTTTATGAAGCATTTGTATGCTTTCCATCACATTCTTCCCTCTGGGATAAATATTTCCAGGTGCTCCACCCCTTCCTTATCCCAGTCAAAGTTCTCTGAAATGTTCCCCTAATTTCCTGCTCTCTAATTCCCCCTTAGGATATGATACAGTCTCCCTAACATCCTGCTACTGTTCATTCAGAGACTAGATATTTCCTTCCAAGTGCAAAACTAATGGGGGAAAAAAACAACCTTTTTTCCCCCAGTATTTTTTGTCTTTCTAGCTATTTTATGGATTTATGTAAAACTATTATTTTATATAGTTCTCCATAATAGTTCTACCTTTTTAAGCACAATACTGTCGGTTGTAAGTGGCCTGTCAACATTTCTAGCAAAGCCAGATATTCTACAAATACATTTGTCAGACTTCAAAACTATCAATAGCTTAGAATTGTGCTGTTAGAAGGCACCCTTAGCAGTTACTTAGGCCACTGCCTCATTTCAGTCATGCAATCTTACATGTTTTCAGGTTTTTGAATACTTCATAAAGTATTTTCATATGTATTATTATATTTGGTATTCACCGTCATCCTGGGAAGAAAGCTGGGCAATGTGTCATTCTCCCCGCTTTGCAGATGAGGTGCAGCGACTTCCCGAGGTTAGGTTAACTGGTTAGCTAGCGGTAGAGGTAGGACTCAAGTCCCATGACTCTTGACTTTCAGGCTAATGCTTTGTTTTCTCTATAGTCATTGTCCTTTGGCACTTTCCCCCTAGGCAGCACTACTGCATAAATAGCTCTCTGGAAGGATACAAGTTTAACACCTTTCACCTGTCAGCTGCCACCCAGTGGTCCACACCTGGAAGAACCCCGATCTTTTGACTACTAGAGTCCAGTGATCTGTCATTAAACTCCAGTGCTTCATTCCCCTTCCTCCTGTTTTTTGCACAACCAGTTCTGAAATCAGCAAACACAACTGCAGTGTTGGAAGCAATAATCATTAAGTGCCCACCTCCCCTTCGTGTCCATCCCCACCCTCCAAATATGCTGATGGGAATCAGAGGTTCCATTTGCCAAATATTGCAAGAAGGGACAAGATTAATTTTGTCATAAGCTAATAATGAGTAATGATGAAGAAGGAAAAAGAAACTCTTAATCTGTAGGACTCTCCATGTGAAACCTGAGGCTCACCCCCTGCTCTTTCTCCTTTGCCTCAGGTGTAATTCTCTTATCTTCAGATTCAATAACTTGAGGAAGGAGGGAGTGTGGAGCAGGGTGAGGGCTGTGGGTGAAGCCAGAGAACATTAAAAATGAGGAGGCAGGAACTCTGTATTCTTATGACAGTACATTGTGCTGGGCAGTGTTTACAGGAGTAAATCTCCAGCTAGGAACAGAACTTTCCTTTCCCATCTGATGCTCTCTCCTTAACCCAATGAAAGTTTTCATAAAGAAGAAGACACAAGGCTTGGAAGATGTTTTCCTTTAAGATTTTTCTTCTTTGGTTGATAAATACCAAAGATAAAGAAGAACAAATCCCTCCGCATTTGGGGAGAAAATTTCCCTTAAGTTATTTTACCCGAATTTGGGTTGGGGCAGTGGAAGAGGGTAATTTTGGGATGGGGAATGTGATTAAAATTCTCAGTGTGCTCTGGACAAATGCTCAGATGAAGCATGCCTTGTCCTCTTGCTTCTTGGGTATGCCAAAAGTAAAATATAGGCCAGGACTCAGCATACCTGTGGTTTGAGCCCCAGACCTCTAGACATCTGGCACAACACACTTTGTTGGTAATGGTTTGGGATTTAACCATGAAATCAAATTGTTATATAATTTAATGATCCAAATCCCTGTGTATTCTGGTGGCTAATATCATTTTATTTTTTTAAAAATATGTATGTCAATATGACTTTTAGACTTTGTACTAAGATTCTCTGTCTTAAGTCTTTCATTACTGTTGAGAAATTTGAAAAAATTTTTATTAATATTTCCAATAGTGAAGAGGCATGAGATTTTCTAATACCCTTGCTTCAGTGCTAGCTACCTAGCAGCGCCTTAGGACAGGAGACCAGAATGTCAAGAGAACTGATTGGGGTTGGGTTGTAGAGGAATACATAAAACAGATGGAAAACAAAAATAATCCAAAGGAAAAATATGAATGCTAGAGTAACTAAACTGATTATTAAAGGAATGACAACTGCCTAAAATTTATCAGGTACAGGTACCAGTGATGTAAAAATTGCAGGGGATAAGGAAAAGCCTCTTGACCTAATTTCAGATTAATGTCACCTTGAATTTCTCCGGGAGGTTATGGTATTGTCAAGCTTTTCATACTTACACAGTTTGTAAAAACAGCAGAAACAGCCAAGAGGCTTCTGGGTTTCTGAATTGATTGATAGGTGGGATATTGATGTTAACAATTTTCTATTATTTGGGAATCGATTAAACTGGTTTGAATTGTTGTGAGAGGTCCAATCAAAAAAGGGACACTCTTTGCTTTATATTATGCTGATAAAATGCTTTGGGGTCAGAAGATGGGGCTTGGGGTCCAGGCTGTACCTTACCAGCTGAGCTGCCTGGGGTGAGTCTCTAAGGCTTGGTATTCTCTGTATTAAAATGAGGCTAATAATAACGGCTATTTTGGAACTCGAATAAGCTAACATATATCAATGCAGCTTATGAACTCTGAAGTGCTAGTTACCATTCTTATTTTTTTCTAATGCTGGCCCTAGGTTACAAATCAAAAGGGGAAACAAAATAACAAACCCCACTCTGTCTCGGGGGGAAAAAAAAGATGGGTGTGAATATTGCTTTTACTGTATTTCCCCCTTCTTCCTTCATCTGGATCTTTGAAAAGCTGTATTCATCTGCTATTATGGCTTTACCCTCTAAGGCTTCTATATTTGATGTCTTAGACCTTACCCTCAGGTTAAGAACTGAGAAAAACATAACTTAAGAGAGCAAGTTATAGAACTTGACCATAGCCCTTGGGAATTTAAATTCCACTGACTACAGGCAGGGGGACCATGTTTTCCTTTTGTTTTTCAGTTTTTTAAAAAAAAATTTAAAGCTATATGGTTCCTGTCTATTCTTCTAGTAATATAATGGCTTGGGCTTTTGTGGGTTGATAAACCACCAAAAAATAGAAATGATGTAGCATGTACAATCTGACAACCCCAAACTGGAATTTCCCAGCCACACTGCCCTATAGGATCATGGCTGGTGTGCCAGAGATATGGGCTAACCCTCAGCTTTGTTCACACCAAACAGCCACTCAGCCACCCAGGGTAAATTAAATAAAGCTAACCCCTGACACTTCTATTGCCATTTTTGAATATGCATTCTGAAAGGAATATGGCAACTCAGCAAAATGTCTTTGTGAAATAGCACAACGTCAACTCATCCCTCTTAATAGTTAACAGGCAAGAAACCAAGATGAGTAACTTTTAGGAGCCAAACTAAATATTATTTTACATCTATATCTTCAATGATATCTCACTATTCACCAAAGTTTACTAGAAGACAATGATCACTTTATGAAATGAGACACATACATTGACTAATGATGTCAAAGCTCATGATAAAAGTATTCATGAAATTATATTCCAGGATAGATTCAGAACTGCTGTTTGAAGAGGGTAACTCTATTTTGGCTTGATTTACTTAAGGAGCTTGGGATTCTTAATAATAAGCAGATGACTTTTTCTTGCCTGGATCCAACCCAAAGATTCCCAGGATAAGATGACGTCTCTCCTTGAATTCTTCCTTCTAGATGGCCTTTTTGCAGTATTGGAAGATTTTTCTTGGTGGCATTTTGGCAAACATAAGACCTTATTTTGTACCTAGGCTCTTTTCTTCCCATGTTCTGACTATGGCAAAATGTAAGCACATTATTAGACTCTTCTCTAAGTTTCAAGACTACTTCAATATCCCTAAGATACCCATCTTCTCTTGTTGTCCTCAGCAAACTCTAGTTAAGTGCTAAAATTTTGTTAATGCATACCAAATACTCCTAACTCTTAACAACTTAGCAGTTACTAATAAGTAAACTTTAGACACACATACACACACACACACATACACACAGACGTACACAGACAGAAAATCTAGGGCACCAGGGGCCACTTGCTAGGAAGTTCCAAAGAAAAGACATATTTTGGGATCAGTTTGTGGGACATCAGGAGGATGCTCGGGGCTTACGCGTTGGCTACAGTCCATACCTTGAAATTCATCCCTGCTTAGGTGGTTGGCTTGGCTTTTTGACTCAGCTTCTCAAGATTCTGGATCACTTTTTCTGTTTCACCCTTTGCCGCTACAGTGACATCCTGACCTTGTGCTCTGGCCAGCTCCTCAGTGCTCCCTGGCCTGGACCTCCAAACCCCTGGTCTGTCACTGGAGACCCTCTCTGGGAAGGAAAATCAGATGTTACCCAGTAACTGGGCAGGCCCCCAGTTACCCCCTTGCAGTATCTGTGATGGCACAATGGGAGGCCTTGAGTCAAACATGGTGAAGAAAAGTCAGAAGGCTCGGTCACAGGCCACCTCTGCCTTTGCAACTATTTGACAGCAGGTAAGTTACCTACTTTCCAGCATAGATTTCTCCTCTGTGAAATGGAAATAATAACACCAGCCTCATAGATTTCTTGTGAAGATCAAATGAGATGAGTGATAAAGCACAGTAAAGTATACATTTTTAAAATTGCAGAGAGGTAATATTCATGCAAACATCTGGACTGTTCCATGTACAAGAATAACTGATACTAGGATGCTATGCTGCATAAGAATGACAGACAATACAAACTGTCTGTCAAGCATGAAGGTCAAAGGCAAGGACCTCACAGGCCAAAGAGACTACTGAACAAGAGTGTGAGTTCCTGATTGCACAATCCAGAAATGCTGTAAGGAGAAGTACATGTCTCAATGGTCCTGGATTTCCCCCTCCCTATCCCTTTCTACCCCTTGCTCAAGGCTCGGAGAGCAGGACTTAATTGAGAGTAATTCCAAATATTAGAAATGAAGGTTTTTTTTTTCCCCCTGCATCCCTATCCCTGGGAGGACAGCGGCTGAAGAATGCCAAGAATTCTTCCCTCCACCCAGTCAGGAATGTGTCCTGCTTGGGGCGCTTAGCAGGAATGTGAAGGCTGCCAGATAAGACCCAGGGCTGGCAAGGGAGCGCTCCTCCATACCCGGGCCTTCCTCAGGACCCCCTCCACCCCTGGGCTGCTCTCTGGGTGACAGCAGACACTGGTGCTGCAGGGCTAACCTCTGCGGACAGTGAGTGAAGAGGCAGCTCAGCCAGACGTTTAAAACAAAGATACAGCGGCGTTTTCGGTCTTTGGAAGAAGCATTGTCTTCAGGATCAACACAGACTTGGGCGTGACTGCAGATTTTGCCACTTAACCAGTTAGCTGCGTGACCTGGGTTAGATAACTCTGTGAGCCTGGCTTTTCCCATCTATAAAGTGCAAGTAATAACACTACCTACCTCTTACGGTTGTGAGGATTGAATAAAATAATAGATATAAAACATTTAGCATAGCACTGCTCTGTAAATGGGGCTATAAAGGCTGTTGTTACACGACTAGCTTTTAGCAGTCTCAGTACTCTGCATTTATTCAGTGTTACAGCATAACAGTGTGCTTTCATATTCGCTACCTCTTCTTAATTGCATTATGCAATAGTGTTAACGTGAGAACCCTTGGGATGATTGGTAGATACCATCTAAAAGATGTTCATCTTTTAGAACAAGTAGCAGAATGTCAGCTTTGGCAGTTGTCACGGGCCTGGGCTTAGCTCTCGTCCACACCCTGTCCCTATCCCAGAGTTTTCTGCGAGCTTCCAGTCAGGGGAAGGCTGCCTCCTTCCCCCTCCTGTCCCCACCTCACAGAACATACTGATGGATTGAAACTGTGTATCTGCTGCTCTCACCCAGGTTCCAAGGGGAGCTTGGAAGAAGCTGCTCTTAGAGGTCAAAGAGAAGCTCAAAAGCTTCAAAGATTCTGTCAGGTGGGGTTGCCCTTGAGGGGCTCCTGGAGCAGCCAGACTGCCTACCTGATCTCCTTATGCCTGGGTCTCCGAGTTTACCCTGCCTTGGAGAAGGTCCGCCCTGCCCCACGCCCCTAGCACGCTTCTCCTTGTCTTTTGGTTTACTTCTGCCAGCTTACCTGGTAGCCAGGCGGGGGAGGCAAGACTCTGGCCATCTTAGCCCTTGCCTTGTTCAGACTAAGACTCCTGGACAATGTGGTTCTGCAACCTGCCCCTGACTCTTGCGTTCCTCAAGCCGTGGCACTGCTCCCTTTTCCCAGATCCCAAATCTTGATTTCTACAGCTACACTGGCTCTGTTGTGTCTTTCCCCAGACTTGATCTTGGATTGCCAGTCTCCTCCTGGCACGGCAGGGATGAGGATAGCAGCTCAGACCTATTTCCTGAAGTCTCTGTGAGTATCCTGACAGTTCTTTCTTCCACAGGCTTGGTCCCCTGTAATACAGCTGTGCACTGTGGGAGCAAATGTACCTCTCCACTGACTTCCTTAATGCTTCCAGGCTGGTTCCTGCATAAAGTCACCTACCTCTCACTCCATGAATCTAAGAGAAATTTCAATCTTTATTGGTAGTAAGTGTTTTCTGGGAAAAACATGCAAGATCATTGGTTTTACTGAATTCTTAAGGGCATGGCCTAAGCTGGGACCAGAGCTTTCTGAATTGGCAGGCAGGCTAGTGAGCAAGGGCCAGGCAATGGCCTGTGAGGACACAGGACGGGGTTTGGAGAAACTGTCCAGTGTGAGAGTTTGGTCCTGGGGCAAGAGTTGAAGGCAGATTTCAAAAGTTGTAGCCGGTTCTGTTATGGTCATGGCCTTTGTTGGTACCAGGAGATATTCCAAGGTATGATTAGACAGCGGGTAAAGGAACAGAGGGCTGCCTACATATGGCCAGGTTCCAGAAGATTCATTTATGGGAGCAGGATCCAGTCACTAGCTAAGGTCCAGAGCAATGTCTGGCATTCGACAACACCTTTGAAATACCTTACAGCATCAGGCACATGTGTGCCCAAAGCCGAAAGCAGCCTTGAGTACCTATATTTCTTCCCCCAAACACCTTTTGCTGGTAATCTGTCTGCTTCACTTTCCACTCATGACCCTGATGCAGTCACTGCTCCTCCTAAATGATTGGAACACTCTAACTGCCTTCAGCTTCGCCCAGCACTACCTTCCCACCCACTCTACCTGGTGCTTCTTATCTCTGGATATAATGCTTGCCCTAGGGATGCTTCATGTGTCCAAAACCCATTATTTCTTCCCTCTACTATGCTGCTTCTGCAGCCTTCCCTGTCACGGGCACCGTCAACCTCCATTTTCCCAATCCAGAAACCTGAAGGATACCATAAACCTTATTTCCTTATTTAATAAATATTATAGATTCATTAACATTGAACTCATGACCAAGAACACTGTAACTTAAGCCTGAACAATGCTACCCAAACACACATTTTTAGCCTGTAAGGTGCTTCTTGTGCTTAGAAAGACTGGAAAACACTTCAGCACTACACATAGGAGTCATTTTAAACAATTAAATCACCAAAAAGAGAACAAAAATGTGAAAAAGAGCACTACGGGGACCACCCAAAAGACACTTGTTTACAGTATGAGAGCCAATGCAATGAGGCAGAGTGTTGGCTTTATTCGACCTCAGCTGGGAACGTGTATGTCAGATGACTCAAATTTTTCACTGCTCTGCCCCTGTCCACAATACCATGAAAGTGCTGTGAGTATTGACTTGGGGATTACAAATGAATTTCAGCAAGTAGGCAAATTTGCGAACGTGGGACCCACGAACAAGGAGAATCCACTATAGCTACAATTTACTGAACACCTACCACATAGCACTGAACTAGGTGCTTCACAGATACACGTTTTTGCCAAGTTTATCAACTTTTCACTCCTCAGCTGAGATGACTCAGTGTTAACAATGGTGGACACATCGTTAGATCCAAAGGCTAGCACACTAGAAACAGTAGGACTTAATTTTTTTTATTTTTTAGATTTATTTATTTATTTATTACTGGAGGTACTGGGGACTGAACCCAGGACCTCATGCATGCTAGGCATTCACTCTACTACTGAGCTATACCCTCCCCCAAGTAGGACTTTAAAATAAGATTAATGTCATACAACGGTCACACCAAGCTTAAGGATGCATTAACGGAGCTGGATACTTATAATAGGCAGGGCTTCTGCTGCTCTTGGAAACTTCTGACTCAAAAGTCTGAGCTGTTACAGAAAACTAAGAACGCACTGCATACTCAGCAACAGGACTGCAGAGAATCTTTCTTATAGGAAAACACACACAGCAGTTAAGAGTGCAATCATCTTCCCAAGCAACATTGTGTGAAGCCAAAAACAGTCAAGTAAACAAATTCAAAGAGACAAATGTGTCCTTCAGGGCATTGACTAAGTGGGAACCTGAGAAGTTAGCAAGCTTCAGAACATTCTGTCTTGAAGCGTCATGACTTGTGAAATAATGATCTTGTCCAGTCACCTACGTATCCACAGTCTTCCTTGTTTTCCGTTCAGGTCAGTCTGGACTCTGTTCCAAACTACATGGTGCTCATTACTCCTCCTTATCTTTACTCTGATCACAATGTCATCCTCTTCCCAACCAAATCACCCTGGACAGGCAAACCTCAGCTCATTCTCGTGTCTTCCATTAACCTCTCCTGGACCACCTCAGCCCTCTAGGTCTTCCTTGTCTTTGGGAGGATATGGACCACCCCGAATCTAGATCACTGGTCACCTCATCTGTAAAAGCAAAATAATAATGCCTACCTCTCAGGACTTAGGCAGGACAGCACATGGGTGTGAACAGCCAGGGTCTGGCACGAGGTAGCTGCTCAACAATGTTGGTGTTTCTGAATCAGAATGATGTTTTTCACTTTGGTTCATTTGAATTCACTTTTGATTACCCCTTCTGAGGCAAATTTTAGGAAGAAAAAGAGAACATCACAAGACACAAGGCAACAGCAAGAAAGAACATGCTCTGGGACAGTGATTTCCAACTTTGAATTTCATGGACCAGTGCAAGAATTTTGGGAACTGACCTCAGGTTGCTTAATATTTCCCTTTTGCTTAGAATCTCTCCAATAACATTTTTACCTTATATAATAATTATTACAAAATAAACACATTATAAGGGCAAAAAGGTAAGAAGGATATAATATCAGAATTTTCTGTTCTGAAAATGAGTATACTCAGCTTTAGGAAAAACTCCCCTCATGCATTCACTTATCCTTTCGTTCATTCACTGGCCATAGTAAGTGATGTGCACCAGGAATTTCTATACGATGAGGTACAGTGGTAAAAATGACAGGGAAGTTTCCTATATTCATGGAGCTCTTTTTTTTTTTTTTTTTTTTTTTTGTATCAGAAAAGATACCTGGGAAAACTCATGACCAACCAGTACCAATCCAGTCACTGGACCATACACTGGCTTTTGAGAGCTACGGCATGAAAGTACTTGATCACTGATGTAAGGCTCAGTCCCTGCTTCCAAGCCCTGAAGGAGGGAGCAGGAAGGTGTCACGCTGCACAGAGACTGGGACAGTGACACCCTGGGGCAGCGAGTGTGTCAACCTGAGAAATTCACTTCAGGCTGGTTACTTTTTGTGAGTGCAACCCCACATAAAATATCTTTCTAGAAGTTGGCATTTTTGACCATGAAGGGCAATGACTTATATTTAGTCCAAAGAGACCTCAAATATAGGGCACATGTGATTTGAAACAGTTGTCAAAGTGTGGAGATAAACCCTGAGAAAAGAGAGGGGAGGGGGATGAAAACCTGGCTGTGCTCTGGGAGCTCCTCAGTTTGTTTCTCACCAGGATTCAAAAGAAAATAGCTGGCTGTTATGAAACAGGAGCTTTCAAAGGTGCTATAGAAAAAAACTTTTAGCACTGTTAAACACTCGGAGCACTCAGCCAACAAAGATAAAGCATTTGTTCTTATTCTGAAATTCTGAATTAAACTCAGGTCAGAGTAACAGTTGTGTTTCATTCTAGCATGCCTTAGTGAGAAACTGGAGGAAAATCCCCAGGAACTGATAAGCCCTCTGCAACATGTTGAATTGTTGGATAGAGAGGACACTATATACACACACACACACACACACACACACACACACACACACACATACACATATACAAACACATATACATGTTTGCATTATAGTATATATACTATATATATAGTGTGTGTATATATATAGTGCTTTCTTTCTAAAAGTCACAATTGCAAGTAAGGGAAAGTAGCACCTAACATAAACTATCAGAACTTGTCACAATACTTTCCATATGTAACAGATTGAGAATCTCACATGACAGTCTCCAGTGCCCTGGACTAAAATTTATAAAAACAAAGACTCATTTTGTACTCCAGAGGAACTCTTCAGAGCTCAGACAAGTATTTACTGGAAACAATACTACATTTTCCGGGGCCTCACTTTTGAGGGCTCTTTGCCTGGCAGCATCGCCATACAAGGAAGAGTGGGAGTGCCAACTTCCCGAACACAGTGGGAATAAGATCGAAAAGAAAATGATCAAGAAACCATAAGCAGAAGTTTCTTCCTTGTCACAGCATTTTAGGATCAAAAATAAAAATACTTACTAAAATTAGCCACAGTGGAAAACCCTGAAGTAGAAAGCTCTAAGGCCAATGGCCTCCATGCTTTAGGCAACTTTATCAACTTGATGCTATAAACCACAGCACACAAATTAATTATTCCCAGATGCTGGGGCTGAAGAATGCTTGCTGAATTGTTCTGTGCCTCAAACTCTTCAGTATAAACACATACTCACAGGATTGCCTTCCCTATTTTGGCTCCCAACATGCAAGTAATTATATACACTGTGCAGGATAATGTTGGATGAGCTCGCCTTTGAATACCAAGCAAGTTCTGGGTTCTGCCAGCCTTTTGGATACCATGTCCACAAACATTTTTCTCTGACAGTCTTTAGCAACGACTTGTAAACAAATTGTTTCAAATTTATAAAAAAAAATTTCAACAGCAGCACAAGCCTCATTTCCAAATTATTCCAAACTCCTTAAGAGCTGGAGAGGGCAAAATTCATCTCAAATATAGTACAGATCTTGCCTCACATCAATAAGTTTTTTCTGCAAGCCTATGAGAGGAGGTCAGAAATCATATTGGTAGTTTTTTATATTTTTATATTCTTCCTATTTTGTCAACATGTAAACAAAGAAGGTGGGGAAAGCCTAGGTTGTGAATCAGCTGTGAACTGAGAATTCATTTGGGATTAAAACATAGATTCTCTGACCATGGCCAGAATAATGTGAGTACAGGGTCATTTGTCTACTCCAGCTTCAAATTTTCACAGGGCAAATGAAATGTACTTGGTGTTGGGTAAGTCATGGAGGGTTTTTAGGGCTATCTGAGCCTTCACACTTCTCAGGGTAAATAAACTCAGTGGGTTTGCTTGGGGTCTTTATGTAGTGAGGCACAGGGGTGTGTGTGTGTGTGTGTGTGTGTGTTTAATGTGGTATTGTGGGAGATAAGGAAGGCACAGGGAAAACCTCAGGAACTATTAAAGAAAAAAAATTTTTTTCCACAGAAGGAAAGAGAAGTTATGTAGACCTGCCAACGGCAACACAAATGAGGGAAAGTTCAAGGAAAGTTGATATCTAAAAATAAATAAATAAAAGGAAATGCAATAAGAAAACAATATTCAGGTCAGGTCAAAGCCCAGAGAAAAACGCTCATTCAGAACTGGGCTGACATCCTGCTTTTTCTGAAGTGAGCAGCTGCTGGTTATTGAAACCAGCCCACACAGTTGGGTCCCTGCTGCCATGGCAACACTTAGGCGTCTGTGCCGGAGGGGCCAAGGCACAATGGGGTGGTTCCAGGGCCCAGAAGCACTCTGGCTACAGATTACGGAGGATTTTTTGTCTTTTATATGTATTGGGAAATTTTGATTCCTGGATTTGTGGCTGGGTATTGGAAACTTTTTCTACCTACAATAAACTCTGACCTAAGGGGCAGATTTTCATGCAAATAGCAGCATGGAAGGAAAGCATCAAGGTGTTCAACAGGCAAATAACTCATTTCCCGTCTCATTTAAAATTCTCTTTTACAAATCTCTAGTAAGCTTTGGGCATTTGTACTCAGTCCCTTGTATTACAACCTCAGGACATTTTTCAAATTATGCTTAGCTTGCTTTTTATATTACTAGTTTATAATAATAACATATGGTCTTAAATGGAAAAATTATCATTGCCTTATGAATTGAAAAATCTAGCTAATAATTAAATGAAGACTGAAATTAAAAATACAGACTATCGAATTAAAAATACAGACTATTGATTATAAATCATACATACAGAGCCTCAATAATTGACACATTTAAGTACTGAACTCATCATCTTGGTTTCATTAGTACCACAAGTAACAAATTTATCTGCCAACTAATTAAGTATAAAGAAAATTGCAACGTAGTAATTTCATAATGTAGCCCAGTAACAGCATAGACTTTAGAGTCAAACTACTTGAGTTCCAACCCTGTCATTTATTTGCTGTGTAGTCTTGGACAGTTATTTAATTTTCCTTGATTCTATTTCCTTGTCTGGAAAATGAGGATAAGAGTAACCTACCTGGTCAAGATTGTTAAAGGTATATGGTGGGTTAATATTTGTAAAGTGCTTAGAAACTGTGTTTGGTTAACGTGTAAGTCCTTAGGAAATAAATAGGTAGACAAATAAATACCAATTTTAAATGATATCTTTTTTAAGACTCTGGGAAACATTGCCTTTGGAATTCAGGACAGCACAGTGTTTTTGTGTACCTATACCCCCACTCAGGAAATGTTAGACTTATTTATATCTATGGCTTATAACACAAAGCCATGCTTAAGGCTCCTTGACTCTGATAAAGCAGCTCATTTGTGAATTTAGCCAATTTGTGTGTATGGTGGGAAGTGCTTTGAAAAATTATATACTGGATCTTCTGGTTCATTTGGATCCCTACAAAAGTTTAAGTGTTTGTTAAAAACACAAGGCACAGTGCTTGCTAGACTAAGCAGGTATAAGATGCAAACCTATTCCAGGACCCACCTACTCTAGCAGCAGCCAAGGAGTCTCAGCCTCCTGGAGAAGAAAAGCTAGTACCTTTTCACCTACATAATAGAGTGAGATGCATCATTTCATTTAATTTTTTAAATTATTTATTTTTTACAAGTAAAAATTGAATATAGTTAAGGTGCATGTATATATATGCCATGCAATTTCTTATAAATTGTCAAATTGCATTACCTTCTACAGTGGGGCCAGCATAAAACTGGTCCTATTGTATGATCCTGTTCTTCTGTTTTTACTTCCTTCGTTAAGTGAAAGAGGAATATCTGCTCAATATCATTGGTTGCAAGGTGATTTTACAGTTCTTGCTGAGATATTTGGATGCTTTCCACACAAATATGCTACTCCACCATTCATAGGATTTATAATATTTTGGAATCCAGTATATCTGAGGCTAATGTTGATGTTCTCCAATTAAGTCACATGCCTTCAATTCTAAGAACAGGGACCAGAAGTCATTCTGGAACCTTAAAGTAAGAAGTCAACATCTATTTCACTTTGAAAAATAGCAAAATCTGTTTTCACACAATGAAGGTTTTCCCCCTTCCTTTCCCACTATTAAAAGTGAGGTTATTATATATCTGGAGAGGTGAGTACACTTGAGTGTAGGGTTGAATGCTGAAAGGACCAAGACTGAAACACACATAAAAAATTCATTTGTTAAAAACTTGAGGTCTCTCTGTAGTTTAACACATATCCTGTTTTCTAAGAAAACAAATGTACTATCAGATCCAGTAAAACTTTCTGCAGAAAATTTTTTAGAGGTCAGAAAAAAAAATTAGAGGGAGGCAGCATTCCATAGTTGAAGGAAACAGAAGCTGCCACCTAGAAGAAACTCAGACGGAGCTGAAGCAATAACAATTTGAAAAGATACAGAATTGAGCAAATTGACTTTTTTTTAATTCTTTTTTTTTTTAATTCTTTTTTTTTTTTTTTTAATGGAGGGAGGTAATTAGGTTTATTTATTTAGTAGAGGTCCTGGGAATTGAACCCAGGACCTCATGCATACTGGGCATGCACTCTACCACTGAGCTATACCCTCCCCCTTGAGCAAATTGACTTTATTGTTCCAGGAGGTTTAAACGGAAGCCTTAAAAAAGCAGTCTCTTTTTTCTGTATTCCACTCCAAGAACTGAAGTGGTCTTATATAAGAATGTTGGCTCCAGCACTGAGCTGTACTTAAGAGAGAAAGGAGGTTATGAGGCCCAGGGAAAGGTGCCCTGGAATGACAGTCAGGAGACCTGGGTCAAAGTTTCGCCTGGGTCACTTGTCAATGTACGGCAGGTTACTTTCCCCGTCTGAGTTATTAACAACCATGGTGATGGAGGTAGCAGCAGCAGCAGCAGCAGTAATAGGAGCAGCAGCAGCAGGAGTGTGAGTATTAGCTGTAGCAGCAGGGGCAGCAGCAGCACAGCAGTAGTAGTAGCAGTAGCAATAACAGCTGTGGCCACAGTAGTAGCAGCAGCAGCTGCAACAGCAATACTAGTACAGCAGCAGCAGCAGTAGCAGCAGCAGTGGAAGTGGTAGCTTCAGCAGCAGTGGTGGTAACAGCAGAGGCAACAGCAAACAGCAGCAATAAGTAGACATTTCCATTTACTGAGGGTCTACTATCAGGCACTTGACTGAAAACTACACAAACACTATTTGCATTGAAACTCCATAGTGACCTTCCACAATAGGTATCATTACCCTCATGTAACTATTGAGGAAACTGAGGACCACAGAGGTTAAGTGATTTGCTCAAGGCCACTTTGTTGATGAGTGAAAAAAATCTGGATTTTGAATCTGGAACGATCTGATTCCAAAGGCTTGTTATTCTCTGGGGCAAAAAAAAATGTGGTATGGAGCAGTGCTTCTCAAACTTCAATGTGCTTATGAACCATTTGGTGTTCATGTGAAAATGAAGATGCAGATGCTGTCAGCCTGGTGTGATGCCTGAGATCCTGCATTTCTAACAAGCTCCCAGGTGACGCTGGTCCTAGGAAGCACACCTGGATTCGCCAGAAGACAGTACAAAGGAAGTGTGCTTTCCAGTCAGAATGCATGGCCTTAGTTTCCTCATCTGCAGCACAAAGGGGTTTGGTAAAATGAGTTTTAAGGTGCATTCCAGCACTGACATCCCAACATTCAGTGTGTACTATGGTATTAAGAAACCAGATCACACAGGAATGACTCTTAGCCATATGAATTTTTAAACTGGTTTCAGATGAGATTCTGGCCGTGATTTATGTATCTTTCTGCAGTATCTCTGACAGGTAGGATCAGACACTCTCACTCAAATTATATTATTGTTAAGCTTTAGGCTGAGCTAAATCTTACTGAAAGAGTTCAAAGCACTTCTTTCCATAAGCATCTTTAAAGATTATAAATGTAAAAATAGCTTCTTATGAGAAGCTTAGATGGCAGGGTTTTTCTTTTTAATAACATAAATGAGAAGTCTCCAAAACCATAATGGTAGCACAATCCATAAAAATATGTTAATGCTTCATCTTAAAGTCTTACAGAAATTGAGGTTTTCTGAGTTAACAAAATAGACTGCATCACAGATGGTCCGAATGATAAAAGGAAACAGCACACTAGTGTAGCAAGACTAAAAACACTGCTCTTAGCTGAGCATGCTGAAAGCCTTTAAGGAAATCTTTCTACATATAGCTCTGCTAAGTACTGAAGGAAAAATGGTTTTGATTGGCAAGGGCACTTCAGATGTTTTAGGGAAAGCTCAGGGCCAGAGGATGTGCAAGTTTTATTATAGAGAAGCCATTTCTAATGAAAATGGATGCCTTTATTAACTTGCCTTTTTCTCATCATCTTGTGCCTAACACAGGCCAGTGGCACCAAGAAAAGTGGTGTTTGCTTTCTTCCAAGACCTGCAGTCCATATCACCAAGACAGATGTCATGAACTTCTTTTCCTGAATTCAAACAAGGGCAGATGTAGGAGGGTGGCATAGTCCATAGTCTATCAATCTTTGATTAAAAAAAGAATTTCTCAATGGTGAGGACCATTAGAAATCAGAACTGAAACCCTTTATATCAAGGGCTTTGGAAATCAGACATAAATACACATCCTTCTGGAAATTGCTAAGTATATTTGTGTCTAAAGGAATCTGATCAAGGGAGATTTGATGTCACAGTGTTTTTTAATGGTCCTCAAGGGTGGCGCATATTTATTTAGCCAACTCTCAATTATCCGTGGCTGTGATGGTCAAACTTTTTAAAGAGGTGGAGCCACTCTTTTCTAAATAGTTTCTTATGAAGAATCCCTAAATGTAAAATAGATAAACCCAGAGCTACTGCATTTAAAGTTTGGGAAGAAGGGTTGCCCTTAGACCCTGCTGTGGTCACCATAGGTGTGTTTCAGCTAACTGCTTAACAAACCACCCCAGAATTTAGTGGCTCAAAATTAAACATTGTTGTCTCTCATAGTTCTGTAAGTTGACAAGGTTCAGCCAGGAAGTTCTTTCTTGGGTTCTCTCCTGTAGTTACAGTCACAATGTCCTCTGAAGGCTCTGCTGGGCTGTGTGCCCAAAATGATGCCTTCATCCCATGTCCAGAGCTTTGGTGCTCCTTGGCTTCTCTCTGTCTCCACACAGCATCTCATCCTCCAGGGTCTTTCAGTGTGGTTTGGGATTCTCATAGGGTGGTTTCTAGGTAATCACACTTCTTACATAGCAGCTGGCTTCTAAGAAACAAGAATTGAAACTGCCAGGCCAGTTAATGGCTAAGCCCAGTACTGGCACAACACCACTTCCACTATATTCTATTGCCAAAGCAATCACGCAGACTTCCCAGATTCAGAGGGGTAGAGAAATAACAACTCCTTGATGGGAAGGTAGCAACGTCACGTTGTAGAAAAGCATGCGGGTTGGGAGATATTGTTGCAGCCATCTTTGGGATATGCCATCTGCCATAGTTGAAATGCACTCTGGTAAAAAGAATCCGAGATGGTATGGAGAATCAAAATTTAGAAATAATCTTAGGATCTTAAAAATCCCTGCTTCTGAGAGATTTTTAATTGTGATCTTGTTCAAAATTGGAAATAGTAAGTTTGGTTTTATTTCTGGATCTTCTTTACTGGCAGAGATATTAATGTCATATCCTATTGAGAAGTGCTTTGAGCTGCTACTTATTTGTGGGGAGGGGTGTGGAAAAGAGAAGGTAAGGATAATAATGGTGTCAAAACACAGCCAATCCTCCCCCTCTCTATTTTCTACATCACAGAAAGTGACTGGGACAGATACAATGTGACCCCAGAACACTCAGGTCAGAGAGACAGGCAGGCAGAAAACTGCAGCAACACAGCCATTTCTGCTAACTAGTCAAGCGGTCAGCCAGCATTTCGCAGAGCATTTTGGAAGAAAACAAAGTCTTCTATAGAAAACTCCTAATAAAAACTGCACTTTGAAGAATACATAAGCAAAGCCTATAAACCTATCATTAGTAATAAGGGCCCTGAAAGAGAAGTGGAATCCCATCCTAGGAATCTGAGACAAGAGGATTTTTAAAGCCTTGAAGAACCAGACCAGTTCTTGAACCACACTATTTAGGGGTTCCTGAGTCAGTAAAAAATGGAAATAGCAGAATCCACAATGAATGATATATTAAATATGAAATATTCTTTATTTTATTCAGTGATATATGATAGAATATTCAAATATTAAGATTCTCATTTCAGAATGAGGATTCAGTTTTCTTATCAAATCCACTGGTTGCCTTCAAAAATTCCAAAATTAAAGAGTCCTTTTAGGTTTTAGATATTTAGGACCTGAGTCCAATGCATACTTGTTGAGTTTTATGGTCAAAGTTTTTTGTCCAAGATGGACAAAACCCTTCACAATTCTTCCTTTCTAAGGTTTATTTACATCTGGACCCACCACATGTTGCATTAACATATCCACAGGGATGACGATAAAAGTTTCCAATGGAGTGTGATATTCTCCAAACTGAGGGTAGGGGTGGGGAATTACCCTCTCCACCCAGCTGGAGGAACTAGTTTGAACATATCTGGAGGCCAAGAATGGATTAGGAAAACAGGTTCAATATATCTTGTTACCAAGCAAAATTATCTCCTAGAAATTGCTCAACTTATTATTGGCAAAATCTCCTATTACTAGGGCAGGATTTTCAGAGAATGGTTCTCAAAAAGATGAAGTCTAGTTAGCCTTGATAAGGTTACATTGTAAAGTTGCCCATATTCTAAGCTTTAAAAAACAACTCCAGTGGGAAAATTCAAAAAGATATAGGCACCCCAAGTTTCATAGCAGCACTTTTTACAATAGACAAGACAACAACAGATGACTGGATAAAGAAGATATGGTATACATATGCAATGGAATACTACTTAGCCATAAAATTGAACAAAATAATGCCATCTGCGGCAACATGGATGGACATAGAGATTATCACATTGAATGAAGTAAGTCAGACAGAGAAAGACAAATATCATGTAGTATCACTTATATGTGGGATCTAACAAAAATGATACAAATTCTATTTACAAACCAAAAACAAACTCACAGACATAGAAAACAAACTATGGTTACCAAAGGGGAAAGGAGGGATAAATTGAGGGGTTAGGGACTAACAGATACACATTACTATATATAAAATAGATAAACAACAAGCACCTACTGTATAGCACACAGAACTATATTCAGTTTCTTGTAATAACATATAATGGAAAAGAATCTGAAAAGAAAAAATACATATGTTTGTATATGTATAACTGAATTACTTTGCTTTACACCTGAAACTAACACTGTAAATCAACTACACTTCAGTAAGGTAAGCATCCTAAGGGTAGTTCCATGGATCCTTTCAGAGACATATGACTTCAGCTTTTCATTCCACTGGGTAAGAGTTCTTGGCTCTTTCCAATAAATTCTACTTATGTGCTCAGCAGAAGTCAATTTCTATTCTGAATAACCACAGAACGCTAATGGTTGCAGAAATGTACTAAAACTGAACAGACTGTCTGAGTGGAAGGGATTCAGGAAGCTTACAGCAGAGAGAAAGGAAATTCAAAGAATCAAATTTGCAGTGTTTATCCAGTGCTCTTCAGAGGAGGGCGTGACTCCTCTGGGAGTTCACTCAGTCTGGTGATTAGAAAGGTTTTCTCTATTGTGGGTCAAGAACCTCATCATGGCCTGGAGGATATTCCTAAAATCTTCCTCCACTTTTGTCTCTGATTCCTTGCTTACCGGCTAACCTTAAATTGCAAATTCAATTCTCAGGGTATCATGAGATCAGAAAGGAAGTAACTCTGGTAACTGGAAAGGAATAATCCCCATTGTAAGTGTATATCATCTGTAAGTGAATAACACTGTACAGCAGTCTCTTGACAGTTTGGTCAGTCACAGTCAGTTGTCTCAGTCTGACAAACAACAGAGTCCTAGCAAAGTTGTTTCTCAACCTACAAGACTGAAACCAGCCAGAGGTGACATCACCAAAGTGGTGTCACCCTTTGAAGTGCCACTGTTTCTCCAGATTTCTCCTCTTTCCTTCCATTCTTCCTCATTTTACTACAATACTCGATAATACACTCATGGTGGGTAGATCTCCAAGGTCCACGTTCTTTGCTACATGTAAGTTTAGACAGTGAGTAAAACCTAATTAATTCTAACCATCAGCTATAATTACAAAGGAAAGTGAGCAAGGTTTAATTCTATCTCTGTATGATAAAAGGATTTATTAAGAAAACTGTTGATGTAAAGTAGCAGTCCTCTCCTCTGTGTTTTTTGTTTGTTTGTTTTGTTTTGTTTTTCCTGTGATGTACAAGAATAGCGTTGGCATGAGCAACACAGCCCCATGAGCAGTTTCTGGCTTCATCTCTGTAACCCCACCTCTGCATTTTTTCTCAAGAAAGTATATTAATGCAAATTTGTGACCATGATACTGTTGTGATAACCTTAAATCTTCTCTGGTTTATTTTTAAAAGTTGAATCTTTGCAAACTTTTGTATACCTACTGTGATTGCTATTAGGTTGCTTGCAACACATCATTGTGCCCTACTGAGACCCACTGACGTAAATATTGAAGGGAGAATGTTTCAGCTAATTATTAACAAGGTTGTTTATAAAAATTTTCCAATCTTTGTGGAATTAACATGCCAATTTCACTCTTTCTTGTCAGTTCCAGCAAGAGGGACAGAACCAAGATCTGCTTGTTCTGAGAGCTTGAACTGAAATAACTATGTATATCGCACACCAAGAAGTCACCTCCATTACCTAGAAGTTGTTTGTCTTGTGTCCATCTCACAAATTAAGGCTAACCTCAATCATGTTAAATAAACATGATTTCACTGAATATAAAGAATTTTGAGGAAGCCCACGTCACTTGACCCTAATGCTCTTTTCATTCTGAGACTGTTGATTTAGATTCCTCAAGCTCCACAGGGCTGCAGGTTGAATACCACGAATGCTGGGTAATACCTACTTTAGGCCACTGGGGATTTATCTAGCCCTTGACCTGCAATTTTTGCCTGTAGAATGATAGACCTATCTGTGTAGAACTTAACAGAGGCAAGTGAGACTTAATGAAAGGTCACAATGAAATGTTTTTCACGTCAATGTCACACAGAATACATGTAAGTTAGGCCCTAAAGTTTGGAGTCATATGCTGTGCTGTTTATACCCTGCACTGATGGTCTGGGTACTGCAGTGTCTTTTAAAAAACACTGCCATGAACCTGCATCGAGCCTGCATGGAATTGCCTGGGAACAGAGCAATGAATTAAAGATGGCACAGCTCCCTTTGCCTAACATTTCCTATTTTTCAGGGGTTTGTTTTGCAACTTTAATATTATTAGTCTACACAACCTTTTACTTTTCATTCAGAATTTTTATCAGAATCAAGCTAATACATTAAAGATGAGTTAGTTCATTGTTGGGTGGTTTAACATAGACCTAGTATGTTAATCCTGATGTGCTTGTTACTAGGGTTTTAAAATTTTTATTATTATTATTTTTTCTGCCTCATAGCTGTGGTTAGGCAGCAGCAATAAATCAGAACAAAGGAATGAAGGTACTGGGGCTTTAGGGAAAACATGTATTAGAAAAAATTGGTTTGGCACTAAGGGCTGTATTGCATTAAGATGGATTTTACAGATACAGAGGTAAGAGAATGTAGACAAATAAATTGTATAAATAATCTGAGAAATAGCAGGTCTGTACAGACCCCAAGTAGCCCTGTAAGCTACCATCAACAGGACTTCCTAATTCCTGTTCAAACAGACCAAACAGGTATACTCTACTTAAACAAATAGCCAGGAGAAATGGGCACATGGCTAATGCTAGGGAAAGTGGGAGGAACAGATAAAGCTCTTTAGAATAGCCCCAAGGATTGGAATAATAGAAGTCATCGGAGGAGTCTGACATAGCATCTTCTGTGAATAGGGCTTTATTGCCACTCCAGGCACTGATATTGCAAACACATGCTAAGACAACCAGAAACTGGGAGCCTCACAGCACAGCTCATGCCTGAGACCACAGTTCTCTGCAATAGGGGATTTGTGTTGGCAGCCTGAATACCAAGGGGGCAGGAAGGAGCACTGAGATAAGGCTGAGCATATGAATAAAAGACATGGTGTGGAAGGGGAAGTTGATGGGAACGAGATAGGACCATTCCAGGGCCCCAAAGAAGTGCAAGGATGCCAGGAAGTGCATAAAGAATCACAGGAGAAAAAGGGACTTTTCCTGGCAGCCTAAATAGCACCTGAACTGGGAGACCCATATGTTCTGAAACAGATTTTTATTCTCAACTAAAGCATAAAAGCTCTGTAGATGTGGAGAGACTGTTTGTTTGAAGCCCTGAACCGGCTTCTGTGACTCAGATATATCTCCTTTGTCTCTGCTTCTTTAATCTAAGTTGGTCTAGGCATGCATCCCTGTGCACGTAGTGGACCTGATCCCCATTCGTTTGCCTAGACCCGTTTCTGGTTTGTTCACTGGACCAACTGTTCGCTGGCTCAGCACCCATCCCCTGGATCCACTTCAGACTTGCTCTTCATTGGGCCTCTCTCAACTACCTTCCTAACTTCTTTCTCTTACCCTTTTTTATTCACTCTTCCTCAGCTTCCAAGGTATATTTAACAGGATATGACTGCTAAACCACCTGTGGTCATCCCCAAGGTAACAGTAACCATACTATTAACCATACTATCCCATGCAGCCTGGCTGAGTTCTGTACATTGTCATTAAAGATGGGTATATTTCTTTGGCTTCATGGGTTTGCTATAGCTGAGAGCCTCAATGCAAGGAGAGGTTACCAGTTTTTTGATCCCCATATTTTCCCTCTTATTCAAATAAGAATAACACGTGGACCCTGACTTCAAGGAACTTACAAACAAATATAAATGACTAAATATGAATGATCCACGTTCAGTAACAGAAAAGAAGTAAATAACTGTTTAAAAAACAGTAAAGGAAAAAGTCACTTCAGCACATGGTTATTTGGCAAACGAAAGGGTACTAAATGGTACAAAAATTCAAAAGTAGGAAGAAAGACTACTTTGAGCTGGCGAGGTCTGGGGGAGCTGCCAGGCTTATTTGTCAGGGAAAGTTGAAGGTTTAGACTTGAGCTCTTGTGGCGTCTCCAGGGTCCTAGTTGAATCGAGGGAAAAAGAAGAAAGGTCATTTCATTGCTTGGGTTCCGATGAGCAACTGACAAGAAAGGACACGGACAGATAAATCTCATCCTTGACACTGACCTTTGACTGCAACCTTTTATATATCGTGTATCCCCACGACCTTTAACCAAGATCTTAACGCAACTAAAACTTGACAACATGTTTCTTGGGAAAGCCTGTGAAGTGTGCATTGATGGAACAATTCTGTCTGCAGGTCAGTGTATGCAGCCTAAGAAGTTTGTGCTCTTCAACCAGCCTGAAGCTAAAAACAGGCTATTTTCACTCTTTGGTTAAATGCTAGCTAAATTCATTGGTTAAATGCTAGCTAAATTCATTTTAATACTGCACTGTCAGTATTTTATTTATTTGTCTGGATGCCACATTTCCTCTCCCAAATCTCTCTTGCATAAATGATTTACTATTTGTTCCCAAAGCTGAAGAGTTTATGCCTTGTCTCTTTTTTCTGATAAGGGGATATTGCAGCAGCTTTCCTTTAATGCTGCTGATGGTTTTTATTTTGCTAATTCATAGCTCAGCAGAGTAACTAGTTTAGTAAGGCACAGAAAACCAAGAGGTTCAGCCCTCAAAATGACTAAGACAGTAAATCTTCCCTGGTCCATTATCACAGAGAACCCTGTTGAATTTGCTTTCCTAAAAAGTAAGTTAGCAAATAGTGGTTCTTAGAATTGGTTTTACATTTTCTTAACTCTCCAAACTAAGCATATTTAACTACAAGACACTTAAGGTCCTTAAGATAAAGTTATGAAAGAGCAGTTTTACAATGGAAACCTATAAATCTTGAAAAAAAAGGGGAGCAATTCTTTCTGAATATATCCTTGTGAGGTCTTCACATAGGAATGTAGAGTCCTCTACATTTAAGACAAGGATTATGTGATTTTAAAAAAAATTCTCAGTTCTTTTAAGGCAGCATTTGGGATGTTATAACAAGAAAGGTATATGCCATAGTTCTTTATGGTGGCGGTCACTAGACTAAGCTAAAGGATTAAAATAAAAACAAAAGCCAACAAACTCACAAAATTAATTCATCAGGTAAGTACTGAGCTACTGTTCAAAACCTAAATTTTACAAAATGCAACTTAATAGAAAGTCTCTTCCATATTAAAAATGCTGCAAGCAAAGTAGAGACCTGAATCCTGGAAGCTGCCCAGTCTCCCAACTTTCTTCCCTTAGGGTCTGGGGACTAATTCCCTATACAATCTCACATTCGTCTCAGAATGCTTCACTAACTTCTTGGATTGCCTTATTCTTTCAAAGTTTTAGATTGTAGATCCTGGGAAGCAAAAAGCAAAAACCAAAAACCAAAAACCTCCATGTTCAGGAAAACAGATTGAGAAATAAAGAATAAAATGAGTGAAAAAAAACTCTATGTTCAGGAAAATTGATGAGAAATAAAGAATAAAATTAGTGGTTGGGTACCAGTGGAGTTAGTGCATTAAATGGAGGGAGAAGAAATGGCAAAAACCAATTGGGGTGCTTTTGTGGTACTACGTAACAGATTTCTCTAGTTTTAATTAGTTACACTTCTATTCAGGATCATTGGTTATATATAACATGACTTATGTCTATATAGTACTTTTTCTCTCCCAGAAAATTATAGAATAATTCACAATCTAAAGCAGAATGTACATTTTGGTACATCTCTCTAAAAAATTGGCAGATCAAGCCAATGAAAATAAATGAGGATATAGAGAATGTGGTTAACACAGTTACAAAACTAAATCTTAAATAAAACTTTATACCAAATAAAGAGAAAATACTTATTTTTCTCAAATTCCTATGGAACTACTACAAAAACTGGTCATGGATTAGGTCAGAAAGACAATCCCAATAAAATCCCGAAAGGTGAACCATAAATGTTACATTCTCTGGCCATATTGGCCATATTGCAATACACATACACATGCACACGCACACTAGCCCCCAAATCCAACCATTTGGAAATTTAAAGACAGACTTCTAAGTGACCCTGGGAAAAAGGAAGGAAGGAAGGAAGGAAGGGAGGGAGGAAGGAAGGAAGGAAGGAAGGAAGGAAGGAAGGAAGGAAGGAAGGAAGAAAGAAAGAAAGAAAGAAAGAAAGAAAGAAAGAAAGAAAGAAAGAAAGAAAGAAAGAAAAGAAAAGAAAGAAAGAAAGAAAAAGAAAAAAGGAAGGGAGGAAGGGAGGAAGGGAGGAAGGGAGGAAGGAAGGAAGGAAGGAAGGAAGGAAGGAAGGAAGAAAGAAAGAAAGAAAGAAAGAAAGAAAGAAAGAAAGAAAGAAAGAAAGAAAGAAAGAAAGGAAGAAAGAAAGAAAGAAAAAGAAAAAGAAAAAAGAAGGGAGGAAGGAAGGAAGGAAGGAAGGAAGGAAGGAAGGAAGAAAGAAAGAAAGAAAGAAAGAAAGAAAGAAAGAAAGAAAGAAAGAAAGAAAGAAAGAAAGAAAAAGAAAGAAAGAAAGAGAAAGAGAGAGAGAGAGAAAGAAAGAAAGAGAAAAAGAAAGAAAGAAAAGAAAGATTATAGACCCTTTGGAAATGAGTGATTATGGCAACTTTCTATATTAAAAGCTATGGAAGTCAGCGAGATGTGATGTGATAAGCTGCCTTTGTGGGCTTTGTAGAGCAATGGGGCTATGCACCAAGAAGTGCAGTGGTCTCTAGAAGCTTGGAACAACCGTCCTGTTATAGCCAAGAAGCAAATGGGGACCTTAGTTCTACAAACACAAGTAACTGAACTCTGCCAATAGTCTGACTGAGGAGGAAACAGATTCTCCCTAGAGTCTCCAAAAAGGAAAGCAGCCATGCAGATACTTTGATTTTAACTCAGTAAGTGTCAGATTTCTAAGCTACAGAACTATAAATAAATTTGTGCTATTTTAAGCCAATAGGTTTGTGGTTATTTGTTAAGGCAACATAAAAAAATAATACAGATTTTGGTACCTATAGTAGGTGCCACTATAACAGATAACTAAATATGTAGAGTCGCTGTGGAATTGGCAGTAGGCAGAGGCTGGAAGAGTGTTAGAGAAGCATGATAGAAAAAGTCTAGATTGCATAGAATAGACTTTTAGTAGAAATAGGTACTTCAGGATTTGTATTCTGCAGTTCTGTGGAAAGCAGAATTTACAAATAATGGAATTTGACATTTAGGCTGAGGAGATTTCTCAGCAAAGTGTTGAAGGTGCAAATGGTTTTCTTCTTGCTGCTTATAGTAAAATGTGAGAGGAAAGAAATAAATTGAGGAAAGAACTATCATAGGATCCAGAATTTGATGATTTAGGAAATTTTCAAACTATCCAGATTAGAAAAGACACTAAAATTGAGAGATTCACTGTCAGGGAATCCCTCAGCTATCCCTCAGCTATCTCAGCAAAATCCAAAATCAGAGACAGAATTATCTAGGAAAGACCTAGGGATGAGCCTTTTATCTAATAGAGTAAATCCTTGTGACATACATAGGAGACTGTCAAAGTTCTTGAGAATTTTACATCAGAAGAAACACTGTCAGCTTGGACTACAGGAAAGAGAGAGAGCATGAAAAGAAAAAAGGCTCTGAGACTCTCACAATTCTATAGGCAGGAAACAAGCTGATAAATCTCACAGCTGCAAACACATACTTTTTCAAGAAAAAGAAAGGATGACTCATTCCACGTACCATAGAGGATAATTCCCAGACCTTGAAGTTTAATGGTGTTTCCTCAACTGGATTTTGAAGTTGATTGGGACCAGTCATTCCTTTTTTTTTTTTAACCTCCTTTCATTTTCTCTGCTTTGAACTGGAATATCTGTAAGTGTTATCTTATGCTTGTCCCATGGGTATATTTTGGGAGCAGAGAACTTGTTTTTTAGTTTCCTGGATACACAGATGGAGACAAATTATGCCTCACGATGGATAATACCCATACTTGATTTAGATGATAAGGAACAAAAAAACTAATACAAGATGCAAGGAAAATGTAATACACCATACAATTTAAAATTACATCTTTATTTAATAGGCATTCAACAGACTTTCTTATATGCTACATTATTTCAAAACACTGTATTTAAAAATAAAGTTATGCTATTTATTTATAGGTAGTAGTTACTACTATGATTTTTAAAGATCAGTACAAATGCAAATTCAAAAAATTATCATCTTTATGAAGTTTTACTTTCTTTTCAGAATAAAAATGAGGATATCAATAATCTTTTCCTGTAAAAAGATTTTGCTGTAATCTCAAATTTCACTAAAGTTATTCTTATCACCAATTAGCACAAAGTAATTTACATAAACATTTCAGTATGGTATAGTCTCATAAGACCTTAGGGAGATAAAATTATTCTAGCAAAATTAGCCCATTTTATAGAAAGGAAAATAGATACTTGGTGCAGAAAAAAAAAAACTTGCCTAAGGAAACACTGTAAATTAGTTACTGACTTGGTCTAGAACACAAGTTTGCTGAGTTTGAAATTTTGCCTAGTTTATCAGCCACTGCCATACTTTCTCTTATAACCTTGATTAAGAATGTGACTGGTCCTCAACCTCAGGGAATTTGTGCTAATATTTTGGAAACCTTTCATCTCATTAGGCACTAAAACAACAAAACTTTTGAGTTAAATGGTGAAAAACTGAAACTTTCCCTTTAAGATTAGGAACAATATAAAAATGCTCACTCTCACCACTTCTATTCAACACAACATTGGAAGTCCTAGCTAGAGAAATCAAGTAAGAAAAAGTAACAAAGACATCCAAACAGGAAGGAAAGAAGCAAAATGAGCTCTGTTTGCAGGTGATATTATCTTTTGTGTAGAAAATCCTAAAGATCCCACATACAAAAAACCCTGCTAGAACTAATAAATGAGTTCAGCAAAATTCAGGATACAAAATCAACCCACAAAAATCAGTTGCATTTCAATTCATGAACAATCTGAATAGGAAATTAAGAAAACAATCTCATTTAACATAGCATCAAAATGAATAAAATCCTTAGGAATAAACTTAACCAAGGAGGCAAAAGACTTGTACGTAGAAAACTACAAAACAGTGCAGAAAGAAATTAAAGAAGAAAAAAATAAATGGAAAGATATCCTATGTTCATGGATTATAAGGCTTATTATTATTAAAATGTCCACATTACATAAAACAATCTACAGATTCAATGCAATGCTTATCAAAATCCCAATGACATTTTTTTTTTTACAAAAATAGGGAACAAAAAGAGCTCAAATTCACAAGGAATTTAAAGGATCTGCAATAGCCAAAACAATCTTAAGAGAGAAAAACAAAGCTGAAGGCCTCAAGCTTCCTGATTTAAAACATACTATAAAGCTACAGTAATCAAAACAGTATGATACTAGCATAAAAACAGGCATATAAACCAATAAAACTGAATAGAGAGCTGAGAAATAAGCCCTCATGTGTATGATCATACATTCATATGATCTTTGACAAAGGTGTTAAGGTTACTCGGTGGGAAGAGAATAGTCTCACCAACAAATAGTGTTGGGAAAACTGGACAGCCAGGTGAAAAAGAATGAAATTGGATGCTCAATTACATCATATACAAAATTAGCTCAAAATGGATTAAAGACCTAAACATAAGACCTGAAGCAATAAAACTCCTAAAGAAAAGATACAGGGACAGCGTCATGACATTTCACTTGGCAATAATTCCATGGATGTAACACAGCACAGGCAACAAAAGCAAAAATAAGCAAACAGGACTACAGCAAACTTTAAAACTCCTGTACAGCAAAAGAAATGATCCACAGAATGAAAAGACAACCTACAGAATAGGGGGGAAATATCTTCAAACCATATATCTGATAAGGGGTTAATATCCAGAAGATATAGAGGACTCTTACAACTCAACAATAAAAACACAATCTAATTCAGAAATGGGCAGAGGACTTCAACACACATTTCTCCAAAGAAGACACACAAACAGCTGACAAGCATATAAAAAGATGCTCAGTGTCACTATTTATCAGGGAAATGCACATCAAAACACAATGAGATATCACCTCATTATTTTAGGATGACCATTATAAAAAAAAAAAAAGGAAAATAACAAGTGTTGGGGAAGATATTGAGAAACTGGAACACTTGTGCACTGTTGCTGGGAACAACAATGGTGCAGTTGCTACAGAAAACAATATGAAGGTTCCTTAGAAAATTAAAAATAAAATTACCACAGGATCCAGCAATTCCACTTCTGTGTATAAGCCAAAAGAATTGAAAACATGATCTCAAAGTGATATTTGCAGACCTATGTCCACTGCAACATTATTTACAATATCCAAGAGGTAAAAGCAACCTAAATGTCCATCAACAGATGAATGGATAAAGGGAATATGGCATATACATACAGTGGAATATTATTCAGCCTTTACAAAAGGAAATCCTGTCATATGCTACAACATGGATGAAACTTGTAGACAACATGCTAAGTGAAATAGCCCACAAATAAGACACAAAAAGGCAAAATCTGCATGATTTCACCTACATGAGGTATTTAAAATAGTCAAACTCTTAGAAACAAAAAGTAGGTTGATGGTTGTTGGGGTGGTTGTTGGGGTGGTTGTTGGGGGCTGGGAGAAGTGGGCAAAGGGGAATTATTTTCAATAAGTATAGTTTCAGTTTTGCAAGATGAAGAAGTTTCAGAGGTCTGTTGCATAACAATGTGCATATACTCAACACTATTGCACTGTACATTTAAAAATGGCTAAGATGGTAAATTTTACATTATGTATTTTTACCACAATAAAAAGCTTTATAGTTATTATATTATACTGTATCCACAAATAACATAATCACAAACCAATCCCTAACTTGAGAATTCCAGAAAGTTCAAATGTTTAATTGAAATGGAATATTTAAACTAAATTGCTAGAGCACTACTTCAATATTATTGAAGTACTAATAAATACATTAAAAGACTGCTGGAAAAAAGAGTACTTCTTTCTGAAGAATGATTGTCCAAAGAATAACGTTAGTTCATTTTGTAATACACAGAAAATGCTGTTTCAAGCTAATTAAATCCAATGCATTTTTACAGCAATTAACAATATGTGGTTAATTATTATGATGCAGGATTTGCTATATAGCATTAATTATGAAGAACTCATTTGGCTTTTCTAAAAAGAGGAAATGTGTTGGTTTGGGAAATACAATGCTTTCAATGTTTTATTATAAATTGGACTTCTTTAATAAACTTTAGAATTGTATATGAAAAACAGAGTTTTCTAAATAAATTTTAAAGTTGAGTGAAAAAGATCTTTTAGGGAATAATCTTTGTAGATTTGACACCCTGTATAAATAAAGACTGTTCTTCATTTAAAACATATATTTGAAGCATTGCCTTTATGTTAATCATTGTACTTGGCACTGTGAGAAATGTAAAAATGAACCAATTCAATCCCTGGACGCAAGGATCCTGTGTTACCAAGGTAATTTAAGGAACTTCTGATTCCTTAAACTGCGTTCCAGTAAATTATTTAACTTTGTAACTCTCCTTGATTCCTCTCTCACCAAGCAGTTTAAATGCTTTCTTCTCACATCAAGGTGGTTCTCAAACCTGGGTCAAAGTTGAATCATCTAAAGATCCTTTAGAATATACACATGTGAGGACCACATCCCCAGAATTCTGACTTACATCGTCTACAGTGGGATTTGGACATTTGTATTTTAAAAAATCACCAAGTGCTTGTGGACTGGGGAATGACTGCAGAAGGGTAGAAGGTTTCTTTTTAGGGTGAGGGGAATATTCTAAACTTAGGTTGTGGTGATAGCTGCCCACCTCTACGAATTTACTAGAAATGATTGAATTCTGTGCTTTAAATGAGTGAGTTTTATGATATGTAAATTATACCTCAATAAAGTAGGTAAGAAGATAAAAAGCTTTGGGATATGACCAAAACGTTACTCAGAGAAGTGTACAGTCTTTTTAGATCCACCTACTGGTAACAAAAAGATTGAAAATAAATGAAAAGATCATTCAACATAAGAAATTGGAAAAGAATAGTACAACAAAAATAGAAGAAAGGAAATAATTAAAGTACAAATAGAAATTTGATGACAATAAAACCTGCAACCCCAAACTATATCTTTACAAAGAGGATATAATGAGCAAATTTTTACCAACTCTAACAAATAAAAAAGAAAAACCCACCACAATAGTAGCACAAATAATGAAACAAGAGTATAACCATAGATACAGATGTTTAGAAGGTTAGAATAGCATATGCAACTCTATAACAATAACAATTGAGAAACTAGATGAAATGGAAAAATTTCTTGGAAAATATAAATTTGCCAAACTATATACAAGAAAGGTTAAAAATAGATCAACATCCTTAAAATATTTTTAAGTTAATCAAAGATATTCTTCCCCTAAAATTTCCAGGCCCAGGTATTTTGTGAGTAAATTTTCTCAGACCTTCAAGGTACATATGACTTCTATGCCATTTAAACTGCTTTGGAGAATGGAAAGAGATGGAAATCTGTCAAATTCCTTCTATAATGTTTATATCAATGCCAACAAAAATTAAGCAAAGAAAACAACAAAGAAAAAACCTGTAGCCTAACCTTATTCATTATAGGTACAAAGAATCTAAATTGAGTATTAGCAAACTAATAGGGCATTATATGAAAAAAATAACACATCACTAGCAAGTAGAATTTAGAAATGGAAGGATGGTTCAACATCAGAAAATCTGTTACTTTAATTCATGACATTAATATAGTAAATGTCAATTACTCATTTTGATAGACTCAGAGAAGACAGTACTAATTTTTGACAAAAGAATTTAGTAAGCTAAATAGAACAACATTTAATTTGATAGAGTATCAGAAGTCAATAGTAAACTTTACATGAAATCTTAAAGCACAAGAGAAACACTCCCACTGGAATCAGAAACAAGACAAAAATGCTTGTCATCATTAATATTGTTCAACAGTGTTCTGGAAACCCTAACCAATGCAGTAAGGCAAACAAAATCATTTAATCCTCTTTCTCTGCAGATAGATAGACACAGACATATATACACAGATAATACATAAAAAAGGGAGAAATATTTTAAAAGCTTAAACAAAATGCCATGCTTATGTAACTTAAAAAAGATACAAAAGAATTGATTTTTTAAAACTATTAAATAAGAGATTTTAGTATCAATATCCAAACTACTACTAGTAACTTTTGTAGATATCAACAGTAACTAGTTCGAAATAATGGAAAAAAAAAAAAAAGACCCCACTTACATTACCAGTAAAACTGTCAACTACAGTGGAACAACCTTATCAAATACACACAAGATGAAGAAAACTATAAAACTATGCAGAAAGTATTTAAGAAGACCCAGAAAAAGAGAAAAACATACTACGATTCTAGACAGGAAGATGTAATGTTGTAAAGATGAATCATGTCAAATTTTAAAAGTGCAATGGGATTTTTCACTGGAACTTGGTAAAGTAATTCTAAGTTCATTTGGATGAGTAAATTATCAACAACTAAAAAGGAAACTGTAAGACTAAAAATAATGACAAGGCACTGAATCCTTTAACTAACAAAACATACTGTAAAGCTACAGTGATTAAAACAGTGTAATACTGGTACAGAAATAGATCAATTGAATAAAAAAGTATCCAGTAATGTATCCATACAAATGGATTATATACATATTTGGTCTCAATTTAAACTACAGATTAAAATCAAATAAGATTTTGCCTTTATATCAGTGGTTTCTTTAAAAGAGGATATACTTTTTCACAACAAAGAAGATCCAAACAATAACCAAGACTGACTACATAATCATAAAATTTAGTATGGCACCAGGGTTAATGTACTACTTGCCTCTGAAATGTCAGAGATTTGGTATTGCTTTCAATTCAACAAGCTTTTCTTAAAGCTGAGCAACTTGGCTAGAGAAGATTTATTAATTTTGAGTTTATAATCTAAGGGCAATTGAAGAAACTTAGAGCATGAGTCATGCTCATCAAAATCTATAACTTCCTCTTGTAACTGTGACTTTATTTCCACTAAACAGTCATATAATGTTTCAAAATCTGTGATTCCACAGGGCCAAAGGTAGTTCTTCAATGTGAAATAAATGAAGACTTCAGGTAATATCTGCAAAATCTCCAAGCCTCAATACCTGTACTTCCTTGAACAAATAAGGGATGTATTTCTTTTTCTTTCCCAACTTTAAGTTCAATTTTCTCACCTTCTGGTCACATCAGTAAGAAAATACAATCTTGTGAGCCACAATGGAGATTGTCAAGAGGCATTCTCTTAGAGGCATTTAATTTCCAAACACCAAGAGCCAAGAAAACTTCAAGTAAAAGAAAAGAAAATCAAATGTTTCTCTGACTTAGCTATTCAACTGTTTTAAAATAAACAAATGTTGCTTCAAGTTCTTTCAAATGTCCTATACCTTGGCAACAATGAAAGATATTAACATCAAGAAAATTCACAGTCCTCCATCACATGAGACAATGTTTCATACTTGACAAGCTTGCAACATGAATTTCCAGTATCCTAAACAAAGTAAAGACTTTCTTTCAATTCAAATAGGCTGATGGATATTCTTTTCCTTTTTCTTACAGGTGTCTCATTGTTGCTGAATAAGCTCATCTTTATTTGGGGCACATGTAGAACTAAGATGAAGTAAAGAGAGGTGGGGAGAAAATATCTTAGTTCAAGAGAGTGTTCTATAAAGTAATAGGTTTCATACTTGCCTATGACTGGTGATCTCTGTAAGCAACTACAGAAGAGGATTTCTAAAATATTTTATCTGCAATGGCCTGAAATATCTGCATAAGTGGTCAAATGCTTCCAAGATGACTTTAAAAGATAATATTCCTTTTGGACAAGATTATTTCTAAAATAGTAGCATTGTTATCTTTGCCTAGTAAATCCAATTCTTTATAGCCTTTAAAATAGCTGATGAAAAAGATATCAGAGCCATAGTAATGATTACAATTCATTTTTCATTTTGAAATAGTTCTAGATTAACTGGAAGCTGCAACTGTAGTATAAGGATTCCCATGTTCCCTTCATGGTGTCATCTTATATAGCTGTAGTATAATAGCAAAACTAGAAAACTGACATTGGTATATCACTGTTTATGTACCAATCCCAGTTGGCATGGTACTCAGTTGTTATCATTTTTTTTTTTTAGACCAGCATTCATCTGTGTGTGTGTGTGTGTGTGTGTGTGTGTGTGTGGTTTTAAACAATTTAATTCCTTGTATAGACTCATTTAACCACCCCTAAAATCAAGATTCAGCTGTTGGATTATTTCAGAAGGAATCCCTCCTGCTACCACTTTGTATTAGCGCTCTGGTACCTCATCCCCTCCTTGTCATTTGGCTACCACTAACCTCAATCTCCATAGTTTTGTAATTTCAAAAATGTGATATAAATGGAATCTTACTGCATTTAACCTTTTGAGATTAAATTTTTTTCATTAAGCATAATGTCCTAGAGGTCCATCCAGGTTGTTTCATATACCAATAGCTCATCCCTTCTCATTGCTGAGTAGTATTTCATTGTACGGATGTACAGAGTTTGTTCAACCATTCACCCACTGAAGGGCATTTGGGCTGTTTCCAGTATTTTGCTAGTAGGAATAAAGCTGCAATGAATATCGTTGTGCTGGTTTTGTGTAAACATGAGTTTTCATTTTTCTGGGATAAATGTCCAAGAGTTCATTGCTGAGTTGCATGTTTAGTTTTGTAAGAAAATGCCAAATTCTTTTCCAGAGTGGCTGTACCATTTTACCTTCCCAAGTGCAGCATATGACAGATACAATTTCTCTCCATCCTCACCAGCACTTGGTATTATCACTATTTTTAAATTTTAGTCATTCTGAGAGGTGTGTGGTAATATCTCATTGTGATTTTAACTTGCATTTCCCTAATGATTAATGATGCTAAACATCTTTTCATGTCATTATTTGCTATCTCTACATCCTCTTCTGTGAAATCTCTTCATGTCTTTTGCCCATTTTATAATCAGATTGTTTCTTTTTTTTATTGTTGAGTTTTGAGGATTTTTTAAAAAATGTATTCCAGATGTAAGGTTTTTGTCAAATATGTGCTTTACAAATATTTTCTCCCACCAACTCATTTTCATAAGACAAAAATCAGAACTGGGTCATATATGGGAGGACATTTGATTTTGTGATACAGAATTACATGCAAGGGTATGTGATTCTGATTCCAGCGTTATTTAAACACAAACTTTGAGGCTTCTACAGTGATGTCCCAGTATGCTTAAGCAGGATCAAAAGATGACAATTCACCACTAGTGAGGATCAGTTCATACATTTAAAAAGCAGGGGTATTCTGCATAATATCATGTTGGAAAGGGAAGCTCTTACTGCTGAGGAAATGGGTAGTTCAAGAAAGAAAAAAAAATCTATTTTCAAGGCAACTGAATGATAGGCAAGCTGATCTTTAAACCTTGTATTATTTTTAGGTAATATTCTAAAAATACTTGCTATAAAGTACTATAAAATCATCTGATTTCAAATCCTACAATTTTTTTCCCCTAGTATATCTTGCTTACTCTAGAAATGGTGACTATACAACTCTGAATTTGGAGGGACAGTTCAAATTTCAAATATATCAAACCATTGCCTCCATAAACCATTAAAATTACTTCCATATATTAGATCATCAAAATTATACCTATTAGACTACTCCTTACATCTGGCAAAGATCCTTGGTTACAATATGCCAAGTATGGCTACCTTCTCATGTCCCCTTCCCTACTCACACCCCGGTATGCTCTAATGGTCTTACTCCTGTCCCCTGGCTATAGCTCATTGGACTAAGGAGGGACACTTGACCCAAAGCACCCATCCATAGGCTGTTCAGGGACCCCTGCTTTGGATTTACTGGTGATAATGAGCTGGGTCAATTATATTCCTCCTTCTGGAACCTGGAATTGAAAAACTGAGATGAGGGTAAACAACCATAAAAGTTGGACTGAAAGGTCAAGACATAGCCACTATGATGCAGAGGACAAATTGGTGGTTAGTGGAAAGGGAAGGGAGTTGAGGGGTGGGCAAACAGGGGGGGAGGGGGTCAACTATATAGTGACAGATGGTAACTAGACCTTTGGTGGTGATCACTTTGCAGTGTATACAGATGTCAAATTATAATGCTGTATATCTGAAACATATAATGTTTTATACCAATTTTACTTCAATTTAAAAAAGTAAAATGAAATAAGAAGAAATGACCAGGAAAATGAGAAATATTTACAGAACATGACATTGTTCTAGGAAATATAAAGTCACATGATGAGTGATTGCATTGTCCTGGCCAATAAACTAATAAGTTAGTTTATAGATAAACGCAACAAAGCTTTATATTACATAACATTTTATATTTTATTTAATACAGTATTTGTAGTCATTGCTAGGAAAATTTGGATATTTGACCCTTAGTTTTTTAACTAAATTCTGGATTTATTATACCATTATCTCTATGGAAGAACTAGGCTTCCCTTATATAATTTTGACTTCTAATAGCTTTTCTAGGAGTGTAGCAACTGGAAGAATGAACATTCTTGATAGTGTTATTCAAAATCATAATTTATTCCTTAGTAGCTACGTAGCCTTTTAAATCAGCAGGAAATAATATTTTTGGAGGAAACCTGACATTCAAACTATAATTCTGTGATAGTTATAGCAATGTCAACCCCAGGTATTAGAATAAAGCTTCAATTCATGACAAATATCATATTTCCAGTTCCTGATTCAATTTTATTAATAGCACTGCAATATCATAATTACTAGCTCTTACTCAAAAGACCAAGAGGCATAAGTCAGAGTTATTAAATTTATGAAAGGCCAAGTTTTCCATACAGCAATGTTTGATTCTAAACTTTCTGCCATCCCTCATCCCTCATTCGGTGTTGCTCATTAGGTAGGAAGAGAAATATTTAAGATAGTGTTACTAGCGACTTGCTGTCTATCATCATTTTGATTTTATTATTGTTTTGCAAGTTTAGGACAATGCAAGAAAAGAGATGAAACAAACCCAAGTGAAATAAATAATGGAAGAAACAAAAACATCACTATTTGAAGACAATTGATTATGTATCTAACAAACATGCCCAAGGAATCAGCTAAAATTTTTAGACTTACTACAATAATAAGTGGCCAGCTGAAATATAAAATATGGAAAAGCCATTAATATTCTTGAATACCAACAATTACAAACTGGAAAAATCTAATTTTAAAAAAGAGATTCAATTTAAACAGCAATAATATATGTATAAAGAGAAGTAGACCTAAGAAGTGTTTGGGTATATAAACAAAATAACAAAATTTATTAGGCAATAACATCTAGGAAGAATAAAATATTTTAAAGATGTCAATGCTTAATAGAATATGTCATTTTTAAATTTAATGCAATCCCAAACAAAATAAAAATGGAATTCTTTAAGGATTTAAAAAGAATGTCATAATGTTCATTTAGAAAAGTAAAGAGGTGAGAATAACAAAAATATTCTGAAAAAGAGAAAGGACAATGAGCAAACAAAGTAGAAACAAAGTCAGTGAATCAGAAGAGAAACCTCAGAAATAGGCCCAGTTATATATAAGGATTTAAAAAGAACCAAGTACAATGCAAAACAATAGAGAAGATTCTAAAATACATACTTATGGGAATCATTCATTAGAAACTTGAATTAAATTATTTTAGGTCAAATACTTCATACCAGCCCACTAAAATGTATTCCAGAAGTCTTAGGTAACTAAACATCATTAAACTCATACATATGCAAATAAAGAAGAGCAAATGAATGCTAATCAGATTGCTAGAGAGATGATAATATTTTTGAGTTAGAAGAAATTACAAAGGAAGGGATCATGGTTTCATACTTAAGAAAATTTATTCAACTTACAAATAGGAAAACTAGATAGAAATTAGAGAAGTGTATTAATTTTTTGGTTTACTGGAACTTGTGTGGCCTGTTGTAACCTCTGCACCTTGCACAGTGCTGGGCACATAGTAAATGTTCAGTAGATAGCTGTTGAACAAATATTGCAATAATTAACTAAGTAGATTTTGATTAATTATACAAGACAAAGAAGTGACCCTAGAGTCCAATTAGCCAGCTGCAACTAAGAATGATGAGTGAAAATTAATTTCTTTGGCCCAGATGCAGAAGAACCACAGGCTGGAGGCTGTCTAATCGGCTGTGGAATGGCCAAGTGATGGGAACAACAGGTGGGTGGTGGAAGCGCTATCAGGACAAATCATGTCACACTGTGAGCATCAGCTGTTGGAGGGTGATAGCAGCCAACAGGCCACGCTGGCCAGGGTCAGCCAGCAAATGAGTGGCTTGACTCAATCAAGAAACCTTGTTCAACCTGGGAGGCCCAGAGATCAGGGAGCTGAATGACAGGGCTTGTGAACAAGCAGTCTCAGCTCCCAAACAAAGGGCATGATTGTGTTTGGAGAGGAACGAGACACAGGACCATGTACTTCTTGTCAGTCTTCTTCTAGGATAATTACTCCATGGAGTGAAGCATCTTTAAGCACTTAAGACTTGACGGTTGCTGCATCTTTCACCGAGACAGAGGGATTTTAACATCAGCTTATGATTGTTCGCAGTGTATAGTCAGGGATACATTCATTCAAAATCATTTAGTCCTTGGGGAGTCTATGCAGTAAGATGTTCCTGCATTATTTTCAATCTTCTTTGTGCTGCTAGGTCACAACATTCAATTCTTCTTTGTCGAATCAGTAAATACATTGGGCATTAGTTGGATGAGGCTAAAAAATAATCATTTTGGTTTTGTCAACACCTTGTTTTCCAGTCTGGTATTGGAAACACAGGGAACTGGCCTAATGCTTTCTAATAGTCTGAATATATGTGTTTCCATCTTTTTAGCCCTGTTTTCCCAGGGTGATGAAAATAAACACATGAAGAGAAACTGGGAGCACAGAATTGTCCATCTTCACTACGCGTCTGGATCCAGTGTTTCTCTGCTATAATGATGCCCCCATAGGCCTATCTAGAAAAATTGTCCCACTTGTCACCTAGATTAGAGGTAGATCCTTCAAAGTGAGTAGAACTTTTTGTTGTTGTCGTTATTATTATTTGACCAGCAGACAGGTTACCAGCTGGAATGGGCCAGAATAAGTTGGCAAACCATTCATTTCCTGGCTATGCCTACAGCAACTTCATGAGTACAACGAGAGGAGGAGAGCAGATTATTTTTTAAATTCAAGGTCCATTTTTTAAATTCAAGGTCAAAACTGCAAGATTCTAAACTTTTGAATCCTGAAGTGCTTGCTTCCCTGTAATCTATTCCAATAGGAGAGCAGATCAAAAACAAAACAAAACAATTTGTGAAAGAGCTGGTAATGATAGGGCCAGTGTTAAGCACATGTAAAATATCTATTTCTATCCAGTGGCAGGATGAGAGAAACTGATATTTATGATATTTTAAACTCCATGATCCAACTGGAATAATATCAAAAGTGATTATAATCTGAAACAGTAGAATTCAATTTTCCTTGCATTATGGAGATTTCTCTGAGCAGATCCAGGTTAAATGACTGCTCTGAGGTTGATGACACACTGATTCGCAGCGCCAACAATGACTTCAGCCTGATGGCAACCTTTACAAATTGCTTCCTGTAAATTCTTTGTGAGAATAACAAGCAATTCATTTTGCTTAAGAGTGACTTTTAGCAAAGGGACTCCACCCAACAATCTGGATTCAATAAAACAGAAAACACTTTGGTATTACAAACATCTTTTTTTGAGATGCAAGATCCCCACGTAAGTTTCTGTAAAAGGAAAGCATTTTCATTTTCTATTCAGTGAAAGCTGGATGGATACTTGAGCATAGTCAATGATTACATAGTTTTTCTGATGAGTTGGTGGGGAAGGGTTGGAGGGGAGAGAAGATCACCGAAGAGCCACACGTGTATGTATATGTATGTAAGATATTCAGGGTAATATTTACAAAAGACTTTAAAGCCACAACCAGTGGCTTGGTAATTCAATCACTTATCCATTCACCTATTCAGCACTTAGTATTTACTAAATACCAGGCAATATTGTAGTTTCTGGGGATACCATAGTTAAACAAAGCAGACAACACTTTTGCTCTCACGGAACTTACATTCTGGTGAGGGAAGACAGACCATAAGCCAATCATTATGCACAGAAAAATTTCTTTAAAGAGGACTCTATTTAATGGGCAAGGTAGAGGAATGATCTTCGTACACATGATTAGGTACTGGGAACATTTATGTCTCCACAACTAGTAGTAGATAAAATCACACTAGTAAATATTTAAGTATGGCATTGCTCAGATATCATACATAATTTATGACCTAGTTCCTGAACTCAAAGAGCATACAATTCTAACATGCAAGGTGTTCCTGCACATCATGCTGGCAGAGGGGGAAAGAAGAACCATCAGATATTTGGTACACCATCTGAATCAGAACCTACATCATTGCCTTCAAGGTTATAATCAGTGTGGAAAAGATTTAGAATCCTTGAAACTTCAGGAATTCAAATAGGAATAGGAATTCTTTGATAATATATGTCCTTTCCTATTTGGTAAAAGATGAATGTAGTCATTGGCATCAGGGAAACATTACGTGTGTGTTAGAAAGAATATCCAATCCACTTTCCTCATTCCAACAAACTCACTATGATTAAAGGAGGTAGAAAGAGAAAATCTGGCCTTTTAAAAAAAGTCATGAAAAGAAGGACCTTGGGCCTTATGAGGGAAAGACCGTAAGACTTCTTTAGGATAACACCTCTGATACTCCTGATTTCTATTCCCACGTAATCTTTTGTCAGCTTTCCTCTTTTCAATGTTCTCTGCCAGCTGCAATCATCAATCAGGGCTTATGGTTGTTTTCACCATCTCCAGTTATATTGGCTTCACAGCTCACAAAATCAAAATTGCTTGATGCTTCTGCTACTCTTCTGGAGTCCATGAGAACACCACCACTCCCCTCTTCAATCTGGTAGAAGAAATAACTTTCTTAAGAACAACCATTCTATACTACCCAGCTATAAAAAAGAATAAAATAATGCCATTTGCAGGAACATGGATGGACCTGGAGATCATCAGTCTAAGTGAAGTAAGCCAGAAAGAGAAACAAAAATACCATATGATGTCACTTATATGTGGAATCTAGAAAAGAAAAAGACAAATGAACCTATCTGCAAAACAGACTCACAGACATAGAAAACAAACTTATGGCTATCAGGGAGGGAAAGGGAGTGGGAAGGGATAAATTGGGAGTTTGAGATTTGCAGACGCTAACTACTATATGTAGGAGAGATAAACAATAAGTTTCTACCATATAGCACAGGGAACTATATTCAATATCTTATAGTAACCTATAGTGAAAAAGAATATGAAAAGGAATATATGTATGTATGTATGACTGAAACATCATGCTGTATACCAGAAATTGATGCAACACTGTAAACTGACTATACTTCAATAAAAAAGAACAAACCATTCTAACATCCCCAATCACAGTTGCTTGTTGCTCAAAACTGAGCCTTCCAAGTCTTTTTCTTCTTACTCTTGTAAGAACACTTATTCATGGAACAAACACATGTTGGGCACGCACTGTATGGCAGTATGTGGGGCTACTGGGGCCTACAAAGATCTTGAAGATCCATGGTTGCCACCTTTATTGAGTTTATTGTTAAGAAAGAGGCCAAGTACACAGATAGCTATAAAATAAGGTGGAAAGGGGCAAGTACCATAAGAGAGAGACAAATGAAGTCCCAAGTTTGCTCTGAGGAAGCTTGTGGTTGGGGGCTTCAGGCTGGCAGCATAGGGGAAAGACTTTGAGGAATAGGTGGGATTGCAACAGATTAGGGACAGATGAGCAGATGTCAATATACCTTTTAAATTTTTTCCTTTAGTATATTATACAGTCCTTCTCATTTTTATTTATATTCTTCAAACAAGAATTTTCCAATAAAAATTCTTTTTTTAACTGGTATATATAAAATAGATAAACAAGTTTATACTGTATAGCACAGGGAAATATATTCAATAGCTTGCAGTAGCTTACAATGAAAAATATGAAAATGAATATATGTATATTCATGTACAACTGAAAAATTGTGCTGTACACCAGAAACGGATGCAACATTGTAAACTGACTATAACTCAATAAAAAAATATTAAACAACAACAGATACAATAATACAATGTTGAATTCAAAGAAGTCTTTTTTCTTTTTTTTTTTTTTTTTTTTTGGTGTGGGGAGGTAATTAGGTTTTTTTTTTCTTTTCATTTTTTTTAAATGGAGTTATTGAGGATTGAACCCAGAACCTCCTGCATGCTAGGCATGTGCTCTACCACTGAGCTATACCCTACTCCCCCCAAAATGTTGAATTAAAAAAAAATTCTTTTTTTAATCTCACAGACTCTCTTCCTTATTTGCTTCCATTAATACTACTTTAAATCTTTAATAAGTTTGCTTTTAATTGGGTATTTAATCAACTTTACAATGAAAGTTAATTGGAAATATCTAAATACCAAGAGCAACATGAACTTACTGGAAAAAAAAAAAACCTCAAATTTCCATGTTTTCATAAACCCTGAAGACTTTTTTCAATCTGCTACTTGCATAAAAACAAATGTGCATAATTGTTAGGAAACAGTATTTATCATTCTGAATTGTACTTTTTCTCATCTGCTGTTTCTATAGTCTTTTATCCATTTTTATATGTCTCTTATTTTTATCATTCCTACCAGCAATGTAATGCTTTAGTGTATCAACGTATCACATTTGCTGTCTTCTTATTTCCCTCTAGGTGTGTACGTGGACTTTTCCTAGGTTTTAGATATGCTAATAAGTGCTCCTATATGCATCTAGATGTCTTTTCTTTCTTTTGAATTATTTCCTTGGTATAAATTACAGTTTGCAAAGTTAAATAAGGTGATATATAATGTATGGCTCAAGGTATAAGCACTGGCAGACTAGCTGTGTTTGAATTTTGGCTCTACCACTTATCTGTGTGAACCTGGGCAGATTACTTATCCTCCCTCATCTAAAAACTAAAAAATAGGAATAATAATAGTACCCACCTCATATTATTAGTATGAAAATTCTACGAGATAATATATACATGCAAACCCTTAGAACTGAGCTTAATACACCATAAGTGTCCAATAATATAAGCTATTGTTATGTAGGGTTCTTAATATACTATTTGTTGCATTCTAAAACTCGATAAATGTTAATTTCCTTCTTTTCATCTACTCAAATTATTGTAACTTATACAAAGTGTTTGATCATTTCTATTAATCATGGAATTATAAGCTCGGGTTGTGAAGAATGGTGAATTTTAGTCTCTCGTTCATGTCATACAGATCCAAGATGCTTTCCAGAAAAAGCAGTAGCTTACAGAATCATCAGGTGCATCCAAACTTTCATGCTAATGTATTGTTGTTCTTATTTTACTGGTACAAGACTCCTACCTTACATTTATTTACATTTGTATTTTTCCATTGCAATAGATGGAGCCCTTGGTTTCAAGTAAAAATCCTCAACCTTTTGCAGGAAGGAAAGGTGGGAGTGTGACTAGGTGCTTGTTTCCTCTCCCTGTCTCTGGCCTCCTGCTTTTCTCAACCTTCCTTCCTTCACAAAGTTGGAAACCTGGCCACCAGGAGTCTCCATGCTTTGTATTGATGGTGACTGCATGTCTTTATCAACTCCACATTTCAGGGAAGCAGTCTTATTGGCCTGGCTTGAGTCAGTTGCTCACTCCTAAATCAATCAACGTGGCCGAGAAGTTGGGTACGACAACTTGCGGTCCTTATCAGAGTCATTTGTCTGGAGTGGAAAGCAGAGCATTAACCCAAAGGTAGGGGCTCTGGCCAGGTCAAATGCGAGGTTCCACAAAATCGAGTTATTAGAGGAGCTTCGCGTGTTTCACATCTGTTTACTGTTCTTGCTTGACCCTCCTCCCCTTGTGTGAACTATTCGTATCTTTGTTCATTTGTCGTCAAGATACATTTCCTTATAAATTTATATCATTTTCATAATCGTTTTAGAAATACAATTGTGCAGCTATTTTAAAAAATAGGATGGCATCAATAAGATTATTGAAGAACTAGTATGTTCAAAGAGTTGTTCTAGGTGCTAGCTAGGAAAAATTCAGAGAATTCAGTTTCTAATGGGGTTGAATAGTATAAATAAAAAATGAAATAACAAAAGGCTGTACAATAGTGGACTGTGGAGACCATGTTCTTAAGAACTCTGAGGTGGAAGGACTTGTGGTTCAAGAACTTAAATCTTTACGGTGGAAATCATGTTAGGGGAGATGTTTGGTGTAAACTTCTGAAAGCCATTAGAATTACATATTCTTGTACCAAATTAAATATGACTTATACATCTTACCTTAGTGGTCATGACTACTACATGGATGATCAACCCTCTACCATTTCATATTCACTAGCAAGATACCTTTCAGGACCTTCTTTTCTGCCTTTTCAATAAGATGTTTATAAACTATTTTGCAGTATTGCTAAAAATATCCATAATGAGAAGATTTCTTTCTGGACTTGGCCCTCCTCTGAAGGTTCAAGTTCAAGGTCTTTCTTATTTTGTGACTTGGTGGTTTCTATCAGCCACACTATTGCCCTATCCATATTGTTTTTATGCCAAGAGCTTCCTACTACAAGTATCTGAGACTCTGCCTAAAGGCTTTTTCCAGCTGCAGAGGCAGACAGGATCTGAGGCAGGCTGGAAGCGCTGGGGACCTATCACCTCCTGGAGCAAAGCAGAATTGGTGGGAAAATGCCCAGTTCTCACCCCTCAGGTGGGATGACTCAGAAGCGGGGGCTACAGTGTCCCAGAGGTATTGTGCCCCATTGACCCCAAGGAGAGATTTCAAAAGTCTCTCCTTTGACTCTGCTTTAGTTCCTTTTCTATTTTCAACCTCCATCTCTCTTTCCCCAGCTACCCATGGAAGGAGTAATCTGCAATTTACATAGATCGGGACTGAAATTCCATAGTCATTGATAAAATATAAATTTGTATGTACTGAATACAAATTATGCCTAAGAGACTGTCATGGTTAGGGGGTTAAAAATCAAAAAGGAAGTAGAAATGCAATCCGAGTAATCATGGAAGGCTTCACAGAGAAGGTGGGGACCCCGATCTAGTCTTGTCACCCAATTTACAGATGAAGAATCTAAGATTCATGAGATTAAGTGACTGATTCATGTGGTGAGCTGCCCTCTACTTCCCACCCCTCATTCCCTCTGCTTCACCCCATGCTGCCCACTCACCATGTGTCCAGGGGCAGCCTTACCTCTGCCTTTGTCTTTTATTGGCCTTTAAATCTGCCACGAGGACGAACAAGGCCTGAAAAAGGATGAGAACAAATAGCACATTCTCCTAAGCACTCTCCACACTGCACAATATCAGTTGTCCTAGGAGGGTTTTGATATGGGTTGAACATTTTGTTTGTTTTGTTTTAAATCTTGGAAAAAATTCTAGTTGCATGGAATTTTTTCTCCAGAATTAATCATGAGTAGCATATTCTTTAGCCTTGTTCTTTGGGGAAGCAGAAAACAAAATAGCCATTGTAGGCCCCCTTTGTCTAAACCCAGGGACTAATGACGCTGGTCACCCCTCCCACTGAGCAGCCTGCGGGTATTGGTCTCTTTAGAGAGCGCTGAGTACCCGGGTGCTGAGTAAGCCCTTCCCCAACCCAAACTTGATTCCAAGGAGACAATTCCCCTGACTGTTTGTTCTTGAGCTTAGTCGTATCAAATATTCTCAACAAGTTCTTCCAATTTCTGTTTTTAGAATAAAAATAAAAAGACCAGCACATTCCTTTTATGTTTGTGCAAATGAAGCAGAGGCAAGAAGCTGGGGAAACTCTAGCAAGAGACTTTAGATGTGTAACTTGAGTGATTTCCTACTGAAGTCCTGAGACATGAATTAAAATAATATATTTATTTTGTTTCACATTTCAGGATTGTATTTTTGGTATTTTCTACAGACTGGGGAGTCAATATCCTAAGAACCAGTCTGTCTTCATCAGCCTCCAGTTATAGTGACTCTGGCATAATTGGGGATCCATTAAAATACAACTTTGTCTTCCCACACTATGCTTTGTTTTGCAGGGGAACATTATTAGCTCACTCACTGTTCACTATAGAACATGTTACTCACTATGAAATCATTTAATTAAAAAGATAATTTCCCATAATGTGAAATTTCAGGCAGCGCAACGTCAGCTGAGGGATACCCTCACAGTAATATTATGCACACTGTGTGTGCTGCGCTGACTCATGTTTGACTCAGTTTAATTGGGCATGTCTCACTACAGAAAACACTCTTCTTCTGCAAAGATTTTTAGGACCTGGACTGTGTACCACTGTAGGCTGTGAAAGTATAATGCCCACATAAGGCCTCCAGCAGCCTCAGGACCTGCGTTACACCTAGGTACACACAATGAACACAATCTCTTATTCCCTCCCTAAGATTGTCTGACCACCAGGGTCCCTGCTGCTTCTCCTGCAAGTGAATCACTACAGAGAAATATTAGAGCCTCTAGAAAATCCAGGGCACCTCAGGAAAAAGAGGGAAGGATTTATAGGAGTAGGAACAGCTTGGGGGAGCTGTTTCCAGGAGCAAACATCCAGCCAGGGGTGTGCCTTCATTTTAATAAACATCCCCTTGAAAACAAACAAATAACAAAAATAAAAAAGAGAGGGGGAAGAAACTTCTAGGAAAGCACAGTGATCATCAGTTATTCTTATCCTCCTATGGTTTGGTTCAGCCAGATTGCTTTCCTTCTTATAAACCAACTGCACTAAGAAGATGGAATTTGTTTGCTGGAGAAAGAAGAGTAGATAATTCTAGAATATGGTAGCTGTCTGGAAGTGGGACAGGGTGTGTGTGTGGGTAGATGTCATGAGGGCACAGGACACTCTAGGACACGTGTAGAAAGGAGGCTGAAAAATGCCCAGAGTGAGCATCCCTAATTTCAACACATGGCCTAAGACAGGAGTTAATTCTTTGCCCTCGCTTCTATCCCCTTTATCCCCTTTTCCTCCTCATGTTCTCCTTCCTTCTCCAATTTGAGATTTGAGCCAGTAGCCCTTGCTTGCAGGAACAAAATTGTAAACCAATATTATTAGAATGAGAATTTAGCAGCAATATTTATTAAGTTGGCTTTTCTGGGAGTATGCTACAAATCTAATTGCCAGAGTAATACATAACCATAATAATATTACTAATGACTAATAATAATTATTATTATCCTTCTCTTCCTCCTCCTCAGCATCACAGTTTCTTTGGGGAATTTTGTACCAACTCCCAGACTTTTGTACACGGCAGCTCCCAGGCTGGATGATGACAGAATTCAAGGATAGTGGGCAAACAGGCAGGGTGCTGGGAACAGACGTGCAGGATGGGCTCTGTCCTCAGGGTTCCACCAAGAAGGTGAGTGGAGTCTGAAATCTGTTCTGTGCTCTATTCTCCAGGCTGAACATCTTGACTCATAGCAGCATCTGCAAGGAAGATGGGACCTCTTTTCTCATTTGCATACAAGCTCTGGGCTGGCCATGGCCCTGAGCCTAAGACAGGCCAAGTGCTGATCTCTAGAGTCTGGAACAGAATACGCAGAAGAGGCTGAGCCTTCTTGGAGGAATTCCAAAAGCATAATTTGGGGGTGTCAAGGCCAAAGTGGAGAACAAGCATTTGGGGGAATGGTGCAGAGGAGATGGACAATCAGGTTTCAGGTTCAGGACTGTGACTTCAGCCAAGGGGCTCCCTTCTTGCTGCTCTCAGGCGATTTTCATTACATTACCTTCACCTCTGGTGTCTTCAAGGTACTCCTTGGCTTCTGCCATTAATACTTGAAGATTTTTAGAAATTCAGTTTGGTCATATGCTGGGTCTTATCTGTCTGGAATAAGCTCTTAGAATTTCCTCTTTATCTCCAAATACCTCTTTCATTCTCTTATCTTTACTGACTAAAGTAAAATTTGGTCCTTTAACACGTAATCAGATTTGCCGGATTCTTAATGTGGCCTGAGAACATCTTTAAGCAAAGCTTGTTAGAAAGTGAGTCAGAGCGTGGCTCATTAGTCCGGAGCCTGTGAAGGATGTTACAGCTGCTGTAGCAAGACAAGTAGGCTTTGTTTGTACCGAACCACAGCAGTGTCTCCGGCTCTTCCTTGCTCTCTATTTAGCACTTCATCTTTATCTAATCTCTAACAAAGCGTGGTCTGTGCAGGCAGTCTGTGCTAAGCAGAGTGAATCAGCCTAGCCTCCTGGAGGGTGGCAGCAGTGAAGAATGTCTAAATATTTATTTCAAATATAATCAATCCTATAGTCCTCCCCATCCCCCCAATTTTCCAGTTTAAAATATCTGTGGCCCTATAATTCATACGGCTTTTGCAATAAGAGACCACACAGACTCAAGTGTCACAATCACTGCCGATCTGGTGGAAATCACACAGCTGACCCTCCTTGGCAGAGAAGAGAGAAGGAAGACTGCTTTGAGCAGGATTGTCACACATGACTGTGTATATGGGTGGGGGTCCCTGGTAGAATGGATGGCTAGGAATGGATGTGCTGTAGACAGAATGGACTAACTCACCTCCAGGAACAAACGGACCCAAAGTCTCAGTGGCTCAACACAAAAGTTGTTTGCTTGGGCTAAATGTCCAGCTTGGGTCAGCACGGGGTCCAGGCTGAGCTACTCCATCTCAACGTGTGCTTAGACAATTTCCTCAGCAGGGAAAAGGAAACACAGTGAATGGTGCCCTGGCTCTTAAAGCCTCTGATTGTTTCTATTTCATTGGCCAAAACAAGTTTCATGTCCACACCTAATTACAAAGGAGGCAAAGAAGTGCACCCTCACTGCATACCCAGCAGGAGAAGAGAGCGGGACTGCTTGGAACAGTGCTAATGACAACCACCGGCGGCCCATTCGGAAGGACTCCAGGGCTACTTTTGTGTTCTAGTAGCTCTCAAATGAGATCGGGAAAAACAGTTTTCACATTTACATGTCTGGTAACCACCTCATAACTCAAGCACCTTATTTCCAGTGTTAGGTCTTATGCACAATTACCCAGAAAGAAAAGTGGCAAGTCCTAACTCTTCCAGCAGGTCCACTGTACTTTCATCTTTAAGATAAAGAATTCCATGAAACACAGACACCATTCCTGAGAGATAGCATAAGGGAAAGACTAATTCTCAGAGGCTTCAGAAATAAAGCATGCCTCCAGGTAGCAGACATGAATGTTCTGAGGGCCTCCTCTCTTGGAGCACTGCCCTGCCTTTCCAGACTCGAATCACACAGTAAAAGGGGTGGGAATCTGGCAGCCATTCTATTCAACATGACCCTCCTCCAAAGCAGATCATATTGGATCAGAGTGGACATCTGACCAAAGCTGGGCCAGAGTCTCTTCCCTAGAAACTTGGTGTTTGGACTAATAGAAACACTATCAGGAAAACAAGGACTCTGACTAATTGTTCTGGGTTATTGTTGATTAGAGAGATAATTGAGACTGTTAGTGCTCACAAACCATCCACACGACCCTCTTCATGTACCAGTTTTCCTTGCAGTTAGTTTGGGGGCCATGTGACTAAGTTCAGGCCGAAGGGAAATAGATAGAAGTGATACCAGCTACTTTTAGGCCTGGCTGTTTAAAACATCCCTGATCTCACTCCACTTTCTGTTTCCCTACCACAGTGAGCTTGGAGGCCACATGTTCCAGATGACATAGCTACAAGATGGAGAAGGGCCACCCATCCCATAAAGACATATGACATGACTGAGGGAAAAAAGTCTCTATGGTTTAGGATTTATTTCTTCCTTCAGCAAAGCCTAGACTATCATGACTAACATTGAAACAACATAGGAGTGGCCTCATTCTGCCAAGAAGCAAAGAAAAGTCGATCTGCAAAGAGGGAGAAAAATGATGTACTTGTGCAGAGGGGAGTGGAGTTGAGAAAAAGGGTCACTGGGTCCTTCTCATTCCTGGTTCCAATTCCTTCTTGAAGGTAAATCACATTTTTGTCTTTAACTTTTGTGACTCCCCTGTATTGTTAGTATAGTAAATTTCCTGCTTTTATGAAGCTTGTACCAAAGAGTTTCTGTCTTTTGCAACAACAACAAAAAACTTATAACTAAAACCTCTCATATCTCAGTGCTTCAGCTCATGCTTTACTCTTCCATGAAAACAATTAACATGTTACTAGGTATGCTTTTGACTTAGATTTCTGATTCCTTCATGTCAGAAATGCCAAGAACTACAGTAAAATCTCATCTAGATGTAATCCATAGTTTAGTCAACCCTCAACTCTTAAGATGCAGTTCCAAAATTATAGATCTTGTTTACTTATCCAAACTTTACATAAAGGTGGATAATCTCTTCAGTTTTATTGGTTACAAATGACCAGCTGACAAGTTACTCAACTTCTGCAATTGTAGTAAAATTCTAGACTATCAAGAAAGGGTTGCTTGTTTGAGAAGAACAGCTAAAGAATTGACTGGCTCTTCAGAACCTGTGCCAACTTCCTTTCTGCAGGTGGGCTAAATAGTGGATACCTTTTAAAGAAGGAAAGCCATCATTTTAGGGAGAAAAACTTTCTCTGCCATGAACAAGCTGAATACAATCACAGAAACTGCAGACAAAGAGCTTTTGATGACAGATATTGCTGATGCCTGATGCCTTCAAAGGCATTCCAGGAAAGGCGAGGGAATAATTATGACTAACAAAAACTCATGCTTCTTCCAGGATGTTACTCATTGGACCAATGGATCACTTGACAAATATGTCAGTGAGTCAAGCTCACACTCATCCAGGCAAAAAGATCCCAGATCCCCAAGCTCTTTGCGTTGCACTGAGTAAACCCCAAGTGGATACACAGTTGGGGGAGAAGTAAAGGCAGGAGAGCTTTGATGGTAAAAAACAGAATTTTCTCCATCAGTCTCCCCAGCCACATTTCACCCCATATATCTGAGCAAAATGGAATTATCAAGGCCAATAAAAAAAAATTTCAAGCATACCCTTCAAGAGGATAAAGGACCCAGATGAAGGAGAAAGGCAGAAACAGCAGTAGGGAGTCAAATAACTCACTAAGCATTTAAAAAAACATTAACTTCTAAGTTTATATTGCAACTTATCTGATATGAGAATATGCCAAAAGCTAGTTAAAATAATGGTGACAAACAAAAAGGAGGTTGGACCAGATGGACTAAGGTTTTTTATTTAAAACTCTATGATGAAAGAAAAAAAATTCTATTATGAAAGGACTATGAGGACTGGTGTAGCTCAAGGGCCAAATGTGGCCATTGATTAAATTCATCCTATGATAATGGCTTTGACATTCATTATTTTGTCTTATTTCTTACTGTATTAAGCACTCAGAAGAATTTATTAAAATATAGGCACAGTTTAAAGAAGAATAAAAACCCAATACCCATGAACTCACCACCTAGCCTAGTTTAAGAATAAAATAGTAACAGTACCTTATCAGATCCCTGTGCCTACCCCAGCTGCTTCCTCCTCTGCCCACTCCCCCTCAGTGGCCACCCACAGGTTACTACTAATTTGTACCTTTGAGTTAGTCATTCCTGCTTTCTTTATGTTCTATGGACTACGTTTGTATACCCAAACAACATATTGTTTCTTTTAGAAGATTCTGTAGCTGCATAATGTTACACTATTAATTGAAAACTCAAGGATGAATGCAACAGAATCCCTTGGTGTCAGCTTCCTTGAGAGTTTATGAGCCCTTGCTGGGGAAGTCAACGGGCAATGTAGTGAGCTAGTCTTAGTAAACTCTGCAGAGTCAGGGCATCTGGCAAGGCTGTCAGGTGAGCCTCGTACTGGAGTCAGGCAGAAATATGGTCAGCGGGTGTGAGATGCTCTCTATTTTCTGCCTTACCTCCAGTTCACAGATGCAAGTTTAGGTAGAAAGTTTAATGAGATGAAATGAGTGTCCTCACCTGATCCAGGCAGCAGGGCATGGAAAAGAGCACAAACCTCATCAACAAATGGTCGTGACACAGATAAGAATCTGGGCAAGGTCATTCAAGCATTTGGTCCTCAAGTTGAAAAAGAGGGTAAAATAGGAGTGGAAACTTTCATGACAACCCCCAACATGTCTGTCTCCTGAGTCTCATGCTCCTGTCTGGGATAATTGTCCTCTACGTCTGTTGATAGCTATCCTCAAATCTCCCTTCACTGTCCTCATGGGGATTCCCTTTGCCTTTCTTCTGACTTGGGTCACCCATTTCTTGCATCCAGAACTAGAATGCATAATTTGTAGGGCCTGGTGAAAAAATGAAAATGCAGAGTTCCTTGTTTGAAAAATTAGGAATTTCAAGATGGCAGCATTAGAACACTGAATCAAGTATGAGGCCTTTTTATTTGTAGGACTTTGTGCAACCGTATGGGTTGATGCTGACAAAGCCAGCCCTTCCTATATCCCATGACTTCCTATTTCCTGGTTTACTCTGTTGTTTTAGTAGAGCAGGTTTCCCAGTAATCTTTTGAGAAAGAGAGGATATAGGAAATAAGTTTTTGAGACTTGACTGTCTGAAAATGTCTTTATTCTATCCTCATACTTAAATTTAACCCACTTTATTGTACAACACTGTATTCGGAATGTTGCTCCTTGGAGATAAGAAATGCAGCTGCCCTGCTTGATTGATTGTTTAGCTGGGGATAAAATTCTAGACTGGAAACAATTCTCCTTCCAGAACTTTAAAGTTATTGCTCCATTGCCTTGTTTGCTGTGTCACTGTGGAGAGGTCTGGAGTTATTTGAATTTCTTAATTCTCTTTTTATGCCCTGTTTATTGCTCTCTAGAAGCTTATGTAAATTCTGTCTGTCTCAGATTTCTGAAATTTTACCATGTGCCCTTGTGAGAGTCTGTTTTCCATTCACTGTGTTTAGGACTCTCTAGGCCTTTTTGATCTGATAACTCATTTTCCTGAGTTTTGGGAAGTTTTCTTGAATTATTTCACGGGCGATTTTCTCTGCTCCATTTACACTGTCCTCTCTAGAGCTCTTATTATTTTGATGGTGAACCTTCTAAAACCGACCTCTCACTTTCTCACTCTTTTCTCTTTGTCTACTCTGTTCTACTCTCTGAGAAAATCCTTGATCTTACATTCTAGTGCTTCTAATTTTTTTTTTAATTTCATGATTGTGTTTTTAATTTCTAATAGTTCTTTTTTTGTTCTCTAAATGATCCTTTCCTATAGCATCCTATTCTTTTTTCATATATGCAGTGTGTCTATTATCTAAGGATAAAGGAATTCTTGTTTGTTTGTTTTTCTCCTCTCTACATAGTTGTTGTTGCTCCATGTTATCTTTTTCTTGTATTTATGTGGGTATCTAACTTTTTAGGGATTGTCTTCAGTTATTTGATAATCCTTGTTTCTTTTCCTCTTGATTAATAGTGGGGAACTAAAAAACTGATTAAAAGCACTGAGCAAGTAGGTGGGGCTTGCTGAGTTTGAGCTTTACTCTAAGGTGACCTGGGTGGACTGTTTCTTGGGAGGCCTCTGAAGTCAGCATTTAAAAATTTTCTTCATGTTTCTGTCAGATTCCCAGAGAAGAATTTTCCAGTCTCCTGCCTGATGGATGAGAGTCTGGCTGAGAAATAAATGAGGGAATATGTCAGAGAGATTGAATATATGAGCTCATTTCCCCCCAGTAAGAAGCTTTGCTCTCAACTGTTCCTGGCATCCCTCAGTCCAGGACCATCTACTTTACTTTCTACAGAAATATAAGCTCCAGATTTCTCTCAGGATAGGGGAGGAATAGTCACCTGGTGACATGAAAAGGAAAAAGATAGCTAGGAATCTAATTGCTTCTTAATTAGCTTTTCTTCCTTATTTAAGGTCGTGCCTTTATCCCAGTCCCAGGTGTACCCAATGCTGTCAATTCCTGAGCCTTTTGAGGATTCTGTGGTTTGAAGCCAACTTTCTTGGGCCTGTTAAGTCAGTTAGTAGTCCCATGCTTTCTAGCTTCCAAAGTTCCATTGCTTTTATCAGATCTCCTATTTTCCCTGTATGTGCGTAGTTTGTATCTTTTGTAAAAATCTCTTTAGTGTAGTTTTAGGGTGTTTCAGGAGGAAATGAAGTTAGATACATTCAGCCCTCCCTGTCTGCAGGCTCCATATCCATGGATTCAACCAACTGTGGATCAAAAATATTTGAAAAAAATATTCCAGAAAGTTCCAAAAAGCAACACTTAAATTTGCTGCATGCTGGCAGCTATTTACATAGCATTTACATTGTATTTACCTCTATTTATATATCATTTACATTGTATGAGGTATTATAAGTAATCTGGAGATAATTTAAAGCATACAGGAGGATGTCTGTAGGTTATATGCAAATACTATGCCATTTTATATAAGGGGCCTGAGCATTTGAGGGTTTTGGTATCCTTGAGGTCCAGAACAATACCCCGCTGATACTTAGGGATGACTATACATGTATTCAATCCACAATTTAAACTCAGAATCCCACTAGTTTTCTTTAAACAGACTTTAGAACTTGCTGTACCTCATTTTCACTTACTCAAATGCACTGATGATGAAGCTGGTACACTGGCATGGCAGTGACAGCTAACCTTCAAATCCCAGGCATGGCTTCTGCTAATGACTTGATGTGGGAAACATCTGTGGGGTAATCTGCTCAGTGTTCCCTCCTTTTCTCCAGCAGTCCCCCAACTTGGCCACCTCAGGAGTTGACATGTTCTTATATGATCTCACATGCAGGCTAGAATTGATTGGTTTAGGAAATGCCATTACTCAAGCTGGATCAATGACTGTCTTCTCTGGGATTCTCAGATATTCGCCAGAGAAAACATCATTGGTTACAAACTCTAATATGTAAATTCCTCCCCTCCTGCCAGTTTTGTTATGGGTCAAGTTCACCTACATCATTCTTTCTTCAAGATGTGTTATCTCTCAGAGGGTTCCTCAGGACCCCCTCTCCCTACATGAGTATAGATACCCAACCCAACCTGTTGATCAGACACATCCAAACTCTGGTTCTCATTTAGATTAAAGCTAGGAAATCTCTTCCCAAGACATCCTTTTACTCACATTCATATACTCTTTGAAAATACTTAACAAAAAACAATTTGGATCTTCCCTCAGCCCCTTTCAGAGACCTGACGTATATCAAGGCTAAGGTGACAGAAGGGGGCCCTCGATCACACAACTCAAGCACATACACAAGCGGCTATACTAAAAGGAGGTTAATCTGAGCACTGTAATAAGTCAAATTGCTTTGCCTTCCAATCACTGCAATCCAAAGCCTCTTCCTCCCGCACACCCTCAAGCCCCATACCTCCAGCATGGAACCAGATCCCACTGAAGAAAAGGAATTCCAAAAGAGAGGAGTTAGTCAGGGGCAAGGGGGGGGGGGGGGGTTAGAGCTCTCATCTATAATGCTGATGATATAGGAGATAATACACTTTTTTTCCTTCAAAGGGAGTAATGATTTAAAGTGTTTTAATATTAAAATGCTAATTTCACCAGTAATAAAAAATTTTTCCCCAGGAAACTCTTATTGGAATAGAAAAGGTATTGACTTTGGATCAAAAGATTCAGAGATCTATATTCAAATGCTGTGACTTGGGCAAGTTATTTGATCGCTTTTGCCTCAGTTTCCTCATACAAGAAATGGGCATTGAAGGCATATGGATTTAAGAAGACAGTTTAAAATGTGCCTGGCATGTGGTTAAGCTCTATGAATGTACACTCTGGTTTTCTTCATCTGCTACCAAGAGCACTAAGATACTAGAGCTTGTTCTGTACAATAAATAGCCCCAAGAGTGTTAAAGGAGGAAACATCAACAAAGGCAAAAATGATCCACCAGAGGCCTGGGGGGATCTTTGAGAAGGGGACTCCTTCAGATTTATATGTAAAAAGGGAAAAGTAACTGAGAAACCCCATATTTGTCAGGCACGGTGGAGGGAGGTTTAACGTGGACTTTTTTCCCCCAGCATGTTTATTTTAACCATTAAGTCCTTGACCCCAATGCATCTGAAATACAACACATACATAAGACCAATATTAGTTTAATAACACTTTTTGAGTCATTGATTCCTTTGACACTTCTCCCCCAAAACCACACGCGTGTATTTGTACTCACACAACTACACTTTGGGGGTGGTCTCTCTATCCCCTGAAGCAATAAACTCTGACCTACAAAAGTACTTTTACTTCATTGCAGCGCTTCCCCTCCTCTACACCCGCACACCACCTGCTGCCAAGTGGAGATCGGCAAGCAGCACTGGGCTCTGGGAAGGCTGGGTTTTAGCAGGACACCTGGGGATGGAGTGGAGGTGTCAGGGCAACCTGCCCTCCAGCTGTTCCTGACCCGCTGTCCCAGGAGAGCAAGTGGCGGCGGGCCCCGCAGCGCAGCAGACGCCCACCACCGGCAGCGCTCGGCAACCCCCTCATAAGGCGTGGGCGGTGCCTCGGAGCACTGGGGCTCCCACATCCCGGCTTCCGGGACGACGAGGAGGGGACAGGAGAGGGAGCAGGATGAGTCCCGCCCTTTAGAACTGTCAGAGGACATCGACTGTAACTCCCAGTCGAGGGCACAAGAATTTTCACTACAATCTGGATGCTTTTCTCCCTCCTCAGTGAGAAGAGCCCTGCCACGCCCAGCCTTAGGGGCATCTAGGGGTGGGTAGGGACAGAAACGCAACTGAGAACCTTCATGCTTGCCAGGCACGAAGCAGGGAGGTTTAACATGGACTTTATTTTAAACCAGGAAGTCCCTGATCCCAGTGCATTTGAAATATAACCCATACATAACACCAATATTAATTTAGTAACTTTTTTTTTTGAGTCATCGATTTCTCTGACACCTGCTCCATGGTGGGCAGGACCCGCAGAGCCAGGGGACCTGCTGCAGTGATGGGACCATCCTCAGCGGGCCGAGGGACCTGGAATTACCCCCAAGGCAGCCGGGAACCAGGAACTGCACACGCGCAGGGCGGGCAGTTGCCGGGTGTTGGGGAAGGGCAGGCCTGCAACTCCGAAGCCTTTGCTGGTAGGTTCGAGGTCCAGATTCCTCTGGGAGTTGGGAGCTGAACTGGGCTCCTGGGTAGGAATGGGTGGGGAGGGGCCTGCCCGCCCTGGAAAGTTTGGGTCAAGGGGCGGGTTGTTATCATCCCTTGGTGTGACCCTCGCTCCCAGATCTAAAGGGAGAACGCAGACCAGCTAATCATTATGTAAACTGTTGTGTACAAAGGCCTAAAACAGACACCTCAGGCTGTGTGCACTCATAAATAACAAAAATTGCATCCCTAAGTCCTTTTGGGGGGGTACAAAGTAGAATATTTAAAAACAAGATAAAAAATAAAAGTCACAGTTGGTCCTTAATTAACTTGCCTTCCCTCATTTTACCTTCTCATCCACGAAAGTGGGTGTTTTTACCTCCACTCTTGCAATGGAAGAAATTGGCTCTGAGGGGTTGCTCGAGGTCACACAGTTGATAAGTGACAGAATCAAACTGACCCCAAATGGGTGTCCTTAGTAGGTGCAGTATTCCCTCCACAGAGGTAAGGCCGGTTTTCTTCAGCCTTAGTGAAGAGAACGAGCCCCTACCCAAATAAAGATGCCGCTGCCAAAATACCAGAGAAAATTGTTGCCTTCCCTTCTTTTCTGACCACAAGGATGTCTTTGCTCTGAGCTGTTTGCACCCTCCCCTTTATGAAATGGCTTGTTGGATTAAAGATTGCAGTCTGTGATACTTGATTATTTTTTTCTTTTTGAATCTAATCTAGGTCCACTATGATATGGATCTAACCAGCACGTGCTCAGACCAACTGATCCAAACTGGCATTACTGACAAATGGTGCATAGTCCCTTCCAATAAATACAGACTTTTAAACTACACTGGTCATTTAACCATCAATTACCCAACCACTCTACAGATATTTAATGAGTATCTGCCTTTCCCTCAGGCCAATCTACTTTTTCCTCTGCCAGTTTTTTTCTTTTTTTCCCTCAAACATGGCTAAGATCCACTGTCTTCTTTGCTTAAAAACCCTCAGTGGTTTCCCACCGACTACAGGATGAAGACAAGTCTTGTCACAAGAGGCTCCTGACTGTCCTTGCAGCTCTTAAATCTGGAGGAGAAACAAAGTGAAACTCAAATGGAGAGCCAAGTGTTTTTTATATAGCTGCAAGAGTACCGATTCTTGTCCTCAGATCCCATGTGAGAGTAATCAGAGTATGAAGTATAAATAGTAAATCAAATCCTTCACTCCTCAGCTCTAGAGTTTCTCACTAAGAAATCTGGGCTGTTCAGAGTGACGGGTTCAGAATTTGTCTCCTTCTTTATAACCTATTCCTATTTCTTTTGAAAAATGAACCTGAGAAACTTTGGTAAAAAGTTAGCTGGAAATAGAAAAGCAGGACCAAAGCAGAAAGGAAATGTAAATAATTCTAGGTTTAAAGGTCAATGTCATTACTAAATTCTTGCTTCAAAATTCACTCTGGATTTCTTGGTAGTGAGGGCATGAAGGGAGGCAGGCTGCAGTATTTGAATTTTACTGATAGAAAAGAGGAAACTTAGCAATTCTTGAAACAAGCAAATTATTTTATGCAGCTGTTTTTATCTTTGTCTTCATTGCTTTTTTAATTATAAAATGAATACATGTGTTTTGTAGACAATTCAAATAACATAAATGTGTGTACAATAAAAAGTGTATGCCCCTTGCCTCCATTACTCTTCTCAAGAAGTAAACCCTAACCCTTGAGATTAACCGTTTCTTTCTAGTGGTTTTTTGGTTTTTGTTTTTGCAATCAGAAGTACTTATACAACTTTCATAGAATGTGGGGGCGGGGGTTTGTGTGCTTGCTTTAAATATCTACATATGTGTGTAAAATTAACTATGTTCTTTTGTAACTTGCATTTTCACTTTACAGTTTAGGAAGGACATCCTTCTATATCAGAATATATATAGATCTACCTCTTTCATTTTAATGGCAATAATATTCCATTATATGGAGGTAGCATAATTTATTTAACCATTCCCCTATTTGTTTCTGATTTTACAGTCTTAAAATAATGAGCATCTTTGTATGTACACTTTTGTGCAAATACATGAGGAAAGATTTCTAGAAGTGGAACTGAGGGATCACATGGCTCATACATTTAAAATTTTGATGAACTGTCATCAAAAAGACTGTATCAATCTATACTCTCACCAACAGTGTTTAGGAGTGCTCATTTCCCCATTCTCTTGCTCACTCTAGGTATTATTGACATTTTTCACTTTCTGACACAAGCTTCTAAATGAAATTACTTTTGGCAAGGTCAGTGTATTTTAACCAAGAAAGGAAACCAGTGAGACAGTCTCGTTTCTCTTGTTCTAGATTGTTGGTTTTCAGGCTGTGTTCTGCGGAGCCCCAGGAATTCTAAGGGATGGACCATGGAAAGGTAAAGACTTCCACCCTCTTAGCCAGGACAACTGAGGTTTTTTCTGTTTTACATGTTGCACTTTGGGATAAGATTTTATTTGAAGATAAGATTCTGTTGTTAAAAACAAGTTTGCAAACCACGACTATGGACCTTATTTATTATTGAACCATTAGCGACTTAAAGAAGAATTGAAAATGAGGCTCCTTCAAAGTAAATAAGAGGGGATGTTAAAACAGTGAACCTCCAGCTGTAGCCAAAATATTCTCATTTACATGTTAAATTACGTGCCTGTGTGCCTGTCTGCTAATGGCCTTATTTATGCTACATTTCACACTATAATGCTCAATTGCTCTCCTGCAACCAATCCTAAAACAACGTTTCTTCCAAGATCTAGATTAAAATTTCACTTCTCTATCTACGCACCCACCTCAAGACACACACACACACACACCACTTGTGTGGATCATATCCCTATGTGTTTGTAGAAACTGGATGTTAGCTAAGGCATTTTCCCCCTGAGGCCTAGGTAAAATTCCATGGCCCACGACCCTCTATGATTTCTATGAGCTCCTCTGAGCCTTGGGTTCTCATGGCCTCCTCTGCCTCCTCCTTCTAGGTGCTCTCTTTGAGATCCACTGTGTGAAACTTAGCTCCTTCTTTAGTAGTCTCACACACACACACACACACACACACACATATCAACAATAAACTACTCCATAGCACAGAGCATTCCTGAGAAGAGTTGAATTTACTGTAGATAGCAGGCTGGGAAGGACGGTCAGAGAAAGAGGGGTTTGAGTCATTAGGATACAAACAAACTCAAAATGATGTTGTGAGCATCCTGTAGCCTTTCATGGCCTCACACCAGCCCCTCTTTGGCTCACTGGCTCCTCTCTTCTCTCTTTCCATTCTTTATCTTCACCCACTCCCCACCTCCAACTAAACAAAGAACCTCAAAGTATTGTCCTCTATTAAGTCTTGCAATTCAGCTTTTTCCAGCTTTTACCCTCAAACTCACATGGCCAATCTCTTCATAGTGCTCATCTTATTAACATATTCCATTTAATAGAATCACCATCTCTAGGAGGCAGTTTTCTTAAAAAATAGCAATATTTTTATTGCTACACCTCTGCTATTTCTTCCTAACTGGAACATTGTCATTGTATTGCTTCTGTACTCTTCTTATTTTATATATATGGACCCTCCAACCAAATGTTAAGTAGCCCAAGAACAAGAACTCTGCTTTTTGCAGCTTTTTAATGCCCAGTCTCTCACAAGGGCATAATGAATAAAGCAACCACTAATGATACAATTGAAAGAAGAGTAAATGATAAATGAATATAAGAAGACCCCTGGATATTTTGTAAGATGTGGTGGGTATCTCCTTGCAAAGGCCATAAAATTAGTATTTCTTAGGAAGTTCAGTTAAAACATTCAGACGTTTTCAACTAGTATTTATCTTTTAGAAGATCCATAATGTAAGCTTATACTACTCAAAATATCCCCTACTTCACATTTCTTTTTTATGTTGGCCTTTACTCTTCTAAACTTTCCTTCCTACTTCTTCTATAAGCTAGATGATATTTTTGTTTATTCCCTTCCAGCCTGGGCAGATAGGAAGGAAGCAGAGATGATTATCTATATCAATACAATATCTCCTCTTGCTGGGATCCCCAAAATAAAGAATACTATATAAAGTAGCATGCTATGTAAACCAAGGCTTAGAACATCCTGTAGTGAACCATCGTAAAATATCACTTGAAATTCCTACAGGATCTTCTGCCTGCTGTGTTTAATTCCTAAATCTTGTGTTATTAAAAAAAAAAGTCTATTTGCTCTTTCATCTACACGCACATTACAGAATTCTTTTTTCATCAAAACTGGCTTAGTTTGGAGTGAGGAACCAGGAACATATAACAATTCAGAATTTCTCATATTTGACCCTTTGCTATTAAATTTAAGCCCATGAATAGCTCAAAGTTCAGAAACCAGGCCCAGTTCCATTGTGGGTATATATATATATACATATATAATTTTATACAGAAAGCATAGACTCTGTCCTCTTCCATTTGTCTGTATAACAGAATTTTTGACAATACATTTGAGTGAAAAAAGTTTTATCCCACTATATACTGCCTATGAGAGATGTGCTGCAGATTTAACGACACACATAGGCTCAAAGTGAAAGGATAGAAGAAGATATTCCATATAAGTAGAAACCAAAAGAAAGTTCTACAGCTATATCAGAAAAATAGACTTTAAGCCAAAAGTGGTAACAAGAAGACAAAGAAGGTTATTATGTAATGATAAAAGAGTCAATTCATCAAGAAGATGTAATAATTGCAAATATATACACACCCAACATCAGAATACCTAAATATATTAAGCAAATAATAACAGATCTTGAGGGAGAAATTGACAACTATACAATAATAGTAGGGGACTTCAATACCCTGCTTTCAGCATTGGATAGATCATCCAGACAAAAGCAATAAGGAAACATTGAACTTGAACTATATATTAGACCAAATGGATCTTACATTTATAGAACATTCCATCCCACAGCAGCAGAATACACATTCTTCTCAAGTACACATGGAATATTCTCTAGGATAGATTATATTATAGGCCACAAAACAAGTCTTAGCAAATTTAAGAATACTAAAATCATATTAAGTATCTTTTCCAATCACAATGGTATGAAACTAGAAATCAACAAGAAAAAGAAAGCTCAAAAATTTACACACATGTGGAAACTATACAACACACTCCTGAACAACCAATGGGTCAAAGAAGAAATCAAAAGAGAAATTTTAAAAATCTCAAAACAAATGAAAATGGTAACACAACACACGAAAACCTCTGGATGCTGCAAAAGCAGTTCTGAGAGGGAATTTTATAGCAATAAATACATAGACCACCAGAAAACGAGATCCTCTTCACAACTTGCTTTGGACCTCCAGTCTCACCTCATCTCCAAGTGGACCCAAATTGCTCCTCTTCTACTGGCTGCTCCTGCCCCTGCGCTGGCTCCTGCACATACAAAGGCTGCAGATGCACCTCCTGCAAGAAGAGCTGCTGCTCCTGCTGCCCTGTGGGCTGTGCCAAGTGTGCTCAGGGCTGCATCTGCAAAGGGGCATCTGGCAAGTGCAGCTGCTGTGCCTGATGTTGGAAAGAGCCTGCCCCAGATGTAGACAGAGCAACATGTACAAACTTGCATTTTAGTATTTTTAATACAACCTGCTCTGATGCTACATTCCTTTTTCTATGAAATATGTGAATTATAATAAAAGTTGTTGGCTTAAAAAAAAGAAAATAGAAAGATCTCAAAAAAAAACTTAACTTTCCATCTCAAGGAACTATAAAAAGAAGAACTAAGTTCAAAGTTAGCAGAAGGAAGAAAATTACAAACATCACAGCAGAAATAAATGAAATAGAGACCAGAAAAACAATAGAAAATATTAATTAGCCTAAGAGCTCTTTTTTGAATAGATAAATAAAATTGATCTTTAAAAAAATAAGAGCTGTTTTTTGAAAAGATAAACAAAAAGCCTTTAACCAGACTAAGAAAAAAGAGAGAACTCAAATTATAAAAATCAGAAATGAAATAGGAGACGTTACAACTGACACCACAGAAATAACATAGGATAAGAGAATATTATGAACAACTGTATACTAACAGATTAGATAACCTAGAATAAATGGACAAATTCCTAGAAACATGTAACATTCCAAGGCTGAATCATGAAGAAATAGAAAATCTGAGCAGCCCAATAATGAGTAAGGAGATTGAATCCATAATCAAAAACCTTCTAACACAGAAAAGCCAGATGGCTTCACTGATTAATTCTACCAAACATTTAAAGAAGAATTAATACCAATCTTCCTCAAACTCTTCCAAAAAATTGAAGAGAAGGGAACAATTGCAAACTCATTTTAAAAGGCCAGCATTACCCTAATACCAAAGCCAGATAAGGACACTACATGAGAAGGAAACTATAGGCCAAAATTCCTGATGAACACAGATGCAAAATTTCTCAACAAAATGTTAGCAAACTAAGTTTAAGAACACATTAAAAGGATTATATGCCACGAGCAAGCGAGATTTATCCGTGGGATACAAGAATGGTTCACTATACACAAATCAGTGAATGTGATACACCACATTAACAGGATAAAATATAAAAAAAATCATATTATTATCTAAATAGATGCAGAAAAAGCATTTGACAAAATATAACACCCTTTCATGATAAAAACCCTCAACAAATTGGGCATAGAAGAAACATACATTAACGTAGGAAGGGCTGTATACAACAAACCATAGTTATCATTATACTCAACGATTGAAGGCTTCTTCTCTAAGATCAGAAACAAGACAAGGTTGCTCACTCCCACCATTCTTAACATGGCCCTGGAAGTCCTAGCTAGAGCAATTAGGCAAGACAAAGAAATAAAAGGCATCCAATCAGAAAGTAAGAAGTAAAATTATCATTATTTGCAGATGATATGGCCTTAAACATAGAAAATCCTAAGGACTCAACCAAAAACTGTTGGAACTAATCAATGGATCTGCAGGATATAAAATTTGCAGGATATAAAATCAATATATAGAAATCAGTTCTGTCTCTATATATTAACAATAAAATATCAGAAAAATAAAACTATCCCATTCAGAGTAGCATCAAAAATAATAAAATATTTATGAATAAACTTAACCAAGAAAGTGAAACTAGTTCTGGGGCTCCAATGCACAGCATAGTGATTATAGCCAAAAATACCGTATTATAAACTTCAAAGTTGCCAAGAAAACAGACCTTAATTGTTCTCACCATAAAAAAGAAATGATAACTATGCAATGTGATAGAGGTGTTAGCTAATGCTAAGATAGTAGTCATATTGTTATATATAAATGTATCAAATCAACATGTTGTACACATTAAACTTAACACAATGTTATAGGTGAATTATATCTCAATTTTTTAAAAAAAGAAAAGAAAAAATTTTCTATGATTCAGGAGACTTATTTGGTGTCATGTAAATAACACAAAGAATGATCATAACCAGATGTTTCACAGCTAAAATATTATCTAGTCGTTCAAAAGTTCAGTGAAAAAGGTTGACCTGCTTACTTGTTGACATTCAGCTCTTATCTGCTATTGTTCCAGCTGTCTATCTAAGTCAGTTATAGTAGAATAAAAAGTTTTATAAACCAAAAACAACCCACACAAAAAAGAAGGCAAGCTTATAAATACAATGTGTGGGCAAAATGAGTTATTTTATTTTAAGCATTTGCATTTTCTGTGTTTTTCACAATAAATGTGATACAGAGAAAAAGCTGATGATGTTAAGCAGGGAGACTTAAGGTATGGCTTAAGAGTCAGCCACATCTGGGTTTGAATTCTGGTTCTGCCCCTAAACAACTGTGACCTTGGGGAAAGTTGCTTAATTTCTTTAAGTCTGTTTGCTCAGCTCTAAATTGAAGCCAATAATATTTTTCTCATAATTTGCTACTGTGAGTACAAAATGCAAAATATATGCTTCATAAGTGGTAGCTGTTCTATTGTAATTATTATCACAGAAACTTTCCTGTGTAGCACTTTGCCATCTAAATTAATTTTTATATTCATGTCTCTCTTTGAGCTTCCTCAAAACACTGTATATGCATCATTTTATTTGAATCTCATAACAACTTATAAGCTAGATATGACAGACATAATTAACTTCACTAGGAAACAAGATCCACACATTGTCTCAGTCCTGCAGAATCTGGTAAAATCAGGACAAGAATCCACGTCTTATCCTGATCTACAAGAACAATTCTCCAATCTGTTCTCATACAGCAACCAGAGGGAGCTCTTTATTTAAAAAAAAAAAAAAAAAAAAAAAAAAGCATCACCTGATAATGTCAATCCCGTCTTCTTGTCCCCCTCCCCTCCTTTTCTTCCTCTCCCTCTTCTCTCCATCTTTACCTTTCTCTCTCCTTTTAAGTTTCTAGTCTGAGATTGGTCCAGAAAAAGAAAGTCCTGACTCCGGCTCACCTGGGTGAATCTCCAAATAGGACAGGAAAGCCTATAGTCCTACGACTCAGTCCAGAGAAGCACCAGAAAGAAAGAACAGGTCGACAGTGACCTAACTCAATGACAAGTGAATTCTCATGACCTTTCTCCTGCCTCTGTCCTTCTACTAAGTTCTCATGCTGCTCTGGAAAGACCAGAGAGCCCTCCCCCTAGAATGCCTCTGCTAGACAACAGAAAGCAAATTATGGGGAGGGAATCTTTTTGTGCAAAAACATTTATATTCATTTTTTTCTCCAAAATATCATAGGCATAAAGTATGAGAAGAAAATACAGAAATACATGAGGTATTGCCAGCATGAATCTAATATTCTAATATCAAACTGCTGTAGGTCAATGATTCTTCAACTTTTTCAAAGTTAGAACATTATCCTTTAAAGACTTCATGATGTTTGTAAAATATAATTCAATTACAATTTGAATAACTCTGGTATGTCTTTAACTGCTGTTGCAAGACTATCATTGCTCTATACTGCAATGGAAAAACAGATTTCAAAGTTTTTCCATTTCAGTGTATGTCCAGAAAACATAATTATTTGTGATTAAGACATTAGGAGAATAGCATTTATCAGGCCACTTTTATCCACAGAAGAAGGAGGTAGGTACTTATGTGATACACAACTATGTTGAGAGGGGAATTTCCCCTCAAAACCCATCTCCCCTTCTCCTCCTAACTTAGTCACTCATACCTTTAATTTCATTATTAACAGTTATTTCCTTTAGGGAGGCAATATTGTTTAGTACCAGGTTTTATCAAAACAAAGATATAGTCAATTGTAAGCTGCATCAATATTTTATGCACCACTATAAAAGAAAAACCTGTGCCAGTTATAGAAAGACATCACCAATCAGGACAGGCATCCCAATTTCAGAGACACCAAACTATGAAAAATGTGAGTCAAACTCTATGAAATGAAGTAATTGAGAGCATGGACCTTAATATCAAATATATGTGGATGGATAGCCTGATTCTGCCATTTGATAGATGACTTGCCTTGAGGAAGTCACTTAACTTTTTCGAACCTCTACCTTCTCTGTGGAATTAAAATATTAAAATACATCTCCATGGTTAGCAAGAATTACAATGAGGTATAGAAAATGTGCTTAGGGCCGAGCCCAGCCCTTAGTTAGGGCTCCAAAATGAAAACTATTAAGGAATTACTGTCTTAAATTAATTACCACTGGGGAGAGACATATTGTCTCCACTGCTCATAATTCCTTACTTTCAGTGAGTTTTGAGAGCTGAGATAAAACAGATCTCCATAGATCCAGGCATTTGATGAGACATTTGTTTGTGGGGGAAGAGATAAGTCCAGAACCAGGAAACTACTTAGGGAGGGAAGGCCTGGGGACTGGGGAGCTGGGTCACCAAAACCAAACAGTACCGTGTTTTCCATCTTTGGCCCAGGAATGCTTCTGGTTTCATCTTGATTCTACATCAAGAATATATTCATATCCTTGAAAACAATATGTTAAGTGAAAGAAACCAATTAATAAAAGACTACATATTGTATGTGATTCCATTTATATGAAAAAATATCCAAGGATAGGCAAATCCACAGAGACAGAGGGTAGATTAGTGATTTCCAGTGGCTGGTGGAGGGGGATGGGGGGCAGTGGCAGCTAAGAGGGATGGGCTTTTAGGGTGACAAAATTAGATTGTAGTGACGGTTGCATAACCTTTGACTATACTAAAAGAAAAAACATTGAATTATACACTTTAAATTGGTGAATTTTATTAAACCTCAATAAAGAGGTTCAAAAAATTTAAAAAAGACTACATTCCTATATCCTGCTATTTTGATGTCTAAAACTAAACTTTTAAAAAATCACTTCACTTTTTAAACAGAAACAACTGAATACTCTTAGAAGACATGTATCAACTTTACCTTAAATTACACATAAGTCAATAAACCTCACAAAGTTCAGTTAAGGTTTTCACTTTATTTTCACCCACTGCATGTAAAAATGGTCAATTCTAAATATAGTCTCTAATTTTGTGAACTTCAAAAGATTTAGTCACAGGGTTAATGATTTAGCCTCTGTTATGAGCCAGCATGCATTGTGCAGTGGGGATGCAAAGGAGCTTCTTATAACCAAGAGAGATATTCAGAATATTGAAAAACTAGATGGAGTCAGGCACTGAGTAATCAGAACAAAGGCCAGCTGGAGGTCCCTTAGTTGCTGGAATTTGAAGGATCCTAAGGGTCCAGAAAGAAGGGCCAGGGACGTTAGAAGGGATGGGATTAGGGAATGGGGCATTTGGAGGCTCCAGCAGGGGCATTTTAATAAGTGATACAGAAGACTTCAGTATTTTAACAACTACTTAGAGCTATTCCAGGGCATATCTGTCAACATTATCTCTGGTATGCCACCAGAATGCTCACCTGCCTGTCCAAATGTGGCCTTAAAATCTTGGAAGTTTAAAGATGATTTGTTCTCCTTCTGACATTTACAGATGAGAAAATCAAGACTGAAGAAAGGGGAGTGTCTTGCTCACAATGCACGAATAGTAACGGGGTCAGAAAAAGGATCCATGTCTCCAAAATCTCAACCCAGGTTAGATGAGGCAGGGAAAAGAGGCAAAATATCCTCACACCAGATTAACTTGCCCGTTCATTATCTTTTAACCACTTCCAAATCAGAGTTGCAATTTATTTTCTACTTGCATGTATAGAAAAAAGCGTATATATTCTTCATGAGAGTCAAAGATCTTGAACATAGAAAATAAAGGGGCAGTGGGTCCAGGATTCTGGGTAATTATTTTTAAATTATGTTACATGTAGCATTTTTCAACAGAATCCATGCTTCATTGCCAAAACAAAATCAAAAGCATTTAAAATAAAATATGCTGGCACATAATTTCATTTGGTAACTTTCGTCTTCCTAGTTAATAGAACGTAAAGACTGAAAATTAAATAACAAAAGATAGACAAAAATGATCCTACTCGCCTCAAGTTTTATTTAGAGAATTGCCAATAGAATGACACAGGATGACTTTTTGGGTGCTTATCACGTCTAATTTATATATAATGGAATATATATATAATAGAACATATAATGGAATATTACTCAGCCATAAAATGGAATATTGTCATTTGCAGCAACATGGATGGATCTAGAGAATATCATACTAAGTGAAGTAAGTCAGACAAATAATGACAAATATTATATGCTATCACCTATATGTGGAATCTAAAAAATAGTACAAATGAATCTATACCCAAAACAGAAACAGACTCACAGATATAGAAAACAAACTTAAGGTTACTAAAGCATAAAGGGAAGGGGGAGGATTAATTAGGAGTATGGCATTAACAGATACAAACTACTATATATAAAGCAGATAAGCAACAAAGATTTACTGTATAGCACAGGGAACTATATTCAATATCTGGTAATAATCTGTAATGGAAAATAATCTGAAAAATTTATATGTATAAAGTGCTTCCATTTATATTTTATATCCACTGAGTTTCATAACAATCATATAACATATAACTCCTCATTTGATAGAAGAAGATATTGAGTCTCAGAAGAATTCAGTGATCTGCTACTTGACAGGTAGCAAACATTAGAGCTTAGGTTTTCCACTCGGTCATTCTAAACCTTATGCTCTTTTCTCTACATTACGATACTCACTTCTTGCAGCCAGCTTATGTGGCAGCTTCTGGTAGCACATTCAGAGCTACCTTTATGTTATCTTTGCAGCAGAGCATCATCCACTCATTTGTACCTTTTAGTCATTCTGTAGAAACCAATTTTCCAATTAAAATGGTAGCTGTTCTGGAAGTGGCATCAAGAGCTTGAAGCAATTAAGCTCCTACAACAAATTCCTGCAGCTTTATTCATTTGAATAGCCATTATTTCAGAGCAGTACACTAAGCACCATACTGAGATCTTAAAAGCTTCCTGGATTCTCTCCTGGACTTTGTCATCTACATCTATATTCAATTTCCACTCCTATCAGTTTTTCAAGGTATGCGTTTTTTCTGAGACCTTTTGCTTCAAAGCTACTTCTTGCTTCCTAATAGACCCACTTCCACTGTGAAAAAGCAAAGAGAATTGTGGGGAAATGGAGCCACAGCGCTATATGTGACCACAAGCTCTGCTGGAAGTTCTGAAAACAAACCCATTACCCTCTTACCTCACAGATGAGCTGGGAAGGCTGCTGCTGTTGATTTTCTGGGCAAGGGAAGAGTTCTCAGTCAATTGCAAGTCTCTGCCTTAGGATTTACTGAATACCGTTTTTTTCCTTGACTTTTCACACAAATTTTGCAACACCAAGTAAATATTCTGAACAAATGACACTGTCTGGAGCAGAAAGATTTAAAGTGGAAGCTCTATAACCATTTTGTGAGGTACAAAGGGAAGTTCTAGGTCAAACCAAAATCTGGATTTCTGTGTACCCTTGCCAGTTGAAACTATCTTCATCCTTCAGAGAATGAGATGTATGGTTCTGGGGCCAATAACGATGGTTTCCAGTGTTTAGTTTTTTATTCTGCTTTAAAAAAAAAAGTACATATCTTAGGCCAGAGGAGAGAATGCTGATATCTAACTAATGTGACCCAGATATGTCTGGACCTCATAGGCAGGCTTGTCCTGGGCTCACAGAACCTTAAATTAGAACTCAGCACTTCTACACATCTCAACAAGAACAAATTAAACTCTCCCAAGACATTAACAAGAAACAGGTTTTATTGTAGATTTCACAGAGAGATGTCCAAAAGGGTTATATCAAGCATCACTTTGGCAAACTTTCATAGAAATCCCTATTAAACATCTCAGTTCTCCCCACACAGTTCCCCTTGGCTACCTCTTCACCCTTTAATCTTGTCCACACATAGACTTCAGTTTTCCCTGGTTCTGGATCTCACTGCATTGTACCATGGCCCTGCCCTCCCCTTCTACCTCCTATAAAAAATAAATTAAAATTTTCTAGGGCAGAACAAGTTAGTGAACTTTCTTAACCTTGCATCCTCAGCAAACAAAGAAATTCTTCTGGAATCAGTTGGGTATTATAAATTGCAAGCAACTTTTCTCTGTCACAAATGATGTTGGCCATTATTAGGAAAATGCAACTCAAAACCACTATATTGCCTCATACCTATAAGAATGACTATCATCAAAAAGACAAGATATAATAAATTCTGGCAAAAATGTGGAGAAAAGGGAACCCTGGACATTGTTGGCAGAAACGTAAGTTGGTACAGCTATTATGGAAAACAGTGTGGAGATTCTTCAAAAAATTAAAAATAGAACTGCCATATGATTCAGGAATTCCACTCTTGGGTTACAGCCAAAGGAAACAAAATCAGTATCTAAAAGAAATACCTGTACCTCATGCTCACTGCAGCATTATTTACAATAGTCAAGACATGGAAACAACCTAAGTGTCCATTGATAGATGAATTGATAAAGAAATTGTGATAAATGTACACACAATAGAATATTATTCAGCCATGAGAAAGAAGGAAATCTTGCTGTTTACAACATAGATGAAATTTGAGGGTCTTAAGCTAAGTGAAGTAAGTCAGATAGGGAAAGACAAATACTGTATAATCTCACTTATAGGTGGAATCTAAAAAAACCAACCTTATAGAAACAAAGATCAGATTTATAACTGTCAGAGGTAGGGAGTGAGGAGTGGGTATGGGGGATATGGTCAGGGGTGGTGGAATTAAGTGAAAGTGATCAAAAGGTACAAGCTTCTAGTTATAAGATAAATAAGTTCTGGGGATGTGATGTACAACAATATGACTATAGTTAACAATACTATATTGTATATTTCAAAGTTTCTAAGAGTGAATCTTAAAAGTTCTCATCACAAGGGAAAAAATTGTAACTATTTGAGTGACGGGTGTTAAGTAGTCTTGTGGTGGTGATAATTATGCAACATACACATAAATAAAATCATTATGTTGTATACCTAAATCTTATACAATGTTATATGTCAATTATATCTCAGTAAAAGTGGGGGGAAAAACAAATGGTGTTGCCTTACCATGCCAATTCCTTCTGAAAATGTAGGTCCATGTTCCGAGGAGGTTTTCTGCAAGGGTATTTCAGCAAAACCTTGAGTCTTTCTTCAGCAGAGCCATTTAGTTGGGATGTGAAGAGAGAGGACCTGAGATGGGAGGAACCTAACGAATTTAAAGTGAAGAAAAGACAAATTAAAATATATTAATTATTGTGTTGGGTTCTTTACATACTTTTGTTTCATTGCCTCTTCACAACCAAATTTACAGATGAAGAAACCTAAGGCTTAGAGAAGTTAAAATAAATTTGCGAAGTCTCATTGCTATTAAGAAGCACAGCTGGCATTCTAAGGCAAGTCCATTTACTGCAAAGTCCAAGGTCTTCCCTTCTACTCCACCACCTTCCATGCATTTGGGATTTCCAGTATTTAGAGAGCTACCTTTTCCATCATCCCATCAAGATCTTTGGCAGCTCAGGGGTGGATCTGTGCACAGAAAGCCATTTTCCCTTTTACACTGACCCGGCCCAGGGACAATTGGATTTAACAGCCTCTCCTGGCCCCATCTCCGTCTGTCCGGTTGCCAGTCCTATCCACATAGCCACATGAATCCCTGACATCTCATAGGAAAGTCAAAGTATTGGCACTATTGGGAAAGAGATGGTGGATGAACTTGAGTGCTTTGTTGGAAAGGACTCTGGACCAAGATTCAGGCTACAAAGACTATCATAGAATAAATAAGTGTGTATCTGCCCATTTTTAATTGCTTTGGAGACAAATGTTTGCTTAAAGTACAGTGAAACAGGAAATAAAAGAGAATTCATATTTGTGGACCATTTCCTCACAACATCTCTTAAACATACAAAAGTAAACCTTTTGCTTTAATTTATCTTTGAATGATTTAGCAACTTGACATGAACAGATTTAGTCTTGAAGTATAAAATAGGACAGACCATATTTTAGTTCTTTCTATCTTCTCCAAGATGCATTACTTTTATACATCCAGGGCAGGCTGTATGTAGACCTACTTGAGCTGCCCACTCAAGTGCCTGATGTCATTGCTTAAGTTACTCATTTCTTTCTACCCTAATTTCTTTGACTACAGAAGGAAAAAGGTAGACTAGCTACTCCCCAGGTTTCCTTCTAGCCATGTGGTTTATAGAGTGGTGAACCCTGTAAAGAATGACTTACCTTGTGCGAAATACTACCTTACCATTCTGTGAAGAATCCCAAACTCAAAATATTTACCAGCAACCATAACTCCCTTAAACTCCAGGTGTACAGGTAGAAAAGGGAATAAGGGACAGGATATTAGGGAAGCTGGGTAGAAGGTGAAAGTAAGTCTGAGGGAAATGTAATCACGGGTTAACATGACTTACTCTAGTGGTTTATCTCCAACTTATATTTATTATATTTTATATAATACTAACATTATACTACACTGAAGAGTAGACCATGTGGAAACCTTGCTTTCAGTTTTGGGGTTTTCAGAAAAATTACATCAGAGGCAGCCTTAGCTACTTGCTCACCTGTATGTGGGTAAGGATTTTTTTAATCATTAGCTGTTTGTTTTTTAAACTTCCTCAGATATTTACAGAAATTACATATTGATCTAGAAATTCCCTGAGAATTAAAGGTGCCCTGTCTCCTGGTTATTTTTGCACAGTTACACACGAGGTTTGTTCCTGGACTAGTACAGAAAACTTTCTGACTAGACTGAAGATAATCCCAGACAGCTTGAGAATATTGTCACTGTCCATTTTGAAGTCACTTTTCAGACTGTGACCTGTGCGACTCTTAACACTGTGTCTCTCTCACTCATACTTGAACCATTCTCTTCCCCTGATTTCTATGACAGCAGATTCTCCTATTTCCCTTCTCTTTTCCTCTCCCACCTTTCTAAGCCACCCTTCTTTTCTCGGCCTACTCAGTCTCTCTAGGAGCTGTTTTTCTGACTCTCAAGACGCTGATCACCATCTATCCTGCTGAGTCTGCCATTTAGATCTCTAGCCCGGACAGTGTTTTGACCTACACACCTAAACAGCTGACTGCCTGCACAACATCTATACATGGATGGTCCACCGGGATCTCTGACTCACATCCACATCCCAAATAAATCTCACAACTTTCCCTTTAAATCTGACCCTCTCCCCTGAGTTCCTATCTCCACAAATGACTCCACTCTCCATTCAGTTGCCTGAGCCAGAAAACTGAATAGCATTCTTGACACTCCCTCTTCCACATCGAACATGCATCCCAGCAGTCATCAGACCCAGTGGACCGGAACCCTGCTTTATCTCTGGAACCTGGCCTTAACCCAGGGGACCCCTGTCTTACTTGGAAGACTCTCGTAGCTTCTCCTCTGGTTCCCTACTCTGTCCCTTGTCATTCCATCCTCCACTTGACAGCCAGGGTGAGCTTTTCTGAACAGAAATCTGATCATTTTGACCCATTCTTCCCACAGCTCTTAAGTTAAAGTCCATACTCCCATAGATAGCTTACAAGGCTTTTCTGTCTTGAACTCTACACTCCAGAGTTAACACATTTTTTTTTCCAGTTCTTCAAGAGAGCTGTGGTGTCTCCCACTCACTGGCTCTCACATATACAAGTCCCATTTCCTGACACTCCTATCTCACTACCTTTGCTTCATTAATACTCAGAGGCCTTTCCTGACTCCCCTCGTCCAACACACATACTAATGATTACAGGGTGTGACAACTACTTATTCAACGGCCCGTCTTTCTGGAGTACATGGTCCCTGAGGGCAGGTACCCTGCCTATTTTTAGTTATACTCCAGCACGCAGCACCGTGCCCTCGTACACAGGAGAAGTTCAATAGATATATGTAGTATAAATGAATTTTTAAAAAGTCACTGCTTTGCACTAGCAGCAATGTCAGTATCTTAAGCCCACTTTATTTGCATGCAGCGTAAGCTCACTACTGAATCCAAAAAAAGTATTCTAGATCTGTTTTCTTTTTTTAAACTTATCTTTAAGCAGCGGAACCCTTTTTTTCCCAAACGAAATCTGTGTTAGAGCCTGATTTATATAAAATGGATAAAAATAGAGCTGCACATATTGATACTGGGCTGCGGAGCGTCATCTACCCACCCCTTCTGATCCTGAGGGACCTCTGTGGGACCCATTAGGACACTCAGAACTTAGTTTAAAAACCACTGATCCAAACAACCCTACTGCAGCTAGGCAGGAACATTCATATCACCTGCGACTTTGGTTTTTAAAATCTTCTGAGAAGCATCCATTAATAAGATGAAGTGCTTATTTACCTAAGGAGATAAGGACTCTAACATGAGATCATCAGGTCACTATTTGGCTCTCCTGATGATGGTTTTCTAACCTGGAATGAAAGAGTCAAGTACTCTTTGAAAGATTTAGAGGCTCAAAGTACTTCAGGGCACAGGCTGAACACATTTTACCATGACCCCTGACATCAGGGGGGTGGTTCAGAGTGTAGTTAAAGCATAAGGGGATTTACCCTGATGCCCTGTTTGCGTTGGTTGGGGCCCAAAGTCAATCACACGTATAATGTTGTCATCCTTGAGCACTTGTGCTTTTCTTCATGTCACTGATACTCAGCACTGAAGCCTAGGATTCTTCTCATTAGGAAATTTTTCTCACGAATAGTGTTTTCTGCCAAAGGGAACCACCTTGCTCCAGACAGAATTGTGTTTAGAAAAGCATAAGAAAGACACTTGTCAATAGGAAGTCACATAATGAAATGTCTCTTGGGCAGATGTGCCACCATTTGAAGTGACTGAGAGGAAAGACTAACCAAGGGCCCACACAAAACACTGGGGTAGGTGGCGGCATCGCTATTATCAGGGGGCCATGAACACTTCGTGCACCCACGGGAGCCTTGGCTTTATAATCAGCAAGAGGTAAGTCCCTCTAAATTTCTTGGGGGGAGGGGATGGGAACACTTTCATGCCCATAAATACTGTTTACTTTGACTGTAGGAAAAACTTGTAGTATAAGTAAAAATCTAAGTAACTTCATGACTATATGATCAGAAAGTGTGGAGCAACCTTTATTAGACAAAAGTACAGTAAAAATATATTTTCTTTCATTGCCTATAACATTAAGAAGAAATCAAGAAAAATGCTCTATGTAATGATGTTTCAGTTTAGGAGCAAGGGCCATTGGAAAGGGAAGATCTAACTTTGCCTATGTTTGGCACATTGTTGACAGTCAATAAATCTGACATAATTGTACTACAAAAACTTATTCTTTGCTGAGGCAGATGAGGCAAATAGGTCATTTTCTTAACGGTATGGTCAAAAATTAAGTGCCTAAGAGATGTTCAGTTCAGCTCCTAGCTCAAGAGCTTACCATCTAGTTTTAGTCTCAGAAACAGTCAAGTAAATGAAGAATTGTAGAGAGGGTGGCAGCTGTAATAGCGGTCAGCACAGGGTGCACACAGCAGAGGACACCTAAGCCAGCAAGCATTCTCGGGGGATGCTTCTACAGGAGGTGATAGCTGGGCTGAGTCTTGAAGGTCAAAAATGTAGAAAGGAGAGAAAAGGGTAGTGGAGATGGGGTGGGGAGGAGTTCTAGATGAAGACGGGGCATGGACAAAGAGAAGAAAGTGTTGCTTGTTTAGAAGTGTCACGTGGTTAGAACATAAAGTGTCTGTGAGGGGCTGGCAAGAGATTTGGCTAGAAAAGTAGGCAGGACCAAGGCCACAAAGGACATGAAAATGTCAAGTGAAGGAGTGTGAACATCAGTCCTTAAGGTTATAGGGAGCCATTAAGGGAAATAAACAGAAATAATGTGCTCAGATAAGCAATTTGGAACTTAGCAGCATGGTGTCAAAGTCCAAAATTCAAAAAGTTTAAAACATGAATCTCATATTAATATAGAATTGACATGATCAAAGGTTTTATTTAACTCATGAAATAATAAGGGAACCAGCAATTTAGTTAAGCTGATTCCAAGAGACTTGAAGGAGGAGTTTACACAGGAGAGGAATCAAAATGAGTTTCTTATTCCTTTAAGTTAGAGACAGATTTTGGTTAGTGTTCGAGCAATAAAATTTTGGGATTACCTCTTCCGGGGACAAAACTGTTTGCATCTCTACTAGGTAAAAATCTGTAAGTTAATATGTAACTGCACAGAGTGTGAGCCCTTAACTTATAAATTCCAATAATAATAATAAACAATTCCAGTGGTGGTACCTCCCCTAATGAAATAATTATTGAGCAGACCTCTTAAAAACACTTTACCATCACACTGGAAGAACGTACGACACTGTCTTGGCTTTATTTCCAAGCACTGTATACTTTTTCTTAACAGAGAAAGGAGGAGGGGATAAGGTAGAAGCTGGAAAAAAAAAAAACAATTAAAAGCCAATGTAATAACTCTAGGAAAAGATGGAGGATAACAAGTAGGAACTAAGCAACAGCAGTGTGATGGAGAGTTAGAAAAAGAGTTTGAGCCACTTTAAGAGAGAAAGGTATGGTCTATAACTTCAAATAACTGGATAAGATAAAGGTACAAAAATATCCATTAGATTTGGCAGTGAGGAACCACTGGCCTTAGCACCAGATGTTACAGAGAGGTAGTGGGGGCAGAAGCCAGACTGTAGGCAGTTAAGGAATGAATTGAAGACAAGGAAGAAGAAACAGCAAGTGTAGCTTCTAGCTTTTTTCCCAGGAAGAGTAACTATTAAAGGCAAAGAGACAATTTGAAGAGGGTCCTACATATAATGGCTCAAAATGTGTGATGGTCAACCCTGGAGACCTGGTCATGTTGATTCTGTGAATGCTGCCTGCCAGGGACATGCAGTTCACAATAGGACATGGTAGCCTGTTTTGAAAGGGACACTGGGTTGTGGAATAGTTTTTTGTTTGTTTATTTGTTTAGTGTTAAAAATTAGCTTATGTATATCCTGGGAGGAAAGAGTTTTCAGAGAGGAGGAAATTGTAGTGGTGTGTGTGTGTGTGTATGTGTGTGACAGAGAGAGAGGGGATGGTTGACAGCATGGGGTTTCTGAATAGGCAGGAGGGGGTTTAATCAGAACACACTGAAGTATTTAATCATGGATAGAACAAAGAACACTGCTTACACTGAGATGGAGAAAAGGCTGAGAGAAGATAATTGATGGCAGTACAAGTTTAGGGGTTTCTCAGGAAGTTGGGGTGTGTGTGTGTGTGTAAAGTAGGAGAAAAGTGCATTTATTATAAGGAGTTGGGGAAAGGGAATTACTTTTAGCCAGAGAACGGGGGATTACTCAGCACCCAAAAACTTTATAGTGGTATTGAGGGTCCAGCTGATGTAGGAGACTATGATCTTATAGTGGATACAACCCTTGGTTGTTTCAGAACAAATCCTGAACCAGTAACAAGGAATAAATGATGGAAAAATTCCATTTAAGCATTTTTATGTTGCATTTTAAAAAAAGAGAGAAGAGTGGGGTTTGTAATCTACTGAAGAGGCAAAATAGTATAGGAAAAAATTATAGTCATTGAGTATGTCCATAGACAGACTACTAAACAGTCAACCATAAAACTGAAAGAGATGATGTTACATAGACATTCAAGTATCCAGGACCATCCCTATAGTGGGTGGGGCCATAATCAAATATATTTTTCCCAGATCCCTGACTATATGTACAATTTGATTTTATAATTGCATTATAAAATTTATGGGCCAACCTGAGGAATAGTGGTTTATCAATGAAGATTTAACTGCTAGAAAAGACATAAAGAATTTTTTTTATTGTCCAGTCAATGCAGATGAAGATTCTTCATAGAGTCCAGAAACCATCTCTTCCTGTTCTTTATTATCAAATGAGTTGTTCCTGGCTAATTTTATATATCCCACAGCTGGAAGAAGGTAGCAACACTCTTATTACTCACAATGCCATAGCTCTTTGGAACCTGCCCAAATTTCAACAATATAGATTTTTCCCCTCTGCAGTTCCCTAATACCATTCACTGTCTTTAATATTGGTTATATCATTACTCACGAAGCTGCATCATCTCTCATGCTACCTGTGAATAGTGGCTGCCAATCACTCTCTCAAAGGTAGTTCTGTGCTTCCTTAATGATGCCCACAAATGCGAATCCAGAGTATGCAGAAAAAATGTGAACACTTATTTGTTTTCTAGTCATGTTAAAGAAAGAAGTTTCAAATATAATTATTTGAAGTTAAAAACACAATGGATGGATTTAATAGCAGAATAACCACAGCTGGAGAATGGATTAAGAAAGATTGATCCAAAAAATTTTACACAATGTAGCCCAAAGAGATGGAAATATAAAAGACTGGTTATAAATCATGGAGATATTATAAGAAATGTAATAATTATCTAATTAGAATTCTAGGCAGACAATAGAGGAAGGAAGGAGTAAAAACAATAATTGAAGGGATAATGGCTACTTCTAGTAGTTCTTTTGAATCTGTTTCAAAATCTGCTGGGTCATGTTTCATGTCTATTTTCAATCCCTTTTCTTATTTCTTTAAATACATTTAACATATTTATTTTATTTTTTATTGAAGTATAGTCTGTTACAATGTATCAATTTCTGGTGTATAACATACTTAATTTTATATTCTGTGCCTGGTAATTCCACTAGCTAATGCTTTGCAGTCTGATGCTTTTGTTGGCTGTTCCGCTGGCCCTTGCTCATGGTATATTATTTCCTCTTCTATTTTTTGATTTTGACCATGAGCTCCTATTTCTTTAGAACTTATTCATGGGAATTCTTTGAGGACTGTGTTGAAGATGTGTATACCCAGAACAGATTTGCATCTGTTTCTGCTAGATGCCTGGGAACCACAGACTGAGGCTTACTTTAAACTCAATTCTGGTTTTCGTAGTATGATTCCTGTACAGTAAACTACACATATTTCAGATGTACGATTTGACGAATTCTGATAGATGAATACATCAATGAAACCACCACCACAATCAAAGTAGCTAACATTTCCATCACTCCCCAAGAGGTACAAATTAAACTCAATTCTTGAGTTTTTTTTGTACTACTCCCAGGTATACTGTGAATTTGGGCTACAAACCTCTGTGAGTTTTGGCTATGTTACAAATGCTCAGACAATTTTTTTTCCCTCTGTCTCCATTTGAAGTCAATTCTTGAAGCAGGCAATTTGCCCTGCAATTTTCTAGGTGTAGAGGAAAGGTGGTAGGTTTATTTGTAGTTCATCCTTACACATGTGAAATAAAAGTCATATTTTATGGCAAGACAAGAAAAAGTTAAACATAAAAAACTTCTCTGTCCTTTGGCCTCCTTTCCCCTTACTGTGCACTGTGTAGCTGTATTATGCATCCACCAAACCTCCCCCATCGTCAGGAATACCTGGTCAACCATGAAGAGTCACATTCTAGCATCATCAAGGCAACACCTCAAAAGATAACATTCCTTCTTGATCTTGTAAGGGGGTCACATGACCCACCAGAATGACGCTTAGATCTGGATTATGTAAACTGTCAATAATATATCATTTGATGTATACCCCTCTGTCTCAAAAAAAAAAAAAAAAGACTTATATAACTCCAACTGGTGGAACAGTTCTCAGAGCTTTCTGAGATGCTCTTCCCAGGTTATAATCCTCAAATTTGGCTTAAATAAAATTTTCCATTTCTTTCTTAGATCGACTGGTTAATTTTTCGTCGACACACAGAAGTGGTAGTCTTGTGGGGACTCATCTTTAAGCAGAGGTGGATGGGTCTATACTTAAACTTCTAACTTTTCACCAATGTCATTTGGCAAATGCCCTCAAGGCAAAAGCTCCTCTAGGATTTTGCTTATTTCCTGGGTTCCCACTTGCATTTCATTCTTGGCCTCTAAGTATTTCTTACTTTGCTGCCAGCATAAAATGCATTTCAAAAGATTAAAAAAACCCCAACTTTCTCAGCTATTTTTAGTAGCTTGCAATGAGAGGATTATTTGGGCTATCTCATCTGTTGTACTGCCAGAAAGGGAAATCCCTCTGCCTCTGCCTAAGGGTTGAGAGTTGATCATCAGGGTTCCTTCCTGGGTCCTCCTCTCTTCTTATTCTACGTGCTCTTTCTCCCTAGACAGGTTTATTCACTCCCACTACTTTGGTAGTCTTTATCAATTATCCTCTGAATTACACCTCTGTATTAGTTTCCTATGGCTGCTGACACAACTATACCACATATTTAGTTTAAAACAATGCACATTTACTTCCTTACAGTTCTGGAACCCAGAAGTCTAAATTCACTGGGATAAAATTAAAATATCATCAGGACTGGTTTCCCCTGGAGGCTGCAAGGGAAAAAAAATCTGTCCTTGCTTCTTCCAACTTCTGGAGGCTTCCCACCCTCCTTGGATTATAACCCCTTCCTTGCAAACGCCAGCATCTTGTTTCCCTCATTGCATCTCCTATTCTCTCTTCTGAAGTCAAATCTTCCTCGGCCTCCTTTATACTCAGACACTGTGATTACATTTAAGGTCCATCTAGATACTCCAGGATAGTCTCCTTATCTCAAGATTCCTAACCTAATCACATCCCCAAAGTCATTTTTATCATTTGGGGTAACTGTCACAGACTCCAGGGAGTAGAATCTAGATATCTTTTGGGGGTAATTATCCAGCCTACCACAACGTCTAATCCTGACATCCAGACTCAAATTTTCAGTTTCCCTTTGAACATCTATTGGATGTCCCCCAGGCACCTCTAACTCATTTTATCTAAAACTAAATTATATTCACCATCTCAGCTAGTAACATCATCATCCTCCCAAGCATCCAATTTCAAAGAACTGGTTGAATTCCTAATTTTTCTGAGAATTATTATAGGAATCTACCACACAGTTAGGATTAAGGCTCTATTAACACTTCAGATATTGATTCAATTATTTAATAATATTTATTGAGAGCAAACTATGTCGAGGACACTCTGGCAACCAGTGGGTATAAAATGGTGAATGAGATGTGAATAGATCTTTCTCCCACAGGGCTCACAGTCTATAGTGGGATGCAGATAAGTAAACAGGAAGTTATGATATCATATAAGTGCTCTGATAGCAAAAACATAAGATGATGTAGGAATAGACTGGAGGGCAAACAAGTCCAGATACAGAGGATCATCATCAAGAGATGACAGCTAATCTGAAACCAAGTCATGAGTAAGAACTGGGGAGAGAAGAGGGACTAGAGTGATAAAATGGCCCATGACGAAGATAGCATTCTGTGGTCTGGATGTCTGTATCTACTCCTTTCCCTCAAATTCATGTGCTGAAACTTTAACCCTCAAAGGTATTAGTTTGTGGGACCTTTGGGAGGTGCTTAGGTCATGAGGGTGGAACCCTCATGAACAGGATTAGTGCTCTTACAAAAAAGACTCACCACAGCTCCCTTGCCTCTTCCACCGTGTGAGTTTACAAGGAGCAGTCTGCAACCTGGAAGAGGGCTCTCACCTGACTGAGATGGGACCCTGACCTTGGACTTCCAGCCTCCAAATACATTTCTATTGTTTATAAGCCACCCAGTCTGTGGGATTTTGTTATTGCCGCCTGCACGAAGTAAGACACTCCATGTTTGAAAACCTAGAGGTAAAGGAAAACGTAGTACACCCACAGAACTGAAAAGAGGTCAGCAAGGCCCGGACGTAGACAACAGGGTGGGGAACGTCGAAAGATGAGGATGGGGTATGAGCAGACATCATGTCATGCAGGGCTCTGAACACCACATTCAGAACTTGGGTCTTTATTCTGAGAGTGAAAAAGAGACACAGAATAGTTTTAAGCATACAAGTGACATAATCCAGTGAGTGCTTTAAAAGATTCTTCTGGTTGCAGCAAGGGTAACAGATGTACATGGGGCAAGGATATCAATTAGGAGTTGCAGAAAGCCAGGAGAGAGCTCTCAAAGTGCTAAGCTACGGCAGCAGCGGTGTGGATGAACACGACAGATAGATTAGAAAAATACATAGGACGTTAGGAAGAAGAGAGTCAAAGATGCTGCTCATGTGACTGGTTGGAGCTGCTGAGAGGATAGTGGAACCAGTCCATGAGAAAGGGAGACAGAAAGAGGATTAGCCACTGAGGGGTCAGTTCAGTTTTAGGATGTCGTGGAGCAAGGCTTTTTGTGCCCTGCTTTCTACCCTGTTGGCTCATCTCTGGCTTCCACGCTGTGGGGAACAGGTCCCTGGACTCTGACTGTTTCCTGCATGTTCTTTCCCCACACAGCCCTCTCCAGAGTTGGGGAAGTCCATTCAACCTGGCCAAGGTACAGCCCGGAAGTGTCTCAAGTTACCACTTCCTGGGGGCAATCTTCAACCAATGGGTGAGGGAGTGGACAATGGTGGTGGACAATGACCCAGCCTCCTTTCCTGCAGAGAGACAATTCTCAGTCACACAGATGGTGATTACCAGTCTATGCCCACAATGATTACAGCTCAGCACTGTGTCCTTTATAGACTCATCCTCCTTCTCTGCTTTACTATTCTTGCTCCCTCACTCCTGCTTCTTGGAATTATCTTCCAAAAAAACTTTATGTATCTAAGCCCTTGTCCTAGGCTTTACTTGAGGGAGGGAGCTCCAAATGGAGATAAATTTCTGTAGGACTTCAACATGAAGACCCACATTAGATCTTCAGGGGAAGGGTTTTGGGGCAGAAGCATAAATTTGTGCTTTCTTTCCAATGGAGGCTGAAAACATGTAAGTAAATGAAATCAGCCAGTGAGAAGAGAAAGGGGCTTAGGAGGGAAACTTGAGGAACAGTAACATTTCAGGCACTGGCAGAAGAAGAGACAAGGAGATTGACAAAGAGATGACCAGAGAGACAGGAAAAGAATCAAGAGAGTTTGCAGACATGGAAGCTCAGGGAAAAGGAAGATTCAGGAAAGAGGGAGTGATCAGTAGTGTTAAATGCTACTGAGAAGTCAACAAAAGTATAGGTAAGTAACCATCAGAGTTAATGAATTGAGTTCCTTTGTGACCTGTTGAGAAAACAACTCTAAAAGCATGATGAGTCTGAAGCTAGGTTACAGGGAGTTGAGTGCTTGGGGTGAAGTGAGAATATGAAGAGAGTGAATACGGGGAACACTTTTAGGAAGTTTGGTTTTAAGGGGGAGAAGAAAGATGAGGAAATGGCTGGTTGAATGCGCCAGGGGTGCGTGCGTGTGTGTGTGTGTGTGTGTGTGTGTGTGTGTGTGTGTGTGTGTTAAGGTGTGTGTGTTAAGGTGTGTGTGTTAAGGTGTGAAAGAGCTGAGCCTGTTTGGAGTGTTTAGGCTCACTGGAAGTAGACTGACAGAGGAAAAGGGTGAAGGTAGGAGAGAGTGAAGAACAATGAAGATGAGTTTCTGAAAAAGAAAGGAAAGAGTGAATTCCAAATCGGTAGCAGATTCAGTCTGAGGGAGGGACTTGCCTTCCATTGAAACAATAATACAGTTACTTGCCTATTTCAAAGATGATATAGGCAGATAATTCCAAAGCATGTCTACACACTTCTTTTGCACCAAATTATCTCTTTCTGTTAAACCTCTATTGAATTTAACCATTGCTAGTACTTGATAATAAATATATAAGCCCATCAATTAATTGACTTGAGGTTGCCATCATATCAAGACTGTAGTCTCTCAGATGTTACATGGGTATTTGCTTGCTTGTCTGTGAAAAACATGTGTCCCTCAGGTGAGGGAGAGAAAAGGAATCATCATTCAGCTTCCGTCTGGTAATCAGGCATTATGTGAACTCACCTGCCTTTTTAGAAGTCAGCAAGTCCCTTACTGCTTTGTGGTCTGTTCCTCATTTATAAACTGGGACTCATATAATTGGAATTTATGATTGGATGGTGATTTAGTCCTGGATGTCGGGCACAAGTTGGGCTCCTGTAAGTTAGACCTTTATCATCTACAAAGTTATAAATGAAGATAAGTGTTCCTAAAGACCCATTTTATACTATAAAATACCAAAATCAATCATGAAAAGACAAATATGTGATTTTACAATGATTCTCTAAGTTTGTAAAGAAAAAGTCAAAGTTTTAGATGATCCTCTTAGAGAATTATTTTCTATCAACTGGCTCAAGTGTCTTAAAAATATCAGTCCAAAGAAGTTCTAACTAAAGCTATTTTATTTTTCTGATAAATCTCCCTGAAGGAAGTAAATGCTTCAGTGCTCTAAAGACCTTTAAACTGTGATCAAAATTAGGGCCATCTGTTTAAAAACTATCATTGCAGATTCAGTGGGTAGAAATCCCCTTTTTAAAAATTAATTAATTAATTAATTAATTAAATTGATATAGAAACCTCTTTGAATGTTAAAGTTTTCCTTATTGCTGTGGTCTCTTCCTTTTCTCTTCCTCGCACTTCCTCATCCTCTTCCCATCCATGTTCCTGATTTTTATCAGCATTAAATACCCAAAGCACACAGTTGCCTTCATCTTTAGCAGACTTTGTGGGCAAATTTACCTGATACTACTCTACTGCTTCTTGTGTCTTCTTCCCCCACACAGTTAATGTTTTGCCAACAGTCTTCTGAAAGTGATCCAACTAGCTTTTGCTTGCAATAAAAGCTTCCTTTGATGCTCTGAGATAGCTCTTTTTCAACATAAATGGGCAATGCCTTTGCAAGAGCATCGCCTGCTTTGGATGCATATGGATTGGCTTTATGTACACCGGCATCCATAAAATCAAAAGTTGTTCTACCTCACTTTGAGCAACAACCAACAGAAAAGCAGCTTCAGTTTCCCTGTCACTGATGATGAGAGTCACAGGCAGTCGCATGGTGAGATTTGACCAATTCTGGGAGAGTCATATTTACAATAATAAAGGTCATAACAGACGGGGTCTAAAGCGACGCTACTGTGAATCAGGAGCCATCTGCACTCTTCTATCTGCGTTTATTTTGAGGATTAAGAGCATAAAGTGCTTTAAAAACTGCAAAACCTTATTCAAGTGGGAGGAATTACTGTAATCTAAACCTGTATAATATATACAAAAACACAGAAACCAAACAGCACTAATGCATTGCTCACACAGGTCTGTGTAGTTAGAATCTAAAGCATTTCTTTTCCCTAAAAATCACAGGTTTCTTCTTGCAGAGTTTAAGAAGGATTTGGGTCACCAGAGAAGACTCGCACTGAGTGAACAATCCACCCGTGACTGGGAAAGGAGCCATTCTTCCTCTAGCCTCCTCCCTGGTCCTCCTCCATCCCCCTCCATCGCCCATAGTCTGCCCCCTAGCCTTTTGCAGGGCTCACTGTCTGCCCTCAGGAATGACATCTCTCGCCTTGGAGTTTTCAGGCTTGAAAGATTCTGACAGAAACCCATGAAAGCACGAAACAGCACTGTACCATTCAAATCTGAACCAGTCTTCCACCTCAGTGACAGACTGTTAAATGAAAAAGTTTGCCCCTCCCAAAAGCTTTTAAAGGATCAGTATTTCTTTAAGTATAAAAGGAAGAAAGAAAAACCCAACAAACTTGTTATAAACAAAGCAATTTGAAATTCTAGTCACATTCCCAAAGTCAAAAGATCATTTTTCCACAGGATGCCCCTATTAATGCCTTGTGTGATTTTGGGGAAGGCTTCAGGCAGCAAATGCTTCAGAAATTCAATCTGGGTTTTGCTGTCCCACCTACTCCTACAGTGCTGAAGTGCCCTATTGGTTCTGAGAAACGAAGCCTCAAAGCAACTGCCAAGCCATTCCTCCCTTAAGCTTCTAAAAATTAACACAACATGGGAATGCTAAGTACATTCATATGTATTAATTCAATGATGTTTTTAAGTCCCAACCACATCTACATGTGTTGTCCCTTTCTCTGAGCTGCCCACGATTTACTTCTAGTGTTTCTTACATCACTAGAACAACAGCTACAATAACCACCACACGAATTTCACTAGAATAAACATGATCAGTAGCCCTTGTAATTCTCCATGAAAGCTGAAAATAAGGAAAAGTAGAAAAGAGTTATAAGAAATGTGGTTCCCTTGAGTCCGATCATGATTCATTTTCATGCTTATTTCCAATGTTAGTTACTTCAAAGATAGTTTATAGATCTTTTAAGTCTCCATCAAAGATTAAGCTGGGAGAAATGGATCTCTGGACCCGACCTTGGTACAATGCTTCATAGTTTACAAAACACCTCTATGCTCATGATTTCCTTCCATCCACAAAACAGTAACTGTTGGGTAGGTGTTACTGTAGATGAAGAAACTGAACCTCAGAGAACTCAGTAGACACTTCTAGGATGCTCAAAACCAGACCATCTGACTCTTGCCATCAACCCATCTTTCCTTAGCTAGAGGAATACAAAGATAATAGGAGATAAGAAATGATCCTCTGAGAAATCTTCAACTGTAAAGAAAACAGAAAAATTCAAAAAGGGAGAGGATCACAAAAAACACATTAAAAAGACAATCCTGATTTGTAGGCACACAAACACACACATATTGCAGCTTATAATGTTTTTCATTTGTAATCTATTTTTCTTCTAACAGGTCTGATGGTGTTAATAAAATTGGAAAAAGTAAACAAAAATCGTTTTAACTAATGTGTATTTCTATTGATTTATTTGTGGTGGTGTTGACACTGGAGCAGCTCTTAGGCTATCTTCTCACACATAATAATTATTATTTACTGATGCAAAGCTCTATGGATGTGACTAAAGTGTCAGTGACATAAAGAAAATCCTGTTTAAATGATCTGCGAAGCAGGGCCACAGCTGTAACTCTGCCCTGGCAGAGCCTGTCAAGTAAATAGCATGATCTTTTCAAACATAGCCATATTATTTTCTTCCTGGCATTTTTAATTTGTTAAAACTCTCACTGTCCATGCTTTTCTTCCTAATATCAATGGCAAATGGCCAATCTCTGTATTTATCTCTTGCACACACATTACTTCTATATATATTTGATCTGGTTTCTATATTTAAGGATATGTACCTTAAGGATATGATGAATGTACCTAGCTGCAAATTTTAAACAGCATTTTGTGACTGATAAGATATAACCTATAACTCAGTGATGTAACACTCAAGAATGCCAAATAGAACAATTTCGTTTGAGATGCTATCAGAGTGGCCCAAGATCAATGGTTGGGTCTGCCTAGAAGAAAAAAAAAGAAGAAACCCAAACACCATGATGCTTCAAAATTGCTGATACTTGGTTTTGTAAGACATACTACATCTGATATTTATAGGCTTAGTCTCATTGCCAGAGCCCAGGAGCATCTGTCTGGGATCCCAGCCATTGTCTACCAACTTACTTGTACCTTGGTAGATATATGAATTCCCAACAGCTTTCTAATTTAGAAATGAAGGGTGGATTTTCAGCAACTTTAATTTTATTCATAACTTAAAGATTAGATACTAAAATAGGAGCCACCTAACATGACTGCCAACAAAATTAATCTTTAATATAAATCCCTTACGGCAGGACTTTTCTCTCCATACAATTATACAGTCTCCGGATGGATGAAATCTTGGAGGTGATTGAAGCCAACCACTCTTTCCAGACAATTTGGTGCATTGGTTTAAGAGCTGGGGCTCTGGAAACAGACTGCCTGAGCCTGTACCGAGCTTTCATACTTAAACCATCTATGTGACACCAGGCAGGCCTTTAGATTCTCTACCCTTCTGTTTTGTTTGTTAAACGAGAATACAATAGGACGTCCCCCATTGGGTTGCCATGATTAAATGAGATAGTGCAGGGCTCAGTACACGCACACGTGGGTGCTCCAGAAATGTGAGCTTTCTCGTTTCTACAGCACTAGGGAATCCTGCAGCATTCCCACCCCGTGGTCACTCAGCCTTTGGCTGAAAACCTCTTGTGACAAAGACTTTCCCTCCTCCTAAGGCATCCCTCTAACAATTTTGAATCACTAACTCCTAAAAGTTCTGCCAGAGCTTAAATCTCTCTTCTTGCCTTTTAGTGACCTTGATTACACTTCCTTGGGACTTTCAGGAAAAAAATTAATCACCGTTCCACACAACAATTTTTTCTTTAAATAGCTTAAAACAATCTAATTTGGCACCCCCCCACACTCTTTTTTTAACCTCCTGTAAGTCTTTTCCTCATTTAAAATATTTTCAAATCCTTTCCTCACATGCCAAAGTCCCCTCTGTGTCACCACCATGTTTATTTCCCTATAAATCTCTTTTGGTTTATGTCCACACAATACTTTTTCTTTCTAATCTGTAATAGAGTATTTTATTTTTCTTCATTTCTCTATACATACACACACATATGTATGTACACACACACATAAAGACCCATGTATATTTACAGAAATCAAATTTTAACAAAACACTGGAGTAGTTCTTGGTGCAGTTGTTTTTATTTTTCTCCTTTCTCTTTACTTTTTGGCTTGTCTTTTTGGCTGTAAAACCCTTCTCTCTCACTACCCAAAAACCACTAGCTATAGACTGAATGTTTGTGGTCATCCCCCACGTCCCCTCCGCACCACCACCAGATTCATACACTGAAATCTAACCCCAATCACACAGTACTCTTAAAATGTGATACACACAGCTAATGAAATGGCCCAGGGGAAGACTAAGAGATTAAAAGCATATGAAATTCTGATCCTGAATAATGACAATTTAGTTTCCTCCTTTCTAATCCTTGCACCTTTTCTTTCTTTCTTTTTTTTTTTGCCTGGTTCACTGTTGAATAAAATGTGGGGAGGTGGCAGGAGCACTAGTAGGTATCTCTGTCTCCTTGATACTATGTCAGACAAATTTGGTCAGAACTTGCATTCAATCTATTGGAAATGGAGGTGTGGCTACAAGAAGCATAGAGGTTTCCTGAGTTTTAATAGAGGTTAATGCCTGTGATGTCTGTATCAATCTCAAAGAAAAATGGATAATTGAGGCTGTACTTTTTATAATTTGTTTCACTATGAAAATGGTCTGCCTTATCTTGCATGTGAGGAAGTGGTTTTTTTTCCTCCTTTGAGGAGATGTTTTTGATTACACAGATTCTTCAACAGTTGTTAAAATATTAGCCAATAAAACAATCTCAAGCACATTAAAATCAAACGTACTCTGAAGCTTTGATAGTGTTATAGGACCATAGCTTTCCTGGTTCTAGACATTAAGCTTTACTAATGAAGCCCAAGACCCCAGTAGTTTTTTGGCAGCCAAAGCACACTGATGCTGGCAACCTCAAAACTCTCCCAACCAGAGGTTATGTAACTGGTATTCTGAACCTGAGAGCTGGTCTTTAGTCTATTCATATTAAATATTATATGATGGAAGATAAGGTAAGTAGTTATATAATTTGAGGATCTCTTTCTGAGTAGGACATGAAAGGCAAAAACAATTTAAAAAACAATAAAATGAATGATAGATTAATGGCTTAAAGGTGAAAGTCTTGGGGTCAAAAAATAAACTTCAGAAATAAAAGCCGACAAACTTGGGAGAAATATTTACAATACGTATTTCAAGAAAGGATTAATATGCTTAATACATAAAAGACCTTAAGAAACACTGAGATACACACTCTAGTTAAAAAATGAACAAAAAAGACACAAACATAGATGCTCCAAAAGAAGAAATGCAAATAGCCAACATATGCATGAAAAAATGTTCAACTTCACTGATATTCAAAGAAAATCAAAACAAAGCAAGACTCTAATTTGTGCTTATAAAATTGGCAGGAATTTTGAAAATCATCATATCCAATGGTGAAGAAATGGGGAAATGGGCCAAGATTCTCATACATTGTTAGGAGTTTATCAGAAAGAAATAACTATAACATTTTTCTAAAAGTAATGTCATAAGAATATTCATGGTAATCTAAAAGGCATAATGGGGGAGACACATTCTAACTGCATAAATAATAGTACAGTCATGCAATTGAGAAAATATTATTTAATGATTTGAAAACCTGTTTGATTTTTTAAGCAAAAAAAAAAGTTTCGAAAACAGTATTACAGAATTTTCCTGAGAGGAGATTGGTTAACTAAACTATAGTATATTAAAATAATGCTGTAAAATAATAATTAATGATTTGGAAACATTTATGATTCCTAAGTGATAAAATATTTAGAAAATAATATTATTATTCTAATTATGTTTTCCACAAAAAAGTAGACTGTAAAAAAGAATAATTTTCTCAATATTTGGCAATGAGCATATATTATTTTTGTAAAAAATTTTTTTAATGTTATCTTGTTAGACTTAGCCATTGTTCCAGCTTGTAGGATCCCACTAAACAATGTTTTTCCTCAGTAAACTTGATAAGCATGTCCTCAACAAAAAGGGTGATAAAAATGTTGACTGGAACAAGGTCAAGGGGAGAACTTCATAGTAAAAACAAAAGCAAAAGCAAAAATAAAAACAACCTCCCTCCAGGTTGAAGCAATTCATTAATTAGTATCCTTTGGGTATGATCACTTAATAAGTTTCTAATCCACTAACTTACATTTAGTGAAAATTTCTCAATCTTGTCGATAAGGTTTTACATGTCTTCATAAAGCACTTTGCTAAAGCTCAGCTACACATTCAGCCACATTTCCCTGATACATTAGTCTCTTGATTGCAGTGAAGGTAGACTCATTTAGGTCACCTTAAGAAATTAGGTTTTTTGTAAGTTTACACATCCAGTACTTAAAACTAAATAGATCCCAAGAATCAAGGAAGTTCTCGAGAAAAATATGCTCTTTCCACTTTCTCTTTTACGACCTACATGTTCCATCTCAAGATCTTGCTTCTGTTTCAGGATTTTGTTTGCTCTCCTTTTGAAACTGACTAGCCAGCTTCTTCTCCGTTGTCCCCCTCCAAATCATGAGACAGCTAATCTAAGCAGCCACCACTGTGCGAAGAATAGCCCAACCCTGCTTTCCTGAGCAGGAGGCCACGGGTGAGTCATTCTCATCTAGAAGTTAAACACTGGGTATGGTAGGCACTGTGACTGATGTGTCTGATACTACTAATTTGGTAATTCTGGCAAAGAAAATGAGGTTAGAATGATATCATTTTTTTCAGAGTGAATAGTTTCTGCCTAATAATCACAAATTTTACGTTTATATATCCACAAAGCAAGAGGAGGGGAAAAAAGATAGGAAAAAATGGGAAAAAGCAATATTTGAATAAATAATGGCCAATAATTTTCTAAAAATCCAAAATATATCAGCCACACACATGAAAAGATGCTCGACAGCACTATTATTAGAGAAATGCAAATCAAAACTACAATGAGACTTCACCTCACACTGGTCAGAATGACCATCAGTAAAAAGTCTACAAATAAATGCTGGAGAGGGCGCAGAGAAAAAGGAACCCTCCTACAGTGTTGGTAGAACTGTAAATTGGTACAGCCACTATGGAAAACAGTATGGGGGGGAGGGTATAGCTCAAGTGGTACAGTGCATGCTTAGCATGCACAAGGTCCTGGGTTAAATCCCCAGTACCTCCTCTAAAAATAAATAAACCTAATTACCTCCTCCCCACCCCCCCCAAAAAACAGTATGGAAGTTCCTTAAAAAACTAAAAATAGAGTTATAATATGATCCAGCAATCCCACTTCTGGGCATATATCCAGAGAAAACTCTAATCTGAAAAGATACATGCCCCACAATGTTTATAGCAGCACTATTTACAATAGCCAAGACATGGAAACAACCTAAATGTCCATCAGCAGATGAATGGATAAGGAAGATGTGGTATATATATATGATGGACTACTACTCAGCCATAAAAAAATAATAAAATAATGCCATTTGCAGCAACATGGATTTACCTAGAGATTATCATACTAAGTGAATTAAGTCAGAAAGAAAAAGACAAATACCATAAGATACCACTTATATGTGGAATCTAAAATTTGATACAAATGAACTTATTTGCAAAACAGAAATAGACTCACAGACATAGAAAAAATTATGGTTACCAAAGGGGAAAAGGGGTGGGGGAGGGATAAATTAAGAGTTTGGAATTAGCAGATACAAGTTACTATATACAAAATAGACAAATAATAAAGTCCTACTGAATAGTACAGGGAACTATATTCAATATTCTGTAATAAACCATAATGGAAAAGAATATGAAAAAGAATATATATACGTATAACTGAATCACTTTGCTGTACACCAGAAACTAACACTACATTGTAAATAAACTGTACTTAATTATAAAACAAAACCCAAAAACATATCAGCATAAAAAGGGCCATTGAACCTCAAGAGATATGAATTTTAAAAAATTAAAAATTCACATCTAAACACATCATAGTCAAACACTGAAAACCAAAGACAAAGTAAAATCTTCAAAGTAGCCAGAGAAAAAGACACAGTATCTTCAAAGAGATAAAAATAAGACTAACAATTACCTTATCATCAGAAATAATGAAAAAAGACAATGGTGTCTGTCATCTTTAAAGATTCTGCCAACCTAGAATTCTACACCCAGTGAAATCACCTTCAAAAATGAAAGCAAAATGAAAACATTCCAGATCAACAAAACCTGAGAGAATTTATTGCTAGTAAACTGGTATGAAAGGAAGAGGGAATATAGTCCTGGAGAGAAGCACAGAAGTACAAAAAGAAATGAAAAGCAATAGAGTAAAAGCCTGGGTAAATCTAAATGAATATCAACAGAAAATGATAATAATAACATATTCTCATGTTTCAATTGTATGTAGAATTAAAATATGTGACAACATTAATGCAAAAGGCAGGACAGGGGCAAGTAGAGGGTTCTAAAGTCCTTACACTGTCTGGGAAGTGGTAATGTATTAATTTGTATTAGATTCAAGGATGCATTTTTCTCCAGGGTCAACACAAAAGGGGTAATAAAAAATGTATATCTAACAAGCTAATAGAGGGACCTATAAAATAATTTAAAATAAATCCAAAGAAAGCAAGAGAGGAGAGAAAAGATAACAGAAAAAATGAGAGAAAAAGAAAACAAATGAGATGACATTTAAACTCAGATGTTTTAGTAATTATTTAAAATGTGAATAGACTAAACTATTCAATAGAAAACAAAGATGATCAGACTAGATTAGAGAAAAACCTATATGCTGATGACAAGAGATATAGCTTAAGAAAACAGATTGAAAATGAAAAGATGGAAAAAATATACTACCTAACACTTACCAAAAAGCTAAAAGATGGATCATATGGTAAAGCAAAAAATTTCTAGAGTTACAATAAGATTTTCACAATGATAAAAAAAGATCAATTCACCAAGAAGGCATAACAATTTTAAATTTCTAAGTTCTTAATAACATAGTTTCAAAATATCATAAGAATATTGACAGAACTAAGAGGAGAAACAGACAAATCCACAATCAGAATGAAAGGTTTTTAACACATCTTCCTCAGTGGCTGATAGGACAGACAAAAAAATCAAAATATAGAAGATTTAACTAACATTTAACAAACACAACCTAATTAACTTAGATAGAATGTTCTTATTAGTCAGAGAAACAAAACTAATAGAAGATAGACAGATAGACAGACAGATGCATACACAGAGTTTACTCTTGAACAATGCAAGTTTGAACTTCGTGAGTCCACCTACACATGTTTTTTTTTCAGTAGTAAATATTACAGTGCTACACAATCCAAGGTTGGTTGAATCCCAGGATGCAGAATGGGGGAATCTGAGGAACCACGTACAGGGAGGACCAACTATAATTTACATGCAGATTTTCCACTGCATGAAGAGTCACACCTTTAACCCCCTTGCTATTCAAGGGTCAACATATAGATAAATACACATATGTGTGTGTATTTTTTTAATAGGAATTAGCTCACTAAGGGTTATGGGGGCAGAGAAGTCCCAGAATCTGCTGTCTATAATCAGGAAAGCTGGTGGTACAATTGAAGTCTGAAGGCTTGAGAACGAACAGCTCTAATGCCTGAGGACAGGAAAAGATGGACGTTCCAGCTCAAGAACAGAGAGTGAATTCACCCTTCCTTCCCCTTTTTGTTCCATTTGGGCCCCAATGGATTGGTGGTGGTGGTGGTGGGGGTTCTTCTCTTAGTCTACTAAATCAAATACTAATCTCTTCCAGAAACACCCTCATAAACACACCCAAAAATAATGTTTTATCAGCTATCTGCATATTATTTAAGTGACATCCATCAGGTTGACAAATAAAATTAACTATCACAACATTGCATCCAACAACTGAAGGAAACACATTCTTTTCAAGACTATTTGGACATTTATTAAAATTGACCACATGCTAGACGATAAAGCAAGTCTCAACAAACATCAAAAGATTGGAATTATACTAAGTTTTCTGACTATAACGGAATTAAGCCAGAAATCAACTACAAAAATATAAGAAGTTCCCTAATGTTCAGAAATAAAGCAATATAATTCCAAGTATCCCGTAGGTCAAAGTAGAGATCTCAATGGAAATTAGAACGTGTTTTCAAAAAAATGATAACAAAAACACTACATATAAAAATGTGTAGAGTGCCATAAAAGCCAAACTTAAAGGAAATTTTATAACTTCTAATGCATATATTAAAAAATAAGAAAGTCTGAAAACCAATGATCTACATATCTATCTAAAAAATCATATTCAAAGAAAAAACAGGCAATAAAAAAGAAAGAACAGAAAATTAAACCCACAGAAAGAGAAATAAGGAAATAATAAAGATTAGAACAGAAGTTAAGAAACAGAAAACAAATATGGAGAAAACCAAATGCCAAATATTGGTTCTTTGAAAAGACTAATACAGTTACAAACCTCTGTCAACACTGATCAAGAAAAAAAAAACCAAAGAAAGTACAACAAAGGAGGTACAAATAACCAATACCAAGAAGAGACATCAGCATAGATCCAACAGCATTAAGGATATACACCTTACACATGTCAGAATGGCTATTCTCAAAAAGACAAGCAATAACAAATGTTGGTAAGGATGTGAAGAAAAGGGAACACTCGTACACTGTTGGTGGGAATGTAAATTGGTGTGGCCACTATGGAAAACAGTATGGAGGTGCCTCAAAAAAATTAAAAATAGAACTAGCATATGATCCAGCAATTCCACTTCTATATATTCATCCAAAGAAAAAGAAAACACTAATTTAAAAAGATAAATGCACTCCCATGTTCACTGCAGCATTGTTTACAATAGCCAAGATGTTGAAACAACCTAAGTGTCCATCAATGGATAAGAAGATGTATATACAACAGAATATCAGTTAGTCATAAAAAAAGAACAAAATCTTACCATTTGTAATACAAGGATGGAACTGGAGTGCATTATGCTAAGTGAAGTAAGTCAGACAGAAAAAGATAAATACCGTATGATCTTACTTATATATGCTATCTAAACAAACAAACAAACAAAAAACAGAACAACAAGCTCATGGATATAAAGTAGATTGGTGTTTGCCTGACGTAAGGGGTAGGGGTAGGTGAAATGGGTGAAGGGGGTCAAAATGTACAAATTTCCAGTTATAAAATGAATAAGTCATGGGGATGTAATGTACAGCATGGTGGCTATAGTTAACAATACTCTATTGCATTTTTGAAAATTGCTAAGAGAATAAATCTTAAAGCTCTCATTATGAGAAAAAGATTTTGTAACCATGTGATGTATATTAACTGGACTTATTGTGATAATCATTTTGCAATACATACAAATATTGGATCATTATATTATATACCTGAAACAAATATAACATTGCATGTCAATTATACCTCAATTTTTTAAAAGAATATAATAATAAGAGGAAATTACAGACAACTGCATGCCAATGAAATGGATAAATTCCTAGAAATGTACAACTTACCAGAGTGGGGAAAAAGGAAATAGAAAACATAAGTAGTTCCATCTATTCAAAAAAACCTCATAATTTTAAATCTTCCCACAAAGAAAATTTCAGTCAGAGATGGCTTCTTCGGTGAATTCTTTCAAACACAATAGGAAAAACACAAATCTTACACAAAATCTTCCAGAAAACAGAAAAAGAGAGAATATTTCCAACTATTTTATGAGGTCAGTGTAACTGTGATATTAAAAGCTGGCAAGAACATCACAAGAAAGGAAAATTACAAGGTTAATCCCTCTTAGGAACATAGATGTGAAAGTCCTAGATAAAATATTAGCCAGTCAATCCAGCAGCACTCTGTAATAGCCCCAGACCGGAAAACAAAAACAGAAACAACCAATGTCCACAAACAATCGGATGCATAAAATTCATGGTATATTCAAACAGCAAAATATTATGCAGCAATGAAAATGGATGGCAACATAAATCTCACAAATGTGTTGTTGAGTGAAAGAAGCAAACACAAAAGGTATATAATATAGGTCTTCATTTCTATAAAATATAATCTGACAAAATTAACCTACCCATATAGAAATAAGGAGAGTAGTGACTTTAGTGGGAAGGGGGTGCTGACTGAAAGGGGACACACGGGGGTATTTCTTAGTATTGGTAGTGTTCCATTTCCTGATCTGGTGCTGTTTGCACAGGTGGGTCCACTTTGTCAAAATTCATGGAGATCTACATTTGATTTGTGGATTTTTTTGTGTGCGTGTTATCCTTCAGTTAAGAAAAAAATAAAACCACTGTAGTTCTTTACTTGAATTGATATGTCTCACCAGTCTGTTATTCAGAATCGATCATCCCACTCCCCTGTGAAAAGTAAAACTCTATTTGTCTTTGAAACTACTTCCTTGAGGACTCATAATTCCTTGAGTTACAAATATGAAATAGCTTTATTTTTCTAACAATACCCCCTGCCATTCATTGTGCTCTGCCCCTGCCATTTTCTTGCTGGCTGTCAATTCTCTCCATCACACCTTGGCTGGATTCCATTTATCAGCCTCTTCAAGTAATTAGGACCATCTCATTCTAGCAAGTAAGGTTCAATTCTGCTCATTTTCTATTAAGCTTCAAATTGAATTAAAACTGTTTTCCCTCCCTTCCCTCCCTTCCCTCCAGAGAAAGGCAGACAAGTCTGCTGTTAGTGGCTTGGCGTATATGTGGGGGGAGCGGTGGGGGGAGGATTTGGGGGTGGGAGTGCTGTACTCTTTACACCTTCCTTCTCCTTCTTTCGGGTGCTTTGCTTCTACTGTTAGGACAAGATGAGAAATGGGGAAGTAGCTATCTTAGGTGACTCTCCAGTAAGGCAATTCCCTCTCTTTAGGATGCTGCTGCTTCTCTCATTAACCCTGTCAGATTTCCAATGGTCTCTATACTGGAGAGAATCCAAGTTCTGGCTCCCTCACTGATGATGGTCCTTGGAGTGCCTCCCTGCTGCCTAAGAAGACATATCTTGCACCTCCTTGACCCCTTCCACGAGGAGTCCAATGAGCAGCCTCTCTTGGAGGGGACAATGTGCGCCACTGTGGTATCCCTTCTCTCATCGAGGCCAACTCTCTTCTGCACCCTCTCCTTGTCCTAGACCACCAAGCACTCTGCTGGGCCAGGAGAGATCAGCGCTGAGACAATCACCAGTCTCCAGCCTACCTAACAGAGCGGGAAGGTTGGGCATCTCTAAACTTTATAAGCAACTCTCCTGAATGCTCTTCTCTAGACTTGAGAGGAAGAAGTAGCTCCATCTCCTTTATTATAGTAAGAATGAGGTGAAGGCAGGGAATAGGGTATCCTTATGAATATTTTACTCCACAAAAGTTAACCTCCTCCCTATTCACCCTTTCCTTATACTTCTGGCAGTAGGGATGGGGTGGTTTGGGGAATGTTTGGTGTTAGGGCTGTCTGCCTGAAAAGACATTTCTCAGTAGGCTGGCCTAACCATAGGTGGTCCCTGAACTCAGACTGTGTGAACTTACCACCCTCTGTGCACAGCTTTGGAACTTAGCCAGGGCCCAGGGAACAACCCTGTTCACATCCTATTACACTTGTCTCCAACCACCTGGAACCTCTGTTAATCTTCACAGCATGTGTCTAAAAAAAAAAAAAAAAGAAAGAAAGAAGAACAATTCTGTGTTAACTAAAAATACAGTAGGAAAGGGAATGTGATATAGGAGTAATTGCAATGATTTCCTATTTTGCAAAGCAAATTTACCTTCAAGAAAATTTGGAGGGTTGTGTTATTCATTGATATAAACATAATAAATCATTCAAATATGTTTGAACTTTTTACCTATGTGTACACCCTTCATTTTAATACTAAATTGCCCATTTATAAGATTTCTACTCTTACAACCTTGATGTGACTGGGGATCAAAACTGAACATGACTAAGAAATGTATAGTGTTACTGAAGACAAAGTGTACTATTTGTTAAAAGCACAGAACCACAATTTAAAACAAGCCAGAGGGGGTAAGATGTATCAATATTTGGGAAGGGAGCAATATTTTATGATAGTCAATAAAAGATAAGGATTAATTTCCTTTCAGAAAGGGGAACATAATGTACACATTATGCAGCTTAATAGAAAACGTATTATTTGCACAGTAATACTATCACACTAAAAATGGAACTTATTATTTATTCAGTAAAATGGCCACTTGCTTCTAATCAGTATCACAATTCACTTGACAGATCTAAGGTTTCCTTAAAGGTTTTGCTTTACTGATCTTCCCTGTTTGTCATTCCCATTTCCCACATAGTTGGACGCCCAAAGCAGTGCTAGCTGTAGCATATAAAGAGTGTGGTGATCTAACACAAAGAAACACCACAGAAACAAAAAACTATGATATAAACAGCACTTTAAAGGGAAAAGCACTTTCTAGTAAAAATGCTCAATGAAGATGTCTTTGAAGACAGAATATTAACGTTACTCTTGAAATATCATTTAATATAGTAAGAACAATTCCTTTCATGAGATTGGACTTTCTGTGTAATTCGCAGCACAATTCTTTCTTATAAACCTTTGAAAAGTACTGTGAATAGAATATCTCGTACTTGGGATTCAGAAAGCTTTTGATTATCCACTGACAACTTGAGGATGGTAAGATTACACTTCAGGTAGTTTAGAACAGGACTTTAAATTCTGCATGCCAATATGGAATCATATCTGAAGATACTGTACCCACATATATAACTAATCTTTTAAATTTCTCTTCATTCTTATAAATGTCTCACAGCTCATTTTAAGGCAATAAATGGAATAACATGTTCACTTTAAAATATTTTTTCTAAACTCTTTATTAGTATCAAGTGGAAAGAATGTTTTCTTTTTTGGCGAGGTTAGGTAATTAGGTTTATTTTATTTTTTTTTTTTAGAGGAGGTACCAGGGATTGAACCCAGAACCCTGTGCATGCTAAGCATGTGCTCTACCTCTTGAGCTATACCCTCCCCACCAAGAATTTATATCTTTATTATGCCAAGGGGTAATTTAAATAACTCCCCAAATCAGTCTCTTGTCACAAAGAAGAATATGTTATTATCAGATAACATTGCCTCTTGTCAAAGAGAAACAAACTGTTGCAGGAGGCTCAAAATTTTTGTGAAAATAAATATTTAAGAAAGAAAATGATAAATGCAATTAAACCCCAATGAAATACATTAAACAGCTACTAGAGAAGCAATTATTACTCTGACCATCAACACTGTTGTAAGAAGTAAACAGTTTAACTTTACAGGGTTATTTATTAATCTTCCTGGGAATGAGTCCCATGATTTTAAGAACGGAGACTCCATACTTCTCTACTTTTGATCCTGGGTAATAGGTCTAGAATATGGGAAACCCAAATTATATTAGTCTCCTGATTTCACAAAAGTGGATTCTCTTCTCTGTTCTGCAGTATTTTACCAATGTGGCTCCCCATAAAATTGTGAGCATCAACTAACAAAGTAAATTTTGGAACGTTTTTTGAGCCCTTTGGACCACTTGTGACATCAACAATGGCAGGATTCTTTCCAAACCACAAACTTTTCTTCTCAAAACTCTTCTCTAATATGTTTTTGTACCATCATTGCCTCTTCCCCTCTATTTTTAATAAGATTTGTTTCAAACCATGAAATGCATGCTTATTGCAGGAAATTTGAATGCTAAATAAAATTAAAAGGAAAAATACCCAGAATTCTATTAATTTTTCCTCCCGGATTTTGATGAAATAATTGCAGCCTGAACAAGACGTGTCACATCTTTGTTCCATGCTGTGAAAAATATCTTTAAAAGAATTCACTCAGGTTTTTGACGAATTTGGTTAATATGCATGGACCGTTTTACGGTTAATAGCACTCACTGCCTTTACCAGGAACGCAATAGAGGTACTGCATCACAGGTACAGCTGAATCCAGAAAATTAAACGCTAGCATGATTTCACTCCACTGTAAGTATTTCTTCTTCCCACATATTTTAATAGATGTGTTGATGATAGCTACCACTTACAGAGAGCCTTGTTTAATTATATAATCTTCACATCAACCATAACAGTAAGTTAGCACTGTTTCCACTTTACAAAACAAAAAGTCAGAAAGCAATTGCACAGCTCTTAGGCGGCAAAGTGATGATTTTTAAAAAACTTTTTGTTTTTATTGGACATACTGGGAATTGAACCTAGGACCTCTTACAAGCTAAGCATTCACTCTACCACTGAGCTATACCTACGCCTCCAGATTTGAGGGGATTTGAACCTTGCTGTCTCTGCTTCCAAATGCATCCTTTCCATTACAGCCCAATATCTTACCATGAGTATCATAATCTGCATAGCAAGGCCCTGTGGTTGGACACTTCAAATGCTCCCCTAACTTTATTATCTTTTTAACAAACATCAGTAACGTTAGAAGTAATATCCTAGTGTACAAAACTTTATTTGTTTTTATGATTATTTCCCCAAAATAGAGCCAAAAAGTTGAATTAGTGCGTTAAAGGCAGGAATATATTAAGGCAATTTGAACATATTATTGATAGCTTTCCTCAGTAAGACTGCCCAAATTATACTCCAATCAGCAGAGCAGGAGGCTCCCTGCCCCACTGTGCCCTTTATAAAAATCTTGGTTAATTCAATAGACAAAAATTTATTCTTTGTTGCTAAGCTTAAAATTGTTTTGGTTGCTACAATTCACTGTGTTTTGATAAATCAATTCTCCATTTTATAGAGTAACACTTATATGAAGATTGGCTAAGCCCTTGAACTAGAAATGGGACGATAAAGGAATGGTCTTTAGATTTTTCATTCCCTTCATTCATTCAATAGTCATCTAGTTCTGATTCTAGGTCAGGCATTGTGCTAGTGTTTGGAATATAAAGATGAAAGTCCATCCCTGACCTCAAAGAGCTTGTGAACTAGCAAGAGAAACAGATATAAATCGACAATTATAGTACAGCATGACTAGTGCTGTGACCAAAGGAACAAAGAGGAAGATGCTTTGAGAAACACAGTGGAGGGCACTTAAGCCAGCTTCAGGGAGGTCCTGAAAAACTTTTTGGAGATGCTGAGGCCTGAGCTCCACCTTGAAGAGAAGCAGAGTTAGCCAGCTTTTTCCTGACATCCCCAACCAGAATTAACTGCTTCCTCATCGATGTTCCTTTACTAAAATGTACTGTACTTATTTGTTTCCATGTCTCTCACTTGGCTGACCTTCTTGATGTGGAGGAACTATATCCCTAATTAGCCTAGGACAATGCCCCACAAGAAGGAGGAATGCAATAAATATTTGTTGAATTATTTTGAAATTCTACCCTTGTAGCTATTTCCTCCCATATCATCCTCTTGACATTTATATAAATATGTGTGGTTTTCCTTTATAATACAAAAATAATGTTCACCACATACCCATCAGAAAGGCTAAAAGAAAAGTATGGAAAATAACAAGTATGGGTGATGGATTTGCAGCAAATAAAATGCTCATGCATGACTAGAGGCAGTAGAAATCAGTACAACCACTTTGGAAAACTGTTGGCAGTATCTATTAAAGCTGAGTCATACATCATAAGCCAGCAATTTCATTCCTAGGAATAAGTCCAACACAAATGTATGCATATGTTCACCAAAAGGCATGTTTTCACCAAAAGCAGCACTATCATAACTGCTCCAAATCAGAATTACACAGCTGCTCAACAGTAGAATGGATAAACTTATGTTACACCTTGAGGTTACACCTCAAGGAAGAAGAATCTACACTCAACAATATGAAGGAATTTCATAAAAATAATTTTGAGGGCAGAGGTAGCTTTTTTTTAAAGTACATAATGTAAGATTACTTTTGTATAAAGAATAAAAATAGGCAAAACTATTCCATGCTATTGAAAATCAGGAAAGGTCAGTTAGAAGTAGAGGGTTAGTGAGTATACGGGAACAGAAGGGTAAGCTTCTGGGGATGCTGGTAAGGCTGTTTCTTGATCTGGGTGCTGGTTACAAATGTATATTCAGTTTGTGCCCTTTCTATATGTATATTATACCTAAATAGATTTTTTAAATAATATATCTTGTCTGCGAGAAAGCTGGAAAATTCACAAAAGTTTTAAAAATTTTAAATCACCACAGCCTACTATCTAGAAATAACTACTATTAATATTTTGGATTATTTTCCTTCTAGTCTTTTTTTGAAGCCACATTACTTGTGCCATCGTCTCCCTCTCTCCTTCCCACATGTTTACACACACATTTTACTAGATTAGGCTTATTCTTATTTAGTTTTACTTCTGATTTTTTTTATTTTTACTTAAAGTTAATCCATATCATCAAATATTCGTTGCATGTTTTGAAATTGCTGCAATGTATTCCATCAAATATATATGTATATATGTGTATATATTTCTAATATATATAATATACCCCATAAGAAAGTATATGTGTATACGTATATATGGTATGTATATATACAATACTCCTAATATATAATAATACATATTTCCAGAAGAGAGTACATGTACTCACACACACACGCATGAACTACGGGGTCATGAGTATTCTCTAAGCTCTGCATTCGTTCTATATTTCCTTCCAGAAAGGTCGTATCCCACTGGCAAGGTGTCAGAGCTCCCTGTATCACAATCCAACCCCAGGTTACTTATCACTATATTCGTTTTTTAAATGGTAGAATTTAAAGCAGGACTAAGGAATCTGCGGTTTTCCACCCGGCTGAAGTACTAGGCAGGAGCCGGCCCCGCGCACGCCGCTAGCTTCCGTGGGCGCCCGGCGCCTCAGCCCGGCAGTGCGGCCGCGCGTGCGCCCGGCCCCTCGCGCCTTGCGCCGCCCGGTCGCCGTGGGCACCTGAAAGCGCCGCGGCGCCGGGAGATCCAGCAGCTAACTCTACCGAGGCCCGAGGATGGAGCTGCCGGATCCGGTCCGCCAGCGGCTGGGAAACTTCAGCCGGACCATGTTCAGCGACTCTAACCGGACCGGGCCGGAGTATAGCGAGGGTCCGGGTGAGTGGCCGAGGCCCAGCGCAGGGCGTGTGGCCCGCCAAGGACCAGGCGCGGGTTTTGAAGCGGCCGGACTTTGCCCAGACCTAAAATGGCGGCTTCGCCTTCAGCAGGCTCTCCGCGGTGCGGGCTGCGCCTTGGAGGAGGGGCCGGGCCGAGGGCTGGGGCTGGGGCTGGGACCAGATACCCAGCCGTCCTGGGCTGATCGTGCTGCGGCCTGTTCGGTGAATTGCAAGCGGGGCGGCCGAAGTGGCGCCAGCCTTCCTCAAAAAAGAAAAATAAAGAAGCCGCTTTCGCAGCACATGACCGATCCTGTGGCCTCCAAGAGGGCTGAGGATGCCGAATGCTTTTCGTCTGCGGCGTCCGCCCTGGCTTTTCTGGCGAGGATGGAGTGAAAACAGCCCGGGCAATCTCCCCTTCCCACTTTCCCCTTCCACACCCGCCCCCACCCCCGTAAGATATCTTTTCCTTTTCTCCTTTCCCAGCAGAACCAGTACGTTCCACCACAAGCCTATTTTCTGGCTGAAGACATGGAAAGACTTTTTTTTTTAACGAGTTATTTTCAACACTCCAGAGTGGCAGCTGCCTTCAACAAAACTCGCCCTCTCCCTGCCTTCTCCTCCCCCTCCCCTATATATAACGCTTGCCCTAAATCAAGTAACAAAATACCACGATGCTACATTCAGCATGGCAAGTGACAACGCAGTTTCCTCCAAAACAGTTTCCCCCTCTTAAATCATGATGATAGACAACATACTGTCAACTAAGCCCGTACAGTTTTTATCAGTGAACTATGCCGAGAAGTAGAAATCTTTTCCTGTTGCCTGGTTTAGAGATTTTTTTTTAAAGGGGACAGAGAAAAGTCAGTTCCCATGGTTTCATTTCTTCACAGATCACTTGCCTGTCCCTCCAAGTTAGGCCTCTTCATGATTTAGGATGTACAGAGAAAAACAATTGGAAAATCAGGGTTTTATGTTTCTGATTCTAAAGCTAAGGCCTAATGGGAACTAAAATCTGATGATGTAAACTGTCGGGGGATTTCTGTAAAGGACCAAGTAGTAAATACTTAAAATTTTGCAGGCCATAGGTCTCTGTGGCAGCCATAGATAATGGTAATTGAATAGACATGGAAGTGTTCCAATAAAACTTTATTTATGGACACTAAAATTTGAATTTCATACGATTTTCAGTGTCACAAAATATTATTATTTGATTTTTTTTTCCTTCCCCAACCATTTAAAAGTGTGAAAACCCATTTTTAGCTCACTTGCTATACAAAAACAGGCAGCTGGCTGGTAGTTTGCCTACCCCTGATTTATATAATGTTTTAATTTAAATTCCATTTACAGAACTCAGCTTGTACTTTTGCAGAATTTAGTCAAATCATGTCTTGTGCTTTCAAGGTTCATTTACATATTTACTTGATTTTTCAACTGCATGATTATAAGTTTGATCTGCTGAAATACAGACATAGCATAACTCAAGATGCTTGTGTACAAAATTTCTAACATAAAAACTTTGCAAAATTTGACGACAGTTTTTATGTGAGATTAATTTACATGTGAGAGATTAGTTTTTATGTATCATAAGTGTCCATTTCATAAACTCTTTGCACAGAACTCTACAAAGGAGGTAATGATTATTGTTACCTGTTAAATAGATTTATATTGATAGTCCACGTTTAACTTACACCTGTAGTATGCAGAAAAGTCAGCTGACTATAGTGGAAAAATGATAAAGTAATTTAAAACTGTGAAATGTACCCCCAAGTAGCCAGTAGAGGAACTAAACAGTATTATGATGACTATTTCTTTTCACTGTCAATGATTATAAATAGGCTTAAAACTCAAAGTTTTGTTGAGCTGATACTATAGTTATTAATACTAAGGAACTAAAGGGCTTGAGGGCACAGGCCAGGATTAAGAGTTTGTTCCTTTTCTATGTCTTCTGTAGATAATGAAATGGTTTCCAGTTTGGCATTGCAGATGTCACTTTATTTTAACGCTTACTTTTTCCCACTTTGGTGGGTGAGCAGCATCACGATGCTTCAGGTGAAGGTAAATCCATGTTTCACTACTGCCACGGTCTCTTCTGCCATCCCTGGAGTTGTTACATTGTCAATAAAATTAAAATACATACTTTTTTTTAAATCTCTGGTCAGTTTTACACTATGTAAGATTTTACAAACATGTTTATTTTTGTGTTTTCAGTATTCAGTCTTGCCTGATTACTACAAATTCATTGTGGTCACTGTCATCATCCTAGTCACCTTAATTGAAGTCATAAGGTTGTACCTGGGCTACATGGGGAATCTGCAGGAGAAGGTAGGCTCTTCTTGGCTTTGTCTCTTACTGCATATGGATGCAGTAGGGCTTTCCTAACAAGGAAAAGGCAGTGGGAGGCGGTGGAGAGAGCAAAGGCCGGGCTTCCACCTTTACCACGGCTATCACTGCTGAATCTCTTGAGCCTTAGTTTCTTCGTATAGAAAGTGGGAGAAATATTTACTTCACAGGTTTTTATGATTAAATTAAATAATTTATATGAAGGACCTGAACATAGTAAACACTTCAGAGTTGATAGTTTTCCCTCTTCCAGTCTTGAAAATACTTGGTCAATTAAACATGTTTATTTGGATTCTGAATAAGAAAATGGAGGAAAATTACAAACTCATTTCCTATGCCAGGCACATGTTTTCTGAATCATCATGCTGCCTAAGCAGTTACAGTTAGCAGCACTGAGGGATGCTGCCTAAAGATTTCTGTGGTCTCCCAGCCCCTTCATAATTAGGCCCCTCCCCGCCTGGCCGACTGTATTTCTTGCTTTTTCCTAACCCAGCATCCACTCCAGGCTGATGTGTCAGTTCCCAGTCATACTCATTCCATATCTTTGCTGACCTGACTTCTTGCCTCTTCCTTCCTTATACTTAACTTTAAAAGCCTCTGTCCTTGAATTTTTTTTAACCTACCCTCCTTACTCTCTTACTTCTTGTAGCATTTAGCCTGTAACTCTAAGTGGAACTCTTAATTATTCACTGAAGTGTAGTATTCCAGGACTGTCACATAAGTTAGTTTTCTCTTCCAGTGCAGACTGTAAGTTCTCCCAGGACAAGGACCATGTTACACTTTTTTTGAATTACAGAGCTCAAAATGTAGGTTCAAATCAGCGCTAAGTACTTGCTTATCAATATAAACAAAAGGCCGTGCTTCACAGATCTGATGCTCATCATGTGTGTCATTGCAGGTTCCTGAGTTGGCTGGCTTTTGGCTTTTGAGCCTTTTACTGCAGTTGCCTTTAATTCTTTTCCTGCTCTTTAATGAAGGCCTAACGAATCTGCCCTTGGAAAAAGCAGTTCACATCATCTTCACTACATTCCTTACTTTCCAAGTCATTTCAGCATTTCTCACCATGAGGAAAATGGTAAACCAGTTGGCAACTCGTTTCCACCTCCAGGACTTTGACCGGCTCTCTGAGAGCAGAGGAGGCATGAGAAGAATGAGATCCTGTCTAGAAGAGATTTGACCCAGTGCTGATGAGTGGAAATCAGAAAGATCATTCCAGAAGACTGCAAGAGTTAGAACACCAGAGGGCTAGCATGAGAAGGACAAATCAAGTGTTGAATTGTATACTCTCTAGCTCTGAATTTCCAAGGCTGGGGGCAACAATAAGACTGTCTGTACATCACATGAAAGCAGTAAATCAACCCTAAAGCCTACCTGTTGTCTACGTGATGCCAGATATCTTCATTTTGTTGTTGTTGTCGACTTCTTCAGGTATGTAGAAGTCTGTATTGGGGGTATTACATCCTGACTATAATATTTCTAGTTAGTACCTGGAGCTAGAATGGTGTATGTTTCTTTTAAACTTGGCAGTACACGTGAAGCACATGGAAATGCTTGTCAGTATTCTGATGTATTAGACTACATTTTGTAAACCAACACACCAAATTCTGATGTCTGCTAGGGTTGAATTCTAACCCTAGTCTTAACTGTTATACTAGAGTTAAGGAGAAAATAGGTGGATTATCATGGCATCTAGGAAATATTTTTATCCTAAAAGTGTAACTTTCATAAAACCACATTCAGTATTTATGGTGGTGGTGTGCAGAATGTCTTTATAATTATAAGATATTTATGTTAAAATGTCTGTAGAACTCATTCCTGTACAGTTCTTTTAGGCTGTGGGTTTGTTATTTTTATGACAGGGTTGCCAGAGAAGACAAAAAGTAGATGTATCAGATAGTCTTCCATGTAGTGGGCACTGGACTAGGCACGTGAACCCTTGTGATCTCAGCTACTAAATCGTTAGTCACTGAACTGCTTCATACACAGTAAATTCACATGAAAATTGATCTGAAAACCAGGGTGCCTGTTAGTACACAGAGCTAGGATGGCCAGAGGGGCTCCACTCATGATCTTAAATGGGTGTGTTCCCTTGCTAATAGGAGAAGCCTATTTAAGGAGATTTTGTTAAGAACAAAGTTTGCTTGGGTGTATCTGAACATTATTTTTCAGTGATTATTGGACTGTCTTAAGGGATATAATATTGTCTTTCTTCTGCCTTTACAAGTAATGTATTTTACTGAGAGACAGTTGTAGCTACATTAAAAGTCATTCTTTCCAGTTTTCCTTTTCTGTAATTCATGTTCATTTTAGGATTTCCATGTTGTGCCTTATTCGTTCTTGTATTTCTTAATTTTTGAATATGTTTTCACTTCCCACTCTTAATCACCCCTGATCAAACTATTTATGCTAATTTTATTATTTCTGCTTTTTATTATTACATATAAAGTTCAAAGATTTCTCCCCCATGCACTGGCTGATTAATCTTTTCCCTATAACAAAGTCATCACTAGGTATATTTCAATAATTTGAAATTCAAAATAGGAATTCTGTTTGGACAGTATTCTAAAACGTATTTGTTTGCATTTGTTTTCACATAGGAATAGATAGGTGAGTTTATAAGAAAATATAAAATAGGAACACTAAATCTTCATAGCAGATAAATTAAGGGGATGATCAAGAAAGACTTGCCTACTTTTTTTTTTGAAAGACTTGTCTACTTAATTGTTTCCAGAGTTTTTAATTTTAAATATCAGAGCCTTTTACACATTTAAACTTTAATTTAAGGTTAAGAGAATCACTAAAATGTTAGTATCATCAAAAATTTTAAAGGTTATAAAAATTTAGGAAAATGTGTTTCATTTATTAAACTAAAAAATGCTGTAATAATAATATTGCTTAAAATGCAGATATACAGATATAATAAGGGTGGGAAAGGGGAACTAAGAAAGTCAACTGAGAACATGACCAAGTCATTTGTTTTTCATCTAAACAATAAAGCCATGATTTTGTGTTAGGCTGAACCAACATTTTCTATTGGAGTGTACCTGGTTCCCTATGTAAGCATATGAAAATTGAGATGGGGAAGAAATTTACATGTCAGCACATTTGGAGTTTAGGCAGTCCTTATTTTAATTTTATTTGAATAAATTTGTCCATCACTTACTTCCTATTACATCATCCTTTCCGATGTTCACAACACTGTTCTAAAGTTTTCTAGTTAGGATGTTGAGCTTCACAAATACTAAGTCTTTTTTTATATTTTTTCCTTCCAGGGGCTTTTTCTCATTACAGACAAGGTGGATGTAAATTCCTGTAAATCAGAGTGATTTTTAACTAATCAGTCTGTGTTTGCATGCCTACTATGTACCAGGAATAGTGGAGGGTTCATAGATAAAGAAATGGTACAACGTTGGAGGTAAAATAGTTGTTAAGCCAACTTTAAGACAAAGTGGAAAAGTCTAATTTCGTTATGGAGGTGCATTGGATGAGTTTCTCCCTAGTAAAGACGTGACAGCTAACAGTCCTTGGCTTCAGTGCATCTCCCCTCTTTGTCCCTAGCACTTGGGGTCCAGGATTAGCACACTAGCCCTCCATCAGCACCATTTAGCATTCACTGCTCCTCTCAGTCAGCGTACAGGGAAGGGATGCGGTGGCAGGGATGGGGAGCGCCGTTAAACACATACACACGCACTTGCATTTGCCTGTCACACAATAGCAAGAAGTTTACTGTCTGCTGCGAAAAGCAGATGAGCAAATCAGGGATAGCACAGTGTGAAGGGGCAGTGTAGGATCAAGAGATGGCACCGTAAAAGATGACTCTCAGAAGCCTTCCCAAACAAAGTAACACTGAGATTTGAAGACTGAGTGGGTAATTAAGTGTTCGTTTCAGTATTGAAAGACAGAAATACTAGTGACTCTACATACTGTTTCAGGGATTACAGGTAGTTTGATAAAACTGCTGGGGAGGGTGCATGAGAAGAAAGGACACAGAGTAAGACAGAGAAGCTTGGGAGGAGCTAGTAAGCTTCGCTTAAGATTTTAATATTCGGAATCCCTGAATAGTTAACCAGTGGAATCTCATACATTTCAGAAGTATCTCTCTGAAGACAGTGTGGAATACGCACTGAAACGGTTAGACTCGAGGTAGAACTTGATGAATTAACTTTGGAGAGAACAAACTGGCCTGGATAAAGTCAGTGGCAGTAAAATAAACTTCAGTGAAACCTATTAAGATTTTTAAAAATCATTTTATATTTTAAAATAGGTATTGGAAGTTTTTTCCTAATTCATCCTTTTGGGGATTACACACAATGGTAAACAAAATGACATATTCGCTGTCTTACCCACCCTCCTCCCCTGGCCATTGTTAGATTATTGTAGACTTAAATAGTTTTATCTGAAATAGTCTTTTATAAATTTTATTTGACATGACCTACCTAAATGGTTCTTAATTTGCATCAGTTAAGATTATAGTTTTTAAAAACTTAAATTTTAATTGAGCGATTTCTGGGACATAAATTATCATGCCAAATAAACATTTCTTTTTAGAAGAAAAAAAAACCAACTTAAAATTTAAAAGAAGTTGAATCAAGATTTTGAGAGGAAAGGAAAGGAAAATCACCTATATTTCCACACCCTTAAATAACAACTATTAGCAAATGTCCTCTTTCCTTGACGTTTTCCCTTTGTAAATGCTTTTCAAAAACAGAGCTGTGATCAACAGCACTTATAACTTTGCACTCTGCTTTTCTGAAAACACTATACATTTTCACCTTTCTATAGTCCCATAACCATCATCTTGAATGATTGCACGATCATGATTCTATCAAGTAGACAGATAGTAATTGGTTTCTCTCCTATTGTTGGATATTTGTGTTGTTTTCTTCTTTTGCTTTCATACTGTTGGGGCTCAGAACAGGCTTCCCCAAGATGTGCTACAATGACATATTGATTATTTTGAATTAAAATTACTTGAGAAGCAGCCAGTGGAGAAAAAAATGATATAGAAACACTCTGACCCTCTTCTTTCCTCTTGAAAACAGGAAATAAATCCCTCATGTGAAAATATCCTCCCTCTACCTCTAACTTGGGTGAAAGCATCCTTATCATCACCGAACTTAGGGAATTCAAGGCTAAAAAACTCTACAGATAAACTTTGTCACTTCGTCATTAGTCTGCTACCCCAAGCACTAGCCCCTTTGTTAAATCTTCACAAATAATTGTATCTCTGTTTAGAAATGATATATAAACAGTCTGCTTTGGTCACTTCAGGGTCTCATTTCTATGAGACCTCGGTAAGTACGACTTACATTGGGTTTTTTCCTCCTGTTAATCTGTTTGCATCAACTTGGTTAATAGACCAAGTAAAGGAATTCCCCAAGGATATACAACATTATAATAAAGATCTCATATATATATGTATATAGCTTTTAACATATTTTAGATGATTTTTTAAATTAATAAGCTAGATTCTCAGAAGTGAAATTGCTGGATCATAGGGTCTGAGCATTTTTGAGGACTCTTGATGCATACTGCCGAGTTATAATATCCACTTTCTGCAATTCTAAAGCTATTACAATGAAAATTTTAACAAGGACAGACTTACGGACCTTAGTCACCCATTTGTCTTTGTGTTTTTGAGTAGCTACCACAGGAACAGAGTCTCCTAAGGAAGAAAAAAACTAAAACCTGTGAAAGGAGAGATGCAAAGAATAAAAGAAAAAAGATTTTTGAATTAAGGGAAAACCGATAAGGGACAGGAAAAGGCTTAGGCAAGCTGGTAGCAGTCAGCAACAGACAGATGTGACACAATAAAAACTGGGTCACTGAGTTGGGACAGCCCTAGGACATAAAACGACTGAAATGAAGTAAAGCTCTGGATTACTTTGTTCTTGAATATTGAATTTTTTCAGAAGCATGGAGCATGAAATATTATAGTGATAAGCCAAGATTGGAAACATAGCCAAGAAAAAGAGGTCTTCAAGGGATTGTTTAAAATGTGCTGAAGGAATAATTTGGTTTGGTCTTAAACGGCTCAAAAAGTAAATTGACATAAAGCTTTTGCATAGCAAAATAGGCATGGAGGCAGAAGACAATGAGGCCAGTGGAATGGTTTAGTCTGTAAATTTGATATAATGTAAAATGTTAGATTTTTGGTCCTAGAAAATGTTTGTCAGCAAACTTTAATGCTGTATTTATAAGTGCAGTTAACACTAATTTGTTACGGATGTGTATCCTACTCTACTTTTTTAAAGACTGTTAATATGAGGGCTTTAGGGCAATAAAAAATAAAACTCAACAGTTAATCATTCTAAGAATCATTCTGAAAATCTCCTCCCCACACCACCCCACCCCCGGCAGTATATAAGCATTAAGCATTTTAAAACCTTCAAGTCCTAGAAAAATGTGTTTAAATTCAAGTTTAACCACAACATTTAAATTTATCCTGGTGCTTATGTAGATGTACATCTGTCTGAAAATGAGGCTAGGTATCGGGGTGTAATCATTTTAACCAAAGTCAAGAGAGACTAGAACTCTTAAAAAAAAAAAAAAAAAGACACAGACCAGAGGATAGAACATATATTCTTTGAAAAGTTAAAGATACTTGGAAATTTAGCTTCTCAGCATGCACAGTCTAAATGTGTTCCACAGCCACACCCTCGTCTGGAAAGGGCTGTCCATCTCAGGGAGGTGAATACAGTCACAGTGCGTGTATCACGATTTATTTGTCCTTCATTGTTCCACAGGCCGAAGTGTTTAGCCCTTGGCTACATTAAAAATGTAGACTTTTTAAAAACATCAACTAAGAATGGGCTTCTCTTTTAATTTTTCAGAACTCTAATAGCACTATATTTGGCTGGTAGGAAAGTGGTATTATCGATTCATCTTAAAAGGTTTTAGTTCCTGATCTTGAGTTATATATAGCCTAATCGAAAACACATTGGAAATGCTGCTCAATGTTACAGCTCACAAGAGAAAAATGTTTGATACTCAAATTCAAAATTCAGATTCAAAAAAATGTTTGCTCTGCACATTTAATAACTATTTTATCAATGCTTGTTTCATTAGTGCCTAGAAGTACTAAAATGATCACTGAAGAGAATGGAAGTTCAGGATTTTGCTAAAAGGAATGAAAGCTAGTAAGAGTTAAGTTTTTTGCTATTCTAAAAACTAGAGCTCCTGATGACGGATAAGCCCTTGCTAAGGAAGGCAGGAGAGCAGTTAAGTGTTGGTTGTTTGGTAATTTACAAAGCAGAGCAGCAAAGGACATGTTCATGCTTTATATTTTTAGCATGATATGATTTTGTTCTGCAAAGTAAACTTAATTTTGTTAGCTCCAACAATATACCATCCACTGTGCTTTGATACTCCAGGACAAAAAGATAGATAGGATGGAATCCCTGCCCTTTCGGCCAAGGTCTAGCAGAGAAGACAAATGTAAGGTGATCATGACGGCTTACGATAATATTGTAACTGAGCTATGTAAAATATGAAGATGAGTGAGGAATCCTGAGTAGGGGGCGGGATGGTCTTTCAGACAGATGGAACAGCATGGGCAAAGGTACAGACATTTGAAAATACAAGGCCTGAATAGACCCAAAAGGAGGTTGATGTGATTAACATATAAGATATGGAGAGAAGGGCCTGAGATGAGCTGGAAAGACTCGCATCAGGATGGTATCAGTCTTTTATATAATAATAAAGAGTTTGAACTTTATACTGTAGGCAATGAATGGTACATCTGTCCTGAAACAGAATGAGAAGACATTGCTGTTGTATTTGAACTTGATAGAGAGCTGAGAGGGAGAGCTAATTTGAGAGATGACAGCGATCACATTTTACACACACACACGCACATCCTCCAACATATGCCCTTCAAAAAAATCAGTTCACTGGGACATAATTAAGGAGCTCATTATGTGCTATTTTTCAGAGGAAAATATCTGGGTGGTCTTACGAGAGGACAAGCATATATTAGTAGAAATGTAATGACCAGATCATGAAAAGGAATAATCTCCCTATTCTTTTCCATGTTTTTTTCTGTTACATGTTTGTCTTGAGGCAGTATGATCTTGGAGCTGTTGACGTCTTTGGAAGTCATTATTGATGTAGGGAGGTGAGAGCGATACACTGTCTGAGGAGGCCAGCTAATTACATTGGTATTGTCTATGTGGGTGTAGCACTTTGTTCCTTGGCTTTTCCATCCAGAAACTCAATTTTGTTAGTATATCCCAAACTAAAGAGACACAAAAGGAGTGACCACAGTAACTAAACTCATAAAAGATTAATGTACAAACCAGTGTATAAATTCATTCACTTATAATGCAAGATACGACTGTCAGTATATTTTCTTCCTGTAGGAAATCTATTTGAAAACCCAAGTTATAAACATTGAAGTTGCTTTGTAATCATGAGATCAAAGAAATGGATGATCACATCATCTAGCTATGATAACCTAAGGCACTCATCTCTGCACTAGAGATGTATCTGCCAAGGAACTGACTACTTGAATCCATGCTGATCAGGGATCCCTCTTCCCAGGACTGGGGGATGCCCTGAGTAAAGTCAGGGGAAGGCAGAAATTTTACAGTATGTGTAGGAAATCCCAGTCAGGGTGTGTGTTTAATGTTCAAGGATGATCTTAGAGGAAGAAAGCAGACTGATGAGGCTGAAAAGGTAAACAAGACCAGATCATGGGACATAGAAAATGGTGGAAGGAGTGACCAGGGCCAGGCAAAGAATTATTGAGTGATATGGAGAGCTTAGCTGGGTGTGGAGAGCATGGATGTATCCAGCTATTCCAACCTATGTGATTGGATCATTTTCTACAGCTACTCAGATACTCTTGGGCAGAAGGTAGATGGTTAAGTTGACCCAGAGCAAATACAGTGGAAAAACTATAGCATGAAGATTTTCAGGTATTGTTTAGAGTGGCAAAAGGAATGAACACTGAGATCTCTACTAGATACAAGGGTAAGTGAAACTAAGAAGGATAATTAGCAGAAAGGGTGATGCAGAGGTCTTGGTGAGGACTTGGAATATCTGTCTCCCTTACAGTCAGTGAGCACCTTGAGGACAGGGACCAGGTCTTATTCGCTGTATCCCCAGTACCTAAAACTGTGCTTGGTACATTGTAGGCATTTAAGATGAATGAATAAGCAAGCCATGTTAGACCTCAGAGCTCCTGCCTCCTGTTCTTAATATACAGTAATTTCTCTAATAGGTAAGCTTCCTAGAAGGTTGAAATGCCATATTTACTCATATATAAATCTTTCTGGCATAAAAAGTACTCCTAATTTTAAAACCAACAGCCGCTGTTAACTAAGAGTAAATTTTCAAATTTGACGAAGACTCCCCAAACTAATACAAGTAACAGCCACCATCATTTAACTGAAGGTCTGCAGTGTATCAGATGCTGTCCTGCGGCTTTTTATCTCCTCTGATTCACATGACAACTGTAAGGCAGGAATTATTCCTATTTCACAGAAGCTAAAACTGGGACTCAGGAGAGGTTGAAGAACTTGTTCAGAGTCACACAGCAAGTAAACACAAGACAAGACTTAAACATAAGCCTGTTGGGCAATAAAGACCATGCTTTTTTTTTTTTTTTTTTTTTTTTCCACTAAGCTGTGCTCCTTGTCCCCAAACAAATGCTCCAAAAATGTACTTGTGTTGATTTAAACCTATCCAATCTGGAAGCCAAAGCAGGAACAAGAATACTCTTTCTCATCCTTGGACCCCTAGACCTTTATGGGTTAAGAAAATAGTAAAAAGGGGTACATAAGCTATTATCATCGTTTTTTAAAAAATAGAATAGTACGTTTACCTACGGAAAGGCTGAACAATTTTTAGCACTAAAAATCTGGATTTTTTTGCTTTTGGTTGGAATTACACTAACTCAGAGCATCGCCCTTGGTATTACAGGTTCATCCAAGTTGACTGGCAGTTAGAGATGTGTATTTGATTAATTTTTTTAAGTGGGGAACCCTCTTAATAAACTAAAAGGACGGCTATTTTTTGAGGTAGCTCCTTGTGAAAAGCTAAAGGCTTTTCATGCACTAATTTACTCTTCCAAGGAATTCTAGTAAGTATATTTATATTATATTATATTAATACAGATCTTCCTCTACTTACAGTGGGGTTGTGTCCCAATAAACACATCGTATGTTGAAAATATTGTAAGTCGAATATGCACTTAATACACCTAACCTACCCAACATTGTAGCGTGGTCTAGCCTACCTTAAATATGCTCAGAGCACTTCCATTAGCCTACACTTGGGCAAAATCATCTCACACAAAGCCTGTTTTATAATAAACTGTTGACTCTCTCGTGTAATTTATTGAATCCCGTACTGGAAGTGAGAAGCAGAATGGTTGTGTGGGTTCAGAGTGGTTTTAATAGTATCCGTTGTTTCCCCTCATGAGTGCATGGCTGACTGGGGACTGTAGCCGCTGTGGCCCAGCATTACGAGGGAGGATCATGTGGCATATTGCTAGCCCAGGAAAATATCCAAATTTAAAACTGGAAGTATGGTTTCTACTGAATGCATATGACTTTTGCACCATCGTAAAATCCAAAAATCGTTAAGTCAAACCACCTTAAGTCAAGGACATCCATAATTATGTTATAGTAATACCATTTTCCATTTTGCAGATGAGAAACACTGAGGGTGAGAACTCTGATAAGTTAATCAAGATCACTTAGCCTGTAATTGGCAGAACTGGGATTCAAATTGAAATACGTCTGATTCCAAAGCTTTACCACCCAGTTCAGTTCTACAGATGAATGGAGATCATAGTCTGGTAGCACTTTCAAAACCTGGGGTGTCAGAGTAAATAAAGGGGTGCTTGGGGAGGGAGGACTCCAGGTCCCCCTGGATGGGATTCTGTCCCATTTCAAATAGCCAAGGCATCCAGAGCATGAAGCCACTGACGGAGGCAGGAAACAGCAGTGCTTTTAAATGCAGCTTGGCATGCACACTCCCTTCCTCCTCCTCCTTAGAATAAAACCCAAAGCCACATTTTATGAAGCAAAATTCCTGCAAATGCAAATTAATGAAGCACGAACTAAGAGCTCACACAGAAGCTGACAAAGGAGAAAACCGATCAGTCATCTGGGGGGTCAGAAAAGGACTCTGAGAGGCCATTTGAATCGTGGGGGTTTCTGTGCCAGTTAAGATAACACAGTCTTCTGTTCTCCTAGTAAAGGGACTGATAATTACAATTTAAAAATAAAAAAAATCTGTCCATGAACTCGTAACTTCTTGAGTCCTATGAATCCATAACTCAGAGTATTTCTGAATTGTAATCTTTAAAATATGACAATTGCCCATTCTTCCTCAGTATTTATAACTTATAGTAAGTTTTTTCTTTAAATATCAGAGTTAAATATTTTCTGAAATCCATTTTTGGTCCTACAGAAACAATCCATCTAAATTTCATAGATGGAAAGGCTGTGGAGCTCAAATGTCCAAGCTGACCTAATAACATGTTATTAGGAAGGTTTATTGTTTTGTTTTGATTTTTAAACTTTAAAAAAAAAAAGTTAAGGGTGAGGCCCATGTGCACTTGGGCTGTTATTGTGTGGCTTCATATCACACAAAATCATAATGACATCTATGGCTTGCCAGATTACTTTTGAAAACTTCAGGCTTCTAGATTATAAAAACAACCCCCAGTAAGCTGCTGCCTTTACCGCATGAACCAAAATGAGCCAAATACTTCTTCCCTTTGCAAACAAGCCCAAATCAGCACATGGATTGAAGAGTGAAAAAGGCCCAACAGAAACACAAGAACAATCAAGCCCCTCAGGAAAACCACCACTCTGATCACAGGGTCCTTGAGATCACAAGTCAATGCCATCCTCACTAAAGACAAAAACAAGTCGCTCGCAGCAAACGCAGCTGCAGTTAATACCATGAGCCATCTCCAGCACGGGCATGATGCACACGTGCCAGCTTTTCATGATTCAGTAGAGAAAATTCCACCTTCCACCTCATTCAGGGCCAAGCGTAAAGTCAGGCAAATGGAAAATAGGCTGGAAACTGTGTTGGGACTCTCCAATGAAAACATTCCTTCTCTTTTCATTTTAACTATTTGAGACAGCCAAGCTTTGGAGCTAGAAGATGAAGAATCAGTCACCACTTACCCTCAGGGCAAACCCTCCCTAGTAGGACTGCTTTCCTAGACACTGGGCCACTCCGGAATGCACTTACTGTGTCCAAGCCTCATGCCGTACGGTGCCCACCTTGAGTCACCTGGTAAAGGTGTCCATTTGTGGAAGCACATAGTTTTCATGTTCAATTCCTGGCTAAACAGTTTAAGCCCTAGTATTATTGACTAAAAGATAGCAAAATACCTCAGTAAGGTGTCCTAGTTTGTGTGTGTGTGTGTGTGTGTGTGTGTGTGTGTGTGTGTGTGTAGTTTTGTCGTTTTTAAATCTGGCCTCTGAGCAGAGAAATTGAGCTAAGGTTGGGGAAGTCTTTAATTCCACTCCCCAAAAAGAGCAGAATGAAACAGAGGAGGAGTGTCAGCACACAGGATCTCAGTGTAAACCTTTTAAATCCAGCCTTTCCGTAGGTTAGGGAGTTTCTGTTTCTTCATTGATTTCCTGAGATTCAGGATTCAGTTCCTAAGGTTGCTAGCCAAACTACAAAAGAAATTGAGCTTTCAGGAGAACTGCCTGAGTCCTGTGTATTTGACTGGCAGTCACAGAATGGTGGTCAGAGTTGTTCCTTGCTAGTTGCTTTTAGAATGGCCCTAAATATCATAGGTTTTCTAGTTCTTTTTCAAAAAGCTCATTCGTTATAATAAAAAAAAAAAAAAGATTTGTCCATATGTTGATTGCTTGTTACAAATAGTCTATTCCTCCTTCATGTAAAATTCAACAAGGTCAGTACCAAGGCCATGGCTTTTATTCTCCATGTAGCATCTTTCTATGGCATTTGTCTTAATAAATACAAAGCGCTTTGCATTTGGGTCATACCTTTCTGCAGTAGCTCTCTGTATTTAAACTATCATCTTGGTCACCCTCAGAGCCACCTGGGAAGGCAAAAACAGGGAATCACAGACTCGGGAAGAGGAAATGACATAGCCAGATCAAGTTCGTGTAAGCACAAAACCTGAATCCAGGTCTGACAGATGGTCCTACAAAGCCATACTTTCCCTACATTCCTCTCCTTTAATGTGCATTTCACCTCGAGTTAGAATCTGGAAATGAACTAAATACTATAACCTGCATCTTAATTATGTTCCACCCTCTATCGCAAAGTAAGTTCCACGAGATCTGCGCAAGTTCTGTTTATTTTGGTTTTTTGACTCTTCCTTTAGCTTTCTTATTATGAAAGAAACATTAACCCCACCCACTCATGTATCTCAGAGGCATTTTAGGATCAAATGAGCTCTGTAAAAGGGCTTGAAGAATGGTAAGTGTTTATTAAAGTGGGCAGAACAATAGTCCCCAAAGATGTCCACATCCTAATACTAGAATCTGTGAGCATGTCAGGTTATACAGCAAAGTGGAATTAAGTTTGCAGATGGAATTAAGGTTGCTAAGACAGTTGGTTTTGAAAGAGGGAAATAATCCTGGTTTATTCAGGTAGGTCCAAGGTGGTCACGGGCATCCTTAAACGTGGAAGAGGGAAGCATATAAGTGAGTGTCAAAAGGATGTGATCTGAGGAAGACTCGTCTGGCCATTGCTGGCTTTGAAGATGGAAGCAGGCGTAAGCCAAGGAATACCGGCAGTCTCCAGAAGATGTGAAAGGTAAGAAAACAGATTTTCTCCTAGAGCCTCCAGAAAGGAACACAGCCCTTCTCACACCTCAATGTCAGCCCAGTGAGATCCATTTGTGTGTTTTAAGCCACTAAATTTGTGGTAATTTGTTATGCAGCCGTGGGGGGGGCAAGTGCAATTATATAAATGACTGAACTTCCAAGGACTAGAAATAAATTATAGATGGATTATAAGAACAGAGTGAAATACAGTGAGTTGCTCCCCCGCCCCGTGTGTTCACCTTGTAGGTCGCCGAAATGCCTAGGAAGAAAAAGACAGCAAGACCACAGGACTGGCAGGAGCACACAACTACCCAGGGAGGGATAAAGCCCTGACTGGAGCTGCCCCCAGGATACCTTGAATAGGGGCACGTGCTAAAAATGACAAGAGGTGGAGATCCATCCCAACTGTCAGGTGGGAGCACCCTCTCCCATCTCACCCCCCCCACTGCCCCTGCAGTCACCCAGGTGGGCGGGTGATCACCCTCTTGTTGGTGGCTCCTCCACTGAGCTGCATCCACATTGTCTCTTTTGCTTCCCTGCTATGCTTTTCAATCCCCTGCAGGCTGCTCTCAGCTCCTGTCCCAGGTTGCAGGAGTTGGAGCAGCGCAATCTGCCCTGGGGCTAAATCCCCGGCAACAGCTCCGGCATCGGTTTCCAGATTCAGGGATGGGGCAGAGGAACTGAGCACCTTCATCCTTACTCTATTCTTATTGGAAGATCATTCCTGCTTCACATATATCTCATCAGAGGGCCTCCAGGGACAGAGGCAGAGCAAATGCCAGATTTGAAAATTATTTTCCTCCAGCTGTGCATTAATATTTTATTTCAATCTTGCCCCACAGCCTGCTCAAAAGCTTGGAGGGGGTTGCAAAGGTGGAACAGAGCCAAACTGATTTTTGTCCCTGTCCCCAGGCCCCTGCTCTCCCCCACCTCCAGCAGCCTTATCATTTAAATGACAATCCTGCCCTGGAGAGTCCTCCTTTCCTACAGATTGACATACACACAGCACCCCCGCCAGGCCTCAGAGGCTCTTTCCTGGTCAGTTCAGCTTCCACAGAAGTGTCCACTCTGACCCACATTCCTGGAACAGTTTCTTTTGCAAATCAGCAGGTTTTAAGCAAACAAGGGCACATTTCAGGACACTGAACTGCACAATTAGCTGAGGGTAAATTTGGCAAAGCATCTGGTCTGCTCACCAAAATGGAAATACAAAAAAAAAAAAAAAAAAAGAGCAGCTCTTAAAATTAAACATTAACTGTGTAAGGTTAAGTCCGTGCAAGTCTACTTGAAATGGCCCAGAGAGGCACTGGCTCTGTACCAGGGGTGGAGGGACTGGGGTCCCTGGGGCTGCTCAGGAGAATCATAATTTGAGGGGACAGATGCTGAACACGGAGACAAACACAATTCAGAAGTGCCAGAAAATGCGAGCAAACAGCCAGTCATCTTCAGTTGGCATTTCCTAAAGTCAACTTCCAGCCAGTTTTAGCGTTTTACTAACTATGAAATTAGAATTGTGCACTGGAATTATTAAAAGGACACACTGGACTAATCAAATTAAAGACAGACTCCCTGATCTCTTGGATCTCAGAACACATATCCTAGATGAAAGCCTCGAACCACTCTTCCCTTGTATAATGCAAGGTCAAAAGTGAGGGTCAATGAACAATCAAAGGGCAATGGAGAGAAGAAAGTGGTGATGGCAAATGTATTCACTATCAGACCCTTCGAGCCGCTTCCATCTCATAAATATCTTTGTTGAAGTTTTGTAATCTGCCCCCTCAGAATCAGAAAGGCCAGGTTAATATAATATTTCCAAACACTGGAGTGAAATAACACATATAAAAAGCAAAAAGATCAGGCAAGGTTTTCAGGGGGAAGAGGCAGGGGAGCATGGGAGTCAATATTTTCTTTTCCCCACTTTTGCAGCAATCGGCAGCCCCCGTTAATAGAAATTATGGATCAATTAGGAAAGTCAGGACTGCTCTTTTATCCCTCATTCTGCTCATCTGAGGAATTCTTAGGTAATTATCCATCAGCTGACGTTACAGTATGACCACCCTTTTTGGTCAAAGCCAAACTGTTCCAAACAATGTGAGAAACAGAGGTAGAAACAGAATTTCAGTAGTGATAATACAGACTTAGAGACGTGAAAAAATATCAAAGCACTCAAATCGAAGGTAAAAACTACAAAGAGGTCACATAGAATAAAGAGTCCTAGTGGACCACAAACTGAACAAAAGTCAGCAGGTCTTTAAATGTTAGGAATAATACTTGGGAGCCCAGAAAGAAGATCAGAACATGTATGTGCTATGTATAGCTGGGGGAGTTAGCTACATATGGCTATTTAAATTTAAACGAATTAAAATTAAATAAAATTTCAAATTCAGTTCTTGTCAGCCTAGCCACATTTCAAGTTCTCGGCAGCCACATGTGGCCAGTGGCTACTGTATTGGACAGCACAAGAATAGGACATTTCCATCATTACAGAAAGTTCTATTGGATGCTGCTACTCTAGAGATAGAGGAGCCCTGGAAATAGTCTGGACAAGTACCACCAAGGTCATCGGAAAATGAAACCTTTGAAAGAGGCATTAAAACTAAATTACGTTTCTCAAACTTTGAAAGGAAAAAAGTGAGGAATGACTTTGGGCTTTGAAACTATGATAACTGCTCAGAGAAAAGCAAATCAAAACTACAATGAGGTTGTTACCTCATACCAGTCAGAATGGCCATCATGAAAAAGGCCACAAATGATAATTGCTGGAGAGGGTGTGGAGAAAAGGGAACCCTCCTACACTACTGGTGAGAATGTAGTTTGGCACAGCCCCTATGGAAAACAGTATGGAGATTCCTTAAAAAACTAAAAATAGAGTTACCATGTGATCCAGCAATCCCACTCCTGGGCATGTATCTGGAGGGAACTCTAATCCGAAAAGACACATGCACCCCAATGTTCATAGCAGCACAGTTTATGATAGCCAAAACTTGGAAACAGCCTAAATGTCCATTGACAGATGACTGGTTAAATATACAGATGTTGTGGTATGTTTATACAATGAAATACTACTCAGCCATAAAAAAGAATAAAATTATGCCACTTGCAGCAACATGGATGGACCTGAAGATTGTCACACTAAGTAAAGTAAGCCAAAAAGAGAAAGAAAAATACCATATAATATCACTTATATGTGGAATTTTTTTAAAAAGAAGGGAAGCAAATGAACTTATTTACAAAACAGAGACAGACTCACAGACATAGAAAACAAATTTATGGTTACCAGAGGAAAGAGGGGTGGGGAGGGATAAATTTGGAGTTTGGGATTTGCAGATACAATCTACTATATGTAAACTAGATAACAAGTCCTACTGCATAGCACAGGGAACTATATTCAATATCTTATAAATAACCTATAATGAAAAAGAATATGAAGAGGAATATGTATAAAACTAGGGGGGGTGGCTATACCGGAGGAGGAAGGTGGCGGCCACCTTGGTAGCTGCTCAGGGAGTGGGGCCAGCACCGCCTGGGGGCCTGAGGCCACTGCCCCTGACTGAGAAAACCAAGAAATCTCCACAGGGACCACCATCATGGCCATGCAGTTTGATGGGGATGTGGTTCTAGGAGCTGACTGCAGAACAACCACTGGGTCCTACATCGCCAACTGAGTGACTCACAATTTGACCCCTACTCACAACTGTGTTCTCTGCTGCTGCTCAGGCTCAGCAGCTGATATCCAGGCAGTCGCTGATGCAATCACTTATCAGCTTGGTTTCCACAGCATTGAACTGAATGAGCCTCCACTGGTACACACAACAGCCAGCCTCTTTAAGGAGATATGTTACCGATACCGGAAAGACCTGATGGCAGGAATCATCGTTGCAGGCTAGGACCCCCAAGAAGGGGGTCAGGTGTACTCGGTGCCCATGGTGGGTATGATGGTAAGACAGTCCTTTGCCACTGGAGGCTCTGGGAGCTCCTATATCTATGGCTATGTCGATGCTACCTACTGGAAAGGCATGACCAAGGAAGAGTGTCTGTAACTCACTGCCAATGCTCTTGCTTTGGCCATGGAGCGAGACGGCTCCAGTGGAGGCGCGATCCGCCTGGCAGCCATCCAAGAATCAGGGGTAGAGCGGCAGTTACCTTTGGGAGACCAGATCTCCAGATTCACCATTGCCACCTTACCACCTCCCTGAGCCCTTGGATCCCAGGATACAATAAAAGATAGCCCGGACTGATGCAAAACTCAATAAACAGTTTGTCCACGAGAAAAACTAGGGGAGAGTGGATAGCTCAGTGGTAGAGTGCATGCTTAACATATACAAGATCCTGGGTTCAATCCCCAGTACCTCTATTTAAGTAAGTAAGTAAGTAAATAAACAAACAAACAAACAAACAAACCTAATTACACCCTCCCCCAAAGAAACCGAACAAGCAAAAATGTCCAGCTCACAAAAAATATAAATAAAAGAAAAAAAACTTAAAAAATAAAACTGAATCACTAGCTGTACACCAGAAACTAACACAACATTGTAAATCAACTATGCTTCCCAAATTACAAAAAAAGAAAAACTATAACTTCTGAGTGAAGACTGGATATTTTCCACTTGTTTGAAGAGCTACAGCAGAGGGGCTTATAAGTTAGTCATAAAGAACCTCTAATTGTGAGGTGACTGGACACTGGAAGGCAAGAGGAAGGAACATTGTCAAATCTGTATCCTGAGAAAGATTTAAAAATAGAGCAGCAACCTGACATCTGGATTTTGTAGTGGGGGTTGAGTAGAATGAACTTTGTCTTAATCACCAATTTGCTTTGATCAGTTCGAGTCCAGGACACAGAAAGCCCAAGTAACAGGCACAGAGGAGGGTAACTGCATGAATCCCAGAGGGCTGGGTTTGCTTTTGGTCCCTCGTATATGGGGACTGAAATCTCAAATCACAGCCTTAGCTTGTGACCTGAAAGTCTGGCCAATTTTGCTTTAACCCAGAGTCCCCTTTCTCTGCAAAGGGAATTAGAAAAGCTCACATCAGGCTTCCCTTTGAGCAGCTCTTTCCATCTTTCTTTGAGAAGCTACAGTGACAGAGTCTGTGGTGACCTCAGACGTGCTGACTAAATTAGCGTGGCTTTAGTGTGGGCCAAGGGAGGAGCCTAGGCTTTGGACCCAGACAGCCCTGGATTCAAGTTCTAGTACATCCTCTTACTGGCTGGGCAACCTTGGGCCAGTCATTTAACCTTTGTATTAGACTTACTCTCTTGGTTGCAAGTAACATTTTCTTTTTAAAAAAATTGAAAATGTGTTGGTTTATGTACCTGGGAAAACCAAGGCCTTCTCTCCATGTAGAAGGAATCTACATTTTGGCATCTCTCACTTACAGTACTCCTCTTTTGTCACCAATTTTGTTTATTAGTCTCTTCTGGTAGCAACTGACAAAACCCCAACCTAAACTATCTCATGTAAATAAGGAATTTATAGGTTCACACAACCTGGGTGGTTCAAGAGTACAGCAAACTTTAGACGTGGTTGAATCTAGGAGCCCAAATGTTATCTTTCTCTCCATCCTTGGATAAGCTTGTTCTATATGGTGAGTAAGATAACTATCAGAGGTCAAGCCCCAGACTTAACCTGACAAGCCCTCAAGAGACAATGATCCTATCTTCCCTGAAGATATGATCCAGGAAAGCTTCTAATTGGCCCAGTCTGGGTCATTGCCCATTTATGGGCCGGTCACTGACCAAGAGGATGGGGCTCTCTGATTGATCAGGTCTGGGTCACATATTTATTCCTTTTCCTAAGGGTAGACAATAAACCCATACCCAAACTGCATGAGATGAGTTCCTCAGTGAAAAGAAGAGTCTTGCGGACTGTATGGTCCATAACAATGTGCTCACTGCAACTTCTCAATCTTGGTTTCCTCTTCTGTAAAATGGGGATAGAATCTTTTTTTCATAGGACTATTACGAGATTACATGAAGTAAGTTATGTAAAACATCTAGAACATTGCGTAAAAGGTGGTAGCTAATATTTTTGCCAAACAATAATTTACTATTATTTTGTTGAGGACACTTGGTGGCTTTGTAACCTGTCATCTTGGCTAGGCTGGACTACATCTCCCAGAATTCCCTTTCCTGTACATCTCTGGCTAGACTCTCTCTTCTCAGCTGGAAGAGAGATTCACAAGGGAGAAGTGAGTCAGCAGTCATTTTGTAGCTCACACACATTGTCACTCAACCCATGGGTGTGGGGGCAGCAGTCAAGCCTACAACAGTTCCACCCTCTCCTGGAACCTCTTCAGCCTCTCTGACTCCTGGGCCAGGTGTGCATTTAGTTCTGGGACGGAGGGCACCATCTTCTCCTCTGGGACTCTCATACCATCGAATCAGAGGCGGTGAGAACTGACGTGGGTTTCAGTCCTTCTTGGATTCCACCTCATGCTTGTAGGTTCCTGCTTTTCCTTGTTCTCTACTTTACACCCACCTTCCCTTCCCAACTATCTTCATGGAAGACTTCAAACTCAAGCATTAGAAACAAAGAAAATCGCCTTACAGAGATTCTTCAACCAGCTCCCGTAGCTGTATAAGGTCGAATCCCTGCCAGACAGACACACACACATACACATACACATACACACACACACACACACACACACACACACCTCTAAGTGGTTCTGTCTCTTTCATTGGACCCTGAATGATGATATCAGAGCCTATTTTTTCTAAATTCCTCCCAATCTCCCTTTTAGGCTTTTGAGGAAAAAGACTCTTTGGAAATTGTTTCAAGAGAAGCAAAAATTAGGACAAAACTAAAGCTGATGGTTAAGGCAAGCTTCAAGATTATAATTTTTTAAAAACAAAGCTATAAAAAAAATTAAAATACTATAGCACCGACCACATTCTAACCCCCCCCATCAGATACACAGTGTATGAAATAAATAGGACCAGCATCCTTTATTATTAATCCTGCATTGGCTTCTGCTCACCCAAGGGCAGTGGCAAAGCCCATGCAAGATGCAATGAGATGTGTGGGCCAAGGGAGGAATTCGACTACTTAAATCAAGCAGGAATTCTTTCCTGTCTAGTTACACATAAGCTTAAGGCCATGGCTGAGGGTATCCGTCACACCCATGTATATGCACCATGGGAATTTCTTGCCATGTACTTCCGGTACTTGGAGGCTTGGCTGGGTCCCCAGTGGCAGCTGTCCAGCACAGTGATCTCTGGATTTCCTCATTCCTGCCCTCTCTGTACAGGAAGCAACAAAGCAGTACATGTTGCTCCCGTCTCTGCTCTGTAGGGAACTCATAACAGGCAACGCTGGCTAAGAAAGGAAGTATTCCCATCCCGTCACATGAACTGAAGTGGACTTAGGAAAAAGTGATTTCATTTTGGGGCTCCATCAAAGGATCTCTCAGGACAGGGAAGCTCAAGGGTGTCTTAAGCTTTCCTCCCAACTCTGTCTTCCTTAGATGTGTCCACCTGAAATTTACCACTAGTGTCATTTATTGTAGACTCAAGTCACAACTGTATGAGATGGTTTAATCATCTTTTTGCCTTTTAACAGTAAATAGAAATGCTTCCAGCCAGGGGTGAGAGGTTTAATGGAAGCTGGTGGGGCCTTTGGGGGTGAGGGTGTAGGATCCAGGCAGTGGGGCAAGGGAGCTCTGAGAGAAGGGGCGATGGGTGGGAGTTCCAGGAGCCACCATCACATGAGAGCCTTGGACTGCTTTGGTGGTGCACGGGGCTGTAGGTCGGGGGTCCCTCAAGGCAGGAGAGGGCACATGAGGAATGGAGAAAGGCCCTGAGTGTCCGTCAGCCACAGCTCGGCCTAAGGACACATAGCCTTCCTCCATATGCCCTTCCTGCCTCGTATCTCAGTAGTTTCACGCGGCACGTCAGGGGCCTGGCCCATGTCCTCTGTGATGGTCAGTCAGACGCTTCTGGCTTCCTGACTCCAATCCTCAACCTCTTCTCTGATTCTACCTGCAGTCTGTGGCAGCCTCACCCTGATAGCATCTTGCCTCTAGAGCGAGCCTTCGTCTCTTGCTTCCTCTATTTGGGGATTTCGGTGATGCTGTGGACACTAGTGGGAGCTCCCCTGAACTCCTCAATGCACAGCCCTGACATGCAGGGGAGCTAATGCCTCCAATGGGCCCCTCAAACAGTGGGCAACAGAAGCTGCTGCTGAATGTCCCTTCTGGCTGATCGTTGGGTGGACGGTCCTGAGAGGACCCGGGTGGGATTCAGCTCCACCTACAAAGTGATGACCTTGATAACACACCTACACTGGCTTTTTTCCCTTCCCTCCCCTTCCCCAGTGCCTCACTTCTGCTCCCCGGGATCACCTGCCACATAAACTACCTGCACACCATCTCTGATCTTGGGCTCAGCCTTCTAGAGGGGGCACCCAGGATAGGAAAAATTGCATTTCTGTGTAATCTTAATAAATCCCAGGGCCCCACGAGGCTCAGTCTTAGCAGGAAGTCCAACACACAGTCCAGTAAACAATAACGGCACTGCGAAAAAGAACTTCAACCTTAAGTATTTATAAAGACACATCCAAGAGGAGCCAACACTGTAAATTCTCCTTGTCCAGGTCCCAAACCATCTCACGGTTACTCCGGCCCCTTCTGCATGTCATTCTTGCTCTTCTTCTCCACCTCTTTTACTGCATGAATGCATTTAACTTCTCTGGCTTAAATCACACTCACACACACGTTCACTTCCCAATCTCTCTGAGAAGCTGTCCTCCTGATTCCGCTTCCCTGAAGAGCCAGCAGCAGACTTCCTCAGTGGTGGTGGGGGAATGGGGGACTCCTGCACCCTCCCGACGCCCTCCTCCTACGGTTCTGGGATAACAGTTAGACTGCAAGCTTTCAGGTGTAAACATAGAGTCTAGCTTGCATAGTCCCAAGATAGAAGCCCACAGCAAAACTGCAGGGAGACAACAGTTTTCCTATCGTGATGCAGATAGAAATTGGCCTTTTGTACCATGTGATCAAGGAAATAACTAAAACTTCCAGCCCCAGGGCCAAGGGGCTCCCTGTCTTGTTTGGTACAGTGTCCCTGTTTGCTGCACACCAGCATATAGACCACCCCAGTTGGGCAGGTGGGGGAGATAGGCCGCCGGGGACCAGGGCCCCCACGCTGCGGTGGGTCCTGAGAACACATGGAGAGCTGGTTCCCTCTTGGCCTCTAATGAACACGAGCCCAGCTTGACATTCTCCTGCACATTCTTACATTTTCCAACTGCCTCCCTGCCGCCTTCCACACATTCCTCAACATGGCAATTAATTGTTCTCTGCTGTTCGGCTGCACTGGTGTGCACAGCCACGCCTGCAGTCTCGCTTTGTTCCCAGTTTACTCAGTGCCTGTCCCTGGCTGTCCCTCAAAAACCAGACAAAGCCAGCCAGCTGCAGACCCAGCAGTCAGCGAGCCCGGCAGTGGCATTCCAGAGGCCAGAAGGAAGCCCACCGGGTGCCCGGAGAGGGCCCATTCTGCGGCTTTCTCCTCCGCACAATGGACAGGCTCTGAGGAAGGAAACGTGAGCTCTGGGCTTGGCAGCGGGGCAGGAGGCTCTTGTTAACAGCTTGCCTTCCTGTTTATATGGGGTCTGGCAAAGCTGTTAATTTCTCTCATGGAGGTGACAAATGGGAAAACCAGCCTGGAAAACAGCCTCTGAGCGACTCCTTGAAGCAAGAAAGCAGGAGGCTAGAAGTCAGGGAAGGGACCCTCTTGGGTTCTCAGGCCTGCTGAAAAGCACATCGTGTGCTTAGCTGTCCCTCCAAGAAGATGCACTGAGCCCCATCGTGTGGGCACACCTCTCTTTCTGACTTCCCACCGAAGTGTCCCACCACAAAAATGGTAAAGTCCCTGTGGAGTGAGCACCTGCCTCAGGACCTGTGGAGTCTGTCCCCATCATCCCCGAGTGATCCCTGATCAGGGTCTGAAGCTGAAACCACTCCAGGAAATACACCAGGATTCAGTGGCCCCTGCCTGCTGCTTCCTCCAGGCATCCTAAACCCTGAGCAGCATTTCTTCACCCTGGCTATCCATTGGAAGTACCTAGAGGAGACTCTGATTTATTGTTCTGGGGAGGGACCTGGGCGCTGAGCTGTTTTAAAAGCTCCTCACATGATTCTAATGAGCAGCTAGCACTGAGAATTCCAGGGAGGAAAAACTTTTCCTCTACCCTCTTAGATTCTGTATTAAGGGACTGCAAATTTAACTGACAACTACAGATTAACAAGAGAAAAGGAAGACAAATTTATTAATATTTTATGTGCACAGGAGCTCACATAAGTGAAACTCAAAGTAGTTAGATTTGGGAGCCTATATACCCTTCTTAACAAAGGAAAGAGGGTTTGGGCTTCCCAGGACAATAAATTAAGGGGAAATGACAAAGAAATATATGGAGAAAACTAGTGGAAGATAAGGTTAATTTTTAAAAATTTATTATTATTATTTTTTATTTTGGGGGGAGGTAATTAAGTTTGTTTGTTTGTTTTAAGGGAGGTACTGGGGATTTAACCCAGGACCTCATGCATGCTGGGCATGCATTCTACCCCTGAGCTACACCCTCCCCCTGGTAAGAGTAATTTTAGTAAGGTTGGCTTGTGTAGACTCATCTCGATGTCAACTCTGGTGATAAGAGTCTCTTTCCTCTTCCTGGTATGGGAACAGGTATGTCTTCAAAAGGGAAATGTATGCCCTGCTTTTAGGTGGATAAGGGGAGGGCAGAGAACGCTTGCTGCATCTACTACTTCTCAGTGGCCTTAAACTCAATGCCTTATTCCACAGTGGCATATTTTGGGGTGGCATAACCTGATGCCCTTCCAGAACTACTATAAAAATTGTTGTTGTTTTTATTATCAATTATTATTTTAAGTAAAGTGCTAGCTTATTTCAAAAGGCCATTTGTAAGGGTAGGGATGGAGGCAAGGAATGAGATGAGGAGGAAGTGGATTCCAATAGTTGCAGCCCCTTGCTGGGGTGAACAACAGTCCAGTATGACTGGGATTGGGACGTGGGTTTGGGGAAGTGTTCCTGGGATGTGGGACATTGGGTGCTAACACTGGGAAAGTCAGCCACCCACTAGCTCTGAGGGCACCGTGGGTTCCCGGGGCCTCTGAGCCTCTTGAAGAAAGGGCTGGGGTTATTCACGCTCATGTTTCTGGGTATCTGCCATGCAGTAGGTGCTCATTACCCAGTTCTTGAATTTGCTGCCTCCTGTTTAATTCAACTAAGGCCCCAAGCTGCTGATATTTTATGCAGGAACGTTACCATGCTTTCCCCGCCTGGAGAAGGACGTAGTGTTATTCGTTCTAGAGAGAGAAGCGGCTTCAGAGTGGGTGGGAGAGCAGGTTGTTGGCTGAGCTTTGGGAGAGTGTTTGTAAGTCTGTGGACCCAGAACACCACGGCTGCAAACAGCGCAGAGAAATGGAGTTATTCTCATCACAGCTCATTTAAATATCCCTAGGCACACAATTCCTATCAAAGGAGCTGGATGACAAAAATTAGCAATTTTGGAAGTTTTGTCTCTTATGGAAGGAAAATCAAAATCCTCTCCCTCTCTCCTCTCTCTCTGCTTCAGTTTTACATGGAGAGTGAACAAGGATTTGTGGAGAGCACTGCAGCTCTCTCCTCAGGCCCCTGGAGGGCTGTCAAAACCTGACAAGTAGGCCCCCCACCAAGCTGACAATGAAGGCCTCCCCATCCCCCAACACTGGTCTCCTCCCATCCTCAGTGTGGCCACCTTGGTCCCTGCATGGCCCTGGGGACCTGCCAATCACCTGTCTGGGAGGTTCCTCCCCAGCCCCTCTTACTTCTACTCCTTCTGCAATGGTCAACTTGAGCCTAGGTTCCCCCAGGAAGTCTACCTTTCTCCTCTCTTCTGGAAGTTTCCAAAGGAAGCAGAGTCCATATCACACTGTCCAGCATCCCTCTGTTATTCCTTCTGGAAGTAACCTGGTAATTTGTTCTGCCAACATTTCCTTTGCTGATATATTCTCTGCCCGCCCATCTCAGTCCTCATGCTCCCTGGACCATGTGAAAACCTGGGTGGCTGTGGTCTGCCCAGCTGCTCACCTGCTCACCATGACCCATAGTCAGTAAGAAAGAAATTTGGGTGGGGATAGACGAGCATCGTGTAGGGTCTGCTGCCATCAGGCCCTGGGTGCGAGTTCTCTGTGTTGGGATCCCTCCAGAACTTCTAGGCCACAGGCTGTCTGCATAACATTCCACTATGAACATTCCACTATGTTCTCAGCTCCCAAACCTCGGCTGGATCCTCAGCTCAGCCCCACAGGGAGCAGCTGAGCATAGGTTCAGGAGCCTGACTTTGAAGTCAGCTTCCCAGGTTTTGGCTGTATGGCTAGATCCTCCTGATACCTCAGTTTTCTCATCCATAAAATGGGGATAATATGGTACAGAATTCACTGGATTATTGGGAGGATAAAGTGGCCTATTTTTGTTCAAGCAATTAGAACAGTGCTTGAGACGTAATGCATGAGGATATTATTAGTTAACATTCTTCTGATAGAAGGGAGAGAGGCCACCTGGTTTGTATGAATCCTGGGCCCTGAAGTTTTCCCATCTCTAGGTTTGGTTCTTACTGTTAGAGGCATTTCTGGCCTCTCTAGGAACTTCTCACCCCAGCCACTCCTTGGTTTCCTTCTGTGCTGTCCTGTGCTTCCCCAAGAGGTCAGCCAGGGCCAAGTTCTAAAAAGGTCTTTAATTGCCACCCTGGTATAGTCTACTTCTAATTTGTTTTGAATATGTTAGTCTTGATCTCGCAAACCTCTGTGTGCTTCTCAAGGGAAGCAATTCTGTCCTATGCAATCTCTTTGTTTCCCAACTATGCCTAACTTAGTCATAGGCATTGGATGAGTGACACATTTGAACCTGGAAGAACTCAAAAGCCCTTTTCCACACCCTCCACCACTGCCTAATGTCCATGAGACCAGAAGTAACACTTGGACCCCTTGACCTTGGACATCTGGGTCTGGAACAGACAGGTTGGCAAATACACCTGCCTTGGATTTTGGTAAGTGGGATTGTGGAGTGACAACCCACAGGACTTAGCCCTGGCCTCCGTCCACTCTCGGAGGTTTGGAGTAAGCCCAAATAGCTTTACTGGGAGACAGTTAGGGGAGATGGCAGCCAGAGCCAATAAATAGACATCCTCTCTCCCTCAGTTTTATTTCTTCAGCATTGCACCAAAATAATGCTGAGCCTAGAGTCTGCAGGAATAAACTAGACACAGGCCATGAAGGGGCTATAATTCCAGGCTGCAAGGAAAGTCCCTGGGCTCAGCTGTGGTTCCCCATGGCCACCCTTATTTCACCAGAAAGAGAGACATTGGTGGCATCTCTAGAGTCTACTGGCATTTTAGAGCCTCTGCTGGAAATGCTTTTAGATTAGCATTAAGTCTGTGTTATCCTTGAAAAGACTGGCTGAGTAATAAGTGAGTTAACCTATCCTATTTTCCAGAAAGAACTCTAAATTCCGCCTACTTCTCTGAACAGAATATCTGTATTCCCACCCACACTCTCAGCTACCCTCTGTGGAGGATGAAACCTCGCCAAGTTCTGCTTTAGTGCTGCTGCTCCTGGGGCCGTGGGCTGGTCCCCCATTCCAGCCAGGGTCCTCCTCTCTGAGCCTGAGTTCTTGCTCTGCTCCAGTATAGATAAAGGCAGGTTAATGGGGCTGAGAGTCCTTCTGCCAGACTGGCTGAAACACCACAGCCTTACTGCAGTCCTCAGCCCTTGGAGAAGAGTGAAGAAGTTAAACGCTTTGCTGTGCAGAAACTGTCAGCAAACAACAAGGCAGGCTGGCCCCCACCTGCCACACACCATATTACTGCTTGGGCGGCCAGGCTCAGCCTGTCCCTTGTCTGAAAGGCCCTCCCTTCTCCTAGGCACCTGCTGATCCTGCCATCTCTCAACACTCAGCCCTAGCCCTTTCCTCTCTTGTATCTATTCATTCCAGATGTGTTTATTGAGCACCTGCTGAATTTCAGCAAGTGGACTAGGAATGGATATGCAAAGATGAAACTCACAGGCCCCACCAGCGAGGAGCTTCTAATTTAGGAAGCCTTCTGACACCACTGCAGTCCACCAGCATCTGCCCTTTTTTGAACTCATTTGAATATCACCTGGTTGGTCTAGCCTTGGTTTTTGTTAATATTATCCCCAACTCACAGATGAGTCCCTGAGAAGTTAAGAGCATTGTCCAAGGTCACTGAGTCAGTTGTAGCCCTGAAGTGCTCCAACTGCTGTCTGTGTTGGTCTTATGTTCCCAGTATGTCTCTAAGCTTCCTGGGAGGTGGACCAGACACCTCGGCTCCTCTAACCCACAGCCTTCCAGTCACTCCTTTGCACACATTAAGTGCCCAACAAAAGCTGATGGCTTGCTGATTACTCTCGGGCTGGCCCAAGGTCAGGGGCCTGCTCTGCCTGGGACCCCGCAGACCAGACCTGCTCCATAAGGGGCTGAGTTTCTTCCCCTATTGCCTGGCCTCACATGCACATTCCCTCGGTGTGGCCTCCTTTTCCACCTCCAGGAGGGGACTCATATCTCACTGTTGCAAATGGACTTTGCTCGCTCCAAAGGCATGATTCTCAGGACAGGGCCCAGTGAGAAGCCCTCGGGGTGGCAGAGCTTTAGGTAAGTAGAGGACTTGGTTGCAGTCTTCTTCCTCAAGAGAAAATCAAGTTACCCCGATTTCTTTTTTTCCATTTGTGGGGAACAGGAGATAGTAAAGAAAGTTGACTTATTTATATGGGGAGAACTACAAAACACTGACTAAGGAAATGAAAGACGACTTAAAGAAATGGAAAGATATCCCATGTTCTTGGATTGGAAGAATTAATATTGTTAAAATGGCCATACTACCCAAAGCAATCTACATATTTAATGCCATCCCTATCAAATTACCCAGGGCATTTTTCACAGAACTAGAAAAAATATTCCTCAAATTTATATGGAATCACAAAAGACCCAGAATTGCCAAAGAAATACTGAAGAAAAAGAACAAAGCTGGAGGAATAACCCTCCCAGACTTCAGACAATACCACAGAGCTACAGTAATCAAAACAGTATGATGTTGGTACAAAAACAGACATATGGATCAATGGAACAGAATAGAGAGCCCAGAAATAAATACACAAACTTTTGGTCAATTAATCTTTGACAAAGGAGGCAAGAACATACAATGGAGTAAAGACAGTCTCTTCAGCAAATGGTGTTGGGAAAACTGGACAGCTGCATGTAAATCAATGAAGTTAGAACACCATACACAAAAATAAACTCAAAATGGCTTAAAGACTTAAACATAAGACATGATACTATAAACCTCTTAGAAGAAAACATAGGCAAAACATTATCTGACATAAATCTCAGCAGTGTTCTCCAAGGGAAGTCTACCTAGGCAATAGAAATAAAAGAAAAAATAAACAAGTGGGACCTAATTAAATTTTTAAGCTTTTGCATAGCAAAGAAAACCACAAGCAAAACAAAACAACCTACAGAATGGGAGAAAATATTTGCAAAAGATGAGACTGACAAGGGCTTAATTTCAAGAATATATAAACAGCTCATACAATTTAATGAGAAAAAAAACAATCCAATCCAAAAATAGGCAGAGGACCTAAACAAGAAATTCTCCAGTGACAACATACAACTGGCCAACAGATACATGAAAAAAAAAAATGCTCAGTATTGCTAATTATCAGAGAAATGCAAATCAAAACTACAATGAGGTATCACCTTGCACCAGTTAGAATGGCATCATTCAGAAGCCCACAAGTAGGAAATGCTGGAGAGGGTGAGGAGAAAAGGGGACCCTCCTACACTGTTGGTGGGAATGTAGTTTGGTGCAGCCATTATGGAAAACTATATGGAGATTCCTTAAAAAACTAAAAATAGACTTACCATATGATGCAGCAATCCCACTCCTGGGCATATATCCAGAGGAGATTTTAATTAAAAAAGATACATGCCGGGGGAGGGTATAGCTCAAGTGGTAGAGCACATGCTTAGCGTGCACGAGGTCCTGGGTTCAATCCCCAGAACCTCCTCTAAAAATAAATAAGTAAATCTAATTACCTACCCCCCCCAAAAAAACAACCAAAAGATCCATGCCCCCCAATGTTCATAGCAGCACTATTTACAATAGCCAAGACATGGAAACAACCTAAATGTCCATTGACAGATGACTGGATAAAGAAGTTGTGGTATATTTATACAATGGAATACTACTTAGCCATAAAAAATAATAAAATAATACCATTTGCAGCAACATGGATGGACCTAGAGACTGTCATTCTAAGTGAAGCCAGAAAGAAAAAGAAAAATACCATATGATACCACTTACATGCAGAATCTTAAAAAAAAAAACCACACATGAACTTTTTTGCAAAACAGAAACAAACTCTCAGACATAGAGAACAAATCTGTGGTTACCAGTGGGGGAAGGAGATAAATTGGGAGTTAGAGATTTTCATATACTAACTGATATGTATATAGAATAGATAAACAAGTTCATGCTGTATAGCATAGGGAACTGTATTCAATATCTTGTAGTAACCTACGGTGAAAAAGAATATGAAAACGAATATATGTATGTTCATGCATGAATGAAACATTATGCTGTACACCAGAAATTGACACAACATTGTAAACTGACTATACTTCAAGAAAAATACATACACACAAAAATTCCAGAAAGAAAGCTAACTTTTCTTCCAGAGGAAAATTCTTGGGCAGCTCCTGGTGAGGGGCTGTGGTCTTGCCAGGAGAACACAACATGAGGAGGAGTCTGTGGAACTGTGCCCAGAGCTCAAGTGGACCCAGCCCCCAATGGTAGGCCAGACACAGCAAAGTCACCAAGGACCCTGTGTGCCTGGGCCTCTGGTGAAGAAGGTCAGGCCTGGTTGTCATCCAACCAAAAGCTACTGTGCCTGTGAAAATGTTCATCCACAGCCACAGCATTGCTTGAAATGCCACAGGCCAAAGTCTACCTGGGGGTGTTTGTTCTCTAAGGGCAGCTGGCCCCAGGCAGGGGAATTGAGGAAGCAGGCAGTGAGGAGTCTGCATGGGAACGTTGAGATTTCAGGATTTGAGTCAGAACCTTATTGAAGATTTGTTTGTCGTCTTTGTGGAAATTTAAATGTCCATTTAATTCTATCTCCAGAACTGGCCCCAGTATCTGGTCATATGGGAGAGAGATTTTAGGGCCTTGGAATTAAATCCTGGGGGTAGAGGAACAGGGAGGGAACGGCTCAGAATGGAGAGAAAGAAGATGCCCCCATCCCCCAACACAAACACACACACATACAGAGGTGGTCAGTGTGGCAGGGGCAGCTGACTAATAATGAGGTGGGAAGCCCCATAAAAAGACCTGCAGGACCCCTAGGCAGGGCCACTACTCTCCTGCCAGCACCATCCGGTTCCCTGGCCCAGTGGATTTATCTCACTTTCTGCCTCTGAAACGGCTAACTTCTAGGAAAGTGGAACTTACCCCTAAAATTCTATTGGTTCCCTGATCTGACTCCTGATTGGCCCATTTGTAGTGCTGTATTTGCATGGAGCTCACTCCTGACTGGCCCATTTCCCTCACTCCTAATTGGTCCATTACCCTCACTCCTAACTGGTCCATTTCTCTCACTCCTGATTGGTCCATTTCTACAAAGCTTATTCCTAAATAGTCACTTTTGTTATACCTTATTTGCATATGATGTTACAAAACGTTGTAAAGTCTAGACTGGTAGCCTATAAAAGCCTGTGTAAACCTACAGATGGGGTCCAGAGCTTGGAGTGTTAACTCCTCTGGGCCCGCTAGTGTAATAAACCTGAGTTCTCCAACTCTCCGGGTGCTGCTTGGTCTCTTGCCTGGATCCAGGTTGGTGTCACAAGTGAGCTGTAACACCAAGATGTCACACACTTTTCTGCAACATTTCGGACTAATTACACCAAAGGGAAGCCAGCCACCTGTTGGGCTATCTTCCTAGAGCTCGCAGACCTCAGAAGTGACCTTGCTTTCAGGCCCAGGGAGATGAGAGGATACGCCCTGAAGAGTATTCAGAGCCAGGAGGACATCAGGGTGCAAAGGTGGAGGTCCTAGGGCTGGGGGTGGGGTGAGGAGGGAGATGGGCTTTCTCAAGGGTGGGGACGGGAGAGATACTACACAGCTTGAGACCAACGGCAGCTGGTCGGCTGGACCAAGGCTAGCCAGGTGGTGATGGCCAGGAGACAGCCTGCTTCTAGGGCACCAGACACTGCCTCTTCCCAGAGATCACAAAGCCTTCTGCCACCAGAAAAGCCATCCAGGCCTTCTTGTATACTTTGCTCCTCTCAGGAGCCAGGGATGTGCTGCCTCCTCCTGTCTCCCTGACCTCACCGACTATACTCAGCACAACAGCCACAAATTTTCTAAATGCTATTTGCCTGCCATCACCTGGCAACAGGCAACAGGCAGAATGAGTAACCCTCACCTTTATTTTAATTTTGTTTTCTTGAAATAAAGTTCCTTAGAAAGAACTCTGAATGTGAGGAGAAATCCTAATTTTGTAACACCATCAAATGTTTCCAGTTTTCAGGGCAAGTCAGTCTCTGGATTTTTAATTTAAAACACAGAACAAAAAAAAAAAAAAAGGAAAAAAGAGATTTAACTGAAAACGACCTCAGAAAGAAGCTAAATTAGCCCATGCAGTTTAAAAATGAAGAGAAAAGTCTCAGCAGAGTTCACACTTCCCCCAGATCCCACGTGGGATGGAGCCAGGTGACCTCCCAGCCTTGCTCACCACATCATCCCACCCTCAGCCCATTTTGAGGGAAGAGCTTAGCAGTGTCTTCAAGCCCAACCACTCCTCCTGGGCCTAACCTGAGGCTGGACTGTGCCACTAGCCATTTTAGGGAAGTACATTCTTGTATACTGGGAGTTACCTGTATAGCTATCAATTTATACAAAATAAAAATTAAAGCCAGAAAGAAAGAAAAATGCTGTATGATATCGCTTATATGTGGAATCTCAAAAAAAGGACACAAATGAACTTATCTACAAAACAGAAACAGACTCACAGACAGAACAAACTTATGGTTACCAGAGGTTAAAGGGGGTGGGAAAGGATAAATTGGGAATTTGAAAATTGCACCTCTTGGGGAGTGATGGAAATATTGGCTATCTTGATTGTGGTGGTGTTTTCACGGGGGTATACATCTATCAAAATTCATCAAATTGTACATCTGAAATACGTGTAGTTTACTGTATAAGAACCATACCACAATAAAGGTGTTTTAAGAAATTACACGTGTGCCTGAAATAACATAAAATGCATTTGTGCTTTTTTTTGCGGGGGGTGGGGGGGCGATAAAGGTGGCTTTTGGTTTGGCCCCCTGTGGATGCCTTGACAGAAGGTAAAAGAGGTGGCTGCCTGCCATGGCTGGGCCTGACATGACGGAGAACTCCGCTGACCCCACGGTGCACGTTCAGAGACAGAGTGTGGGGCTCGTAGGTTACCTTTCAGTCCTGTTCCAAGGCCAACACTTAGTTCTGTCAAACTCTCCTCATCGCCTCTAGCAAGCCTCCGCCCACACTGAAGGCTCCTTTACTCAGTTCTCCAGCAGAGATACTGGGTGGACAACCGTCCTTCAGGTCAGACTTGCCAGCACACAGAAATCTAAGCATCCTGGGGTCTGTCCCATGGGAATGCTCTGCCTCATCAGCCGGACTGTGTGTTCTCACAGTGAGGGATCTTACACTCTTCTCCCCCGTGTTTCAGAGGTGTGTCTGCGATGCAGACTCGTCTCCACTCTGACAACCTACTCCCCCAACACCCACATACACACCAGTTCTACCCAGCAATCAGGTGACAAACATGGGGATAGCTCAAGGCAGGGCCCTGGTGATAGCTCTGCTGGAAGATACTGTTTTATTAAGGTGATGACTATGACAGTCCCTTGGACTTCGGGCTAAATGTTAAATGAAGATGTGGAGCCCCTCAGCCTTTTATTTTGGGGTGCGGGCTAGTGAAGCAATGCACTGACCTACCCCCACCCCCTCGCCCCACACACAACCCTGGCTTCTTTGTGACAGCAGGGAGGAGGGGGTGCCGGCGTCTCTGCAGGACGGCGCAGAAGAGCCAGGATTACGGCCCACCTTGGCCAGGGATGAGATGGAAGGGAACTTCTGTAAAACAGGAAAGGAAACAACTCCAGCCCCGCACACTGGCCAGAGCCGCCCCAAGCCCGGGCTCTCCCCAGCTCCAGGCCTGCTGTTACCACCGGTGACCCTGAGCCTTGGGAACCAGGCCCAGCCGACCTTCCCACCGATGGTGCTGTGGATTTGGTTCCTCTGAAAGAGGTCCTGAGTCGACAACACCTGTCACAGTGCGGACCCGCTCTCTGACGAGAAGAGAAAGCAGCCAGAGATGGCATGGGAGAGGCCAGCAGCAGACAGGCCCCTGTGGAAGGTCACCCGCCGCTGGGGCCCTGCCACCTGGCCCTTGGATAGTGGGAATCTCTGGGAACACTTTTGCTTCCGGAGCTTGGAGAAGCCCTGTGGGCCGCAAACTCCCAGCTCTCCCAGCTCTCCCAGCCCTGCGTCATCACAGCCACACCTGGTCCTGCAGCCAGAAAACAGAACCGCTGCATTTCAACCAAAGGGCCTGAGAGTTTGAGAGGATTCAAACAGGGCCGTGAGTGGGCAGTCTTTACATGGGGCTCAGCAGAACAAAGTGGGGTCGAGCTCTGCCAGGAACCAGAAGAAAAGAAACCTTCAGTTGGCAGCTGGGGCAGAGGCCCACGGTCTCCCTGGGTGAGGCTTCCCAGAGTGTTTTGACCAGACCATTCCAGAAGTCTCCAAGGTGTTTCCGAGTTCCCATATTTATAGAATGCTCAAGTAGGAAGGTTCATTTGGTGGGATTTTTTGCAAGTCCTTTCTCCTCTCTAGTCCAGTTTGCTTATCTGTACAAAGAGATTGGACCAGATCTGTAGGCCTCAACTCTGTCTGCACATGGAAACCACCTGGGGATACTGTGATCATGGGCTCGTGATGTCGGAGATTGCTTCAAAGTAATCCAGGGTGCAGGTGTTGGGGGAGTCCATGGAGGAAGTGTTGTTACAAGACTGGCCAAGAGTTGGAAATTGTTTGAGCAGGGTGACGGGCCAGTGGGAGTGGGGGTAGGGTAGGAAATGTTGTTCCATTCATTCTATGTTTTTCAGAATAAAAAGTTTAAGAAAATGATAACTGATGCCCTAAAATCAGTTATGCCTGGGTCTCACCTGGAATCTATTAAATTGGAATGTCGAGGGGATGGGGCCCTGGCACAGGGGTTTAAGGAGTCCCCAGGTGATTCTGCTGTGCAGCCAGAACTGAGAACACTGGACCAGAAACTCCCCGTGGTCCTCACCTGCAGCTGAGCCACCCAAACCTTCCACCAGGCATAGCAAGTCATATTCTGGTCCCATTTGCTTTAACTTCCTGCTACAGGAGCCCTTCCTCTCAGAGGGGAGATGATGGGGGCTGCTCTAAGAGCAGGAGGCCTTCACCTGGGTCCTCCAGTCAGTTAGGCCTGCCCTGTTTATGGTAGGTCCTCAAATCGGCTGCTCCCCAAGGCCTCCAGGGCCACCTGTGCCAGCTCAGGGAGGGTGGGGCGGCTCCTCTAGGCGTGTCAGGAGGCTCAGGACAGGACCACTCCCTCACCCACACAGTGAGCCTGAACTCCAGCCTCATTTGCAGTCTCCTCGTGTGGCCATGCCGTCGGGCCTCCCACCTCCCAGAACTCAGCAAGTCACATTCCTGTCACATTTGGTTTGACTTCCTAGCGGACGCTGAATGTCCCTGGACTGCTTCCCAGCATCCTTTTCTTCCCCTGTTGCATTTCAGCATCTGGGACCAGGAAGCAGCATAAAGGTTTGGATTTCCACACGGGATGTTCAGCTTCCTGGGGCCCCTGAGAGTTTCCACCTGCCTTCCCTGCCCCACCCCTCTGCCCAGAACACCAACGGCAACACCGCCTCCCCCTCAACCTCCCACATCACCGTCCATGATTCTAAATTACATGCTGGATTTTCCTGCACTGTCCCCACTGGTCCAGGCACTTACATTCTAAACTCCTGGCAAACTTCTCAGAAGGTTCCCTCCCTGTCTGATCCTTTGTCCTTTGTCAATACCAGCTCTGCAAGGCGGTGGGGGCCCCTCCTTGGACCTTTCCGAAATGCAGGAACTTCCTAGGTTCTGTTGCCACTTTCTCACATGGTACTTCCGACCGCCTCTCCCTAGCTGAACTTGGTTCTCCAGTTTGGCATTTTACACCTTTCCTGTCTCATTTCCCATTACATCTCTATTTTTAAAAATGTAAGCCTGCTGCTTTGTTCAGTCTGGTCTGCTTATACCCCACACCAAATGTACCCCACAACATACCCCTCAGTGTCCCCACAATGTACTTTTAGGTCTCTGCTCAGGCTAATTCTCCTGCTTGGAAGAATGCACTGTGCTCCTCTCTACCTGCCGTCCTTAGCGTTTGTCAGGACAACTGACAACGACGCTAGCAGAGGTTGCAACTTCTTGAGCATGTACCGCACCAGCAGTGCGAAGCACCTTGTCATCTCATTTACTCCTCACAAAACCCTGAGAATCATTTTAAAAACAAAAAATTTTAGGTTTACAGAGAAGTTGCAAAAGTAGTACAGAGAGCTCTGTGTACCCCTCACCCTGCTTCCCCAATGTTAACATCTTACACAGCCACAGGGCAATTCTACCTTCTTTCTCTCAGATGTCCCTTTTCTGGTCAAGGATCCCACATTTCACTTCATTCTTGTGTCTTCTTGCTCTCCTCCGACCTGTGAACGGTTTCTTAGTCTTCATTGTCCATCATGATTTTGACTCTCTTGAGGAGCGCTGCTTGGTTACTCTGCAGAAAGTCAGTCTGCCTTGATCTGATGTTTTCTCATGAGTAGACTGAGGCTGTGCTCTTGTGGCAAGAAGCACCAAGAAGCGATGTGGAGTCCTCCTCAGGGCCTCGTACCAGGGGCACATGCTGCTGATTTGTCCTGTTTTTGTAAAGTTGTCATGTTAACCTTGATCACTTAAGATGGTGTCTGCCAGGTTTCTTCAGAGTAAAGTTACTCTTTTTCTCTTCATAAGTGTTAAGTACCTTGTGGGAGATACTTTGAAACTGCAAATATCCTGTTTCCCTTCTAACTTCTGCCCACTGAGTTTAGACCCATCTGTGATCTTGCCTGCGGCGTTATTACTGTGATATGGGCCTAAAGGTGATTTTGTATTTCAGGAAGGTCCCTGTTTTCCCCACTCTATAGACGAGGACACACTGGCTCAGACTGATAGCATAGCGTGCCCAAGGTCCTAATGCTAATAAGTCAGAACTCGAGCACCGAAGCACTGCCTGTGATGCTAAGCTTTTTGTTCTCATGGGGCGAGAACCACGTGCTACCTGTCAGGTGGTGCCTCTCGCAGTCACCTGCTCTTCCATGTGGTCCCTCCCCCAGACACACAGCTGGTTTCCAGAGGGCAAAAACTCTGTGTCCTACCTGATTGTCCCGGATGCTCAGGGCAGGGTCTGGTGTCCAGTAAGCACTTGTAGACTGAATGGTCCTGGAGGACTGAAGAAGTCATGCGTGTTGGGAGGAGACGTTGGAACTAAAAGAATGTCCAGCTTCTTTCCTTTCCCCCAGCCCACAATGTCATATGGCCACAGACACACCCAAGTTTGAGAACAAGGGGAGAATGGTGGGCAGGGGGCTTAGGAGAGCAGATACCAGCAGGGGCTTGTAAGCCAGAGGGTGACTGGTGGGAGGAGGTGGGAGAAAGATCGAGAGAAAAGGCAGAGGGAAGAAGAGGGACCATCTTACCCACTCCATCATTTCACAGATGAAATGGCCAAAGCCATGTTTTAGGGCTTTATTGATTATAATCAGACCCTCAAGCACAAAGTGGAACTTATTGAAAGGACTCAGGGAATGAGTTTACTGAACTCGGTAGCAACTGAAGTAGTTACTGAAGGCCTGGAGGGGACTTTTCAGCTCAAGTGTTTCCCCTGATTACTACGGAGGCATCTCCTTGCCTCCAAATTCACATTTACCTGTAACTCAACAAATACCTTTATGTGACTGCCAGGTGCTAGCTGCTGGGAATAAGACTGTGAGCAAAACCAGAGGTCCCCTTGGCACAATGGGGAGGGGTTGGTTTGGTCTGACTTGTCCTCCTGGGTCATGGTTGGAGTGATCTAAGCCAGACTGAGAAGGCAAAGTGAAAAACATTCTGAGTGGCATCCTGCATAGGCCAGGGAGGGATGGTGATGTGCTCAAGGTCACACAGGCCTGCAACTTGGGTCTTTCGATGCTGATTTCAGGGCACATTCATCTTTGCTCACTTTTTGATGCAAGGGTCAGTCGGTGGAGGGGCCTGAGGTGAGGGGGTCCTAAGTGTGATGTGGGTGTTTGTGAAGACGTGCATGCATGTAGGGCCGGGCCAGGGAGCTGGGCGTGTGGGAGGACGGAGACCACTCGGAGGAGGGGATTGTTCATGAGGAAGGTGAAGGCAGAAAACACTGAGAATCAGCCATAGGGGGCCAGTTTCAGGCTTCAGTTTCCAGCTCCTGGCTTCTCTGCACCTACAGTACTGTTGGCCCACTGATCTGGCAGCCAGGCTGCACATTTAGGACCTGAACTCCAGGTGTGCATGGTGAGAGGAGGTGGGAGTGAAGAACAGTGGTGTTGGGTGTGGGGACCAGCATGGGACTAGAAGTGGCCCTGGGCTCTTGTCCTAGCACTCAGAAAAAAAACCCTTCCCCTGTCACACCCCAGTCCACTCACTGAATGCAAACTGAGGGATGGCTCAGAGGTTTTCAGTCTGAATCACCCAGAGATGGGGTGCCAGGGACCTGGAATGGGATTCAAGGACATGCCTGGCTAACAAGTGCCCTCATGTGGCCCTGGGGCATCCCCAGTCCTGGGCTACACTTGGACCAACAGCAGGCTTGGTCATCTCTGGGGTTCCTCACAGTGTTTCCCTGGAAAAGCCAGTATCCTTGGGTCAAGTTGAGGGGAGGCCACCATCTTGCAGGAGCCCCTGCCTCTTGGTGTGAGGTGGACCAGCAGGAGAAGGGGCTGGGCTGCCCTCTTTGGCCCGGCAGGACACCTGCCTCCAGGGAACCAGTAGTCCAGCTTTGGGGAGCTGAGCTGAAGCAGCAGAACCTCTGTGCTGTCTGTTCAGGTCTCCGAGGTCATATAGACCTCCATCTCCCCTTCCCCGGGCTGGCCTGGCCTGGACACTTCAAATGCCAAATAGGCCAAAGCTCATTTGAATATACTTGTACGCCAGAGAGCAGAGTTCAGGGCCTGAGCCCTGGAAGCGCTTGGCATTTTCCCAAATTCCAGGTCAACAAGTTGAAGAGACCTAATAGGAGTTCAAGGGGCTAGCCAGAGACCACAGGGCCCAGTTCCTCTCTGGGAAATCATGTGCTCACCCATTTATAGCTCTGAATCTCCATTTGTCCTGCTCTGAATGGGTCATCAAAAGCTCTATCTGTCCAAGGTTCCTTAGTCTGTAAAACTGTCCCCATCCCCTCAGCCAAAATTACCTGTTTTTTTTTTTTTCCTACAACTTTGCTAGCTGTTTCAGTGCCCATCTCCTACCGCAGTTGGAAGTAGGGACTGTCCCATTTTTATTTTCCTGGGAGCCTGACACACAGCAGGTGTTCATCAAACTGAACACAGAATTGAATGAGGCAAGGGGGTTAGTCTTCCAGTTCAAAAAGTGAACAAATTATTGTGGTTCATTATTATTTTACATAAACCACAGATCTAATGTTATAGGTTGCCAGAGTTTATTAAAATAGTCATTTTGCAAATAATATGCTACATTTCCTGGCAATGGTAACTACTCGTAAATTAGTACCAGGGGATAGCTAAAGGAGCCCCAAAGATGAACTGCACAAAGCAGGAATGGCAAGTGACAACACTTAACATCTATTTTTTTCTTTTGTCAGCTTCAAATTGAGTGAATAGTGTTCTACCTTATAAAACAAAAAAGCATGGGGAAGGGATTTTTCCCAGGAAGACACACGTCCACAAGAGCTGCACGCACAGCTGGTAATGATGATCGAAGCACAACCTAAGAGTCAGGGGGTTCCTCCTGACTTGATGGACTCATATTTATCCCACAAAAGACAGAGACAATCAGGATCCTTGGTGCAGGGGTGCCGGTGGACAGGCAAAAATAATTCCCAGCTAGGTCTGCGGTGGCCCCCGGTGGTGACACCAAGTTCTGCAGGTTAACGGTAGGGAGAGGAGGGGGCATCTGCAGCCCACACTAAAATGACTTTCTCTCAGAAAAAGCACTATTTATGGAAATAATGATGGGGAAAAAATGCAACATTCAGGACGATGCTTGTTCTTGGGTCCATCTTACAGGCTCTGGGCAGCTTCTTCTGTGAGAAGTGGATGAAAATGAGAGGAGGTGCTGGCATGGTCTAGGACTTGGGGGGCTGCCAAGGCCTGGTAACCAGTTTCCAGGAGAGGGATGTAAAGGTGAAATCTTTAACCCAAAAGTGGGGGTAAGGGGTTTGTGGATAAGAGTAAGCAATGGCCCTGAGACATTTATGACCAAAATGTGGGGACACTGTGGCAGAAGGAAACCCTGAAGCTCAATGCCCGAGTCACACTTCGGGGACATCCTGCCCCATGGCTCCCCGTGATCCACTCACCTTAACTACTGAACTGCAGCAAAGGGCGGAAGGACCGCTAGTCTACTTCACAGAGCCTCAGTTCTGTCACCTGTAAGAGGTGTGCCTCAGTCCTTTCTACCCATAGGCTTGTTGTGAGGACCAAGTAAAATCACGGCAGGGCCAACAGGTACTTCTCCTGAGACCAGAGCAAATAGTCCCTCATTCTGACTACAAAACAGGTAACGGTCTGCTTTCTGGTGTAGAAAACAGAGGTGCTATGCAGTTACTCCTAGAACTGAAAGGGGCATGAGTTCCATTTCCCCCGATTTTTAGTATTTTTTAGTTTTATAATTTGTCCTCAGGGCCTTGCTTAAGTACCATTTCATCAGGACCTGAGAAAAATCTAGTACTCAAAAATGTTTATAGCAAGATGATACTTTTCATAATGTTTCCATGACATGTGGGCTGACTGTGAATGTCCTTTTTCCCCCTCTGGTTAGAAACACATGAAAATCCAATTAAGTGACACAGTTTGTTTTGCAAGTTAAGTTCATGTGTAAGGCAGGTTTGGCATTGTTTATGGAAATGAAAAGTCATAGCCCTGTTTTGATTCCTTACAGGAGTCACACGCTGGAAAATGAACGAAGGGAGAATGTGGGTGACTTGGCCAGGAAGCAGAAACATAGCACCACATGAACGCCATGTGCCTGTGACCTAAGACCAACCTTAGGGGGAAGGCCTCTTAACTCTGAGTGACTCTGCCTTAAACCAAGCTGACAATAAGAAAATTCCAAAGAAACAGCCCCTTAATCCCAAACTGATGTGGATTTCAGTGACAATAAAGGGGCCACACCAAGGCCCTGCCTCTCCACTGCTGCAGCAGACGCCCTGCGAGCAGGCGTGCCCTGGCCTCCCCAGACAGCAGGGAAGGCGAACCCCCTCCTCACACACCCAGACATGCTGCTCGTTATTCACAAGAACAATCCGCTGACTATACCCACTGACTCCCAGTGCTATCTGTGGCATTCTCCCTACTGTCACATCTGAAATCTCTCCCATGAGAGAAGCAATTCTCCAATTATCCCACCACCTCATGTGTCTGCTTCCTGATCAAGTTCCTTAACCAAGTCACCATGTGGACTATCAACATTCTCATTTTTAACCTGAAATTCTATAAGCACAGAAACCCTATGATCCCAAAATTGTACTTCTAGATATTCATCCAAGAGAAGTGCAGTTGTAGAGTTGTCCATGAATGTCCATAGCAGCTTTATTCATAATACCTTGTCAATTCTCTCTAAATACTGAAATTAATTTACTTCAAAAACCAGAATTTACTTTCTTCTTGAACTGTCTGTATGATTCCCTATTGGCAGAGTGTCTGAGATGCTCCTTGGGCCAGGTATAATGTTCACAAAAGTCCAGGAAGCCTAAAGCACTGTCCTGGCCCAGGTTCACTGCAGACATGAGCAAGTTGACCAGCTGTTGCAAGAGCCTCTCCAGAAAGCTCAATTTATCTTGTGTTTTCCACTCAACACATCTTATGTGTTTAGTGCAGTCATTATGGAAAACAGTGTGGAGATTCCTTAAAAAACTAAAAATAGACTTACCATATGATCCAGCAATCCCACTCCTGGGCATATATCTGGAGAACACTAATTCAAAAAGATAGATGGACCCCAATGTTCATAGCAGCACTACTTACAATAGCCAAGACATGGAAACAATGTAAATATCCAGTGATAGATGATTGGATAAAGAAGTTGTGATACTCAGCCATAAAAATGAATAAAACAATGCCATTTGCAGCAACATGGATGGACTTGGAGACTGTCATACTAAGTGAAGAAAGCCAGAAAGAGAAAGAAAAATACCGTATGATATCTATATGGAATCAAAAACAATGGCACAAATGACTTATTTACAAAACAGAAACAGACTCACAGACAAGAAAATCAACTTGTGATTACTAGGGGGGAAGGGAGGGATGGAGGGATAAACTGGGAGTTCGAGATTCGCAGATAGTACTACATATAAAATAGATAAACAGCAAGGTCCTACTGTATAGCCCAGGGAAATGTATTCAATACCTTGTAATGGCCTATAATGAAAAAATATGAAAAGGAATATATAGAGAGAATACATATATGTATAACTGAATCACTATTCTGTACACCAAAACTTAACACACTGTAAACCAACTATGCTTCAATTTAAAAAATTAGTATCAGAGAAATGCAAATCAAAACTACAATGAGGTATCACCTCACACCAGTCAGAATGGCCATCATTCCTAAGCCCACAAATGATAAACGCCGGAAAGGCTGTGGAGAAAAGGAAACTCTCCTACACTGTTGGCGGGAATGTGTTTGGTGCAGCTGTTATGGAAAACAGTATGGAGATTCCTCAAAAACTAAAAACAGACTTACCATATGATCCAGCAATTCCACTCCCAGGCACATATCCAGAGAAAACCTTAATTCAAAAAGACACATGCACCCCAGTGTTCATAGCAGCATGATTTACAATGGCCAAGACATGGAAACAACCTAAATGTCCATTGACAGATGACTGGATAAAGAAGTTGTGGTATATTTATACAACAGAATACTACTCAGGCATGAAAAATAATAAAATAATGCCATTTGCAGCAACATGGATGACCCTGGAGAATGTCATTCTAAGTGAAGTAAGCCAGAAAGAGAAAAAAAATACCATATGATATCACTTATATGTAGAATCTAAAAAAAAAAAAAAAAAAAGACAAACTTATTTACAAAACAGAAACAGACTCACAGACATAGAAAACAAACTTATGGTTACCGGGGGAAGGGGTTGGGAAGGGATAAATTGGGAGTTCGAGATTTGCAGATACTAATACATGTAAAATAGATAAACAACAAGTTCATACTGTATAGCACTGGGAACTATATTCAATATCTTGTAGAAACTTATGGTGAAGAAGAATATGAAAACAAATATATGTACATTCCTATATGACTGAAGTATTGTGCTGTACACCAGAAATTGACACAACATTGTAAACTGACTATACTTCAATGAAAATATATTTAGAATTTTTTTAAATAAAATAATAAAAGCACAGGCACACACAAAAAATTTTCTGTGTTTAGTATCAACATCTGGCTCATCAGTGCCCAGTTGCTGAGGGGCACCGCACCCAGCTCAGCAGCATCACACACACCTCTTGAACTTTATGATGTATCAAGACAGAGGGTTATATTATATCCATTTTGCAGGTAAGAACACCAGTCCCCACAAAGGTGGAGTAATATGCCCAAGGCCACACAGCTGCTGAATCTTGAGCTGGGATTGAACCTCCCAGGCGGAATGAACTACTAAGGATGATCTCTGAGCCACACCAAATGGAAGCATGAAGCCCTCCTCCCAGGAGGGTATACATACTGACTGCCGCTCGGTCAGCTCGGCCAGGCTGTATTTCCTGTCCTGCAGCGTGTGCTCCACACCAGGCCTCCACACACAGGGATGGCCTCACCCACCAGCTGGCACTGATGCCCTCCCGGGATGCCCAGACTAAGAGCTGGGGTCTAAAAGCCTTGAGTTCTAACATTTCCACATACTAATTCCTCACAATAGCCCTATGCAGTGGGTTCCGTTAGCATGCCCCACCCCCTTTAACAGGCAGTAAACAGAGACATAAAGGGGCAAAGAAACCTCCCCTCATCTCCAGCTAGTAAGTGGTAAAATCAGATCTAACATCCAGGTCTTTTTCTGACTCCAGATCTAAGCCCTCATCTCTGTCTTCTCAGATGTTAAAGAAATAAGCCATGGGGAAATGCTGGTGTAAGAAATTAAGGTCTTAGTTCCTTTGCAGTAAAATACACATTTCTGGGTTCAGTGGCAAAGTTGTGAGAGGGCTGGAGGCTGCTGAAGGTAATCCCTGAGGTCAGGCCAGAAAGAAGTAGGAAAGCAGCCAATAAGATTAAGGCCTTAATCACAGGCTTGGCTCAGAGCCTGTAGCAGAAGCTGGCTGCAGCCCTGTCCTCTGCCCCAGGGCTAAGTCATTCCCACTGGGCCAGCCCAGCCCTCTGCATCCTCACCCCGGCCTTCCGGACATGGGCACTCTTCCACAGGGAACTGCGGGGACTTCCAATCAGATTCATTTGGCCAAGAACCTGATGAGCTTAGTGAGAAACTCATTCCAAATCTAATACAAATCTTCTTGACTTACGATGGGGTTAGGTCCTGATAAACCCACGATAAGTTGAAAATATCTTAAGTGGAAAATGCATTTAATACACCTAACCTACACAGCATCACAGCTTAGCCTAGACTACCTTACCTTACACTTATATTTTCTTATAATGGGGCAAAATCATGCAATACAAAGCCGATTTTGTAACAAAGTGTTGACTATCTCACGTAATTTACTGAATACTGTATTAAAGGTGAAAAACAAATGGTTGCCTGGGCCCAGAATGGGCTGTTAAGTGTATGATGGTGCCGCTGACTGGGGCTGCACCGCCCCTGCCTGCATCACAAGGGCATATCGGGAAAAGGTCCAAATTCAAAATTCAGGGTCCTGTTTCTACTGAATACATATCATTTCCACACCATTATAAAATCAAAAAATCCTAAATTGAACCATCCCAAGTCAGGACGGTCTGTGGTTCACAGTCATCAGGAAGTGCTCCCCTGGGCTTCCAGTGCACAAAAAAGCCCTGCAGCCTCGGAACCTTCTGTCTTTACTGCTCAGGGCGCTGCCACACCCGGCCACACACCCTCTTCCTCTTGGCCAGGCGGCCAAGGCCCAGGTGAGGCGGGAGACCCCCACCCCGCCCCGCTCCCGGCCCACCACCAGCCCACTCAACGGCGGCTCCCCCCCCACCCCAAGGGCAGTTCTCTGCCTTGCCTGGGGCTAGACGCCAAGCGGGCCAGGGAAAGGCGCGCCAGAGTGAGAAGTGAAAAAGACGCAAATGGCCGCGTGGCCGAGACCGTGACGCAGCAGCACAAACCAAATTAAGGGCGTCTGGAGAAAGGCCGGGAAGAGTCCCGCCTCTCCGCAGCAGCCGCCGGGCGGCCCTTTGCGCGGAGGATGCTGACCCCTGCTGGCCGCGCTCGAGGATGCAGCGTAGCTGCTGCCTAGACTGTGACCGTTAATCACCAGCCGCCTCGCCTCAGAATTGCTGGTCCCCGCCTGGGGCAGCGGGCCTGGAGGGAAGGTGGGGGATAGGCAAGGACCAGGAGGATGCGGGTATCAGAGGCCCTGAGTTCTAGTCCTGCGCCCCACACCATCCCACAACAGTGCTGGCAGCCACCCCGTCCCGCCCCTCCTCCCCCGGCTCTCAAATGCTTTCAACTCCTCACGTTTGTTCTAGGAGGGGATAAGCAAGGATGAAGAGGTGCGAGAGCTGCAGTATAAATGGCTCTAGTGTCCCTCCAGGGCCTACCCGTGCCTCCAAAAGGCTTCCCCGCTCAGGGTCTTCCTCCGGACCAGCCAAATCCAAGTCTTGAGCTAGTGAAGCTGCGCTCATTTAGCAGATGGTTACTGACTGTGGTGGGCTGACTAATGGCTCCCCGAGATATCCAGGGCCTTATTCCTGGAACCTGTAAATGTTACCTTATAAGGCAAAAGGAACGTGGCAGGTGTGACTAAGTGTTGCGATGGGGAGATTATCCTAGATTATTCAGGTGGGTCTTAAATGTTATCACATGTATCATTGTAAGAGGGAAGGAGAGGGGTGCTTTACTACAGAAGAGAAGGAAAACCATACTACAAAGGAAGCAGAGAGAGAGAGATTTGAGATGCTAACTCAGCTCACTTTGAAGGTGGAATCGTGGGCCAAAGAATGCAAAAATGCAGCTCTAAAAACTGGAAAAGACAAGGAAATGGATTCTCCCCTGGAGGCTCTGCAGATATGTTGATTTTGGCCTTGTGAAACTCATGTCAGATTTCTGCTCTCCAGAACTCTCGGAGAATAAACGTGTGTTGTTTGAAAGCCACCAAATTTGTGGTAATTGGTGCCAGCAGCCATCAGAAATGAATACAGGACCTCCTCTCAAACTCTTGGGCTGGGCACTTGAGATAAAGCAGTTCATGAACAGGATGGGCACCCACTTCCACCCCCAGAGAAGTTTATAACCTCCCTCTCTTGGGATTTTAAAAAGCAACAACCAAAAAGTCATTTATCTTTTGTGGTGAAATCTATAACCAATCAGGACCAGGAAGACGCTCAAGATCATTAGTATGAGGGAGGGCAAGGATCATGAAAACCACAAGAAGATACCACTTCACGCCCACTAGGAGAGCTACGTTGGGAAAGGCCAACAATAATAAGCCAGGACTTGGAAGAACAAGTCCTCATTTGTTGCAGGTGAGATCGTAACATGTGTAACCACTTTGGAAAATAGTGGTCCAGGCCCAGGTAGTTAACGAATAAGCTAGCATTTTATCAAAAGCCCAAGCCAGACTTGGAACAAGATGAATCTGGTAGTATAAGGACCTGTTGCCAAATTTGCCATGTAGATCTCTCAAGAAGACTCTGCATACGCACAAAATTAACTTTGGAAAATGCCAACCATCCCTTTGTGATGCAAATCTAAATTGCCTAAGAGCTAGCAACCAAAAGCCTTCCATCTTAGGCATATCAGAAATGAATTCTTGGTCTACTTTTCTGAAGACAGAAACTGTTAAGTTTGAGACCATGCATCCAGAGAAGCACAAACGCCAGTTTGTATTCCTAACGTGGCCGACTGTAGGCTCAAAGAACTAACACTGGTTTGCATAAACTATGTAGAAATTATCTTTAGAGCAAAATCCACAGACACCAGATTCCTGAAACTTCAAGACGGCTGCCTCACAGACCCCGTTTTAACCTAGCTCTTGTCACTGCCTGCAGTGGACTGACTGCCTACGAACCCTCCAAATTCACGTTAAAATCCTAACCCCCTGTCAGCTGAGGGAGGCTGATGTGGGGTTCTAGGAGGTGAGCGGCCCAAACGAAAAAATGCATGAGGAGTTGCCATACTGCCGGACAGACTTCAGCCGGAGACACCATGGGGTTAACAACACTTTATTGCCACAGGGCGGTGCGCACCTACGATGCACCTGTCCTGCTTTTATCTGTTTTTTGTCAACACCTGCGCGGTCTGAGTTTCTTTGTTCATTAGGCTTACAGAATATCTCTAGCACATGCGTACTTCTGTTTTCTTTGTTCTAAATCTTATATAATTGACGCATGCGTGGAGCAACTATTTACTGCCTACTACAAACATCCTCTGACCGTGGCCTTGGGTCCCACGGCCTTAGCTCATCTCAAGACCAGCTCACACCCCCACCTGATGGTATTAAGTGGCAGAAATTTGGAGAAGTGATTAGGTCATAAGAGTGGTGTCCTTCCGCATGGGATTAGTTCCCTTATAAGAGAGACTCAAGAGAGACCCCTCAGCTCCTTCTGCCACGTGAGGTCACAGCAAGAAGGCAGTTGTCTAAGAACAAGCAAGTGGGCTCTCACCCGACACTGAATCTGTCGGCACCTCAGTCTCGGACTTCGCAGCCTCCAGAACCATCAGCAACCATTTTTTGCTTATAATTCACCCAGTCTATGATATTCTGTTATAACAGCCCAAATAGACTGAGACACTGCCTTATCTGGACACTTGCGAGGGCAGGGGAAGAGGGAAAAAACACGGGAAAATTACACATTGTCGGTCACAAGTAAATTTCTAACTGTAAGAAACACACACATAAAACCCCAAAGCACGACGCAACAGCACTGCAGGATCACCCCCCCCCCCCCCCCGCCAACTCTGTCGACACGTTATTGTCCATCACCACAGGGCTCCAGGGCAGTTTGACGCTGATCCATATCTGAAAACAGCCTCACTATCTAGTCCCTTTTGCCACACTATCTTCCAGGCTATTCCAAAGGCTCTTCCTCTGTCCTTTTCTCTCTCTTGCTGGTCTCCATGCCATCCTTGAACACGTCAGAGACAACCCTGCCTCAGGGCCTCAGCACCACCTGGAAGCCTCTTACCCCGATGGCTGGTTCATGTCTCTCTCCCACGTCTTCTCAGTGACGTCTTCCCTCACCACCCTTTAAAGACTATAATAACAACCGCCCGCCTCCTTTCTATCCTTCCCTGATTTTTCTCTATGGAATATATCAACTTATCAACGAGTAAACTCCATGGGTTTGTCTGTCTCCTGGCAAGAGTGTAAAGTCCATAAGAAAAGGGATATTAGTCTTTTAGGTTCACTATTGAATCCCAAGTGCCCAGGACAATACGTGATTCACAGAAGGAATATAATGAAATGTAGGACATAAATGGGTGAATTAATTGCCAACTCTTCCTTAGGCTGGGGGACAAGCATAAATTTTCCACCATGAAGACTGGGGAGGGGCCTGCTTTCCACGGTAAATGGCGGGCTGGCAGCGGGGGACCTGTAGTTCGCTCAGTCCCGGCTGAAGCAAGCCTGGCCCTCCAAGCACAGTAAGTACCGACTGCCATCAGCAGCCAAGAGACCCACCCGTACCTTTGAGGAAGGGCCACCTTTTCTCTACCTCAAGGCTTCCTAGAGCATCCCAGATGAAGGTGCTTAGCTGGTAAGACTGGGAATTAGGCCCACCTACCCTTTGAGACTGTACATGCAGCCGGAAAACGTATGTGACATTCACAGCATCTTTTCTAGGCCTGCTTTAGCAGGGAGAAAAAGAAGACACAACCTAAATACCTCTTGGTAGAGAAATGTTAGCTTTTAAAGAGTCTAAGTCTAGACAACATAGTTACAAAACTATACTGTAGACTGTTGAATTCGTTAATTAATTTCTTGTTTAAACTCAAGGCTTTTTCATTAAGTCAGAAGTCTGGGTTCGTGTCTGTATGAAAGTTTCACTCTCACACAAAAATTTAGCACAAGGAGGTGGTTTTTGTCCACACTCTTCCTGGGACATCAGTGACATTAGGGGCTCCGGCCACAGTTTATCATGTTTTATCAGGTCCTTCTCCCGTTTACTACAAGTGAGGGACATTGTGTCAAGGGCTTGGTTGACACTCTCTTTTTAACACTTTTGGGGCTTTTCCTTTTATTTGGGGTACTTGGACTATAATGCAAATGAATTAGGCTTTTTTTCCCACCAAGTGAAATAACCCACATTAACACATCTTGAATAAAATAACTAAACCTCCAGAACATATACTTTTCCATCCCGATCAGCCTGCCTTCATCATTTGGGGCTGAATAGAGTCTTCTTCCCGAGCTCTGTAAGCAAAAGTAGAGATTGTGTGCGATCACCTTTGCTCTCTCTTGCAACTGCTCAAGACTCAACACGTTCCTACTGACTGATGCCAGAGGCTGCCTTCAGCCCCGGAGCACAAGGGAATGATGCCCCGAAAAGACCCGGTGCAGCGGCATTAGGTAGATACCTGTTTCTTATCTCTGAAGGGATTGTCTTTTTCTGAACAGAATTCTTCAAGAATAAAAATGAAAGGCAACCAGTTCCAGGAAAGAAATGCTAAGTGACGATTATCAATCATTAAGTCAAGTTTTCCTGAAAAAAAGTATATTTTAAAAAAACCTCATTGTCTTCTGTTCCCACTTTTGGTTTCACTTGGCTGTTTGCAGCATCTGCTGCAGATGTCCTCTTGAGCTATGAAAGAAAAAGGGAAACTCACAACGCCACGGCCCACACCGTCCAGTGTGCACATCTATTTTTCACACGGAGTGTTCATAACTCCATTATGTGCATACGGGTTTGTAGATTTTTAAAACTTGTATTGCTCTAGTCTTTTAGGAGCTGTAAAGGAGTCAGTCATGTAGAAGGTACCATGATTTATTTGACCATATGATTTCAACATTCATATTTCTAATATAATAATATATTAGAATATTTTAGAATATAGTATTTTAGAATATAATAATATATCCTGTGAGAAATATATTGGCATATGAGTTTAATAAGGAATATCTTTCTGGGATTTCTAGAAGTTGGATATGTGGGTCTGAGAGCCATTTATTTTGGGCTTTTGATAAGTTTGTGACCCTGTTTTCCAGAAGGTACGTGGCAATTTATAACCTTAAAAGCAATGTTTTGTAACCACTAACACTTTGTAGCTTGTATTATGTACCAGGCACTGTTCTAAGCTCTTCCTATGAACTCATTTAATTGTTCTAACAATCTTAGGAGGTAGGCACTATTATTGTTCCCATTGTATAGACGAAGAGACAAAGGCACAAAACTTACACCAGATCTTTTTACAGGAAGAAAATTCGTTTGAGGAAGAGTCATTTTGTCAACTGCAGGTGAACGTTGAGGGGCTCCAGCATTGCCACAATGACTGATGTCTGTTATAGCAAAAGATTGTATACATCTGGACTCTGAGGAGATAAGGAGTGTGGGATGGGTGGTTCTTCCCCAAATCAGCTCAGCGATTTGGCAATAATGCAGTAGTTGTATTCCTAGTCAATTAGGTCTCAGTGAGTGAGAAATGTTTAGAACTAGAACCTTTGTTAAACTCCCATGTGGACTTTATAGAGCTAAGCAAACAGATTTGGAATGGAGACGTTGTCCAGAACCCTATGAGGGACTCATCTGGGACTGAGCCTAGTCACCTAAACAGTCTGACCGCCCCCATCATGCCTGTGGCCCCCGAGTCGTGTTCCCTGATCCCAGCCAGGTGGACCAGCAAGCTAGGATGTAGAGGGACGTGTCCCACCTGGGGAAGAGCCAAAGCCAGGAACAGGGGAGAAGAGGGGCGGGGGAAAGGAGAAGGATGAGGGGAGAGGGAGAAAATGAGAATGTGCAGGGGTGGGGACTCCCACCAGGGACTGCTGACCTTGACACCAGAAGGGTCAGTGGGCACACAGCTACATGGTTCAGTCCTCAGCTTACCTCCTGCTTAATTTCTCTCCCCACAGATTTTAACACTTTGGAGGAGTCCCTGCTTAAAGACTCTTTCAGTGGGGAGGGTGTAGCTCAGGGGTAGAGCGCACGCTTAGCATGCGTGAGGTCCTGGGTTTAAGCTCCGGTACCTCCATTAAATAAATAGATCAATACGACTAATTACTTCCCCCCGCCAAAAAAGAGAGAAATTAGTTTTGCTTTCCTACTTATATGAATCAAATTCCTATAGTGTTTCAAACAGACATTGATAGAGATCTTTGTAACAGATGAATTTATTTAGCTCTCAGTCTGTACTGAGGCACTGAGGTGCAATACACTCTCTATAATTAAGTTGGTTAACCCTTACAACCCTATGAGGTCATATCATTTCCATTTTACAGAGGCTAAAACAGAGAGGTTAAATGACTTACCTAAGGTCACACAGCTAGAAAACCACAGAAGCAGGATTCAAACCCAAGCTGTGTGGCCCCAAACTCTACACTTAAACCAAAACACCTTGTAAGACTGTATGTGTGCCTGACTTTCTTCAGCCTCGGCCTCAGCCACCTCACCTGTAAAATGGAGATCCTACCACCAGTTTCAGGATCCTTGAGGGATTAGCACCAGAGCGTTCGTAAGCAGCAGTGTTTCATATAGTGGAGTCTGAACTGAACTGGCCCCCATGAGGAAAGCTTTATTTCTGAGAAAAAAAAAAAAAACTGAACCAGAGAGATAACATGACAGAGTCAGAAAGGACTGGGGAGGCTGCCTTCTACAACCATTCTTCCATCCTTGGTTTGGAGGCTCAAACTTCCTTCTCCAGCTTTCTTTCATCACTTACAGTAATGAGTATGCTGTCCACAATGCAGTCCAATCTGTTGAAATACAGGGAGGTAAGTTCCTTACCAGTAAAACAAAAACTGACATCTTTTCAAATACAGCAGCTGCCAAGTTACCCCTTTCAATAAACTTCCAGACTCCCGAATCCCCTGATACCCCTTCTGGGTTCCAGCTTGACAAAGCTTGTCAAAGCTGCCTTCAAAGTATGATACTCAGAACAGAGCTGTGTCAGGCTGGGTATAACCACAGCAAAATAAAGAACACTGTCCCCTCCCTTGATCTGCATCTTTTACTTCTGTTAATGTGACCCAAATTTGCGTTCTCTAAACAGTGTTAAAATAGCCATGTCTGTGATACAAGATCTCAGCTCCTAACCCCAGTTACCCTCTATCCTTCAAAGCTGCCCCTTGATAGTGACTAAAAAGAGACTTTTGAGGAAATAAACACAGTGTTAGCTCTCCAGGCCAGAGAAGACAAATAAGGCCATGAAACCAAGTTTATGTGGCCCTCAAACCCACTAAAAGATTAAAACAATCTCAAGTCAAAGTCTCAGAGCTTTGCAGTATGAACCGTTCTGAAACCTGAAAAGACCAACTCAGGCAACTCCTATTGCTGACTTTGGGGCTGCTTGGTGTTTCCAGCTCTTCCCTCCCCAGACACCTGTAGGAAGTAGAATTGTGCTTCCTGACCCTCTGGTGTGGAGCATGCTTGTGTGACTACTTCCAGCCCATGAGTTCATTTCTGGGCCACAGCATTTAACGGCCAGTGCAAAGGCAGACCTTCCAGAGGCATCCAGAGACCGCCAGCTGGGTACCTGAGGGAGAGCTTAGTATGAGCAGAGCCCACCTGCCAAATGTGATGGACTGTAGCCTGAGAAAGAAAAACATCTTCCCTTGCTTTTAAGCCACTGAGATTGTGGTGGTGTTTGTTACCATAATATAACTCCGTGTTCTCTGACTGATATAACTCCATTATTAAATTCCTGAAAGGAATGGCATCTCCCCCTCAACATTTCATAGATATGTCTCATGCCACCTGGCATCACCTAAGAACTGACACTCATCCCAACCCTTTTTCTTCCTCACCCCCTTTTTTTTTTTTCTGATTGAGCTTACCAGCTTTATTTGAAGTGAAAATGCTTAGGATTATAGAAGCCTAGAAGTTACTGATAAACCAGCAAGAAGACCTCCTCCTTAGGTCTTAGACAACAGCAGCTGTAGCAAGAATTTGAGCTATGACCCCCTGCAGGGAGCCACTGCCCTCCAGCTTCAGAGGTGCAGGGGCCACCCAACCCAACCATGAGCCTGCAGCGGGGAAGGATGGCTGAAGGAAGGGAGAAAGATACCATCGAAAACAAACTGAGATTTTGTGCAGCCCTGGGGCTAAGTTCAAGGTCTCCTGAGGAACAGTCCTCTGCTTGGTGAAACTGGTTCATTCCAGGCAGAGCCAAACCAGGAAACGAAATTCCATAAACAGCCTCCCAGACAGGCACCTCCAGCTACGGATGTGCAGTCACTGTTCTCCTACTGGTCACGGCAGGAAGTGAATAGCATGGTCTTACTTTAAAAGTGAACAAGCTGCTGCAATTTTGCTCTTTGCTCTGTGAGTCATGGGGAAGTGACACCCTGCAGAGCAGCCGTGGACCCAGAATGTCTGAGACACAGGGCTGCCCAGCATCTGCCAGGCTTCCTTCCCATTTGCTGCATGGTCACTTCAGTGCAGGGACCTCCGTCTACCTCCCCACCTCCGCTACCACCACCACCACACACTGGGGCCCCAGGTGCACCTTCTGTTTAGAACACATATGTTTTGTCTCATGTCTGTGGAGAAAGGAGTCGGGCAGAAGGGGTGTGAAGAAAGGATAAGGAACAGGAGACTCGGCGAGTGAGTCACTGAGAGGCGGCACTAATCGGCCCCAAAGAAGACATAAGACTCACCTTAGGCTGTTCTTAAGGAACAAAGCTACTGACTTCCCAGGAGGCTCTCCATTCATATGTCACCACCTCCAGAAGCTTCCCTCCTGCTCCTCCCGTAACTCCTCTTTCCTCTGGTCGCGCTTGGAGCCCCAGTCCTGGGGCTGACAGCAGTTACACATGGCATTTGTCTTGCTGCATGTGGCCATCCGTGGCTCTCTCGCGCACCCTTCTATCAACTTCCCATGGCAGAGACCAGCCGTCCACCAGTGCCTACCACCCTGTGGCAGCCTCAAAGGCCGCTGGGTGGAGTGTGAAGGTTCGGTGTTGATGGCCTCTGTGCCAGGATACAGAAGCAGAGATCTCTGGGACCCAACGTGTGCTTGTTTCCCACCCTGACCCAGACCTGGGAAGCAGAATATCCAATCCATGCTTTATCAGCAAGAAAGGAAATAGTGGCACTTGGAACAGATGGAAAGGCCTTGGAGAGGCTCTTCCTGGGCCCTGGCTGTTCTGCTGCAGAGCCTTCAGCAGGGGGTGGAATGTGAGTCACTGTCCCCCACGGGCCTTCCTCACCCTGCCCCCCTCAGGCCCCTGGAGCCTCTCACCGTGGTCTCCATTCTTGGAGACCAGCTCTACAATCCTGACACCAGGCAGCCTGGAGAGAACTGGCGAGGCCCAACATCTAGGCTCTGTGACAGCCCATCTCCACCCTCCAGTGTGCAAGGCCCGGGCACCCCAGAAAGGAAGGAATCCCAGGCACTGACGTAGTGCCAAATCAGAGGAAGCTGGCCACAGCCTTTACTCCGTAAAGAGACAGAGTTCCTCAATTCTCCTGCAGAAGTTAGAGCTGCCAAGTTTAACCAGACATGAGCAGGAAAGAAAATGTGAGAGTGACTCCCCTGGCTCTCAGGGGACTAGGAGCTCTGAGACTCTCCCACTGCAGAACCGCATGGTGACTGCAGCACATGTTTGCAAGGACAAAGTGGCTGTGCACCCCTCCCCCTCCAAAGAAAACCAAGATGGAGTGACAACAGTGAAATCTGCCAGTGGCTAGTTGACCCAGGGTGGCCACTAAGGCCTGGCAGCAGGGAAATGGGGACATGAGTCTGCGACGCCTGTTCTGAGAGCCCTGGATCGGTTACTGTGCTGCGGAGTTGGTGGGTGCTGGGCTATCAGTAAAAGCACACCCTCTTTAAAGGAAAGCATGCCCAGTTGAGGCTTGGAGCAGGGATCCACCAGCTACAGCTGGCAGGACACAACCAGCTGCTGCCTGTTTCTGCTAGTAAAGTTTTATTTAAATACATCCCTTTATATGAATGCTGGAAATATTCTAGAATCTGTCCTGCCCAATACAGTAGCCACTAGCCACCTGTGGCTATTGAGAACATAAAATGTGGCTCGTGTGTCTGAGAACTAAACTTCTAACTTCACGTTTTAATTAATTTTAAGTAGCTACATGTGGCTAGTGGTTATCATAATAGACAATGCAGCAGAAATTAAGATCAAGCACTTTGAGTAGAAGACAACAAAAAACCAATCTACACCCAGAGAACGATTGGAATTATCAGATAAGCATAGTCATGTGGGGAAATGGCTAAAGAAATAACATAATCAAAGCAAAAACACTATTAGGAATAAACAGGCAGATTAAAAAGTAAGTGACTTTCTAGAAATGAAGAACTGAAGTAAAACTCCACAGCTACTGATGCATTTCAAGTAAATTGCAGATATCAAAAAATAAGATGAATAGGTAGATAGAAAAGTAGATATGATAGAGTGGAGTAAAATGTCAATAATAGAATATAGGTAGTAGGTATATGGATACTTACTGTAAACATCTTTTAATAGTTCTTTTGGTCATATGTTTGAAAATTTAAAATAATAAGTGTCAGGAAAAAATAACCAAGTAAATCTTCTATGATGTAGCACAGAGACAGGGAGATGAAAACGTGAGAGAAGTGAAGAGATTTGGAGGATTGAATAAGAGATTTAGAGGGCTGAGTAAGAAAGTCTTAGCTGTCTAACTGGAGTCCCAGAAAAAAAGAGAGGAAAAGAAATTATCTGAGGAAGAAATGGCTGCAAGTTTTCTTGAACAGATGGAAAACTGCATCCACAGATCCAAGATGTACAAAGTAGTATTAACGGTGGCTGTAAAAACTCTGCCACTCCACCCACTGAAAGGTGGAGTCTGCTTCCTCTCCCTTTGCAGCTGCACTGGCTTCAGCAACTGACCTGATCACTAGGCCACAGTGGAAGTCACACTGCGTGGCGCCTGAGGCTACATCAAGCCCGTCAGCTTCCATCTTGGTCCCTTGGAAAGCTGTTCTGGGGAAAGCCAGCCACCCTGTAATCTGACTAAATCTGACAAAACAGCTCTCAAAATTATATAAAGAGGGAGACATCTGAGGCCAGCCCTGCAGCTGTCCCCACCAACTTTCATGCTATAAATGCATTCAAGCAAAACCACCTTGGACCCTCCAGACCAGCTCAAATTTCAGCTAAGCATCATCAAGAAACTCCAGGCCATCCCACGTGCAGCGGGTGACTACCCCAGTTAAGATCTGCCTAAATTTCTGACCCACGAAAGTAGGATGAAAAAAATGGTTGTTTCTTTAAGCTACTAAACTTTGGGGCAGTTGGTTATGCAACAAAACCAGGAGACTAATTCAGAAGCAAAAGGACACAGAGAACCATCCAACCTTCTTCCTTCAAGTAGCCTTGCTACTTCTGTAGTCTTTCTGCTGTAGGATGTAGGTGGAAGCAAGTTCCCACTCTAACTCAAGAAGTGAGGACCAGCCGTTGCCCCACTAGGAACTGCTTCCTTGGGCTCAGGCCAGGAAGTACTCACTAATCTTCAAGATGCTAGCTCTGCTCCAGCCAGACTTGGAGAGGGAGCTGGGAAAGCCATTGAGCTCTGCAGAAGGCTCCGTGTTAGTCTGTGGAAAGCTTGGATCTTGCCTCGAGAGGGCACAGCAGAGAGACCAGCAGCCACTCTGGTCGTTCCTTGACTGGACAAGCCCTGGAATGTGGCTGGACTTAGGGAGCCAAGAGAGGGGTCCCTGTCTGGGACCTCCCCTCCAGTCTCAGACAGGGCATCCAAAGGCAACTGTCAACATGACACCAGCCATGAAGCTAGTGTAGACATCCCCATGGACCCCTTTGGTATCCCAGGACCTCTGTGGTAGGCTGAGGGTGGGGATACCAGGGAGGGTTGGGGAACACACTCAAGGGCAGTTGTGTCTAGAGGAACTTGGTGGGTGGCCACTGTCAGCATCGCTTTGGCCAGGCTCCCCATTGGTTCTGTGGCCAGCCCCTCTGGACGCCAGGAAGTGTGTCTCTTTCTGTAAGATGCCCATGATACCATGAAGAGACACTCTCAGGTCTCTGGGGCAGGCTGTCTGTCCTGGCTCTGGAAGGAGTGAGGTCAAGGCCATCCAAGGACAAGCCATGCCTGTGCCTCAGAGGGAACCACTTGAAGGCCATGGAGAGAGTGGGTGGTGTCAACACATCACTATCCGGAGATGCAGCCAGCAAGGTGACTCCTGCCTCCCTGGAGATGAGCCCAGAACTTAGCCAAGCAAAAAGACCTCGAAGCAGAAGTTGGGAGCAGCAAGAATCCCCCAAAGCAAGTCAGCCAGAGAGCTCTCAGCTGAAGGCACAGGAGAAGAGGACTGGAGAGAGGAGAGAGCTGTGAGATGACAGGGACAGGATATGGCCTGCCCTCCAGGGACAGTGGCGCCTCCTCCAGGAAAGCTCTCCACCACCTGCAAAGGGCTAGGAGAAAGTGGCACCCCTTCCTGGGTGGAGTCCTTTCCCATGATCCCAAATCTGAGTGATTAGCTGATCTGGTGAGTCCGGGGGTGGGCCCTGTGGCTGGCCCATCCTCTGAAGTGCCTGCCAGCCTTCCTCATTCTACAAGTAAGGACCGAACTGCCCGGTGAGTGGCTTGCTATAGGATTCACAGCACAGGAAGGGGCCTCTGCATTGGCTGAGGGCCAGGCAAGGATGCTTTGTTCTGGGGTCTCTGGCCACTTCAGATCAAAGACTGCTGTTTCCACTGGGGCTGGAGAAGAGGCTGTTTTTCAAAGGTCCTTCACACTTACCTATAGTGATTTGGTGGCCAGGATGCCGTCTCCCACAGAATGGGTGAGTAACAAGAAGGAGCTTGGCTAAACCAGATGGGGCACAGAAGTTCTGGAAACGCTGTTTCTTTTCTGTTTGAGTCTCTGGTCCAGGGGAGCTAACAGTGGGTTTGCAGGAAGGTCTTAGAAACGGGCTGGGAGACTGTGTAACCTGAGGCTTCATGAACTTTTTCCGTAAATCTGCTCTGCAATCACGGAAGACATAACACTTCCCTCTGAAAGGCTTGCATCTCCCACCTCGAGCATAGTTCCGAGACAGCAGGAGCCCATGCACAGCCAGCGCTTGCAGGGCACAGACGGGCACCCTTTTCTTTCAACAGTGTGGACCATGCCACATTCTACCACAGGGGAGATCCTCGAGATGCAGTCTGATCCAGGTTTGCCCCACAGTCATCCCTTCCTGTGACCATAAACCCGTTGACATGGACAACAGTCCAGCTCTGGGGGCCAGCCCAGATGGTCCAGCTGCACCAGATGTTCTGAGGAAACTGACTTGGCATCATCGGGATGGAGAATTCACCCATCTTATCTTTCAGGACCACATAGCAGCATTTCATGGGGACGTAGATTTCTGTCCAAAAAGGTCTGAGTCCTGCAGGAGAAAAAACACAGTGGAAATATTGGGAAGAAACCCTGTTCAGATGAGTGCTCTGAAGAGCAAAACTCCTATTTTTCTTTTTCACATCTTTCCTGTGCCCGGCCCAGGAGACTAGCGCCTTCAAGTTGTTGAGGGGAAAGTGTGAAGAGAGCTTGTTGAAGAAATAAGAGCAAAAAGGCAGCCCATCCAAGTTGTAGGAGATGGTGCTCCCTTCATCTGGCATTTAGGACTGATTCCCTCAAAGGGGAGGGACATAGGTGGATGAGGGGTGGGGCCTGAAGTCCCTCACAGAGGAAAACCATCTTCATAGGAGACGTAGTAAAGTCAGCTCTGGCCCCAGCTGAGAACAGGCAGGTGAGGACAACAACACTCAGCAGGAAGACCACGGTGAGAAGTTGTAAAGACTACCCCCAGCTCAGCCATTTGCCACCTGTCATATTGTGATTTATGATTATGTATTTGGTCTTCCCTGCTCCTGGCAGAGCTCCTAAAACTCTGGAATTTCCTAAACGAAGAGATTAATACATGTGTCTTTTATGTTAATGAGGTGACTTTTGGATCCCTAGGTCACCTTCAGATGGGAGCTGGTTTCTAGGGAAACCAACCAGGCAATGAGAGGGTTAGTACTTTCAGTCCCACCACAGCACCTCGGAGGAGGAAAGAGGGACTGGAAGTTGATTTCAATCACCAACAGCTGATGACTTAATCAGTCATGGAAAGAAGCCTCTGTGAACACCCAGAAGGATGCAGAGAGCTTCCAGGTAGCAAACGCATGGAGGTGCGGGGAAAGGGGTACCCTCTGAGAGCTGGAAGCTCTGTGCCCCTTTCCCTATGCCTTGCGCTATGCATCTCTTCTTCCTGGCTTTTCCTGGGTTATGTATAACCACTAATCTAATAAGTAAGCCATCTTCCTGGGTTCTGTAACCCATTCCAGAAAATTAATGAAACCTAAGGGCGGGGTCATGGGAACCTCTGATTTACAGCCAGCATCATAAGCACAAGTAACAACCTGACCTTGTGACTGACATCTGAAGTGAGGGCAGTCTGTGGGACTGAGCCCTTAACCAGTGGGATCTGACACTATCCCCAGGTAGATAGTTACAAAATTGAGTTGAATTGTGGGACACCTAGCTGGTGGTGAATTGCTTGGTGGTAAAACACACACACACACACACACACAACACAAACACACACACACACAACACAAACACACACACACACACACACACACGACCATCCAAAGCTCCCCAGCAGGTAGAAAGATCTCTGAAGGAGTAGCTATTATCAGGCAAGTAGCTTCACTCCCTGAATCTCAGTTTCCTTATCTTGAAGACTGCCATTTCTATTTCAAAGGGTTTTAGCCAAGGTTTAATCCATAGCATGCTTTTCATGTTCTTCCAACTGTTTTTATTCTATTGGGAGCGGATGGGGTTGGGGGATTCAGAGAAGCTTAGACACAGCCCTTGAGAACACACTTCTGTGATGGGCAAAATAATGACACTTACAAGGAGAAAAGCATACGAGACAGCCTCTGATGGCCTACGAGGAGCTTAGAGGAAGGGAGAGAGCCTCCAGGTGGTCCCCACGTGCTCTGTGGGTGTGGAACTAAACAAAAAGGCAGGCTCCAGTCGCCTAAACTCAGAAGCCACTGAGCCAACTCCTACCAACCCCAAAGGAATCCCCCTGCGTGGCCTTTTGACTTCTACTTCGGCTCAGCTCCTCCCTAGAATTCACCTACTTTTCCTTCCCCTCTCTGTAATCACATCTCTCACCTGGATTATTCCAGTACCTTCCTAACTCACTTCTCTGCTTCTTCTCTTATGGAATGGTCCACTCTTCAGAGTGGTTTTGTTCAGAGAGACACCACACCGTTCACATCCTCAAAACCCCCGAGTGGCCTGCCCTCGCTCAGGGAAACCCTGACACCTGAACACCCGTTGCCTCCCAGGCCTGCATCCCTTCACCTCACACTGGCTTCCCTTCTGTTCTTAGAACATTCTGTTCCCACCTCAGGGGCCTGGCACTTCTGTTCCCCGTCCCTGGGGCACTCCCCTTTAAGTTCCCATGGCTTTCTCCCTCATTTCAACCAGGTTTCTGCTCGAATATCACCTAAGAGAAAGCTTCTCTAACCACAGTCCAAAAAAGACCACTTCTCATCACTAACATTTTTCTTCCCCAAACCTGGAACTACTAGATATTTTCATGTTTAATCAATGGATCATGCCCCGACTGGAACATAAGCTGCACGGACGAACCTACTTTGGTTTGTTGGCTGCTGCATTCCCTCCGCTTAGAACAGAAAGGTGCCCAGCAATGGCGGCTGTTCATCAAACATTGGCTGAACATGTGAATAAGACTGTCAACTATTCAACACGGTGTCACTTGGACAGGACAAGAGGTCCGTAATCATAAAACCATAGACCAGTGGGAGAGCAGTGACACATCCCAGAATAAGCATGTCCCTTGTCCCTGACTATAATAACCAGAGTCCACTTGGCAGATAAGGGTGCAGAGTAGGACAGTGGCCCTCAAACGAGTGAGCTCGTTTGCAGGAGGGCTTGGAAAGCCTGAGATTACTGGACCCCGCAGTCCAGAGTTTGATTCAGGAGGTTGGGGCCTGAGAGTTTGCATGTCTAACAAGTCCCCAGGTGATGCTAATGATCCTGGTCTGGGGCCCTCACTGTGAGAACTATTAAAAGAAATGAAAATTGTTTCCTTTTCTGCCCAGAGAAGCCCAGGGTGAGACTTATTTCAAGAAAGCCACTATGCCTGCCCGACCTTACACCACGTGGATCCTAACAGCTGATCTTTGTTCACCATTTTGCCATCTTCTCTTTTAACATCTTCACTCACCTTTGCTGAAGGGGCCCCTCCCCGATCCTCTTAGCTAAGTTCTTCCAAACTCAAGTCTCACCTCCTCTGTGGAGCCTTCCGTGACTGCACCGGCCCATGATGCCCTCCCCCTTCTTTGCGCCTGTGGAAATGCTCTCTCGGTTTAGGTGCCAGATCATTTTTCTCATCATTCGTTTTCCTCATACATCCCATGCTTGTCTCACCTCATCTCAGACCAGAAGCAGAAGCAAGTCCAAGTTGTGACCATCTACTCTGAGGGCTCAGAACCATGGCAGGAACAAGGTCCCACACAGCCTGCTGCTACATGCCCCTACCACCCAGAGATGAGACCCAGGCTTGGGAACTCCCCACCCATGGAGCAGCCCTCACGGGTATCTAGTGAGCACCAGGACGTGACTTCATCTGGGTCATTAGGGTCCCCAGGACAGCCGAAGACAGAAGGAAATGACAGCAGAAAATTCACTCTTCACCCAGAAACTTCTAAATTCAGGCCGGCCAGAAATACACCACCCAGAAACATACCAGGAGTAGCATGCTCTTTTGTCCTGTCTCCTGGGGCCAACACAACAGACGTCAAAGGCAGAGAGTGTATCAGAAGCCATGCAGATGGGGTTTAACCGGACGGAGACACCTGGTGGCCAGCAGGTGTTCCGTGGTTCTCGGTGTTGATGGCTACACATTACAGTCACCTGGGAAGCGTGTGCACGTCCAGATACCCAGGCCCCACTCAAAACCAATTAAGTCAGAATCTCTGGGGGTGGGACCCAGGGCTTGGTATTTTTTAAGCTCCCCAGGTAACTCCCATGTTCAGCCAAAATTGAGCAAAGCTGTTATATTCTCTCCTAACTCAGGAATGTCAGCGTAGACATGGCACATTCTCCATCTTACTGGAGTCATTCATTTGGGCCCTTAGGATGGTCCTGGTGCTTGGCAGTCACGTGTTGCTCAGTTCTGAGGCATGACTCTGCACAGGGACAAGGAACACTTAAGTAGAGATCAAATACCAGGCTTCTTGCCACGTCTGACCTCAGGATTGTATTGTTGTACCAAAGGGTATCAGTTTTGAGTTTCTAGTAAGGCCAAGAGCCGCGCCCCCGGCCCTAACGCTAAAGCCAGTGTTTGGTTACAAGCAATGCTGCGCAGAGGCTGGTGGAGGCTTCTTTACGGAAGAAACAACCAGCCTCAGCTGCCTGCAGCAGGCTTGGCCCCAGGGCTGACTCTGATCTTACTTCCTCTGCATTTCCCGGAGTTTTGGAGACATCAGAGTGAGAGGATTTGTCCTGGTCTTAGGGGTCATGATTTGATGACTACCTGGCTCATTTTCTCAAAGCCAAAGTCCCCCAGTATTGATGACAACATAGACTTATACCCATTCTGTGAACATACCTGACTCATCTGTGTCCCAGTGTCATCCACCTCTTGAAGAGCTTTTGCGCCTGGGTCCCTATTGTTTCTTGGCCTGAGGTGTGGGCCCAGCTCCCCCACAGATGACAGGTGTCCTGAGGTCAGTGGCTAAGCCTTACTGGGCAGTCATAACCACGCAGGGTCTCCGGGGCCGTTGATGGGTTGGCAGAAGTATCTGAAGAGGAAGGCTGTTCTTCCCCCTGCAGGGCTCTGTTGAGAACCCAGGATTAAGGGCACGGGCGTGGCCACAGTGAGAGCGCAGCTTGCGTGGACATCACAAGCGCCACTCACTGATGTCCAGGGGCCTGAAGTCTGGCAGGAGATGTGCTCCTTGTAGGACAGGAAGCACTTGTTTTCCAGAGGTCTTTTCTCACCCCCTTACTCCCTCCTCACCTTCCCCATTGATTTATCTAGCAAGTGGCCCCAGAAACTTAACCTCCTGCTTCACCCCCTTGTCCCAGGCTCCCAAAGGGGCTCTGAACAAGATGCTGACATGCAGTATGGGGTTGGGGGTGAGGCTTCCCCCTCATCCCTCACAGGGCACAGCCATTGCACCCACTCCTGGATGGACCCCTCAACCCCGGGCTCCCTGACAGCAAAAGGGTGGCAGGCCAGGCTCCCCCTGCATGAAGAGCTGGGGAGCCCCGACATGCTCACCACCTCCCAGGGCCTGAGGGCAAGGCCCAGCTGGGCCTGAGAACTGACTGTGGACATGAGCCCAGGCCTGGCTCCTGGGAGCTAAAATTCCAGCCCTCAGGCAAGAGACAGAGACTTAGAGGAAGAAAGGCTGAGTGGGGGCCAGGGGCCCAATTCTGACAAGGCGGCCTTCCCTTCCAGGTAGGAGGGGTCTGGAGCCAGACAAAGCCTCCACTGACTCCTTGATTTTGGCAGGCCTGGCCTGGGGGGTGATTCACTAATGAGGCACCTGTTCTGCATCATCCAACAAAGGGCAGGATGCCCCATCACAGCTTGGGTGTAATCAGTGCAGGGGAACGAACATCAAGAACTCCTAGGGGGAACAGGCATTTTTCCAAAGACACCCAGATGGCCAACAGGCACAAGAAAAGATGTTCAACTTCACTAATCACCAGGGAAATGCAAGTCAAAAACGCAACGAACTATTATCTCACACCTGTCAGAACGTGTTCTCAAAAAAGAAATAACAGATGTTACTGATGATGTGGAGAAAGGCAACCCTCGTGTGCTGTTGGTGGGAATATAAACTGGTGCAGCCACTATGGAAAACAGTACCACAGTTCCTCAAAAAATTAAACATAGAACTACCATATGATCCAACAATTCCACTCCTGAGCATTTATCCAAAGAAAACAAAAACACTAATACGAACAGATATATGTACCCCTATGTTCACAGCAGCATTATTTATAATAGCCAAGATATGGAAGCAGCCTAAATGCCCATCAACAGATGAATGGATAAAGATGTGATTACTGATATATATATATATACATATATCTCCATTTTATATATATAATATATAATAGAATACTAGTCAGCCATGAAAAAGAATGAAATTTTGCCATTTGCAACAATCTGGATGGACATTGAAGATGCTATACTAAGTGAAATAAGAGAGAAAGACAAATACTGTATATTTTCACTTATATGTGCAATCTAAAAAATAAAACAAATGAACAAATATAACAAAATAGAAACAATCTCACAGGTACACAGAACAAACTAGTGGTTACCAGAAGGAAGAGTGATAGAAGGAGGGGAAAAATAAGTGAGGAAGGATTAAGAGGTACAAACTGCTTAGGTATAAAATAAATAAGTTACAAGAGTGTAATTTACAGCACAGGGAATATAGTTGATACTTTATAATAACTTTGTATGGAATATAATCTATAAAAATATTGAATTACTAATTACCACTAATTTGTACACCTGAAACAAACATAATACTATAAGTCAATTATATTTCAATTTAAAAAATCGATTAATAAAAATCAAAAACAAACAAAAATCAGACAAGAACAAAGAACTACTACGGGTCACACCAAAGCTGATGGAGTCACTTCCTCCCACCCCCAGCCCTGCCAGCCCTCACCAGAGGCTGAAAGCAAAGGAGAGGAACCGGCAGGCTCCTCCGCACTGGTTTCTCAGGAATCTTTCCACCCAAGCCTGGGCGGGGCTAAGGCTGGGGATTCCCCTGGAGTGAAACCAAGCCGGATGTGGAGTTAGAGCCCCAGAGCCCACACTTACCTGTGGTAATATTATCTGTTCAGTGGGACTTTGGGGAACTTTGGAGGGCAGTTTTTCTACATAGAAAAGTTTGAATAAACTTTTAGTTTTTTCAAATCAACATAACATTTTAGCATTATCTATTCAAAAATATTCCTTTAGCTTTTTTTTTAAACAAAGAATTTAGTATAAAGAATTACTAACTAGGTATAAACTGATTGACTGCATCACCAATAATTATCATTCTGAGATACTCTATTGGGCAACAATTTCAGCAAGTGGAGTTTTTAAAGGTTAAGTACTGGATACTTTCAGGTGTCATTTATACATATTCCATCTTAACCATTTTTAAGCAGCACACTGTTCATTCAGCGGTGTTAAGTACATTCATAACGTTACACCACCATCCAGCCACAGAACTGAGCTCACCTTGCAAAACTGAAACTTGCTACCCATTAAACACTAACTCCCTGTTCCCCTCCCCTCAGCGTCCCTGCCAACTACCTTTCTAATTTCTGTCTCTATGAATCTGACTACTCTAAATAAGCGGAATTTTACAGTATTTTACTTTATGTGACTGACTTATAGCTTAATGTCCTCAAGGTTCATCCATGTGGTAGCCAGAATTTTATCCTTTTTCAGGCTGAATAATATCCCATTGTATGTACATACCACATTTTGTTTATCCATTCATCTGTTGAAAATCTTCCTTTAGCTTTTAAGTTCTTAAAATATTTTCAGTTCTTAAAATATTTTTCCCTATTTATAACTTTAGTAAACAAAATTATAACAAACATCTTTAAGGATTTCCTTGGCTAATATTTATTTGGTTAATATTTGGTCCCACTTATAAGTTTCATTAATTTAACACCTTCAAACATTTTAAACTACACTTATAAATTTAACATATGCAATTTTTTCTTAAATATCTCAGTTGTCTACTTAAACAAAATCTTACCAAGAACTTTAAATATGTATATAAATCTAATAAAGTTAAATGAATAAATACAGTAACATTTAAGTTTTCCTAACTTCTAAAACCATGCATAAATTTATTAAATTTTCTACTCAAAATCACAAGTCTAACTCAGATACTCAATTTTACTTTTTAAGTCTGAGTTATGTCTCACCCTTCTTCTAATAGAGCAAATTCTCTTCAACATAACAAGTACTTAAAATACCAAATATGCATAGGGTATTCTTAGAACAAAAGAATTAATCCTATAGGTTTATTTTTAAATCATTTCTATACTTGGTTATAAATCTTCCTGGGCCTAAAGAAGTTTTCCCAGAGGGTGGGATTTTCCAGACTTCCCAGAAAATAAGAATATGCACATTATACAATGCACCACATTAAATATCCATATTCCCAGGGCCTAATCCATGTCTGATGAATCAGCATTTCCAGGTAATCTGCCTGATTATAAAAGCTGCAGGTTTGTCTTACCGCAGAAGTTTGGAAACACTTTACTTAGGGCAAAATTGCTTCTCAGATATTTATAGACCAGGTTTTGGCCAGGATCTGACTAGATTCTCTCAGGGGAACTCTGAAAGGACTCCTCAACCTTCCTTTCCCCTGCAAGGTCATTGTATGTTAATGAGGGGCCTACCTTCACGAGAGGTGTGTCACGTTGCTCCAAGACTTCAAGTCAGATTACAGCCAGTGGGCTTCATCACTGGATTGGACTTTGCATTTCTCTGGCTCTCTAGATAATATAAACATCTTCTCCTCCTATCTCTAAAGAACTTTGAGTGTGATTCTTAACATATTTCTCCAGTTTCTCAGGACCCTGCATCCTTGTAGATCCTAAAATGCTGCCCCGTTGAACCCTGGTCTCTCCCTCAGCTTTGTGTGACTTCTCAGTCACAACTTCAGGGTCATTCTCCAGACAGGCCCCTAACTGGTGCCCTGATTCCAGCCCTGCCCCCTCCACGCAGCTCCTAGGTCATCTTCGCAAGATGCAATACCAGGGCACACCCTGCTAAGCCCTTCCCTTGTTAGAGCAGGCAGATAGCTAGACATGAGCAGAGACGGGGGGCACAGATGGCAGGAAACCATACATCCTGTGAACAGCGGGGATCCTTGGGCAGAGAAAAGGAGCAACCTCTGGACTGATAAGAAATCACACATTTTGAAGTGACAAGTGTCCTGAAAGGGGGGAAGGTAGGAATCTCCAGCATCCGAAGGTAACCTTTTGCCTATTATGCCCTCATTACAATAAAATCAGCCTTGCAGATTAGAAGTACCCATCATGCACTGACGCCAGAACACTTCTGATCCAGACTAAATAAGGACAAAAATCCCTCCTCCCCTCGGGAAGGTGGAGCTGCGATGAAAATCAAGGAGTAAGACCCCAAACCCTTTTCTCCCTGGTGAATATTCCACCCATTCATTTGTATACCCTGTATAACCAACTGGCCAAAGAAACTCACTGCAGCTACTCACCTGAGCCTGCTGGCTCTCCCCTTGACAACATACTATTGCTTAATAAATCCTTGCTTTACTTTCTTGACCTCCATGTCTCATCTCTGAATTTTTTCTGTGATGAAACAAAAACCTAGTCGCTGGCAACACCCTGGCTGGGCTCACGGAAACTTGCCTGCCTTTCCCCTGCATCCATCTCAGGCTGCTCCCACCTGGCCCCAGCCCCACAGAACTCCCCACAGCTCTCCAAAGGGGCCTGCTCAGTGCCACACCCTGGGCCAAGCACCTTCCGTGCTAGGCGGGGTGTGTGTGGTGTGCGTGTGTGTGTTCCATCTTAGCTATTTTTAAGCAGAATGTTGTTCATTCTGTGGCATTAAGTACATTCATAATGTTGTGCAGCCGTCACCACCATCCAACCACAGGACTCTGTTCTTCTTGCAAAACTGAAACTCTGTGCCCATTAAACACTAACTCCCCATTCCCTCCTCCCTCAGCCCCTAGCAATCACCCTTCAGCTTCCTGTCTGAGTTTGAGGACTCCAGGTGCCTCATGCAGAGGGATTATCTGAAGCCTGCTGAACCATCTCCAGCCTTGGCACTGGACGTTTCCTTTGCCTGCAATGCTCTCTCCTGACTTTCAGATTCCCACTCATCCTTTAAGATCCAGTCTAAGTGTGTCCTCCTCTGAAGTGTCCCACGACTACAAAGCCGGGTTCATTCCACACGCCCTCGCTTGGCATTCCCCACTGACCTAGCCAATCCTTCAGTCTGCACACACCTGCAGTCACTTTCTTACTTAGACAGAGCTCCGTGAGGCCAGGGGCTCTAGGTCTTTGTTCATCTCCAAGGCCTCAGCAGCGTGCAGAGCCAGCGTGCAGCGTCCCTTCCTAAGCCCCATCAGTCAAAGACAAGCATGCCCTGGGCTCCCCTGTACCATCCAGGACCTCACTACCACCCTGGGCTCAAAGCCCTTGTTTTTCATTTTATTGAGTGGGAAAAGAGCAGTTTAGCTGCTTTGCAGGATACCTGCCACAAGCCCCAGGGGCCAAGGCGGTTTCTTCCCCAACAAGTGTGACTGGTGACCTGAATGTGGCCACTGGCCAAGCTCTTTGTCCCACTGGGGAAGTGCAGATGGGTGACCATGATCAACAGATCCTGCAAGATGTCCAGCACAAATTATCTCTCGCCAGCCCGGTGGAGTGGAGAGCACGCAGGGCCCGGGTAAGTGGCTGGACGACGGCACGCATGTCTCCGAGGTGGCCGGGGGGCCAGACCCTTCCCGTAGTTGTCGCCGCTGCTGCTGCTGCTGCTACAGTTCTCCCTGTCGTGACCCTGCCCTCGTCGTGACCCTGCCCTCATTGTGACCCTGCCCTGTGGACGGCTGGCGTCAGGCTAGTGGCTGAGCCATGTGTGATGCAGCAAGTATCAACCATATCCTTCAGTTTTCTGTGTGGAGATGCAGCAGCCTCTCCATTAAACCCAGCGTGGGACAGAGAGGGCAGTTTCAGAGCACCAGTGCTAAAGCCTGCCTAACCCTTGTCTCCGAGGGAACAGTCCTCGCCAGAACTTTAAGCCTCAGGGAAGGTCTGTTTCTACTCAGGCCCAGTGTTGAAGGCTCAGGGGACAGGCCTTCATTTAACACCCAGCTAAGAGAAATCCTTGGAGGCTGACAGTATTTCTGGTCAAGTGCCCCTGATTTTGGCTGGGACAGTGGCTGATGTTTGCCCAAAGAGTGGCCAAAGGTAGTCTGCATCGGGAGGGTAGGAATAGCTCAGTGGTAGAGCGCATACTTAGCATGAACACGGTCCTGGGTTCAATCCCGAATACCTCCATTAAAAAAGAAAAACAAGGTAGTCTGCATCAGAATTGCAGGGCAGAGAGAGGCACATTTGCTAACATGCAGGTTCCCGGCCCCACCCCAGATAGTCTGGTTCTGAACCTCTGGGGAATGGGGTCCAGAGACATTCCTCATGAACAACATCCCCACCCCAAGGTAATTCTTGTGCTCACTAAAGTTTGCAAGGCATTGCCCTCCTGGTCCAAGAGCAATAAAGTCAACATGCTTCTCTGTCCTAGAGCAGGAAGGAAAAACTCATTTCTGCCCCAGGGTCCCGATTTCAGCAAAGTAAAAGAGTCACAATCATTAAACCCCTCCAGGTGAGTGTCATGGTTGTGTGTTTGCCTGGGTGCACATGCAGGGTGTGTGGTTGGGGGTGGTGAGGGGTAGACTTTGCACTTGAAGCAGGCAAGAGAGGAAGATCGAAAGGAGTAGGCAAGAGGAGGGTGACGAGAAAGAAAGGGGGTCTCCAGCAGGACTGCTGGACAAAGACCAACGGAAAGCCCCTGCCCCCCAGCCCGTGCGGTCACGGGAAAGATGACCGCTGAGGAGGGGCCTGACTGAGATGTAAGATCACACGCCACAGCAGGGCTGGGAATCAAAAACAATCCTGAGTGAAAAGAAAGCATCACGGAAAAAGAGTAGAGTCCATTTTTATGAATTTTAAAAATCTAGCAAAAGCAAACAGCGTATTGTTTAGGGATGCATACAAAAGTGGTAACATTGCAGAGGAGAATAGAAGAATGATGCGCTGAAATTCAAGACGGTGATCCCCCGGGCGACCTCTGGGAGAGAGGGGACCACAGGGGACTTCAAAGGTACTGGTAAGTTTCCTAAGAGGTGGCCATACTCAAGCATGGTTATATGTATATGTAATACATATCACTTTGCATGTATGATATATTAAGGTTTTGAAGCATATATATGAAATAGTGAACAGCATGAATAAAATAAACCACTTGTTTCATCAGATTCTGAAATAACAGAATATCAGAAAAGGTGTCACCTTCTGGAATTTGTGGCAGGTGTGGCTTGAGCAAATAAAGTGAAGTCCCCACTGACCGAGTGGATCATGAATGTTCAGCACTTGTACTGACTCTCCATGCCTCCAGGACGGGAATGGGCTGGGGGAGGCCTCGGGACCTGCCTGGGAGAGGAAGTGCCCTGTCTCCCGTCCGGGGCTGCAGGGTCCAGTGGAGTTGTGGGTTCAGCTCAGCACCCACTTCTGGAGAGCCCTATCTGCTCCAGAAGGAGAGGTGGTTTGGGACCCACCAACGAAGAAAAACAAAGTGCTGTTTCCATTTACAGATGCCTTATTCACTGCAGCCTTTGCTAAGGGTCTGGCGTTTCCTTAAAAGTTCCTTCAAAGCAAACAGGAGGACTTAATTTCAGAGAGACTCCCCTGCAACTCTCCAACAGGACCATGTTGCTGCAATGAACAGTCCAGAATGGGCAAGACTGCTAACATGCTCAGCGCCCTGCCACTGGGCGGGGTTGGAAACTTCCCCCTGGCCAAGCCCATCACGCCTCTTCTGTTCGCTGGTGCTAGGATGGGATGTCCCGGCTCAAACCAGCAGAACGACCTGGCAGTTTCCACTCACTTGAAAAGGGTTTCCTTTCCTAGTCCCGGAATTCTCAAAAGCAGCAGCTCCCTGATTCTCCCTCTCCTGGACCCATAGTACTCACTGCTCTTGCCCTATTTTGTGCAATTTCATGTGCTCTGCAGTGGGACAGTTCTCAGGCTGCTAGCCCTTCAGGTTATTTAGTTATCCCTTGCATTATTGCTTTCTATGAATAACAAAACACAGCCAGCTGTTCCCCTGGGCTCCTCCTGCAGATTTTTTGTAGGAAGAGGACTGTGCCAGGCCACCTCCTCCTTGGATGGCTGTTGGGTTAAATTACAAGGAGCGATTTCTAATCCTTTCTTTTAAAATGACTTTGATTATCATCATCTCTTTTTCAGACTGAAAAGGAAATTCATTGTGTTAGTTTCCAACTGCTGCTCTAACCAACTACCAACAATTTAGTGATTAAAAGAACACAAGCTTATCATCTTATAGTTTTAGAAGTCAGAAGTCCAAAATCAGTTCCACTGGGCTAAAATCAAGGTGTCAGCAGGGCCGAGTTCCTTTCCTGGAGGCTCTCCTGTTCTCTTGCCTTTACCAGCCTGTGGGGGTTGCTGGCATTTCTGGGCTCCTGGCTCCCTTCCATCTTTACTGGCTGGTGGAGCCTTTCCCACAGGGCATCACCCTTCTGTTTCTTCCACACTGAAAGATACCTGTGATGACATTGGGATTATCCAGGTTGGTCCCCTTCTCCAGGTCAACTGATGAGCAGTGTCAATTCCATCTGCAAATTTAATTCCCTTTTGCTATGTAACCTAACATATTCAGACTCTGAGAAGTAGGATGTGGATACCTTTGGAAGGTCATTATTCTGCTACAACACATATGTTCAATGTAAAAAAAATAGAAATATAGAAAAAGCATACAGGAGAATATATAAGCCACTTCCAATGGCATTTCCCAGAGATAATAACCAATAATTTAGTGCATGTTCATCCAGTCCTTTGTCCAATGCATGTTTTTTCCTATGTAAACTAGGTTTGAATAATGCTATATATATATATATATTGTTTAGTAATTTTCCTTAATAATATCATGTATTTTCCTATATTTCATTTTTGATGGCTATCTAGTATTCCACATGTAGATGTACTATAATTTATTTAACTAATTTAGTTAATCCTCTGTCGTAGAACATACGATTTATCTCTAACTTTTCTTTACGCCTAGTAGCCCTGTGATAAACATTCCTGAAGCTACATCTTTGTTCATATTCTTAGGGTACGTTCCCTAAAGATACCCCAAATATTGGGTGACCACATCATTTATCATTCAAAGCAGGACATCTTTAAGAATGAAAAAGGATAGTCTTAAAAATTAACAGTAACTAATAACTAACAATAACCCAGGATGGACCTGGGTATGATACATCTTGCCAAACCGGCCTCATGAAATATTGCCATGGTTTATACTCCCCGGGGCAATGCCCAAGAGTCCTGCTCTAAGCCCTTGTCAGAATTGCCAGGCCTCCCTGTGCCCCCAACTCCCAGTCTCCATCTTCCTAACACGGAAGACCACACAGATGCAAACGTCCTTCTTGCTCTCCCTGCAGAGGTGGCAGGGACAGGCCTGTCCCCCGTGGCTGGGAGAAGACGGCTGAGTCCTCCTCTGCCGGGGTAGCCAGTGATTTTACTTCAGGTGAGTCTGTTATAGCTTCTGATCCAGGTAAGACCGGATTAGTATCAAGGCAGCAGTGACCAAACCACCCTCCCTTCACACGGGCCCAGGTACAAGCTCCCCCAAAGAGGAAGCCTCTCACAGGGCCTTCCCAGACCCAGGCAGGTGTGCCCTGGGGAGCCCTGTAACAAGACAGTATCACCTGAGCAAACTGACCTGACAAACTTACCTGAGCAAGAGACTGACCCGGCAGAGCCCAGGGCAGGAGCTGGGAGCTGCAGTCAGCCCAAGTTTCCTCACACAAGGAATTTTATAAGGAACATTTTACATTCTTGTCAGAGGACTTCCTCTTGGGTAGAACCCTCTGAAACATCAATTGGCAAGAACCTACCCAAATAAAACAGTTGCTGAAACCACAAAAAATGGAAAGGCTAAATTCACTGTGAAGAGGTTTGGTAGCCTTCCAATGGGTTTTTTCTTTTTTGTGTATTTGTTTTTTATTTTGGTGGCAGTCATTTGACTGGCCATCCAGGATGCAGAATGTTCTGTGGGAAAAGACCAGGGCCCTTGCACTAAGGAAGGTGATTGCAAACACTGAAAAGAAGGTATCAGGTCCTTAGGTTTCTTGTCCCAGGCATTTCTGACCTTCTGAGTCAAGTAACCTGCTGAAACCAGTCACCTCGTCCACCCAGAGGCCACTCAGGGAACATCTGACTCATTCTTGTTGACTCACACGCTGGAAAGGCAAACCCAAATGGGCCCTGATAACAATCTAGGTTGGAGTAGTTTTGCTTGTAAGCAGCTGGCTCCCTGCCGACAGAGAATGTAAACCTTCAGAAATAAAGACAAAAGCTTAGTACCCCCACCCTCTGCCCTCAAATATTGTTCCTGGTGATATTTTGTAAGCACTTCTGCAAACGGCGCTCTGTTTGGTAACCTGGAAATGGAGCAAAACACACCTGGACACCATGCTGTTTGTGAAATGAGCAAAGGGGCCGAGCAGGTGAGCACAAGACAGGAACTGCCTTACAAGCAGGTCCGGAACGCCAGGGCGTCCTCTCTCTGAAAGAACTGCTCTTGTTTTATGTCAACTTTGAGTTAGTGGAGATGTTCGGCTGGAGATCTGGACTGTTTTGATATAAACAAAGGCAAAGTTGTGGGATCACCACAGAAGGGATCTCAACAATTTGGCGAAAGAAAACACAGGCCCAGAGAGTGAAATGTGATGGATTTCTCACATCAAAAGTCAGCTTCTCAAGGGGAGGGTATAGCTCAGTGGTAGAGTATGTGCTTAGCAGGAATGAGTTCCTGGGTCAAACACCAGTACCTCTGTTAAAATAAATAAATTAACAAACCTAAATTAACCTCCCTTAAAAAAAGAAAGAAAGGAAGAAAGAAGGAAGAAAGGAAGAAAGGAAGAAAGGAAGAAAGAAAGGAAGAAAGAAAGAAAGAAAGAAAGAAAGAAAGAAAGAAGGAAGGAAAAAAGGAAGGAAGGAAGGAAAGAAAAAGGAAGGAAGGAAGGAAGGAAGGAAGGAAGGAAGGAAGAAGGGAAGAAAGAAAGAAAGAAAGAAAGAAAAAGAAAGAAAGAAGAAAGAAAGAAAGAAAGAAAGAAAGAAAGAAAGAAAGAAAGAAGAAAGAAAGAAAGAAAGAAAGAAAGAAAGAAAGAAAGAAAGAAAGAAAGAAAGAAAGAAAGAAAGAAAGAAAGAAAGAAAGAAAGAAAGAAAGAAAATCAGCTTCTCAAATAGGGGAAGACACAGCCAAAAGCACTCCAGGTACTTGCCTCCAGAGAAAGGGACTATGAATTAGAAAGGATGATTTTTAAAAATTGTGAACATTGAAATACAAACTATGTGTATATATTACTTTGTTTTAAAAAATTAAATGCTGCTTTAAAAAAAAAGCAGAACTGAAGCCCTAAGAAATGGAGTCATGGAGTTTTAGGGGCACCTTTTCTTTGAGACTCTAGAAACTCTGATTTTTCTTATTGTGTGTTAATTAAGCTTCTCCATCTAGGATAAAAAAGCTTCTGGATTCAGAAAGAAGGGAGCCCGAAAAGGTCCTGAATCTGGACCTCGAGCAGGGACTCCCTACATGCTCTGCGGGCCCTGGGCAGGTGGATTTCTGTAAAGATATCTTTGGATGCTAAAGACCGGGCTGGGCAGAGAAGGGATACGTGTCATATCCATCCTTAGACCCCAGACCCCTAGGTTACCTCGTGTTCATCTCCTGCAGCTACTTCTACTGGAGCCACAGCTCTGAGAAGACCCACACACTGGCCTCGGGCCTTTGCACCCTTCGTACGGGTGGTCCCTCTTCCCTCGGATATGCACTCGGCCCCCTCCCTTGCCACAGTCAGGCCTCTGAACAGATGTCGGCTGCTTATGAAACTTGTGCCTGATCAATTACTATCTGAACTAGCCCTACAATTCCCCCCGCTCGATTTCTCTTCCTTACACGTATTACTACTTTGCATTATGTGATATATTCATGTGCCCCAGTTAAAATGAAAGGTGTGTAAACGGAGGCGTTTTTATTTACGGCCAGGTCCCCAGGTCTTGGGACAGTGCCTGGCACATCATAAGAGCCCATAAATGTGTGTTGAATGAGTGAATGGATCTTAAAGTGAGGACGGAGTCAAACACCAAACAGGAGGTGTATCACCAAGCAACTATGGACTCACCCGAGAGGTAGGGGGAGGAGGGGCAGAGTAGGGAGTGGCTTTGGGGATATTTGGCGGTGGCAGGGGAGGGACTGCCAAGACCCTGATTTGAGGCCCTGCAGTTGCAGACACTGCGGGTGCCTCCTTCCTGGTTTGACATCAGCTCTCATCAAACCCTGGCTGATTACAGCCTGGTCGAACTGGAAAAGTCTAGAGGAACCAATGAAGAAACTGAAACCCAGAGAGGCTTAAGTGGTAGAGCTTGGGTTCAAACCCAGGTCTATCTGATGCCCAATCTACTCTTTTCACCAAAATACAACCCTGCCTCCAGCAATTGCTGCCGCCTGCTCTAACAGCGGGGGGAAAAAAGAGTGTGGGGAAATTGCTCTGTAAATCTTCAACCAGTGGCCACTCTGAAGATAGAAGGCAGGCTCTAAACTGCATTCTACTGAATAGTTATCATGCTCTATAGAATAACAACTCTGAACTTTCTACAACATTATTCAATAGAATTTTCTGCAACAATGGAAATATTCTCCACCTGTGCTGTTCGATACAGTAACCACTAGTCACATGGGGCTAATAAGTACTTGAAATGAGGCTAGTTTGACTGAGGCAGTGAACGTTAAATTGTATTTCATGTAATTAATTAACATTTAAGTATAAATTGTTGTGTGGCTAGTGGCTACTGGTTTCAGATGTGCCATTCCAGAAACTTGTATAGAAATCTTTGGAATATGGGGAGGAGAGAGGGGGAGGGAGGGGGAGAGAGAGAGAGTGAGAGAGAGAAAGAGAGAGAGAGGGAGGGAGGGAGTGGGAGAGAGAAAGAGGAGAGGGAGAGGGAGGAGACTGGTTGTAATTAATTTCTCCTTATAGCCACAAGATGGCACCATTGCTCAGTATACTCTGAAAAGCAATTCAGGCAGGTAAAATCTTCTAAGGCTGGTTTGGGATTCCCAGCTCCCCTCCCTCCCTCCCTCTCGGTCCCTCAGTCTGTCTTCAATCTTTCTTCTTACCTGCCCTTCTACTTCAGTACTGACTTACTGACTTTCTGGTGGCCTTAGGCAATGTGATAACAGAGGTCCTTCTGTGAGGCTCAGAACAACAAAGATCCCTGAGACAGACTTGTCCACACAAAAAAATTAGTGGTTAGCTCACTGGATGTGACTGGAAAGGCTGAGTCCACCTGATTTTTCTTCTCTCTGGGCCCTGCCGCAGCTTGAAGGCCTGAGGGACAATCTGTTCTCTCACCCTTCCCCAAGAATCCTCACCCCACCTCCCAACATGCACATGTTGGAAGCCCCTGCCCTGGGATCCAGTTCTAAGGGGTCATCGGAATGTCTCTAGAGGAACTATAAACACACAGAGAATGTCTCCTGGTGGGGATATTTTCGACTGAGGAAAAAGCTGGCAGTGGCCTGGGGATGGTGGGTGGAGCTTGCACATTTTTCTAAGATTTTTGTAGTTGGGGAATAAATCTCCAGGGACGGGCAGGGCTGCAGGCTAATTCCAGTACAGCAGGATCAGGGCTATGAAAACACGCACACAAAGGGAACTTCAAAGCTCTTCCGAGAATCTGAATGGGAAGGGGCCAGCGGAAGGTCTCGTTAACTGCACCGAAAGCCCTCTTGCTTTTAGATGGCCCTGCAGCTCTGCAAACTGGACCGTCCAGGCTCAGTGGGGTCAGGATTCAACTGGGCCCTGAAGGCAGGGGCAGGGAGGGCAGAGCCCAGGGGTTGGAGTCTGGGTCTAACTGTTCTCTGGCCTCAAGAACCGAAGCCGATTTCATCTTTTCAAACTGAACCAGGTCCCCAAGGGAGCTCACCCCACTTTAGTCCGGCCTCTTCCCCAACCCTGGTCAAACCCTAACACAGCTACTTCGCAGGGAGTGGTGAGAATCACTAATGCCGGAAGGTCACTTAAGGTAATTATTAGAACAATCATTAATTTCTGAGGCCTAAGTGACTCATTTATCTCTGATACACACAGGGATCAAAGGAGGGTATTTGTGGCTTAGAAACAAACCTCCCATTCTTTTCCCTGCTATAATAAATAATAAAGAGCTCCCAAGCCTCCACTGAAAGGGAGCAGGACCCTGTGGGCCCCCCCTCAACTGCTGCCTCTTGTTTATAGAAAAGCTGAAGTCTCCCAGGCCTCCCTGAGTCATAGAAGAGCAAGTTGATTAGGACCAGCCTGCAGGCACTGGGGGATGGCAAGGACGCTGACCACCTATCGCAATGATTAACTGAGATTATTCCTTCATTTCCCTATAAAATGTTCATGGCTGAAAGAATCTTTGGAGATGGTTGGGGGTGAGGGGAAGCTGGGTCCTCTAGATTGCAGGCATTCTGAATAAAAGCAATTTTCCTTTTAGTTACCAAGGCTGTTGCCCTCAGGATCATACCCTTGCCCCTCCCTCAAATAGAAACCAGTTACTCTTATCTAAGTCTCAGGAGGCAGCTGCAGAGAAGAAACAAGAACTGGTTAGAACTCAGTCCAAGATGGTGGAGGATTTGATTTCCAGTGGACCTTGAGCCTCATTATACACTCAGTGTATTAGCATGCTAAGTGACACACCACCAGCGCCATGACATTTGGCAATTCCCATGACAACAACCAGAAAAGCCCACGCAAGGACTGAAAAACTCTAGCGAGGACTGATTGGCTCCATCACACCCGGAAGGAGGACATGATGGTGGAAGCCTCCCATAAAAGTCCACGAGGTCTGACCCAGGCCAGGACCCTGCCGCCCATTTTGGCTGATTGCTCCCCACTTAGCACTTCTTTCCTGCTTGTGCACTTTTCATTTCCCCTTCTGAGCAATAAACCGGCTATTCGTGTCGTCCCTCTGCCTCTGCCATGTGACTTCTTTCACAGCCGGCAGCAAGCACCCACACTCTGGTGGGCCTCCTAATGTAAGGGCCCCTCCATCCGCTAACACCTTCACCCATCTCTTCTCAGGGAGTCCTTGGTCTTTACCGTCCTTGTTCAAAACCAACCCTCTTCTCTCTGATCTCTACCCTCCCCTCTTTAAGAAGCATGGCAGGTCAAGCAGCTCTCTGCCCAGCTAGAGAGTCTTGGCTGCAGCTACGGAGCGAGTGGTGCCAATCCCTCCTTCCCAGGTGAGGACACTAAGCCCCGACCCCTGGCAGACCCAGGGTGGGCAGTAGGCAGGCTCTCCCTGGGAATCTGCTATCTTTATTTTGCCTCCATATGTACATCAGTGCCAGAGTCGGTCAGCCAGGGTTGGGGGGAAACCTGTCCCTGTCACTTACTTATTAGCTGTGTGACCTTGAGTGAGTTAACCTTTTTAAGCCTCAGTTTCCAGATATGTGAAATAAGGATAATAATAGAATCTTAAAGTGACTTATGAAGGGGGCTGGATAGCTCAGTGGTAGAGTGTGTGCTCAGCATGCACGAGGTCCTGGGTTCATTCCCTAGTACTTCCATTAAAAAACAAACAAATAAACCTAATTACCCCCCCCCAAAAAACTGGCTTATGAAAATTACCTAAGATAAAATATGTAAAATGCTTACTTAGTACAGAGCCTGATACAAAATAACATCAGCTACATTTGTCAGTACCTCAAGGTCCTAATTTTATTTCCAAGAACTCATAGCTGGAATGCAAACTAAGTCTTTCATGTTCTGATGTGGCCTCTAAGAGATGCTGAAGTGAGGATGGGGGGGCGGGTGCCTGGGCCACCACTGTAATAAAAATCAGATCACACGTGTTGGGGAGGTGGGGGTCAGCCTTCAGGAGGCTGTGAGATGGGCCCAGGTCGGTTTCCCAGCCTCCGGCACTGTTGACCTTCAGGACTAGGTAATGCAGTTGTTGTGAGGCCTCATTCTGTGCATTTCGGAGCGTTTAGCAGCATCTCTGGCCTCTCCTCACTAGGTGCCACTAGCAGCCTTCTAGTTATCACAACCAAAAATGTCTCTAGACACTGCCACTTGTCCTTTGAGGGGCAAAATTGCTCCTGATTGAGAACTGCTGGTCTAGGCAGATGGAGAAGGGTGGAAGCGTCTCCACAGGCACTGGCTGAGCTGAGGTGAGGAGGCAGGAATGAGCATGATCAGAGCGGAGACCACCCTGCCCAGGGCAGGGCTCAGGCAGATCCTCAGGACTGAGGATAGAGGATGGCCTCAGAAGAGAAACACCCATGTTTTTTCCTAGTAAGGATGTGGCCTGGCTGCCTCAGGAGGCATGCCTGCTTAGGTGTGGACCTCTGGATTCCCGGTAGCCAGAGCTCAGATATATAACCCTGTCCAAGCCCAGAAGCCCCGGCCAAGAAACTGTGCCCCAGTGATACAGAGTGCTCACTGACAGGACACTGGGTCAGGTCTTACCTCAGGGCAGAGCATACCGCCTAGGTGTGAATCTCTATCACTCACTGTGTGACCTTGGGTAAATTGCTTAATCTCTCTGTGCCTTAGGAGCCTTATCTATAAAAGAAAAACAATAGCATTTACCTCATAGGGTTGTTAGGAGGACTCAATGACTTAATGTTTGTAAAGTACTTAGAACAGAGCCTAGCATACAGCAAGCTCTAAGTGCTTGTTAAATAAACTAAAATCTGAAAGGAATGTGTTACCGACCAGAAGATACAGCCCTCTGTAAGTCAGTTTGTCCCTGCTCTGACCACAGGCCCAGCAGTTGTATTTCTGGGGGTCCCTACTCACCTGTACCCAGGGCTGGGGCTGTGACTCCCTGGGGCAGCTCCCCTGCTGAGGTGGTTGTTCTCAGGGAAAGTTCCTTTGACCAGAGAGCAAACTCAGTGCGCAGGGCTCAGAACTTCCCGCTGACAGCCCCTGGGGATTTCTTTGATGTAAGAGTGTTGGGAGGAAAAATTTCTCCTCTACCCACTTAGGTTCCAGGGGTGGGGGTAGGGGCCAGATTAGCAGGAGAAAAGACAAAGTTTGTGCACACACTGAGTGCAGGAGCACTGTGTAATGAGTAACCCACTGAGTAACCAGAGGTAAAGGTTCATGCATCAACTTAACAATGGCACGGGCTGTGGTAGGGGATGGGGAGTGAGAACTTCAAAGGATAGAAGGTTCTGAGGAGGCTTGTTTACACAATTTCTTTGGGAATGTCTGTCCTGGTGCCCAAGGTCAGTGCCTTCCTGAATGGAGACCAAGGGGAGGGTGGAGGTGAGGTGATGGCAGCTGATTCTCAATGCTCTGTGCTGGGCAGATGAGAAAAGTTCAGGGGCGAGTACTTCTGCTCTGTTGAAGGGCTGTTGTTCCCTGTAAGACAAGAACCTGTGAAGGGAAGGGATGGGGTGAGTGGCTGTGACCTCCAGGGCCCTAACATTTTTGCCTGTCAGAGGAGGCAAAACCCCAGCCAGAAAGCCCCCTAAACACACAGCAGGAAAAGCCGCTCAGAGTTGCCAAGTGCTTTGTGTTAGTTATTTATTGCTATGTAACAAACGATCCAAAACTTCTTGGCTTAAACAACAAACATTTATTGTCTCTGATGGTATCTAAGAGTCAGGAGCTTGGAAAAAGCTTAGCTGAGTGGTTCTCAACATGTTGAATGGGGCTGCTGTCATCTGAAGGCTTAACTGGGTTTGGGGACCCACATCCAAGATGACTCATCTCACAGCTGTTGGCTGGAGGCCTCAGTTCCTCACCACACAGACCTCTGATAGGGTCGCTTGTGTGTCCTGACAACATGGCTTCTGGCTCCTTCCCGAGTGAGCAGCCCAAGACAGAAACTAACGCGGAAGTCTGAATGCCTTTTCCTGAGCCAGCCTCAAAAGGCATGTGCGTCACTTCTGCTGTATTCTGTTGGTTGTACAGCTCAATCCTGATGCAACATGGGAGTGTTGCAGAAAAACGTGTTACAGCTCAGTTGTGACAGCAACCTGGATCCGGGCGAGAGACCAAGCAGCACTCAGAGAGTTGGAGAACTCAGGTTTATTATGCCAGCGGGCCCAGAGGAGCTAACACTCCAAGCTCTGGACCCCATCTGTAGGTTTACACAGGCTTTTTTGGCTGCCAGTTTACACTTTGTAACATCATATGCAAATAAGGTATAACAAAAGTTGACTAATTAGGAACAGGCTTTGTAGAAATGGACCAATCAGGGGGGAGAGAAATAACCACTCAGGAGTGAGGGAAATGGACCAATCAGGAGTGAGCTCCACTTTCCTAGAAGTCAGCTGGTTTAGAGGCAAAAAGTGAGATAAAGCCACTGGGCCAGGGAACCAGACGGTGCTGGCAAGAGAGTAGTGGCCCTGCCTGGGGGTCCTGCTAGTCTTTTTATGGGGCTTCCCACCTCAGGAGGAGACTACACAAGCCATGAAAACCAGGAGGTGGGGCTCACTGGGTACCACTTTAGAGGCCAGCTACCAGTCTTTCAGGTCTCCTTCCCAAAAGAACATTCACCTGGGCCCTGGCCCGTGGCCCAGATGTCCGCCGGACTCAGTCCCATCCTCGCAAAAGCCACTCACCCTGAAAACCCAGGGCACAGGGTGGGATTTGGTGCTGCTGGCTACTGCCTTGGTCTGCCTCCTTGCTGAACAGAATATCCACTGGGAAGTGGGTGAGTCACCCCCAGGCTGGAGTGAAGGCTAGACCCAAGGCACTGGGTGGGAGAAAACTGGGCTTGTGGGCCCCTCCACAAGGTGAGACTGAAATAAAGCCTTCACACCAACAAAACTAAATAAAAACAGAAACAACAACAGCAACAAAAACATAACAGTAGGGAAACAGGCAATTCTGAAGGGTTGGTCCAAGATATCAGAGGAGGGACAGATGACGGGGCTGCGGCACTTCCCCAGGCTTCCGGCAGGAGACAGGACATGGCACCCAAAGCTCTTCCTGAGCCCCCAGTCCAGATACGATGAACTGCCAACAGCTCCCCTGTGTGTCCTGCTGTTTCATGCCTCCCAGCCACTGCCCTTTCTCCTGCCAGCAGAAACACCTTCCCCCCATGACTCCCCTTCTCATTACCTCTATTCTCTCAGACTCAACTCAAGGAGGAGTCTGTCACCAAGAAGCCATCCCTGATGCCTCCTGTCTGATCCAGCTACCTGCCGCTGTGGTCCCGAAGCACCCTCGCCATCCCTGCCATGTTCTACTACACTCACTGTGCGCTCCCCACCAGACTTGAATCTCCTGGAGGGCAGGCGACAATGTCACATTCACATGGGATCTGGCACAGTGCCTTGTGCACACTCAGCACTGAATATGTTTGTGAAGAAAGGAGGGAGCAGAAGAAGGAAGGATTCAGGAGACAGCAAGTAACTCATTCCTCTCTGTCCCCTTCATTGTTCAAGAGCAGGGCTTCAAGCAGAGTCAGAGATGTTGGCCAGAACCACCCTCCGCTGCCCTCCACAACCCCAGAAAAACAAGCTGGACAGTTCAAGTCTCAATCATATAACACTCACTTTGAGAAAAGCTTTTGGTATTGAAGGTGAAAAAAATGAGGATCGGGGGCTAGAGGAGCACCTGCTCCCAGGATATCCTGACTTTGCTGGAGGAGCTTGAGGCTAATGACAGGTTGAAAACACATGGTGACAATCTCTGTGGGAAAGAGCCTGGTGATCCTGTAGGTTTCCTGAGAGCAGTCAGCAGTGCCGGGAGGAGGCTGAATGTCTGTATTAAAGCAACTCAAGGCCAAGATATGGGGTGACCCCAGCATGAGATCAGTTGGAGAGAATCATGCGGGGCAGAAGGACTGCTCTGCCCTCTCTGGGCACACGTGAGACCTCTGGTTATTCTCAGCCACTCACTCGAGTTCTGTCTCCGCATGCATCAGGTTAATACTTTAAACATTAACTATGTTTTGTTTTGGTTTAGTTTTCTGTTTGCTGAGACCTCACGTGCTCAGAATGAATTAGCCATCCTCCTTGGTCCAGGCGCTCCATCTCGATTAGCATGTGCAGGGCTCACTTTTATTTTAAGTTTTGGACTCCCTCATCCTATCCCCAGTCTCATTTTTCTCCTTATCATCCCTGTGATTCTGTGTGTCCTGTCAATCTAGTATTTCTTTTTGGCTCTAGGCCCAATATTGGTATGATTTTATGCCTTTTTTTTTTTAATATGCTTAAGTGGTCTTTTGGTAAACATATCATTCTTCTCTCACTTTTTCCCAGTCAAGATTATGAGATTTTGCGATGGCTCCAAATTAATATAAGTACATATGGACCAGAGCATTCCTTTTATCTGCTAAATGCTACTCATCATTTGCATGTAAGATTTTATGTATCTACTTTCCTATTGATAAACTTCTAGGTGTTTCCAAGACTTCGCCATAACAAACAATTCTCCAGGGACATCGTCACACATGCTTCTTTGGGGGCCTGGCATCCTGGAGTGCTGGGTGGTAGGATTGGTCCACACTCCATTACCATTTTCAATCTGTTCCCCAGGGAGGTTCCCACAAGACTTTCTGCTCTCCCTCACCTTCGGCTGCACTTAATATCATCCAGCTTTTTACTGTTTTCCCATCTGATCTGTGTTGAGACCCATCTCTCCTCCTCAACCCAATTTCCCCTTCCCATCCCAGTTTGCCGCTTCCCCTTCCCAAGCCCCGGGTTGTTCTTTCTCATTCCCCCAGGGAAGGGATGTGATGACTGAAGCATGGGAAGGGGTGGAAGAAGGAGAATTCCCTTATGGCTTGTGAGGTTCAAAATCCCAGGCTCTTGGGGGACCAAAAAGGTTTCAGAGCACAGAAAAAAGATATGGGAGGAAAGTGCCATGAAAAGGAAGGGAAGGCCAGGCACCCACTTTGGCCCCCCCGGCTTGAAGCACAGTGGCTGGGTGGTGAAGGAGGGTGTCAGAAGGAAGGAAAGGACAGCTCCCGGGGATGGCAGATCACACGCAGAGGGCTGAAGCAGGAGCATGGGCATGGGAGGTGGGCTTTGCAGAGACCAGGGAGAGGTGGGGTCTGTGGTTCCCCAGATGGCGCCTTCCTCCACAGCAACCAAGGAGCACCTGCCCTGCATCATCCTTCTGCCATGGGAAGTCCTCCAGCACTAGAGACCGGGAGGAAAGGGGCGGACCCCATGTGGTTGGGATGGAAATCAGGAGACCTTGATGGCATGGGAGACTGACCCAGAAGTTCAGGTACAATAAGGAAAACAGAAGAGCTTATGTTTCTTCCTCACTTGTGTTTGTGGACTGAGGTTTTACCCACTACAACAAGAGCCTCGGGGACCCCTGACAGCATGCCTCGGAGCCGAGACATTTGGGGGCAGCGGCTCCCCTCCCTATGGGAGAACTGGATTGAGAAGATGAGGGGTCCCTCAGAGGCCACTCATGATTCTAGAAATCCTCTTTCCCTTCTTTCTGTGTGATAGAAATATCCATCTAACTTTCAGGGTTTTGTCTTTTTAAAAAACATTTGAGTGTACCTTGTAATTTACTAATGGATTTTGTTTTTCAATCTAAACTGAGGTCTTTGTTTTTAGTAGAAGAATTTTGACTGTATTCATTTACTCTCATGTTGAGTCATTTCCTGGGTTCATATTTTATTTTAATTTTTATATTTCCTTCTCTTTTTTCCATTATGTCTTTTGCTTATTATATCTTGTAAGTTAAAGCATGTGTGGTAAGTCATTTTTTTTTTTTTAGCAGTCATGGGCAATTAACTTAAAACAATAAACATTTTCTTTTCTACATTTGGTCCTGACAACAATCAGAACTTTTAACACTCTTCTATGAGAAAAAAAATTTTTTTTGCTTTTCACTGCCTACCAAATAAAAGCAAAAAGTACTCAAAAGAGTGAAAAAGATTATCATATAATGGGAAAGACATGTTTAATAATAAAATGTTAAGAACACTGATTATATATGACCCTAATATATAGTTACAAAATACATAAAGCAAAAATGGGCATAAATACAAGAAAATTTCATTTTAGAAAAACAGTTATAGTAAGAGATTTTACTGTCTTATCCTCAGTTAGGCTTGAATTCAGTTGCATAGTAACAAATGCAAACATGGCAGCTTATCAAATGGAGTATTTTTCCTAAGTAAGGAGAGGTCTGGCAGGCCTCCAGAGCCAGTGCAGAGGTGGTGGAAGCTATCAAGTGTCCAGGCTCCTCCTAACTTCAGGTTCTGCTACAGTGTGCTGTTCTTGACCTTGAAGGGTGGCAGAATATGACACCCCCAAATATGCCAGGGAGATTCACCCCTCTCTCTTTACCCCCTCTTTGGCTTCTCTGCTGGTTTACTGTTGGACCTGCCTCACCATGCAGGTGACACACATTTCTCCATCTCTATGGCTACGGTCTGTCACACTAGCTCTTCTCTTGACTCCCCCCCCCCCCCCGATTTCAGCAACATACTCCTGGGCTGTTGGAGTGGTGCCCTTCCCACCTCAGCCTGGAACCAGGGTGCCCCCCGCCTCTGGGATATTCCTCAACTCTTACTTTAGCCCCCCAGCCTGTTCCAGCCCCTGAGAATTAACGGATATCTTGTACTAAGTATAATTTTCAACTGTCCATGGCAACTGCCAATATAGTCTCAAACATCACATGCTAGACCACAAACGTAATCTTAGCTAGTTCAAAAGAACAGAAATGATACGTGCTATGTCCTCTAGCCAAAATAGAATGAGACATAAAGTAACAACCAAAACAAATAAAAATAAACCAACTACGTGGAAATTTAAAAATTCTTACTGAGTCCACAGTTGAATTGGAAAGGAAATTAGGAACAAAAAAGTTTATTCAGAAAACAATGATGGTTCAAATCTGCCACAGTAATCTCTGTGGCATGGAGTCAAAGCAGTACTTTTAGGAAATTTTATGATTTAAAATTTTCTCTTTTTTGGTGGTTGATAAAAAGGGAACATTTTAGAAAGAATTCAACTGACGATCTGAGAAAAGGAATGAGAAGCCAAGCCAGACAAAGGAGGAAGAAGAAAATATGACCAGACTAGCAGAAGGAAATAATTTTGAAAGTGAAAAATTATTTCAATCAGTCTCAAGAAATAAAACCAAAAGCTAAATATTTGAAAAGTAAAGCCATTTCAATAAAATTTGAGTTGAGAAAGGAAACACCAACCAGTATATAAAAATTTTAAAATAAGAACACAAAGCATTTGCTAATAAGATTTGAACATATGAGTGAAAAGAACAATTTTTTTTAATAATTGGAAGTCCAAATTTAACCTAATAAATATTAAACTAATAACTTGGGAAGGGGAAAGAAATTTAGAAAGTTACTCAACTAGAAATGTGTAGAAAATTAGTTTCCCATTGCTGAATAACAAATTAGCATGAATCCAGTGGCTTAAAATAACACATATTAATTATCTTACACTTTCCCTGGTTCAGGAGTCCAGGTATAGGGACCTGGGTTCCTGGCTCAGAGTTTCACAGGTGGCAATCGAGGTGTTGGCTGCACAGTGTTCTCATCTGGTGGCTTGACTGGGGAAAAATCTGTTTCCAAGCTCATTGACTGTTGGCAGAATTCCTTTCCTTGTGGCTGTATGCCTGAGGCCCCAGCTTCTTACTAACTGTTGGCTCTCCTTGCCATGTGACTCTCTCCATAGGCAGTTCACAACATGGCAGTTTGCTTCCTCAAGGCCAACAGGAGAATCTCTTCTATCTATCTATCTATCTATCTATCTATCTATCTATCTATCTATCTATCTATCTCTACATCTGTATCTATATTTGTATCTCATATGTAATGAAGGAGTGACATCCCATCACCTCTGCCACAGTATATTAGAAGCAAGTCATAGGTTCCACTTACATTTAATGGGAGGGGATTAATTATACAGGAGTGTTACTCACTGGAGGTTACCTTAGGCTGTGTCCATCACAATGTGGATGAATGCTAAATCCTCCCAAACTTTCCAAGATGAATTACCTACCTTGAAAAATGGAAATCAAAGAATTCTACCCTTCATGACAGGACTGAAGCTCTGAAAGAGGTATGTGCTACAGGCAAAATAAGCCTTTGAGAACAGAGCCTTGGGCCCTCACCCTGTGTGCTTTAATACCTCTTGCAACATCCTAATCTATAGTACAGCTTGTGACTCCAACCTCTGCCCTCCACTTCTCCCTGGGTTCACACCCAGCCCCTGTACTGTCAGTTGTTAGCTTCACCTTCTTGGCTTGATAAGCAGCACCCCAGTGCAGTCTTGTCCTCCATGGCTGTCGTGTTCTGCTAAGGCCATATGTGCAATGCATACGGCCCTAGGGGTCTAGTGACATGCTAGGCCCTCACCTCCTTGGTCTCCTCTCCTGTCCTATAACCTGCCTTACCCACTAGGCATTACAAATATTCTGATCCACATGCTGAAGTCCTTGTGATTGATGCTGAAGAAAGGAGCTGTGGGCTACATTTACAAAGTCTTGCTCAGCAAAGATTCTCTTAGGATGGACTGAACTGGAATTGGAAGGCTCTGGGGCTAACTTTGTTAGTGATGACAAAGGTCAAATGAATTTCTTGGTCTGCTTTTGTAGGATGGTCTCAGAGGAGCTGATAAATAGACATGGTCTTCACATAAAGCGTCTCTGCTATTCTATGCCTTGGTTCAGAACCTTGAAAAGTGTGGCCTATTGCATCGTTCATTCCAAGATGTAAAAATACATATGGCTTGATCCCCAAATCTAATAAAAGTAATGCACAAACAAAGAGTACTATACTATATAGGCCAGGTAATCACAATGGGGATAGAGCTCCATGCATTCCAGTGGAGAAATGTGATTCTTGAGAGGGCTAAAAAAACTTACTCTTTTTTATGTAGAAAGTGCAGATATACAAACAGCACATATACAGATATATAGTGCTGTATCTGTGGAAGTAAAATTGCATGGAGGACAATTAAGGAAAAAAATGCCAGGGGGAGGGTATAGCTCAGTGGTAGAGTGAATGCTTAGCATGTACGAGGTCCTGGGTTCAATCCCCAGTACCTCTGATGCAGGAAAACAGATGTAGGGCACCAGGAGGGCTGTGTCCCAGGTCTGGGTTGAACCCCTGGGACGTGCCCCACCAAGCGTGGGTCCTTGGCTTCACGAAGGAAAGAATTCAAGTGTGAGCCACAGTTGAATGAAGGTAGATTTAGTCAAAGAGAGATACATTGCAAGGCAAGAGAAAGGCCATGAGGTGTGGGGGTTGGGTGCTCAGGTTAAAAGTAGGTACACATTCCATAGACAGAATGCGGGCCGTCTCCGAGTGGGAGAGAGAGCGCAAAGGGCAGACGCGAGGCACTGTGTTGCTGGTTTTTATGGGCTTGGTGGCTTCATATACTAATAAGTGGAAGGACCAGCCTAAGGGGAAAGGGGTTCGGAGTCCCAGGAAGTTGGCCATTTCCCACTCTTCGACCTTTAGTGGCTAGCCTTGGGACTGCCATGGTGCCTGTGGGCGTGTTATTCACCATGTTAATATATTACAGTGGGCATATAATGAAGCTCAAGATCTACTAGAAGTTAAATCTCTCATCATCCTGAGCCTCAGGGCCTACTGGGGGTTGAATCTTTCACCATTTTGATGTTAATTGCTGTAGCATTCCTTGAATTGCTGTGCCTTGCCCCCTTCCTGTCTCATCTCCATTAAAAAAATAAATAAACAAACCTAATTACCCCTCCAAAGACTGTCTAAAAGAAAAAGGAAAAATAAACTCTTTAAAAAAAAGGAGAAAAACTGGTAAAAATTCTCAATAGGGGGACAATGGTGAGAAAAAGGTTAAGAAGCACTGATGTAGGGAATCTTCACTTGCAGATCAAAGTCACCCACAAGTCTCACATTAAAATACACATAACACTGGAATTTGACACAACATTGTAAAATGATTATAAATCAATAAAAAATGTTAAAAAATAAAATAAAATACACATAAATTTCAGGAATGTTTATGGCTACAGAGGCTTCACCCCAAGAATGATTGAGAATTTTAACACAAAGGCAACTATTATCAATAATAACAGTAAAGTACCACCCACATCACTGGATTAAGTAATGAAAATGTGACAGTTTCAACAGATGCTGAAGTAGCATTAGATGAAATTCAATACTCCTCATTTTGAAAAAGTGGAATAGAAATATATTACAATAGCATAAAACAGAGCTATTTAAAACAGAGCTGAGTCATTTTTTGGTTTTTTGGGTTTTTTTGAAGTACAGTTGATTTACAGTGTTGTTAGTTTCCGGTGTACAGCATACTGATTCAGTTATACATATGTATATGTTCTTTTTCATTATAGGTTATTATAAGATATTGAATGTAGTTCCCTGTGCTATACAGTAGGTCCTTGTTATTTACCTGTTTTATATATAGTAGTGTGTATCTGCTAATCCCTAACTCCTAATTTATCCCTTCCCCCATCTTTAATGCAAAGCAGAGCATTGTTAATTAAAAACAGGAACAAAACAGGAAGCTCTGTGAGTCCCACCTTCACCCCAGCCACCTAAAATGATTCAGTGGCCACTGTAGCCATGCAGAGGCTTCATATGAATTAATAAAACAGTTGAGTAAAGTGGTTGAATATAAGACACAGTATATATTCAAAACACAATATAATTCCTTTGAACTGATTAGAAATTTTAATTAAAAAAATGAGATCCTATTCCCATTGGTAACAAAAAAGAAAATACTGAATAAGAATTTCAGTCATATTCAGTATGATCTAATGTAGTTTTCAAAAAGCATGTATGTTTCATGTGTTTATATGAATGTAAACGAACAGAAAGTCTGAGACAAGGGCTTTTCCTAAGAGAGAAGAGGGTGGAGAGAGTAAGGAGGGGCTTGTCTGCTTCCTCAGAATTTCTTCCAATGATAATATATTAACCCAGAACTTTTATAATTTTTAAAACTCTACAAAACAGCATATGTGACCTCATTTTGTCAAATTACATATATATATATAGATATATAGATATATAGTTACTTAGAAAATGTCTCAATAGATACCACACAAACTTAATAACAGTTATGCAGCAATGGTAGGATTTTGGGTGATTTTCACTGTGATTTTTCTTTTTAGTATTGTTTAATGCTTTACAATGAGCATGTGCTATTTTTAGAATAAAGAGTAATAAGGATATCTTCATTTTGAAAAGAAACAAACAGAATCTAAGGAGTGCTATTCATGACATAAGCAAGGACACTTAAAACTAGGAAGAATATAAACAAATGAAAAAATAGATCATGTTCCTATTTATAATTTATAGTATATTTACATATAAATATAATACAGATAAACCTGCCCAAGCTATAAATAGATTATAATATCCATTAGCATCTCAAAACAAGGAATTTCCCTGTTAAAATATTTATTCCACTCTCCTTTTATGAAACCCATTGCACATAGCAAAAGAAATTAAAAATAGAAGGAGTGAGTCCTCTGTTTTCAATGAGACAAGAAAGGACCAAACTTTTCAAGGAGAACTCATGAGTGAACCTGCCGGCTACTGGGGAATCAGAATGGGAACAGGAAAGCGAGATGCCAGGTACCTCCCTGGACCCATGGTAGGACACAGATCTTTCCAAAGATCCGTGGTGGAAGGCTGGCTAATGACACCTTTATTCCATCTATGTGCTGTGGCGGCACAGGCTGCCCCAGAGACGAGGAACGTCCCATAGAGAGTGGGATCCAGGCCGCAGAGTAGGGCAGGAGAGGTAGGGCTGCAGGAACCACCTTGCTGACCTCGCCTCCAGAGAAGGAGACACATGGCAGTGAGTGATGCATGGGATGGTGCAAGGGACGGAGGAAGTGGAGGCAGGGACCACCAGATTGTACGAAGCCTGAGTCTTAAGTCACATAGATTTCCAGAACAGCAAAAACTGAGAGGAGATGGGGACCCCAAGGAAAAGGAAATAAAACTGAAACAGTGTTTGAGACAATAAAACCTGTTAAAGTTAAAGGATCCTAGGTGCCCGCCAATGCCCCCACCAACTTCCCTATTTGTCATACTGTCATTCAGCCAGTAGTGGCCCTCATTCAACGATAAGTAATAATCAGAAAGAAACCATAATGGGATTTACACATAGAAATTGTAAAGAAATGGAATATACACAAAGGCTGCTTAAAAAATAAACGTCACAAGAGAAATTACCCAAGGAAACAGAAAAGATGTTCAGATAAACTCTATATTCTCAAAGAAATTTCAGACAACACTATCTTTCTAGAAAAAGGCCCCAGAGAAAAGACATCAGAATTCAAAGAAGTGATTTTAAAAATGAAAGAATATGATAAAAAGCAAGTTAGAAGATTCAGGGTAGAAATGGAAGAGTAAACCATGATGGAGATGGAATCTACACTAAATGCAGCAGAAAACAGGAAACAAATAACTGTGGTTAGAACCATAGTGGAAAGACTCTGGGAAATCATATGAAATGAACAACAACAATAAAACTAAGATTTCTTCATTATTCTAGAGAAACTTGGTTTTGTTACAGAAGACCAATAGGGATCCTTGATAGTTCGGAAGGAAAATACACATTTCTGAAGAAGAATAAAAGGAATGAAATGTAAATTATTTTCAAAAATAAAACAGAACTTTCTTGAAATAAAGATGACTTGAAACCACAAATCAAAAGGGCATAGATAATAAGCTACGAGGATGTATTGTACAACACAGAGAATACAGCCAATGTTTTATAAAAGCTATAGAGTATAAAGCTTTAAAAATTATGAATCACTGTATTGTACACCTATAAATTATATAATATTGTACATCAACTATACTTAATTTTTTTTTTTAAAGAGGGCACATATACTCCAAGAAAAACATATAGACTCTTCAACATCAGGATATATCCTACTGAAGTTATAAAACATCAAGAATAAAGAAAAGCTCTCATGGATGGTCAGGTAGTAAACCATATAAAGAGAGAAAAATTATGGGGGAGGGTATAGCTCAGTGGTAGAGTGTGTGCTTAGCAGGCATAAGGTCCTGGGTTGAATCCCCAGTAACTCTATTAAAATAAGTAAGCAAATAAACCTAATCCTTCTCCCTAATCACCTCCCCCAAAACAAAAACAAAAAAAAAAGCAACAAAGAGAGAGAAAAATCAGGTTTCTTCAGGCTTCCTCACAATGCCAAAAGACAGAGGACCAAGGTCTAAAAAAGTCTGAATGAAAGAAAATGTGATTCAAGGATGTGTACGCACCATCTTATCAAAGCAACAGACAGGTGTTCTCAGGCATGCAAAACCTTAGGGAATAAAGCGCCAGGAACCTTCTTGGAAAACAACTTCTGAATGTAATCTATCTAACCAAGAAAAGAGACAAAACAAATTCTACAGTAGAAAACCTAGGTGCATTCACTTCCCAGAGCTGCCTTAACAAAGTACCAGAAACTGGATGGCTTAGACCAATACTGTCTCACAGTTCTGGAGTCCAGAATTCTGAAATCAAGGTGCCAGCAGGGCCATGTTCCCTCTGCAGGATTCAAGGAAGGATTCCTCCTTGCTTCTTACAGCTTCTCGTTAGCCCCAGACATTCTTTGGTTTGTGGAAGCACAACTCCCGTCTTCCCATGGTGTTCTCCCTACGTCTCTTTATACGGTCTTCCCTCTGTGCACGTCTGTGTCCAGGTCTCCCCTTTTACAAGGACACCAGCCATACTGGATTAGGGCCCACTCTAATGACCTCATTTTAACTTGATCACTCTGCAAACATTCTATTTTCAAATAAGGTCACATACCAAGGTACTGGGAATTAGGACTCCAGCATACCTTTTTGGGGAGGTTACAGTTGAACCCATAACAGTGGGGTGACATGGAGGGGTGAGCACTGAACAAAAATGAAACAATAGCAAGAAGTATGGTTAGTGAACAAAATGAAATGAGGTAAACAATGGAATATAATAAAAATCAAAAGACAGAACTGGGCAACGGGATAAAGTATAAGTGTGGGTAATTCCTCATCATTCATAGCAGAAAGTCAATAGATACTAGTCAAAATTGAAAAAAAAATTTTTAAAGCATAGCAAATTCAGTCTTTTAGTGTTTTTCATTTTTAATTCTAAAAGTATCTTTTAAGAACTTGTGGTGAAGAAACAATCAATTTAATCATTTCTAAGTTTTGCTTCAATTTTTCTAACATTAAAATCAAGTAAAACAATATTAAAATTGTTTCATTTAAAATGGTGTGCAGAGTATAATCTTAGTTTTATAAAATTCTTTAAGCCATTCTATTTATCCATATACCTACAGGGTGTCTAATGATGTTTTATAAATGTTGGGAATGATTGTCTGGGGCAGTAGGATTCATAGTGAGTTGGTTTTTTAACTCTTCTTTTTTTGTTGTACTTTTGTTTGTTTGTTTTTTGGTTCTTAGTAGTTTTTAATATGTTGTACTTTTCTATATTGTTGACGTTTTATAATATATATATATATATATATATATTTGTTTGTTTGTTTGTTTTTTACTTTATTACATTTTTGTTTGTTTGGGTTTTGGAGGGGGTAATTTGGTCTGTTAATTTTTTTAAATGGAAGCACTGGGGATTGAACCCAGGACCTTGTGCATGCAAAGCACACACTCCACCACTGAGCTATACCCTCCTCGTATCAAACATAAGCTATTTTAAACAAGAGCAATAAAATCATTGTTTCACATTATTTTCCCAAAAGCTTTCTTTGTAGGAGTGGGACTCAACTTCAGGTCCTAGGAGGCAGTGAATCCAGGAGGCAGAAGATGGAATCTGAGGGCACTGTGGCAGCCGATACAAGGTGTCTGGGCTGTTAGGAGGCCCTTTCCCAACTGGGGGCCCCGTTTCACAGCCATCATAGCAGAAAACTCCTCAACAGCCAATGCCACCACATGTATGAAGGACTTTCCACAGTCAGACCCAGTCCCCAAAGAAGTCATATGGCTATAAGTGCAGCAAAATGAGTCAGGGCTGCCTTCTAATTTTTGAGTAACTCCAACATTTGCTTTATTATGACATCAGTGAAGCCAATGTTCCCAGAAATCAACCTAGAGGCTGGGTCTGTTCTTCCAGACCCCCAAGCAAGAGAGCTGCCTGTGTCACTGTCCTGCGGGCACAGCCGTGTGACCGAGTTCCCCACTCAATCCTCCAAGCTGGGCTTTTTCAACAGGAAGGGCATCTGGGCACCTAACAGTCATCATCATTTTCATATTTTATTGTTCCTCTTCTTCTATCTGGTTGTCACCAAATGTTCAACAGGAAATTTATCTCTTTTTTTTTTTTAACATTTTTTATTGAGTAATAGTCATTTTACAATGTTGTGTCAAATTCCAGTGTAGAGCACAATTTTTCAGTTATACATGAGCATACATATATTCATTGTCACATTTTTTTTCCGCTGTGAGCTACCACAAGATCTTGTATATATTTCCCTGTGCTATACAGTATAATCTTGTTTATCTATTCTACATTTTGAAGTCCCAGTCTGCCCCTTCCCACCCCCTCCCAACAGGAAATTTATCTTTTATTACTTCTCTTCCTGTATTTGAGTAGGGGTAGTGGAGGTTTCTGTGGATACAGCACACAGTCAGCTGAGGTTTTGTGGGGCTGAGCCCAACACAAAAAAGCTGTGGGCTTTCAGCATTTCTTCTGGGGAGTTGGTGCTGGCTTTCACAGTCCATCTTTCTGGCCCACAGAATGTCACAGGTGTCCTGGCAGGAGACACCAGCTCAGCTGCATTGGACGCAGGGACAAGCAGGGAGTGGCGACAGGGAATTCTGCAGTGGGAACGGGGTCCTGGCCAGGGGCCAGTGCTTCCTGTGGGGCCTGAGGCCCTAGGAATGTTATCTAAACCTGAACGCAGGCCAGGAGTGTGGCCAGAGGAACTGCATACTGGGCTGGGCCAAAGGGTTGGGGATCACGTGCAGCCGGTATCTCCAAGGGACAGAATCACTAGATAAGTTGTCACAGTAACACAGTCATAGAGGTGGGGGGCAGGCCTTCGGTGAACGCTGGGCACAGAGAAACATGAGGGCAGCCTCTGCCAGTGGCCTGGGGAAACTTCTTGGAAAATGTCTGTACTCACTTTTTTAAAACCAGAAAGATGATAAAATTATTTGTTAAAATACACAGGAAATCAATTTCATTGAAATAAAATAATACTACAAGTCCTATGTTCTCTATGTTCTGAATCTAAGTCCTAGAATGGTCTGTGGCGATTTGTCCGTCTCCTCTTTGCTTTATAGATACATCTAAGACGTGCTAATTGTTCAGAGAGGCTGAGTGTCTCAGAGGTTACTCCATTCTGACAAGGCAGCGGAGACCACCTTATCTCTCACTCTGACCTTTGGATTATTTCCAGCTCCCTCATCACCTCTTACCCTTTGATTCCTGATCAGCTTTTGTGTGTCTCTGTGCCTGGCAAGGCTCTTTCTTCTGATGGTCCTAATTTGGGCTTTGGCTCATTTAGCTGCATCTTTTCCATGCCAAAGTTTACATCTCTAGAGAGCTCCATCAGTTTTTAAAACTAAGGTTTTATTCATTCAGTGAAAGTAGATTATGGAAACAACCTAAATATCCATCAATAGATGACTGGATAAAGAAGCTGCGGTATGTTTATACAATGAAATACTACTCAGTCATAAAAAAAAAGAATAAAATAATGCCATTTGCAGCAACATGGATGGACCTGGACATTATCATTCTAAAGTAAAGCCAGAAAGAGAAAGAAAAATACCATATGATATCACTCATATGTGGACTCTAAAAAGAGAAAAAAGAAGACACTAATGAACTTAACTACAAAACAGAAACAGACTCACACATGTAGTAAACAAACCAACCTATGGTTACCAGGGGGGAAGGGGATGGGAAGGGATAAATTGGGAGTTCAAGATTTACAAATATTAACTACTATGTATAAAATAAACAACGAGTTTCTTCTAGGAACTATATTCAATTACTTGTAGTAACCTATAATGAAAAAGAATATGAAAAGGAATATATGTATGTATATGTGTGACTGAAACATTATACTGTATACCAGAAATTGATACATTGTAAAATATTCTTCAATTAAAAAAAATTCCTCATTAGAAATAAATGGAGTTCCTATTCAAAAAGAGAAAGAAAGAAAGAAAGTGAATTATGAACACATAGAAAAATGAACATGGCCCTTTCACTGCAGCCTCCCAACTGCCTCTTACACATCTGCCCACGATTAAGGGCTGGCAGAAGTCTCTGCCTTATCTGGTTTCAAGCCTTGGGTGACTCTGTTCAGCCATTTTTATGCGAGCACTTCTTCAGCCCCTTCACTCCTCAGGCTGCTTGAATTGACTTCTGCCTCCTCTGCTCTACTAAGTGCTCTTTCCAAGACCATCAGTGAGCCCCCGCTCATGCTAAATACCATCAACGTGCTTCCCCTGTCACTTCCCCAATCCATCTGCTCACGTGGGAAACTACTCTTCTCTCTTTAAACTCCCTTGGCTGTTGATTTCTCACACCCTTCTCACGGCCAGTTCTTCCTCCAGGTTCTCCAACCATTCCTCCCACTCTTGAATGGGCTTTTTCCTCCCCTACCAGTGAGCTTTCAGGGCGTGGTACTCAGAAAGCAAGCAAGCTCGTTTATCCTCATGTTTTAACTACCCAATGTCTCCCCTCCCAGACCTCTCCAGAGTTCCCATTCCATATGTCCAACCCCTATATAATTTGCCCCAAATTAACACACCCAGGTGCTTCCAGGCTCTAGCTCTCTTCTGGTTACATTTCCTGCATTGCACTGTATTACATTTTGCACCCCAGGGAAATGTGCTCATGAACAGAAGTGAAAAACAATCTGGGTCCCTAAAGCAGAAGTGAGTCTGAAAGCAGTAATTCCTGTTTGATCAGAAATCATGGTCTCAAGGGATTTAGCAGATACTGACCTCAGAGGGGAAGTTCATGGCTCTTCTTCCCGTCTTGATGCCCCCTATAAAGTCTTGATCTCCCCAGGTAGAAAACGGAGAGCACTAACTGCTTCTTCCTTGCACAAGTAATGTCAGCCTGGAGATGGACCTATGTAAAAACAGGGATGGGGGCGCTCGAGTGGATGATCAGTGAGCTCAGTAAGAGCTCCCCCAAAGCGCCAATTATGTCCTAAGAATGCAAACCACGCTAACTCATTTAGCTCAGAACCCTGGAGCTTTAATCTTTCAAGAACATACTTCCTTCCTGTATTTCTAGTAATTACTGTTTCTGACTTTTCTGGAAATCCTGTCAGTCACCCTGACTCTCTCTTCCAAAAGAATTGATTCACAAAAATAGAACCATGAGAATAGTTAGTTTGACCCTTTTGCTCTCAGAAATGTGCAGGGTGGAAAGAGCCTGGGGGAATCAGCTGGGGGCCAGGAGAGTTCTGTAACTGATTCTTCCATCTTAAGGAAAAATAAACCAAGGGAAAGAAAAAAAAATGCTTAAAACTAGTCATCCACAGGAAAAGGTTTTGGTGGGAAAGAATTTCCATTTGGACTAGGATTTAAATCTAGGATTTAACGAGTTTTTAACCTGAGATCCATGAATGGGCTTTATCAGAATATATAAACCGCCAGAAACAGTGAGTTACTACTTTTATGTCAGTGCATTTTCCTGAGAAGTTCCATAGCTTTTATCAGATTATCAAAGGGGTCCCTGATAACCTCCCCAAAGGGTGAGAACTACTCAATTGGAGGTTAACTTAGTTGTATTGGTTACCTATTTCTGTGTAACAAATTACCCCAAAACTTAGCAGTGTAATAAAGCTAACATTTATTTGGATGGGTAAGGAAATGAGGAGTGGTTTAGGCAGGTGACTTGGCTCATGGTCTCTTGTGACATTGTAGTCAAGAAGTCATCTGGGGTTGTTGTCATCTACAGGCTTGACCAAGGCTGAAGAATCTGCTTCCAAGTTGGTTTGTCTACCCGGACATTGGCAGGAGACCTCAGATCCTTGCTGGCTATTGACAGGAGGCCTCTATTCCTTGCCACATGGACCTCTCCATTGAGCTGTTTGAGTGTCTTCACAACATGGCAGCTGTCTTCCCCCAAACTGAGCGACCAGGAGGGAGAGCAAAGAAGCCACAATGCCTTTTCCAGCTTAGTCTCAGGAGTGATACATTATCACTACTGGGCCACAGGCTATCACATAAGCAAGCCAGCCCACACTCCAGGGGAGATAATTAGGCTCCACTAATTGAAGGGGAGGAGTATCAAAGAATTTGTGAATATATGTTTAAACTACCAAACTAGCAAAGAGGCCCTACTTTATAGCTATGATGAGAAGCAAATTTCTCTTCCCCTGTACAACCCTCCCCCTTCTTCCACCAGATCATTTTGCATTATCTGTGACTCCCCCACTCCCCACTCCCACCATGTAGAGCTCCCCCATGACCTTGGACAAATGACTAAACTTCACTGTATTGCAATTTTTTCATTGGCTACTGGGGATAGTAATCGTACCTACTTCATAGAATAGTTCTGAGACAGGAGGGAAGGGGACAGGCCACAGCCATTCAAGGAATGACAGTCATTAACACAAAATGTGGAAGATTCAACCCCCACTTGGCCCTGAGGCTCAAGATGGTGGGAGATTTGACTTCTAGTAGACTTTGAGCTTCATTGTACATTCATTGTAATATATCAACATGGTAAATTATATTCCCACAGATGCCATGACAGCTCCAAGGTTGACCATAAAAGGTCAAAGAGTGGGCAGTGGCCCAATTCCTGGGAATCCCAGCCCCTTCCCCAGGGTAGTTGAAATGGTCCTCCCACTTGGTGGCAACACCATGCCTTGTGGCCACCTCTCTGGCTCCCTTGTCTTCAGGGACGGCCAGCACTCTGTCTGTGGTGTGTGTATCTACTTTTACTTTAACCTGAGCACCCAACCCCCACACCTCGTGGCCCTTCTCTCACCTTTTGAAACAGCCTACACTGTATGTAGTGTGTATCTCTCTAAATAAATCTACCTTCACTCAACCATGGCTTGCTCTTGAATTCTTTCCTGTGTGAAGCCAAGGACCCACATTTGGTGGAGCACATCCCAAGGGCTCAACTGAGACCTGGGACAGTGCCCTCCTCATGCCCCACATTTATTTTTTCTGCATCTCTATGATGCTTAAGTGAAATGCTGAACTAATAAGTGTTTTAAAGTGTTAGCTAGAATAATCAGGACCCCACCCCCAGTCTAGAGCTTTCCATTTCCATTACATGGAATTGTACATATGGATTGTCAATCTTCTAGATGGGGTAAGGAGTGATTGTCTATTATTTTTGTTTATGTTTGAGGGAGAGATAATATTTACTTATTTTATTTATTTATTTATTATCACTATTATTTTTTATTTAATGGAGGTACTGGGGATTGAACCCATGACGCTACACATGCTAAGCATGAGCTCTACCACTGAGCTATACCTTTCCCCCAGAGTGATTATCCATAGAGAATTTATTTGTGGAGCAGGTGCTATAATGCAGGGAGAAACAAAAGAAGCTAAAAATAGACCCTATCCTTGTTAGGTCTAAAATGTATTTGGGGAGAAAAGATGTCTATACATGCAACAGAGCAATGCTTTGGAAATCCAGTGACACTCATCTCTGCTGAGAACAGGGGAGAGTCTACGCCTTGAGTGTAATTTTGAAGGTTAAGACTCAGGCCAAGGAGTGTGAATGAAAATTTAAGGAGAGATGGAGGCTGAAGTGTGAAGGGGGACCTCAGACAGCTTTTTAGGGACCACAGCAGGAAAAACAAAGGGGAATAGAGAAAGATTTACGAAGTCAAGATTTCGCAGGGAAAGGAATGGACTTTAAGAAAAAGGAAAACTGCAGGGGTTTTTCCAAGCGAAGAACTGGTTTGCACTGTGGTCAGCCCTGAAGCTGGATCCTACTTATCAATTTATGGAAACAGAAAGATACCCTGTTAACCTTTCAAGGGCAAGGAACATGTCTATAGGCTTCTGTAATCTAACACAGTGTCGCCTGGAGGATACTTTAAAAAACATATAATACTGAAAAACCTCTTCTGGGACTAATTCAGATTTCAGGTTAAAATGTTTGCTGGCAAGCATTCCACAGAGCTGGTTCTTTACAACCTAGCTTTTCTGCTAGTTTCCTATTGTGGGAGGGGCCAGACTTACTGGAGCTGCTTGATTCTCCCCAGGGCAGGCAAACTCGGGTTCTCAGATCTCACAGGCACCCTCCAAGGCTGGGGAGGGAAGAGAAGAAAGTCTCCAGTCTGATCCCAAAGGCCTGTCTGCAGCAGGGAGGGCACGGGAAGCTAGGATGAGAGCCTTCAGGTACCACCTCTCATCTCTGAGGTCTGGCTCCTGTTTTCTGGGTGCTGGGAACTAGTTAATTTTAGTGTACAAGTAGCCCAAGACATCTTGAAGTGGGTGAGAGTCAGCTGTTCACTCACTACTGAAGGAAAATTAATAAAATGGCTGCACTTAGGCTAACAGACTGCTTATTCTTATGCTTGCCCTTAAAATGGTCAACTGACCTGACTGACCAGTTGCTACTCACAGCTCCAGGCCTGTTGTTAAAATAAAGCTATTAATTCTACTGTTTCTGCTTTATTCCAGTAATCGAAAGTGATAATCATATTTGGTTTCTGAGTTGTTCTCCAGGGAGAAGGTCACAGAACCGTAACCTTACAAAGTAGGCTAAATACCAAGAAGACCACGCCTTGAGTGTTAAATAAAGAGATAGAAAAAAATGACAACCACTAGAAAAAAAATGACAACCACTAGCCTCTATAGAATTGGTCTTATGGAGGCATCATGACAACACTCTAAGTCTTATGAATCTGTTGATTGTTTATTGTTTGAGTTATGGCTATATAATCACCCCACCCCATCCCCAAGGTGGGTTCACAGTTTTGAAGGCACTAGCCAGCTGTAAGTCCCCTTTGCCCAGCAAAGTAATAAAGCTCCTCTTTTCTTCTAAGCTCTAAGACCCTGTCTCTGAGTTATATGGCTCATCAGGGATGGGGGCCAATATTTCGGCAACACTACCTCAATACTGAGTCATAATGAAAGCTAAGTCTCAGACCAAAATGGACCCCCTATATAGACATTTTTTAAACAAACATTCATGAGCAATTAGGCACAGAACATTTCATGCAACCTGCCTGGTAGGTTCCATGAAGTCCCAGATACTCTTGTCATTTTAAATGATCCAACCACTACCTGGCATGAACAGTCCACGGAACGCAGAACCAATATTTTAGAGGCAGGATTTCATCATCCTTGCGGTATCAGCATCAGACTATCAGAACCCTCTGAAAGCTATGTCTGGAAACAGGAGTGGCTCAAGGGCAAGTGTCCTCACAGGTTCGTGCTAAAGGTCTTGCTCGGCTCTTATACTCTTTCCAGGCAAACATGAGGAGTGCCTCTAAAATATTTTAGCCTTTTCACATACCTTGACTATCTTTAACTTTGTCAGTGAGAGCCCTTTTCTATCATTCCTCATGCTAATTACCAAGCCACAAATTCCATCACATAAAATCCTTTTAGGACATTCATTGTGCTGATTAGCAATGTCTGCTGTGAATCAAAATACAGATTACCCAAGCACTGGCAGGGGCCACCTTGGCAGACGGCCTTTCTGATACAAAGCTATTCAAAGACCCTCAAACTAAAGCTTAATCTAACTAGCAAGTACACAGCACTACACCATCAATGCCGCAGTATTTTCAAGTAAATTACCAACATCAAGACACTTGCTTTGGCCTGGGAGGGAAAAAATAATCATTTTCATAAGGTTCAATGGAAAGCTAGTCAGTACCAGGACCATCAGTCCCAGGTTCTGTGACTATTTCATCAGTTGTAACTTCTGCCTGGAAAGAAAATGATTAACATGAGATACGACTGAAGTCTGTGAGACTGTACTGGGTACTCCAAACTCCTACGCGCTGTAATACAGGGAGATGCTTGTTACTTGAAAGAGCTGATTTTACTGCAAGTAGATGGAAATGTCATTTCATATGATTCTTATGGAACTGGTTACTCCCAAAGGTAGTTCAGGATGTAAACAAATCATTTATTCTGGGCTAAATCAAAGGTCAGAAAGTTACAGCCCACAATATTTTATTGGGTCTGAGCACTATTGTAAAAGTACTGAATTTGATAGCTAGTTTATAAAAATCAGTTGCCATTCTCATAAAAGTCTGGATTTCCAGCTTTTTTGGGGGGTGTGGATTAGTTTTGTTTATTTATTTATTTATTTAAAATTTTTAAAATAGAGGTGCTGAGGATTGAACCCAGGACCTTGCACATGCTAAGCATGCACTCTACCACTGAGCTATATCCTCCCCCACCCCCATTTCCAGCCTTTCTTGGAAAAACAAAGGTCTGGTAACCCTCGGTCTGCATTCTCTGCTGGATCGAGGATCCATGTGACAGGCGATTCCTCTCCAGGTTGCACAGTCCTCACTGTGCCCTAACATCTCCCAACACTGAGGCCCAATGCCAGCTGCCACTTACACTCTCACCTGCACTGCCAGATTCCTTACAGCAGAGTTAAGAGAAATGTGAACTATTTCTTGTGCCTTGAGCAGCACTTGAGCATCATAGTTAAGAGTCCGGGCCCTGGAGGCAGACAGCTCTAGGGCTCTTTTGATTCCTGATTCTTTCATTTTTCTAGTTATGTGACTTTGGGCAATTGCTTAACCTCTCTAAACAGAGATTTCCTTATCAGTAAACTGAGACAGATACTGGAATCTACTTCATAGGGTTGTTGTGAGGATTAATACTCTCAGGGCAGCCTCAGGTAAGTGCCTCTGAGAGCAACACAGACTACCCAGCCCACCCAGCCCTCTTTCATCTTTTATGTCTCCCACCTGGCCCCCTGCAGGCACTGAGCTCCAGATCTCTTGTTTAAATAAAGACATCTGTATCATTTCAAAGTGAATTATTAATAAAACTGAGCACGTCCAGGAGATACTCCTCACCTTTGAAAATCATTTGATGGCGCACCCATTAATGATCTGCACCAGCCGAGCTTGAAACTAAGTAATGGACCAAGATCCTGCAGGGATCCTGGAACTGAATTTCTGCCCAAATGCTGCCTTGGAGTAAGATGATCCCCCTGGCTCAGCAGACAGCATGTCTTCAAGAAAAGGCCAACCGCAAAATGGGAAGAGATAGTCACATACATCAGCTGCAGAGGATTAGTATCCAAAATAACATGAGGAATTCCTACACATTAACAAGAAAAAGACATGTAGCTCTCTAGAAAAAAATGGGCAAAAAGATGAACAGGCAATTCACAGAGAAACAGGGATGATCTATAAACTTAGGAAAAGATACTCGAGTCTACAGATATCCAGAAAATAAAAGTTAAAACCACAATGAAGTATCATTTTATACCCATCATATCAGCAGAAATTCTGCAGCCTACCAATACCACCACCACTACCAAGTCTATGCATTGCTGGTTGAATACAGATTGGCCTGGCCTCTTTGAAGAGCAATATGGAACTCTCTGCAAAAGCTGTCTATCCAAGGTTCCAGGGGTTTCATTCCTAGGAATCTACCTTAGAGAAACCCTGGCAGAGGTGAACAAAAGATGTACAAAAATGTTTATGGCCCCAGTGTTCATAATTGCTGAAACTGATAATAACTTAAATATTTATCAGAATAAATTAGGACCTACTCATACAATATGCAGTCACTATATGCATCAACCAAAATGATTCTCCAACACGTTCGGGACAAAAAGCAAGTTGCGTAAGAAAACACTCACCACGGTAACCCACTTGCCAAAGAAACTCAGTGCAGCTGCTCACCTGAGCCTGCTCACTCTCCCTTGAGAGCATACAATCTATCCCTTAATAAATTCTCTCTTGAAAAGAAAAGACAAGACAAGACTCACTATGATGTCATATATATAAAATAGCATGCAAGGAAGTACTACACAGTGTTTGGAGACACAGGTGTAAAAAATATAAGGGAATAATAAATGCCAAATTTAGGATACTGATTACCTGTGGAAGGAAGAGAGGGCAATGAGAGCCAGAACAGGTCTGCAAGGGGCCTCAGCTGTCTGAGAACTGAATGATTTGAGCTGGGTGAGTATATCTGGTTGTGTGCTGTATTTGTCCTTAAAGCTTTTTGTATCTACGGAATATTATAAAACAAATTTTAAATAAATGAAATTTATTAATTTCTATTGTGCTAGTTTCCTCTTTTATTTCAGAGTTAAAGCCTTCCCCAGGCTGTATTAGTTTCCTGTTGCTGCTTTAACAAATTACTAGACATTTAGTGGCACACACATTCATTATTTGACAGCTCTGGCCCCTCCCTCCATCTTCCAAGCCAGCAGCACAGCCTCTGTCTCTGCTACCACAAGTCTGAATAGGACTCTCCTGCTCGTCTTATAAGGCCCCTTGTGATTACACTGGCCCACTCAGATAATCCAGGATAATCTTCCTATTTCAAGTTCCTTAACTTGATCACTTCTGCAAAATCCCTTTTGCCATGGACAGTAACACATTCACAGGTTGGAAGATTAGAGCGCAGATGTCTTTGAGGACATTTCTGTCGGCCACACAGGCCTTCAGCATTCATAGGCTCCAGTGTAGGGCCTATTGTGCCCAGTGGAAAGCCCCTGGCTGCTCAGCTCCTAAGTATCTGAACTGATTTCCCTGCCCTGGGAGGGACCCAGATGGCCACAAAGCACTTTAAGGTACCCTGAGACAGGGGAATCACAAAGGCTGGAAATTCCCAGCCTGGAGAATGCATGGGTCCAGAACTGTTTTCCTCAGAGCAGCCAATGATCACTTTAAAACATAAATCTGATCATGTCCCTCTCCGTGTGAAACCCCATCATGGCTCCCCCTTGGCTTTAGAATAAGGAACTAAGTCCTTAGTGTGATCCCCCACGGGGGTTTCTCAACCTCAGCGCTACTAACATTTTGGGCTGGGTCATTCTTTGTGGTGGGGGCTGCCCTGTGCATTGGAGGGTGTTTAGCAGCTTCCGGGGCCTTTACCCACCAGATGCCTGTAGCACCCCCTCCCTCCCCCACACACTTCTGATGACCTTGTTAAATGTTAAATGTCCTCAGGGGACAAAAGTGCCCTTGGTTGAGAATTCCCACCTGAGGAGGTCCCACAGGATCTGGGTGCTGTTCACCTCGCCATCTTGTTCTCTCTCCTTCTGTCACCTAAAGGACATCTCCCAGCTGAACACAGGAGGGTCCCTCCAGCCTCTGGATTTCTGCATATACTGTTCCCTTTTCCTGGATCACCTCTCCCCACATGTCCTTACCTGGCAAACTCTTTCTTGTATCTCAATCTAAACATCTCCTGCTCAGACCCCCCCCTCCCTGCCCCCTTTCAGAGATCACTGCTGGGTGCTGCCACAGGCCCCTCCTCCCCTGCAAACCCTCTTCACACCTGCCATCATTTGTCTGCCTTTCCATCACCCAGCCACCTCCAGGAGGGCAGGGCCTGGGACTGTCTTGTCCTACTGATCACAGTGTTTCTTGTTTAGTGACCACGTAGTCTGTATTATCTTGTGACTGGCGGACACTGTCAGCCCAACCCCCATGTGTCTCATAATCAGATGCCCAGGAATCAGACTATTAAGCCAGGTAAATCCCCAAGAAAGATCTGGGACTAATTGTCTGCTCCATGTTGCGTCTGGACTCTGTTGGCCCCATTAAAGATTAAGTGGTCAATCAGTGTGATCTGAAAAAGAGCCTTTTCCTAGGGGCAGTGAAAAGAGGATTCACAGGGCGAGGCACCAGGCACCCTTTGCCTCAGGGTCTCCTGTTAAATTATGTCCTCTCTAGGGAAAGGCTGGCACCACTAACTGGAACCAGCTGCCAGGACTCTGGGAAGAAAGCCAGACAGCGGTCGCCCGCAGATGAGGAACAGCCCAGCAGGCTGTCACTTGTCAGCTCCAGCACAACGGACCATTCACAGGCCAGCATTCCCCAATAAGAGCTATGTAGACCCCAGCCAGGTCCCCACTGTCCACCCCAACTAGGGGCACGTAAAATGCAGGCGAGGCAAAGATCTAACACGCCATGGGGACTCGGCCTCATCTTGCTGAAAGATCAACGCTTTACCTGACTCAAAAGTTGCAACTGAGGCTGTGAAACGGAATCCTCTGAACAACGGAACATGCTGGAAGGACAAAGCCCAGCCCCCTGGCATTCAGTAAGTGCCTGAACTTCCTGTGACAGGAAGGCTGTCCTTGCCCTTTGCCTGCGTTCACCCTGCTCCCCGCCAGTCCTCAGTCTCCCAGAGCCAGCCCTACCCCTCACTCTCAACCATGCTGCCAAATCCATATTCCTTGCATTATTATGTACTTAAAATGTTCCTTTAAACATATATACCTTTCTCCTTCACAAAAATACTTATTTTCTGGTTATGTAAATAACGTATGCACATTGTAAAAAATACAAACAAGACAAAAAAATATAAGGAAGACAAAATAATGTGAGATAACCACCCTCAACATCTGGTGACTCTCCTACATCTCTTTATCCAAATGCACACACATAAATGTGATTTTACACACATAAGATGAACCTCTCTGCTCAAATACATGTATCAAAAAGGAACTTTTCTATTAGCATCACTAACAGCAAACTGCCATCATTTGCTGGAATAGAAGGCAACCTCTCCAAAAATAACAGAATAAAAACAAAACAATGTGATTAACTATCTAGTCCGATACCATAGCTCCCAAGGCTGCCAAGATTGAGGCCCAGTCCCTAGGAGTTAAAAGGGAGATTAGTAAGCCTTAGAGAGTCTTGACAGATCAGATCCAAGGAAGACTTTCTCCCAGATACAATTAGAAGAATTGGAAGAGAATGAACAGAAGGGAGTCTTTCTCTACTCTGTTATCTGTTCCAAGTCTATGTACGCAGTAGCTTAAACCTCTGGGGTGCCCTCAAGTGCCTCCCACATTCAGTGCAGAAGGAAAAGGCAGGACCCACGAGTCCCAGACCCTGCAGGGCCCACTCAAGACCTCGTGGAGGGGAAGGCCCCCTAGGCACCCTCTGCTTGCCCCCAGAAGCCCCAGAAAACAGTACCTCAGGGGTACCAGTCCCCATGCCTCCCAGCCCCAGGGACCCCTCTTTCCCCAGCTGAGCCGACAGCAGATCCCAGGGGTCCTTTCCCTCCTCCCTCACAGAAACTCTTCTGTCTCAGGAATCACCATTCCTGGGCAGCACACCCACAGTCCGCATGTGTCATTATGAGGACAAGCCCTCCTGCCATGGGCTGCATCCCTGGAAGGGAAGGGGAGAGCGACCTCAGGGCCAGGACGGGGTGAGGAGAGCAAGGTGCTCAGGGTGCAAAACTGAAGAAGGCGCTCACTCTGGGCGGCAGACCCCCAGGCCTGAGATGGGGCACCCTGCTCATCCCACCCTCTCCGGCCCTGGCGCCAGAGCCCAGCCTCGCACTCAGTACGAGGTGCTGGGACAATTGGGTATCCCCGAGAAAAAGATCAAGTTGGAGCCAACCTGATCCTTCCCTAGCCTACACCATACACGAGAGTAAATTCAGTGTGCCCCAGCCCAACGTGAAAAAGAAAACGGAAAACTTTCAGACAACGTAGGAGAAATCAAACATGCTTTATGATTTGAGAGCAAGGATTTCTTAAAGCAATATCAAAGAACCATAAGTGAAAATGTCCATAAATTCAACTGTTATAATTATCTGACTGCTTTTCTAAAGTCAATATAAACAAAGTTAAAAGACCAGTTACAAGCTGGGAAAATACATTCGCACTGCATATAACCCATGAAAAACTAATATCAAGGATCTACAGGGAGGGAAAGATTTTAAAAGAACATAAGAAAAAGTAAACAAAAGACTCAACAGCACACTCACAGAAGAGGGAAGATAAATATCCAAAACATATGCAAAGAGATGTTCAATTGCACTATTAACCAGGGAAACGCAAATTAAAATTACAACCATTTGGAGAATGTAAATTGGTGCAGTCACTATGGAAAGCAGTATGGAGGTTCCTTAAAAAAGTAAAAATAGAGTTGCCACATGATCCAGCAATCCCACTCCTGGGCATATATCTGGGGAAAAAAACCCTCTAATTTGAAAAGATACATGTACTCCAATGTTCATAGCAATACCCAAGACTTGGAAGCAACCTAAATATCCATTGACAGATGACTGGATGAAGAAGATGTGGTATATACATACAATAGACTACTACTCAGCCATAAAAAAGGATGCAATAATCCCATCTGCAGCAACATGAATGGGTCCAGAGGTTATCATGCTAAGTGAAGTAAGTCAGACAGAGAAAGACAAATATCATGTGATATCACTTATATGTGGAATCTAAAATATGATACAAATGAACTTATTTATGAAACAGACCCACAGACACAGAAAACTAATTTATGGTTACCAAAGGGGGAAGGGGGTGGGGAAGGGATAAATTAGGAGATTTGGGATTAGCAGATACAAACTACTATATATAAAATAGACAACAAGGTCTTACTGTATAGCACAGGGAAGTATAGTCAATATGCCATATTGAACCATATTGAAAAATAATACAAAAAAGAATATATATATATATATAACTGAATCATTTTGCTGTACACCAGAAACAACATTGTAAATCAACTATACTTCAATACTTTTTTTTAAATAGGCATACAGATTAAAAAAATTTTTTTTTAATTAAAAAATAAAATTACACCCATTTGATTGGCAAAAATGTAGAGATCTGACAATGCCAAGTGGTAGTGAGATTATGAGAAAATAAGAACTCTTAGCATGCAGGTGGGAGTGTGAATTAGGACCATCCTTAGGAAGGCAGTGGTGATGTCCTGTAAGGGCAAAGATGTGTGCATGTAGCCCCTTAACTGGCTTTTTTTATCCTCAGTTCTTCTGAAACTTGACATCCTACTTTATCTTTCTAAGGTTCAGCTCTGACCATAACCCTTTCCTCTTTAGATGCTTTCAGTGTCCCCCACTTCCTACAAAAGAAGCATCAAATTCTTTATTGACATTTTTGTGACGTAACCAAGCCACCTTCCGGTTTATATCCTACTCTGCCCTATGTTCTTAATGCTCCCTCTGTAAAACTAACTGCAGGGTGGAACATCTCTTAATCTTTAATCATATGAAATGTTAAACAAGGGAGAGTTGGAGCTAGGGGATAATCTCATTTAATACCTTTATGTCACAGATGGGAATACTGAGGCTTGGGCAGGCTGAATGCCTACCCAAGGCCATCCTGTGAGACAGAGAATCAGAAGAGACCCCAGCTTTCCTGAGTCTCTGATCAGGGCTTTTATCACTTCACATCCCCTCCCGGGCTGACGGATGGCAGGCCTGGCTATGAGGGTGCAGGGAGTCCAGTCCCCTTTGCTCCCTCCCCATCACCCTACTTGACACAGTCCAGCAATGACAGCCACCATTTTCACGAAGTAAAAACATGCCAGGGAGCTTCACAGGCAGGTACTTTCTGTGCCTGCAGCTAGCCGGTCCTGAAGCAATATATCCCTGAATTGGGGCGCCCTTGTATTCCCCTTGTCAGCAGGGAGCAGCCAGATCTCTCTGTTAGTGTAATTGGGTTAGTCTTGTGGGTCTGCTCTCCTCCCAGCTGTCAAAAGAGATTATACAGAAATTACTGCTGCATCGACCACGGTTCAGGTGCAGGCTGAGGCCAAAGCAGGAGGAAATTTCCAAACGCACTCATTAATCACAGTAAATACCCCGTGGCTGCTGGCTACATTACTTTCCTCCAGCTGCAATCACTTTTGCTCCAGCCAGCGCTCAGAGGTCTCCCTCTAAGTGGCCGTGCCCTCTGCAGCAGGGGCCCGCGTGCCAGAACAGAGAGGGCTGGGGGAGAGGGTATAGCTTAGTGGTAGAGCACATGTTTAGCATGCACGAGGTCTTGGGTTCACTCCACAGGACCCTCATTAACAACAACAACAACAACAACAACAACAACAACAACAACGAGGGGGGGGGTTGGGGCAGAATTCGGAGCCTGTGAGGGTCTGCATTTGCATTCACCCTGCAAGCCTCCCCTGCCTGAGAGGGCGCGATGTTAAACAGCAAATTTTAAAACACATGAGGAGACAAGAGGGAGACCACAAAGAAAAGAAAAGAGCTTTTCTCCGGCTTTTTGAACAAGGCGCCCAGCATTTTCAATTTGCACTGGGCTGGCCCCACCCCCAGCCGAGCCGTATCTTAATCTGTTTGGTCTGCTGTAACAGAACAGCATACACTGGGTGGTTTAAGAACAATAGAAATTTGTACCTCACAGTTTTGGAGGCTGGAAGTCCGAGATCAGCACTGTCGGGTGAGGGTCGTGGACTCCTTATTGCATCCTCTCAGGAGCCTCTTCTATAAAACCACTAATCCTACTCCGGAGCGCTCCACCCTCAAGATTTAAGCACCTTCCCAAAGCCCCACCCACTAACACCATTACTTTTGGGGAGTTAGGATTTCAACACACAAATCTGAGGAGATGCAAACATTCAGACCAGAACAAGCAGTTTCTAAACTTCACCGGGGAGAAGTGGACCATCATCTGATGGGTCAGAATCCCATCGGTGCCTGGAAAAGTGGAGCTGCTGGGATTGGGGGCAGGGGAGGCCCAGCCCTTAGGGTTCCTGCATCAGCACCTGAGCAGGTCTGTGGATCCAGGTCTGTGACGATCTCTGACGGTCCACCCCAGCAGTCCTCAAACTTCAATGAGCAGAAAGTCACCTAGATGATGTGTTAGAAAGGCAAATTCCAGGATCCAGCCCCAGAGATTTTGACTCGGGAGGTGTGGGGTGGGGCCTGAAATTGTCCACCTCGTACAGGCTCTAGGTGATGCCGGCACCGCAGGCCTGTGGTCCACGCTTTGAGGAACACTGGTAACCGCTCACCTCACAGAGGAAGCAGCAAACTGGGGGCCTTGTCTCCTGGCACACTTCTTAAGGGCAGCCACCACAGATCCCAGGTCTCCACCCTCCAGCAGCGCCTTCCTGACGCCTCATTGAGACTCTTAGGGTGCTTGGGGAATGACACTGTGAGTTAGGACCGGTCTCTGAAAGTTTCCATTAACCCTCGTTCAGCAAGTGAGTATTTTAGCAACTGAATAAAGCACTCCTCACTTCTCCTTCTGGATGGATGAGGCAAGGCAAGTAAGTAGCCCTGGGAGCGGAAAGATCACCCATCATAATAGCCAATCCCCAGGAAGCACTTCCCAGGCGTTTTACATGCTTTGATCCTCTCCACCAACCTAGGGGATAGGTACTATTATTACACCCATTTTACAGATGACCAAACTGGCACTCAAAGAGTTTGGTAACTTGACTAAAGTCACACAGTCATGATGCAGAGGCAGGATTTTCACAGACGCACCCCGACTCCTCACGGCTCTCCCCAAAGAAGCTACACTGTTGGGAACCAAGAACTCAGTTCTGGCTGCCTTGCTGGAGCCTCCCCATGCCTCTGCTCTCCGACATAACAATTTGTTTCATCAAAACCAGGAAGGGAAAGAGTCTGCTAACATGAGAGAAGCCAGGAACTTGTATAACCTAACCATAGATGTGGCATCCCATCCCATTTAACACGTTCTATTGGTAGAAGCAAGTCTTGGGTCTCATCCACACTTAAGAGGAGAGGGTTACACAAGAGCGGGCACCATCCTAGAAGCTGCCTGCCACAGCCTTAGCCAAGCAGAGAATTCCAAGGAATCAGAGGAATTCTACATTCAAACCTAGTCCTTTAAAGTTATATTTATTAAGGGAGGAAAACAGATAACATTTTAGTCAACATGTGTCAGCTTGAGTTACAACTTTTAAATATTTAGGCAAATGGGACATAGGCCTCTATTGATACTCTCATCCTGGCCCCGTAAGTACTAGGACAGGCCTGCTTCTGTGGTTTGTCCTGGCTCCCACCTCAGAAAGGCAAGGCCTCCTTGGCAGAATCCTGTCTGTGACCATTTGCCCCTCGTCCCCCCAACCCCCCAGCTTAGCACTGCAGTCAGTGGGAAGCAATCAGTAAAGTTTGCCTAGGCATCCACTGGCAGCTGCCGGGCTCCAGCGGTGACCCTCCTCCAGCCACTGCCCTGAGGTTTGAAACCTCACTGGTTGTGCTTCCTCTTAAGCAAGAAGAGAGACTCCCACATGGCACAGAAAGATAGTGAGGGGAGCAAAAGCCACCACATCAGAAAGGCAAAGCTGACTCCTGCCAGTGGAGCAAAACCTCTGCCTTTAGATAAACATGATTGTTTAAATGATTAAATAAATAATGACTATTAGGTTTCTATTTTTTATTTTATGTTTATTATAAAAATGGTGAATATGATTTATATATTTTTAAAATCTGTAGGAAACAGAAGAGCTACAGTTCCACCACTAACTCTCCTTGTTGTGTGTGTGTGTGTGCGCACGCACAGCATATACATATATATTTGTATATATTTATGTATTTTAATTTTGTAATGTAATATGTTACATTAATGTAAATTTGTGTTTAATATATTTTAAATTTCCTCCTTCAGAAAATGTTTTTTATGCATAGCTGCTGCTGCTGCTGCTACTGTTAAATTTGTATGGCTTGGGGGCTTTTGAAAAAATAAAATCATGCTGTCTATTCAATTATATATTTACTTTTTCAGGACAGTGAATGTTTTTTCTAGATTAAAGAAGCAGAATTTTAAAATAACTTTTAAAAATAGATCATAGATTCACAAGGTCAGAAAAGTACCCAGTGAAAAGTCTCCCTCTCTATCCCCAGCTCACATGCCTGGCAGTAACCAATGTTAACAGATCCTTCCGTGTCCTTTCAAAGATATTTATATACACACACACATACCTACATACATATATACATGCAAATATATAAACATTTTCTTCTTCTTTTCCATCTTCTCCATAGTGGTAGCCTATAAGCACACTGTTCTGCACCCAATATATCTTGAAGATAGTTCCATATCTTTATATACCAACGGTTCTCTACCTGGGTTGAACATTTGAATTATCTGAGTTGCTTTTAAAAATTCCATATGCCCAAGCCACACCCCAAACCAGTTAAATTAGAATCTGAGGGGGTGGGGCACAGGCATCAGGGTTTTTTTAAGCTTCCTTAGGTGCAGCCAAGATTGTGTACCACTGTTATATAAAGAGCTTCCTGAGAAAGGAAGTAGAAGGAAGAGGAAATATAATAATTCCATCATTGCCTATAAAAGAAAATTAGGGTGACTAACTGTTCTGGTTCCTCAGGGACTGAGGAATTTCTTAGGACATGGGACTTTTAGTGCTAAAACCAGGATGAGCTACTCATCCGATAAAGAACATTGGTAGAACTTCAATGCAGCATAGTACTGGATGTTGTAGCCAGAAAAATTAGGCAAGGAAAAGAAATAAAATGCATTCAAATCGAATCGGTAAAGAGGAAGTAAAATTATCTCTGATTACAGATGACATCATCTTATATATAGAAAACCCTAAAGACTCTACCAAAAAACTGCTAGAAGTAATAAACGAGTTCAATAAAGTTGCAGGATACAACATCGACATGCAGAAATCAAATGCCTTTCTATTCACTAACAACAAACTATCTAAAAGAGAAATTAAGAAAGCAATCTTTTTTACATCAGCATCCAAAACAATGAGATATTTCGGAATAAATTTAACCAAGGAATTTAAGGAATTATACACTGAAATGTATAAGACATTCAAGAAGGAAACTGAGGAAGACACAAATAAATGGATAGATATCCCATGTTCTTAGGGGGAAAATGGTAGAAATGTCTAACGAAATAGATGATCAAAGGTATCACATGATATTAAGACTAGAGGAAGAAATTTTATACTTCAATAAAAACCTATGTGTCATCTGTAGCACACCCTCCAAGGCTGTCTAATTCTAGCCTGTTCATTGTCTTTGAGCTATTTTACACCCCTTTGTAAATTGTAGGTAAATGAGAAATATGCCAATCTGTATTGTCTAGTAGAGTTTCCTTTGACTTCCTTCCCTCAGTGGAAAAACCAGTTTTGCCTCCATTTGTAATTAAATCCCTTTATTTCATTTGAATTTGTATTCCTTGGACTTTTCCTCTGAATGAATTACAACGTCTGTCGGATTCCCTCACTAATTAAAGCATAAAACAACATCTTTAACATGTGTTCATTCTTGTATCTGTTCAAGGGAGAGTCATGCTTTTGCTTTTTCCTGAAAATTATTTTTAACAAGGCCCTAAAGGTAACTACTAGAAAAGAAACACAAACCTTCCAAACTATCACTAAAACTAAAAACACAAACACGATAATAAAGCAATAGGCCCAAAGAGAATTCTTCAATAAGAATTAATTGATTCAAAAAAGAATATAGATACCATTCTCTAATCATAATGTAATAAAATGAGAAATTGATTACAGAACCAGAAAATGAAAAGACCTTACTGCTTGGAATTCTCCCTTAATTAATACTTGGTTCAAAAAGGAAAAAGAAGAAACTGTAGAATATCCAGAGAATAATGTTAACAAAAACTATATAACAAAACCCATAAGATATAAGTAAAATAGTTCTCAGAGGAAAAAAAGATATTTAAAAATACTTTAGTTAAAAGAAAAAATAAAATAAGTATAAAACTCAAGAAAGTCAGGGGAGAGAAAAGAAAATTATTCCTAAGGAAAGCAAGAGGAAGGAATCAATAAAGGAGAAATGAATTAGAAAACATTAAAATTACAGTACTCATAAATAAATTTGCTAGCTGGTTCTTTGAAAAGGCCAAGAAAGAAAGAAAACAAGAAAAGATAGATATCCCCAAAGAAAGAAAACAAAGAACATAAACAATTCATAGAAAAGAACATACAAAGGATTCTTAAACATATATAAGGGTGCCTAACTTTCTTCATGAAAAAAGATACACAACTTAAAACTATACTGAGATAAACAGGCACGTGAAAAGATGCTCAGCATCATTAGTCATCAGAGAAATGACAGTCAAAACCACAATGAGACCCAACTTTTTGTCCACTAGGATAGTATTAATAAAAAATACAAGTGCTGGCAAAGATGTGGAGAAATTGGAAGCCTCCTACATTGCTAGTGGGAATGTAAAAATAGTGCAACCAGTGTGAAAAGGTTTGGCAGCCTCTCAAAAGATTAAACGGAGTTACCATTGGACCCAGCAATTCCACTCCTAGGTATATAGCCAAAAGAATTAAAACATAAGTTCACACAAAAACTTGAACCCAAATGTTCATAGCAGCATTATTCATGACAGCCAAAAAGTGGAAACAACCCAAATGATGAATGGATAATTAAAACGGGTTATACCATTGAATATTATTAGGCAATAAAAAGAAATGAAGTACTAATACACGCTACACCATGAACAAACCTTTTGCTAAATGAAAGAAGCCAGCCACAGAAGACCACACATTGTATGAGTCCGTCTATATGAAATGTCCAGAAGAGGCAAATCTATAAAAGAAGAAAGTAAATTAGTGGTTTCCTAGGACTGGGCAATGGGGAATGACCGCTAATGGAGGGGTTTCTTTCTGGGGTGATGAAAACGTAAAATCCATCGTGGTGATGGTTGCACAACTTTGTGAATATACCAAAAACCAGTGAATCGTACACTTGAAATGAGTTAACGGTATAGTATGTAAATTATATCTCAAGCTGTTATCTTTAAAAAGCCATTTTTTAACCATTAGGAAATCCCCCTCAGAGAAAGACTAACCACAAAGCACCACCTCACCCTTGAATATCCAAGATCAGAGCCTCCTCTGCCCTTCCTCAGGGACTCCCTTGCTTTAGAAAACCAAAAGATTTCTTCCCCTTCTTTGAGACGTCCCTCATTCATGAACGTTTCCTCTATTGCCCTAGCCTGAAAAGAATCATCTCCTTAATTGTCGGGTGCATTTTGTCCTAGGTGTTATTTAGACATAGGGTGCTCTTGGCAAGGATTGATTAGCTTTTGTGAACTAGTGAATTAAATGAAGTGTCAGAACAAACTGGTGTTACATATTTGAGCATTGATAGTGTCTGAACCACATTATCACTTGGTTTGGCACAGGGTATCGGTTTTGTGAGTCAGGATATGCTTGACAAGTTGTGGTTTCTGTTCCACCTCTCAGTCCTTAGCACGTACCTGCTCCCTGGTAGGTGCTCAATAAACACTTGTTGAATGACTAAAAATCAATTTGTTGTTGGCAGCGGGACAAGAGTAGTTAAACTTCTGTGTTGGTTACAGTTTGGCAAAATCTATAAAAGATACAAATACACACATCCTTGACCTCCCAGCAATTACCCTTCTAGGAATTAATCCTGTGGATAACTTGCACACGTGCAAAGGGCCACCCGACAAGATTATTCATTGCAATCACAAGAGACCAGAAGTCTCCTAAGTTTCCATAACAGGAGACCGCTTAATTAAAGGATGATACAGACAATGCAATAAAATGTGGAAGTTGTCCTAATGCAGAATATCTGAGATGTATTCACTCAGTTACACCAACAATGGCTGCCTTGTTCCTCCCATCAAGTACTCTCCACCCCCGGGGCCCCGGGCCTTAGCCCGGGACATCCCTCGGTTTTGAATGATCAACCCCAGATACAGGTGTGCCTCGCTCCCTCGCTTTCTTCAGGCCTCGGCTCAATTGTCCCTTAATCGGCAAGGCTTTCACTGACCACCCCATGTAAAATAGCAACCCCACCCCGCCCCGCCCCAACACACACGGTCCCAGAGATCACAAACCCTTGCCAGGACCCCCGACAAACCCAGCTCATGGTCTAGCCCTGCCTTCCTCTCCCAACTCTTCACTTACTTCTCTTCCTGCTCCTTATTTTCCAGCAAGAAAGCCCTCCCCACTCTAGGGACTCTGCTCACAGGGTCCCTTTCCTTTAAGTTCCCATTTTCATAATGAAGGGGTCCAGAATATACCACTGAAAAGGTTTTCTCCCCTGAACTTTTATCTGCCTAAAAGCAGAGCCTCCCAAAAGAATTCAACTGTCATAAATGCCCTAAGACTTTTGCACCAGGAAATGTGAACTCTTTTTATGGGAGGAGGTAATTAGGTTTACTTATTTAAGTGGAGGGACTGGGGATTGAACCCAGGACCTTGTGCACACTGGGCAGGCACTTTACCACTGAGCTATCCCCTCCCCTAGGAAAAGTGAATTCTTATCACCCAGAGAAGTTGCAAGGGGGATAAGAAATCACTCAGACATTGTCACTAAACTATCACACCTCCCATCCATTTCCCTAAGGGCCATATTTCTTTCCTTAAAGTCTTTTATTATCCCATAACTGCCTTTCTCCCTCACTCCTTCCCCTATTAAGATGGGATATAAACCCCAAATTCTAGAGTCTACACGTCTGTCCTAGGTGCTGCCAAGAGGGGACAAGTGATGAGTCACATTTTTGAGTAAGCTCTTGCATACATTCGTGAAAAAAATTTTGAGTCTTTTGATTCTGAATCACATTTTTCTCTTTGAGTCACATTTTTCTGTGAACTCCTGCCTATATTCATAAATAAAATTGTCTTTTCTCTTGCTAACTTCTTTTATCACTTTAATTCACAGGCTCCCAGTCACTAAACCTAAGAGGGTAGAGGAGAAGTTTTTCCTCCCTGACAGTTGTCACCATCTAAGAGGGGTCTTCCCTAACCATTTTGTCTCAGTTAGGTGTCTGCCCCCTTTTGTAGCATTAATCATAAGATTATGACTTAATTTATTTGTCTGCTTATTGGGTTTTTGTCTGAGCTTCCACTAGAGTGTAAGATGTGTGGAGGCAGGGGCAGTATCCATCTCATCCATCACTGAGTTCCCAGGGCCCAGCATCCTGCGCGGCCTGTAATAGCTCATGAAATGCTCAGTGAATGAGTGGATGAAGAACTCCATCCATAGCTCAGGGATTTACTGCTGAGTCTGAAGCTCATCTCAGTCCTACACTCACTCACTGAGAACTTGTGAGGTGTCACGATCGTGCTTGGTGTTAGCAGTACACAGAGACCTGCTCCACCACGCTGAGGTGCTTACCGGAGAAGCAGCACGTCCGCTGGGCCCTGTGCGGGGCAAATCTGAGGAAGAAGACCTAATCTCTCCCTCGAGAAGAATCTACTGATGTGGAAGAGGGGAGCAGAAAAAGGAACCCATGTGAAAAGGAGCTTGGAAACTAACCCAACTCCAAGTACAGTTATTTGGTACACAGAACAGAGTGTGAAACTAGTCTCTTGGCCTTTGTTTGGGAAGGCATTCACGTCACTCTGCCAATTACGCTGAATGGAGCTCATGTTACCTCTGCATCACTTATACCCCTGAGCCTGAGGAGCATCTGTCCCCCAGGCACTCAGACCCGCTGACAGCCATCGCTGGTGCCCTCTTGGCAGCACCTAGGACAGACATGTACACTCCAGAAAGCCTTGCAGGACAGCCTCCCTGCCTCAGTCAGGGCCTCTTAAGCCAAAAGTGCCAAAGGTGCACCAAAGTTAGCTCCTTGATCCCCACCAAAAAAAGTTAATAAATAAAAAGGAGAGTTTGTTGAAAATTTTCAATGCACAGCAACTGGAGAGGACCTAAATGGCCAGGCTAGGCCTAGTGTTCTCAGAGCACATCCTCAGTTCTTCAGATCCCCAAGTCCCCATTTCCAAGTTCTCTCATCCTTCCATGCTAGACCTCAAGTCTTTGGTGCTGGCTGGCCTCTGGGCAGAAAGCCCTTGGGTCAGATGTCCACAGCCTGGTGCAAATAGCCCCACCCTGGGCAAGGGTGCATGGTATAAGGCAAGGCCCCTCAGCCAGGGGGGATTGACCCCAGAAGAGGATGGAATTAGGTAGAGTGATCAACCTTTGTGCAGGCCTGAGAGATTTCACTGGAAGTTTGACTTTTAGGGCTAAAACCAAGAAAGTTCCAGGCAAAGCCAGGTGAGCTGATTACCAGGGCAGCCAACAGCACATCTGTTTCCCATCCATATATATTATTAATTCTGAGGAACACATTTTTTCACATTTAACATTACTGAAATCAGTATGAGTCTTCAGATTGGTGGTATCCTGCAACGGCTGTCAGCTGGGATTGAAGCCCATTCTCCAGGAGAGGATGTGTGTTTGGCAGTCATTTCCGGGGCACTCTCAGCTTGAGACTACCTGAAACTCATTTTCTGCTTGAGCTTTCTAGACAATACTTACAGTGCAAATTCAGACCTGCCTGAGGACAGGCTTGTGGTTAAAATTCTCAGGAGAGAATTGTTTTTCTTCCTTCTATGTGGTGCCAAGATTAAGACACACACATTTCTAGCCAGTCTCTTCTTTGAGAAAATGTCTGTATCTCTGGTGTACCAGCTCTTATGTGGAGTCTCCCTCTTTGTCACTTTTTTCTTGCTTAATGGGGCATAAAATAATGGTACAGTTTACAGCTGATGGTGTCTCAGATTGGATGAAATATGGATAATCAACCTTCAACAGTTTGCACTGGGGCAGAGGGTCAGTGCTGGTGCTAGAAGGAGGCACAGTGCTGGGCACTCTGGGCACTTGGGGCTGGATGCAGAGAATATAGAAACCCTTCCTCCATCCAGGCCTCTTGGTCCTCGTGAGCCTTATGCTAAGCTCAAAATTCATTTCATGGACCTGCACAGCCCAGCTCATTTAAAAAGCTCTTCTTTGCAAGTTCCTCCAAAAAGGTCAGTGTTTAGAAATATCAATAGCTTTCCCTATGTTGGGGAGAGGAAGTTTCCCCTCTACCCTTCTTGTCTTTTGGCTGATCTAATAATTAAATTGACACAAGGCAGACTAACAGGAAGAAAAAACAAATTTAACTTCATATGTACAGAAGAAACAAACTTAACTTCTCATCACTATGAGACCCAAAGAGTAACCAAAGCAGGCTGTTTATATATCTTTTAGACAAAAACCCAATAAATCTGTAGAGAACAAGACAAAGAAACTTAGGTTTATGTACTAATTAATGAAGAAACTAAGCAGAGTTTGTTTGCAAGCCTTCTTGGCCCTGGATTCCCTATCTCTGGTGATAAGGATGTATCTCCACTTCCTGGTGCAGAGAGGATACCTTTCATATGGGAGATTTATTTTCTGCTTTCAAGGGGACAGAGGAGGGTCAGAGTGTCCTTCTTCCACTGGCTGTTCCTCAAGTAACTTTAATTTAAAATAATCAATATGCCAAAGTGGTCTGCCTTAAGCCCCATTGGTTCCCTCCTCTGAAACTTCCCTGGAAGTTTCATAATTAAAAGCTGAGTTGATGACTGCAGAGAGCCGAATAGGTTAGGAGCTGAATGGCAGATTGTTCCACATCTCACTGAGCCAGTTTCTTAGTCCTGAGAATAGGTCAGATCAGCTAAACTCATTTTAGGATGCAATGATGTAAGTGGGCTTCCAAATTTAGGCCTCTAATTGCACAAGTGATCAGGTACTTAATATGAGGCATTTCTATGGAAACAAAAGAAAAACAATGGTTAGTGATTGGAGCAAATTATAAATCAGATTCTGAGTTCTGAGGAGAGCCAGTCAAGATTTCTAGATGTTGGGTTCAAAGCATCTTTAGATGGAGTGAGGGCAAGCAGTGCAATCTGATAGCTTTCCCTGGGTTGTAATTTGAATGTCTCTGGTGTTCTTTCTGAGTGGCCACATAGCAACAGGCATAAAGACTGTCTACACACAAGCTGTTGGGGTGTCTTCTCTGAGGTTTGTATCAGGTTGTCCAACCTTAGCTTACATGGTTTCAGAAAAAGGGTAGTTTAAGCTCTCAATGATTTTTAAGCCAGAAGGGTAGAAGATAAATTGGAAATGTTAGTTTGGAAAGCTGTAGCCAGATATTGGAGTAAACTAGAATTCTCTACCTCGTCAGTTTACAGGTAGATAACAAAACCACAAGGACAGCTAACAGAACTAGAATTTAATATCCATAAGGGTGTATCATAGTTTCTATTGATACATAATTTTTCTCTCTTATAATTACACTCATTTTTATCAAAGATAACCATGGTAAGACTAATTTGTTTCCAGTTTAAGTCTAGTTTTAATGAACTTGGCCTGGTTATTTATGTAAGTGCAGCAAGAATAATGACTGATCACATATAGGCTCTTTTAAGTCTGCTTTGTTGGAACTTTTCATAAGGAATCTCAGATTGGATTTTTTTTTTAAAAGCCTCTTGAGGCTAAGATGCCAAGCCAAGGACTTGCCATGGGACTCAGCCTCCAATACCTACAGAGGTGGATTAATTTCCCTCTTCTCAAAGTGCCCCAAATACCCTGAGGTTCCTGGGCCTTCCAGGAAATAACTTTCCTTACTCAGCTGGTCAGGCTGCAGGGAAGCCTGTGAGCAAGGCACCAGGTGGATATTTCCCAGGGGCTTTATTGGCTCCATAAGGTCAGTTGTAGTTCCTTAGAGCTGTCTGGTCATACTGGAGTCTATGCACATCATTCTCAAATACAACATTCTAGTCAAGCTTTGGTAATATAACCAATGTTTCCAGTTATGTCTTGTTACAAGGAGAACAGATTACTAGTGAACCTACGCAAATAACTATATTGCCATGAAAATACAAGAATACCCACTGAGAGTTTCTGAAGTCTGCAGGGATCAGGTGGGGAGAAAAAGATACATGTTTTATCTCTGCTCTAAGTCATAGGTAGCTTAAGAGAAAAGAGAAAAGGTTTCCTTAAATCTGGGAAAATAAAACATTAAAGAACCAGCTATGTTTCAAACAAAAAGTTATAGAAATTATAATCATCCTCTAGTTCATTCAGTCTCATGTAATCAATTCTTTTGTTTGTTGGTTTGTTTAAATTACAGCACATATTTAAAATTTAAATTTAAATTTTTTAAACATTTTTTATTGAGTTATAGTCATTTTACAATGCTGTGTCAAATTCCAGTGTAGAGCACAATTTTTCAGTTATACATGAACATACATATATTCATTGTCACATTTTTTTTCGCTGTGAGATACCACAAGATCTTGTATATATTTCCCTGTGCTATACAGTATAATCTTGTTTATCTATTCTACATATGCCTGCCAGTCATGTAATTAATTCTTGTTGATCTTAATCTTTTGTGAGAAATTTTATGAAGCCATCAGTTTTTCTATTAGAGTTCTGCAAATTCTTACCCAGTTCAGTGGTATGATCTGCAAACTATCAGAAACCTGTATTCTAGAGCACCTGTCACAGTCCCTTCCATGAATCTCTCTGAAGGTGACTTTTGCAAAAGTATCAGAGTAAAACAGTAACTTCTGTAAATGATAACTTTAAAATGCCCACGGTAAAGATCTGATGAGCATTCATTATTATGCAATTGGTGAGGAAATTTGGTTATTTTTGTGCTGTGTAACATCTTAAGATAATAACTAGAATTACTACTTATAACATTATACCAGGACATATTAGAATTTCAGGAATTTTATATAATTTCTGGAATACTTCCATTAATAACATATATCCATACAAATATAATTGAAGAATGTTTAACATCACTATCTGACAATGTTTCCCATGTAATATAATATACAAGTCTAATTAGATTAATATCTTTTTATGAGGAAAGAGAATAAATCTTCTAAGATGTTCCAGGGGTCCTCTAAAACAGCTCATATCTCAGTTCTAAGTCAAAAAGACTTCAATTGATTTTGGGAAGTTTGTCAAAAGTATCAAAGAGGTTTTAAGACACTTGGTCAAATAGGATCACAGGTCACTGTGAAACAATACCTACTTATCCATTTAACCATAGTGACAATTAAAGACTTTGCAGGCAAAAATACACAATGTTAAATAGTTGTTAAAAAAAAAAAAAAAAGAACACTTCAGCTCTTTAACAGAGAAAACTCAGGATTTTCCTCTTTCTTTTCTTTTCTTTTCTTTTTTTAAATAACCTCTAATTTATTTGTACAGAATTTTACTTTAAAAACTATTATCTGTGTTAATGCTTTTCACAACCATATGAGGCAGACAAGCTAAACTGTATTAGCCCCATTTTACAGGCAAGAGTGGAAACATTATTCCCATATTTAGTGTAAGACAGATCTGGGATACAAACCCTGAGCTTCCTCATTCATAACTGCTATTTTCTCATGGCTTTTTGATACACTTTAGGCTCTTGGGAACACTGGCCTGAAGATGGGTTGTTAAATTACTAAACCATTCTCTAGTTAGAACTGCTTTGTCAGAAGAAAGGTAAATAGGAAAAAATACCATATGTACAAGCCTTTATGAAATCCCATAATGAGGAAGGTAATAACTGGCACGGCCCGGGGCTCTTGGCCATTTTAAAGACCCCTATAACAGTTGCCACCCAAGAGCCTTAGGTACAACTGACAGTGGGGTCTCAACTAGTGCACTTTCTAACTTCTAAACTTCTGTCCCAGCACCAATGCCTCAACTGCTGTTATGACCTCTGGAATGCAAATTTTGAGAAAGGGAGTAATTTGCAAACAAATAGAAATCTTTTTTTTTTTTTTAATATTTCTTTCTTTTTTTTTTTTTTTTACATTTTTTATTGATTTATAATCATTTTACAATGTTATGTCAAATTCCAGTGTTCAGCACAATTTTTCAGTTATTCATGGACATATACACACTCATTGTCACATTTTTTTCTCTGTGAGTTATCATAACATTTTGTGTATATTTCCCTGTGCTATACAGTGTAGTCTATTCTACAATTTTGAAATCCCAGTCTATCCCTTCCCACCCTCCACCCCCCTGGTAACCACAAGTCTGTATTCTCTGTCTGTGAGTCTATTTCTGTCCTTTATTTACGCTTTGTTTTTGTTTGTTTGTTTTTGTTTTTGTTTTTTAGATTCCACATATGAGCGATCTCATATGGTATTTTTCTTTCTCTTTCTGGCTTACTTCACTTAAAATGACATTCTCCAGGAGCATCCATGTTGCTGCAAATGGCATTATGTTGTCGGTTTTTATGGCTGAGTAGTATTCCATTGTATAAATATACCTCCTCTTCTTTATCCAGTCACCTGTTGATGGACATTTAGGCTGTTTCCATGTTTTGGCTATTGTAAATAGTGCTGCTGTGAACATTGGGGTGCAGGTGTCATCCTGAAGTAGATTTCCTTCTGGATACAAGCCCAGGAGTGGGATTCCTGGGTCATATGGTAAGTCTATTCCTAGTCTTTTGAGGAATCTCCACACTGTTTTCCATAGTGGCTGCACCAAACTGCATTCCCACCAGCAGTGTAGGAGGGTTCCCCTTTCTCCACAGCCTCTCCAGCATTTGTCATTTGTGGATTTTTGAATGACGGCCATTCTGACTGGTGTGAGGTGATACCTCATTGTAGTTTTGATTTGCATTTCTCTGATAATTAGTGATATTGAGCATTTTTTCATGTGCTTTTTGATCATTTGTATGTCTTCCTTGGCGAATTGCTTGTTTAGGTCTTCTGCCCATTTTTGGATTGGGTTGTTTATTTTTTTCTTATTGAGTCTTATGAGCTGCTTATATATTCTGGAGATCAAGCCTTTGTTGGTTTCACTTGCAAAAATTTTCTCCCATTCCGTAGGTTTTCTTCTTGTTTTATTTCTGGTTTCCTTTGCTGTGCAGAAGCTTGTAAGTTTCATTAAGTCCCATTTGTTTATTCTTGCTTTTATTTCTTCTAGGAGAAAATTTTTGAGATGTATGTCAGATAATGTTTTGCCTATGTTTTCCTCTAGGAGGTTTATTGTATCTTGTCTTATGTTTAAGTCTTTAATCCATTTTGAGTTGATTTTTGTATATGGTGTAAGGGAGTGTTCTAGCTTCATTGTTTTACATGCTGCTGTCCAGTTTTCCCAACACCATTTGCTGAAGAGACTGTCTTTATTCCAATGTATATTCTTGCCTCCTTTGTCAAAGATGAGTTGACCGAAAGTTTGTGGGTTCATTTCTGGGCTCTCTATTCTGTTCCATTGGTCTATATGTCTGTTTTGGTACCAATACCATGCTGTCTTGATGACTGTAGCTCTATAGTATTGTCTGAAGTCTGGGAGAGTTATTCCTCCAGCCTCTTTCTTTCTCTTCAGTAATGCTTTGGCAATTCTAGGTCTTTGATGGTTCCATATGAATTTTATTATGATTTTTTCTAGTTCTGTGAAATATGTCCTGGGTAATTGGATAGGGATTGCATTAAATCTGTAGATTGCCTTGGGCAGTGTGACCATTTTGACAATATTGATTCTTCCAATCCAAGAGCATGGGATATCTTTCCATTTTTTAAAGTCTTCTTTAATTTCCTTCATCAATGGTTTATAGTTTTCTGTGTATAATTCTTTCACCTCCTTGGTTAGATTTATTCCCAGATATTTTATTACTTTGGGTGCTATTTTAAAGGGGATTGTTTCTTTACTTTCTTCTTCTGTTGACTTATCGTTAGTGTAAAGAAATGCAACTGATTTTTGAACGTTAATTTTGTAACCTGCTACCTTGCTGAATTCTTCAATCAGCTCTAGTAGCTTTTGTGTGGACCTTTTAGGGTTTTCTATATATAGTAACATGTCATCAGCATATAATGACACTTTTACCTCTTCTTTTCCAATTTGGATCCCTTTTATTTCTTTCTCTTGCCTGACTGCTGTGGCTAGGACTTCCAGGACTATGTTGAATAGGAGTGGTGATAGTGGGCATCCTTGTCTTGTCCCAGATTTTAGTGGGAAGCTTTTGAGTTTTTCACCGTTGAGTACTATGCTGGCTGTAGGTTTGTCATATATAGCTTTTATTATGTTGAGATATGTTCCCTCTATACCCACTTTGGCGAGAGTTTTTATCATAAATGGGTGTTGAATTTTATCAAATGCTTTTTCTGCATCGATTGAGATGATCATGTGGTTTTTGTCCTTTCTCTTGTTGATGTGATGTATTACACTGATTGATTTGCGTATGTTGAACCAGCCTTGTGTCCCTGGGATGAACCCCACTTGGTCATGATGTATAATCTTTTTTATGTGTTGTTGGAGTCTATTTGCTAAGATTTTGGTGAGGATTTTGGCGTCTATGTTCATCAGTGATATTGGCCTATAATTCTCTTTTTTTGTAGTGTCTTTGCCTGGTTTTGGTATCAGGGTGATGGTGGCTTCATAGAATGAGTTTGGGAGTATTCCCTCCTTTTCAATCATCTGGAAGAGTTTGAGAAGGACTGGTATTAGTTCTTCTTTGTATGTTTGGTAGAATTCCCCGGTGAAGCCATCCGGTCCTGGACTTCAAATAGAAATCTTAAATGTCTTCCACAGAAGTTAGTAAAAATGTTTAGCTATCTAGACACGACAATTTGATTTGTTCCATCTGCCTGAAACCCAATTTGAATCCAACCTCTTGTAACTGATGAGTCTTACATTGTTGTACCTGATTCATGGCTAAGATTTTGAAATGGAAACTATGAGGTCTCTCTGTTTGTGTGTTTGTACATATCTATACGTGTGTTGTAGATATGTGACACTGCCAAAATTAATTTGTAAGAGAGCTCTATTTAATTGGCTTAAAGAAAATTAAATGTGTATATAAATACTCAGGAAAAAAGAAAAACTGGCCAGAATGAAAATCGAGTTCATGTGATCTAAAAAAATTTTCAGTACTGAATCCGTACTTGGTATTTCAAGCTAGCTTAAGCCTATCGGTTTGATTAATATAGGCATGTCTTTAGATTTATTAACAGTAAACATAAAACTATTATTGTACATAGGTTTAATAGAAGCCCAATAAGACCTTGTCATATCTGTTTCAAATTTGTCAGCAAGAAAAACAACTGGGTATAATATTCTTGTAAGTAACTTAAATGCAAATGAGAAAGAACTTTTGGGTAAACTTTTTAGGAATGATTATTTCAGGAATATCTGCTCAAATGATCTCCCCAGATATTTGGTAACTTAAAATTTCAGAGTTTTGCTAAATTAAGTTAAATGATGGAAGTTTATTAAATAGCTAGGTCATTTTCAGATAAAATAAGATATCAAAACATTAATTGCTGAATATTGACTTCCTCTTACAGAGAAACTAAAGATATTTAGAAATAAATATTAATAAATGTTTGGTGCCACCCTGAAATATTCTCTCCTACTAAGGGAAACATCTCAGTATGCTAGGAAAGTAAGATGAATGTTTTCAGTGAAAGAAGGTACAAGGAATGGAATTATATTTTAATGAAAAAAGAATGACTTTAAAGCTAGTTGCTTCTGAATGAAAAAGAAAATAAGGGACAAAATAATATGGGTACAGAAAGTTGTGGAAGGTTTGTAAAAGAGGAGCCCTGAGAAAAGGTTTTGTACATGGTCGGGATTGGCTAAGTTTAAAATAAATTTAGTTGATTAAATGAATTGTAGAGGTAAGCTGATAGAAGACTAGATTTGGTTCTCTTTCTCTCTGTTGAGAGAACAAAGTTATCTTAAAATGTTAATCTGCTTTTAGTAACAGATTGTAAAGTTTCTTTTACCCCTTAAGTGATCTGTTCTCTATCTAGCCTTGAAATATTTTTATTGTTAATGAATAAGTATTGTTTCACAGTGACCTATACTTTTATCTGACCAAGTACTTTGAAACTTTTTAACAAGTTTCCCAAATATCAAATTTTAATTAGAATTCTTTTGACCTCTAGCTAAATCCGGGATGCTTCAGAGGGGCCCTGAAACATCCCAAAGAGAGATTCTAAACTAGTAAGTTTCATTTGGTATGTTAAACAACATGGGAAGTACTGTCAAATGAATAATAAATCTTCCTAGGTTATACTGTATGAAAAAACATTATTAATATAGATATTCTAGAAACTATATGGAATCCCTAAAAATCTGGTATGTCTGAAATGTTACCAGTCATAATTCTGGTTATTTTGACCAGCTCTCTTTATTGATTACAGTGTAACTAGGTGTTTAACCAGGCTTTTAAGTCTTTTGTCATTTATAAACAGTTATTGTTTTATCCTGATGCTTTTACAAAATGCTTTCTCTTCAAGGAGATTTACTGGTTTCTAATAAATTTCAAACATGGCACTAAACTAAACTGGGTAAGAGATTTTAAAAGTCTGATGGAAACTCTGATTTCATAAAACTATTAACAACAACAACAAAAAAGGATTAGTTACATGGGACTGAGTAAACTGATGAACATGGTTATAATTTTTGGTTTTGTCTGAATATTTCTGGCTTTTAATCTGTGTTCTCCAGATATAAAGAAGTCCTTCTTATCAAGTTAATTATGACTTATGGCAGTTTGGTAAACTATACCTTTGTAAGTAGAATTAAAATAGTTATCTTTTCTCTCTATCTGATCCCTCCAGAGACTGGAAACTTTTAGGTTCCCAGTGGCTTTATCAGATAAATTAGGAAAATTACCTCCTAACATGTATAGGAATCTCAAGGTATTTTGAGGACCTTAAAGAGAAAAGAATTCACCTAAATCTGTAAGGCAAAATCCATGACAAGCCCTTGACATGGCTTTCCTGGCCTTAGGAAACCTTATTAAAATTCTAGCCTGAGACTCCTTGTTAAAAGTTCCAACACAGCCAATTTAAAAGAACCTATATGATCAAATAATCAGACTTAACTTGTAAACAAATTAGTCTTGATTTGAGTATATTTGATAAAAATGAGGGTAACTTTAGAGAGAAAAGGATTATATTTTAGTGGATATTAAATTGTAGTTAATTGAGGTCTATATTTACTAAGACTCACTTCCCAGATCATTCCTTGTTGTTATGTTACATTGCTACAAAGTTTAATTGAATTTTTAAAAGGACACTCTAGGTTTTTCTGAAGCTCAGTAATCTATCCTTGGATGAAGATTCCTTGCCCCATCACCAGGAAACAGGGGATTATATATACTGGAACAGACATGATTTAAAGAACTATCTTCAGCGTGAATGGAAGGACCCTCTGGCAGGTACTCTTACCTAGAGCATGCACAGCAAAAGCTAAAGAAAATTGACTTTTGGATTAACTTCCAGTCAGAAAGAGCCTCTGCACTGGACTGGCCTATAGAGGACTGCTCACCTTAAAACAATGCTCAAATGGAGAAGATACCATACCAGGATGAGAAGAAGACGACATCCGAGGTAGACAGCTGACCCAAGACACTGGACCAGGCCTGTATACCAATTACTTTGATAATTGCTCATATCTTTGCTTATGAACAATTCCTGTGTAACATTTTCCTTAAAGATAAGAATTCATACAGAACAGACTAAGTCAGATGACCTGGGGATACACTGAGCTGCCCCTAATGAAGTTCTTGGCTTAAATTTTTACTTATGACCTTACTAATACTGCTAACTATATTATTTATATTTTGCCTGTTTTACAAAATTGTTGTTTCTTGCATTACCCTGTATGTGACTGAGCCTCTGATACAATAATACAAGGCAACTTGAAACAGTAGACCAGATATATACTTCTGTATGAGACCAATGACTGTAGTAGTGGGACTCTAGATATGGGAAGAAGCAACAAGAGGGAATATTTTCCTGGATCATAACCAGCTAGCAAGACAGGTGGTCCAGAGACACTTTTGCTACTGTTAATAAGGCCTAGTCCCATAATAGCACATTGAGTGGCCTATCAATAAAATCCTCGCCTGACTGAGGAATAAGCATTCCTAGCACCACGGGATGAAGTGTCATGCCAAGCCATGGTCAAATTTACGATCATGAGGGCACTCGCCATCTCCCTCTACAAGGACTGGATCGCGTTGGCACTTGCCATCTACCTCTGCTTGGATTACATCACAAGCCGCTGCACCCACTGACTTCCAACACACCCTGAAGGGAGTTCAGGGTGAAAATCAGGAATGAGGCACTCTGAGCTCTGGGAAAACTGGCTGAGCAGGCCTTCAAATAGTTAGACATTTTCAGAAGAAGATTTTACTAGCCGAAATTTTTGCATCTCCTCATATCTAGAAAAGCACTAAAATTATTAATGGTGACATCTGCTTTGGCCACTAAGGAGAGAAATACATTTGAAAATCAAAATGGAATAACTATAGTTCAGACATCCAAGGTAGAACTAAGTAACCAGTGTAGACGTGATTTCAGACAAGTTTCTGTATTGCTGAGAACTTGAGTTTTCTGGGCAATGTCAAACTTGAGATGCCACCAGCCATTCTCAAAGCAGTGTCTGCTGGCAACTTGTAGCTGCAGCCTTATGGGCTCAAGTTCTCCTCTTGCAGTTATTGAGATTCTAGATTCATACTGCCCATTGTACTTTCCTACCAGATGAATCCAGGAACATCATAACTGCCCTAGAGAACACGAAGCAACAAATACATAATGTATGGGATTCAGATGCATATGTGTGAGAAGTTACACCTCAAGTTAACACCTGGTTTTCTGGCCTCTTTTAGTGGATACCTCAAAGTCTCAAATCCATTCTTATGAGAGTTCTTCAGGTTCTGTTATCACTTCTGGTAACAAAAGCTTATATATATATATATAAAATTTATACTAACTGTTTCCTGTTGTCTAATGTGTGGAAAACGAGCAGCTAAGGCTCTTTCTGAACCCCCAGCCACATGGCAAGATCAGGTTCACTCATTCCATTTCAAGGGCCCCCAAAGGACACCCCCATTCAGCAGGAAGCAACCAGATGAACACGACGCCCATCTCCCTATTTCCATAAAAATGGAATGAGAGAAACTGACCGTGGGGATTTTGAAGGAACATTAATAAAATGGCCTCACTTAGGCTAACAAACTGCTTATTCTTATGCTTGCCCTTAAAATGGTCAACTGACCTGACTGACCGGTTGCTACTCACAGGTCCAGGCCCACTGTTAAAACTAAAGCTGTTGATCTTACTGTTTCTACTTTATTCCAGTCATCAAAAGCTATAATCATGCTTGGTCTCTGAGTTGATCTCCAGGGAGAAGGTCACAGGACTTTAACCTTACAAAATAGCCTGAATTACCAAGACCACATCTTGAGTGCTTATGAGACAAAGACATCTATCTAACCACTGGCCTCTGTAGAACTGGCAGCCTGGAGACATCATGATGCCATTCTGTCTTCCGATGAGAAGATGATTCTGTTGCTTGTTATTGTTCGTTCTGTTGATGCTTTATTGTTTGAACTATGGCTATATAACCACCCCACCCCCAAGGTGGGTTCACAGTTTTGAAGGCACTAGCCTGCTGTGAGTCCCCATTGCCTGGCAAAGCAATAAAATTGCCTCTTTTCTTCTAAGCTCCAAGACCTTGTCTCTGGGTTATTTGGCTCCTCAAGGACGGGGGCCGATCTTTTGGCAGCAAACGTGACTGAATAGCTGCAATCTCATGATAAAATTTTTAAAATATGAGCTCATTCTTACAAATGAGCAAACAAAGTGGTTTCTTGACATGTAAGCTACTCCTGGTGAAGATGCTGTGAAGACTGTTGAAATGACAGACAATAAAGGATCAAGAATAGTACATAAACAGCAGTAGGGTTTGAGAGGATTGATTCCAATTTTGAAAGAAGTTCCACTGTGAATAAAATGTGATCAAACAGCACTTCATGCTACAGAGAAATGGTTTGTGAAGAGTCAATCAATGTGGCAAAATTTCTTGTCTTATTTTAAGAAATTGCCACAGCCATCCCAACCTTCAGCAACCACCACCCTGATCAGTCAGTAGCCACCAATACTGAGGCAAGACCTTCCACCAACAAAAAGATTATGACTTGCTGAAGGCTCAGATGACAGCATTTTTTTTTTTTTTAGCAATAAAGGCTTTTTTTGGGGGGAAGGGGGTAAACTAGGTTTGTTTGTTTGTTTATTTATTTATTTATTTATTTTTTAAGTGTCAGTACTGGGGGTTGAAGCCAGAACCTCATGGATGCTAAGCACACACTCTACCACTGAGCTATACCCTCCCCCTGGCAGCTTATATTTTAAAAAGATCTCTTTCCCCCTTTTATTTTTTCCTTCAGTCTCAGGCGATTGAGGGCTGTATTTGCTCTTCAAAGACATGATAAAATTTACAACTTTAAGGGACAAAGAATGTAAATTTTCTCCTAGAGGTTTTGGGTATACTTCTCTATCATCAGACGTTTAGAAGAGTATTTACTATTTAAAATTGTCATTCCTTCTGTTAAGCGCAGGAAAATTGTACTTCCAATGTCCTGATTGTTTACAATATCTCCAAATATTTGAAGGCAATTAGGAAGGGGTTGAGTGGATTTTGAGTTGCTTTTAGAGTTAAAGTTTTGTTTTTCTAAAGAGTCAAGTTGTAAATTAAGCACTGTTGATTTTAATTCTTTTTCTCATCTGCATTCCTGTGAGCTACCTTCAAAGAATTGGGTAGACTTTTCTATTATAACGTTTAGAGGTTGATTTACCCACTCAACCACACTATTCTGAATTACCTTTTTTATATCAGGGAGAAATTTTCCAACTATATGGAAATCAAAAGATTTCTGTGTTCTGTGGTCCAGGAGACAAATTCTCTGGTTGGAAATCTAGGCTATAGCTGCAGAGGACACTACATGGAAGGGCCTGAAGCTGGCAAGGCCTGGTTATAAGGCCCAGCAAAATGAGACTTACTGTCCATCCCAGATGCTTCTGCTACATTTATTTCCTGGCTTTTAGCATTTATATGAGTTACTTGTAAACCCTGGGCCTAGAGATTAGGCTGGAGTGTTCTCTGTAAATCTTGCAGGGAAAGGGAAATTAAAACAAGCAGCTGAGTGTTGAGGGGATTTTCTGGGGAAGGTGGAGGTATTTGGGAGTTAAGAGAATTTGCTGAGGAGATGGGGCCAGATTTTTAAGGAGAATTTATGTTGAATAGAGAGTTAATATTTTCCTAAGTTTAATTTCTATTCTTTTACCATGTTAGGGAAGTCCTTAAGCTAGGTGTTATATTTCTTTGTATCTACTTTTTCATCTTTTTAAAAAAACAGGTGCAAATAAGACAATTGTTTAAGATGAGAGCTGTCCAAAAAAATTTTTTCAAATATAGAAGCTTTTCCACTTTGAAAGATTCATCATCTGGCCATCAACGAGTAGGATCTATTAACCTCAATAGCGACTCAAACTGATAAGCCTTTTTATAGTTTACTCAAGAATGCAAGAGACTTCCACAAAAGGCTGCAAGAGATGCAGCCCCCACAAGATCCAGAAAGTTCACTCCCAAATGGCCTAAGAAAGTAAAGGACTTTTTTGCACAGGTGGTAAGGATAGTGTAGTGAAAACAGAGTCTCTGGTCTCTCATGGGAACAGAAGACACCTCCAGCAACAGACCCACTACTCTGTAACACCAGGAAGGCACTCCTGGAATGGGACTTTTCCAGCACTAACAAAGCAACGAAGGGTGAGACAACAAAGGCCCCATGGACTGGGACCCTTTATGCTAGCATGGCTGGTTCAGAACCCCAGTCTATTCAGCTGGCCGCCAAGGGGCACCCCAGTGAGTGTACCTTTTGAATGGCAAAGACCAGGCAGAATATTCTCACTGGTCACAAAGCCAAGCTCTCAGAACATAAAACAAGCCAAAAGGAAAAACCTCACCTTGTTTTTACACAGGGGACCAACAGAATGGTTTGTCTAAATAGACACCAGTCTGGTGAGAACCATGAATTCACCAGTGTGTGAGGCGGCTCAAGCAGCAGGCTTCCGGGCCTATGTCTACATTCTGCCCTAAGGCTTTTCCTCCTTATAACACACAACACAGAAGAGACAAAGAAAAACGGTGACCACCTCCGGGAGGAAAAGGATCAATCAAACTAAGAGTACTCATTCACCAAATCTTTACCAGAGCCACGTGCTATATCCAAGGAACTAATTCCACAAATATTTTCTCCTGCTAATCTAAATTTAGAACAAGAGAAAAAGGATTCTCACCGCTTACACTTCCATCAGAACTCAAGGACAGAGATCCGGGAGGCTAAGGCAGTAAGAAGTCTTACCCTGTGCCAGCTTTTTGTCAGAGGTCCCAGGTCTCTTGATCTGCAACAGTCCCAGAAGCAAGCAGTATCCAAGCACTACCCATCCAACTAAGCCAAAACTGTCAGGGAGAGGAGTATTTCCCCTACCCACCTGGATTCTTTTGGCTGGTCTAATAATTAAATTGACACAGGCCGACCAACAGGAGGGGAAAAATACCCAAATTTAACTTTGTGATTTTGTACGTGCAGAAGTCTCATAACTAAGAAGTAACCAAAGCAGGCTCTTTATATACTCTTTAGACAAAGAATAAATCTGTGAAGACCTGACAAGACAAAGAAACTTAGGTTTATGTACTAATTAGTGAAGAAACGAAGTGAAGTCTGTTTACAACGCTTCAGGGCCCTGAACTCCCTACCCCAATAAGGATGCCTCTCCACCTCCCAGTGCAGGGAGGATACGTTTCGCGTGGGAGACTTATTTTCTGCTTTCAAGGAGACAGAGGAAGGTCAGCGCATCCTTCTCACAGCGGCTGTTTCTCAAGTAACTTTCATTCACAATAATCAATACACCAAAGCAGCATGTTTTGAAGTGGGCCCTGAGCCCCATCACCTACAAAGGCAGAGCCCCCATGTTTGAACTGTTGGTAAAGCCCCCTCAACTGCCACCCTATGGGGAAATCCCAAGGAAGCAGAATTGTCAGAGAGAGAAAGAGTGAGAGGCAGTGTTTAAAGTTGGAAACCAGTGCCCCCAGATTTCCCTTCATTTACCCAGCATTTCCTGGATGTGTGCTGCCTGGTTTCTTTGTGTGTTTTTTGTTTTGTTTTGTTTTGTTTTTGAGTCCACCCTTGACATTTCCTGAGGGCCCCTTCCACCCAAAGCACAGCGTCCTCAGGGCCGGCCCACCCCTCCTCTCAGCTCTCCCAGGTTTCTCCTTTCCTGGCATCATTTCCCAGCTTCCTGGGCTAAGCCCCTCCCACCCTGCTGTGCTCAGAGACCCCCTGCCCCCCGCAGGGGCCTTCCCAGCTCGGCCCAGCCGTGGGGGCGGGGAGGACAGGTGTGCCAACGCCAGGCTGACAAACTGGACGAAGTACGAGATTTCCGGGAGCGCTAAGAATCCAGCATACACCGAAAAAGGAGTTTACGTTGTCTAGTTTAACGTAAACCATATCGTAAGCGTTGAGGGTGTTGTAAACAGTGAGACTAGGAGTCTGGTTTGGGTGAAAAGAGCACGGGATTTAGATCCAGAGATTTGCACGCAGTCTCCTCCCTTTCTGGCTGCGCGACATGGGGCTGAGCTGCTCCGGCTCTTTAGCCCTCGGCTCCCCCATCTATCAAAAGGGAGTTATTATTCCCATTTTTGGGTTGTGTGAGGATTAAATGGGATAACCTATGCTTTAAAACCTGCTTTGTGAGCATTAAAGCGTTACACAAATACTTGTGCCTGGGAGGGAAAGGGGAGTATTCTGTTTAGTGCAGTGTTTTTCAAAAAGCAGGTTGTGAGTCATCAGCAAGTCATGAAAAAAAATGAGTGGGTCCTGACCAACATTCAAGCAATTTAATAGAAAAAAATATGTATAACAAAAAAATTTAACAGAATAGAAAACATCAACGTGTATCCCAAGTAATAAGCATAGGTATTGTTTTTTTTAATCTAAGCTGTGCATGTGGGTGTGTATAAGTATGTGTGTTGGGATGTCAAGTCTATGTCTCTTCCTGAACAACACACATAGTAGCACTTTATTTCCGTGGTAAATCATGGAACCAGAAATAAAGGGAGCTGTGTGTGCTTTGTTGCTGTTGTTTTTAACAGCAGCACTTCCACATTCCACGAGTGGGAGAAGAATTCATCTTGGGAAAGAATCAATCTTATCTTCTGTTTGGGAAACACTTTAATGGGCCCTTTGGTTATGCAAAGGTAGGGCCCTGAATCCAGGTTGAAGTGAACCGTGGCTAAACTACTCTCCATCTTAAAGTCAATGTTCAAAGGTTTCTTTTTCCTTTGCTGGTCCTAGAAGCAGCAATTTGGGGCCTGTGGTCTCAGGGAAGAGAGGGTTTGGTCTGGGCGCAAAAGAAACCCATGGATAAAAGACTCAACAACACGGTGTGACCAGGGGATTTGGGGGCTCTCTGTACTGAGTAGCAGGTGGAGTTCCCCTCACCTGTGTGGTTAAGCCCTTACCAGGGGTGACTAAGTGTCCTAACCTGGTTCTCTCCAGACAGCTCTGCCTCAGGAATGATGGGCAGGTGCCTGTTTGGGAGCAAAGTGCCTCAGAGGGAGTAGGCAGTGCATAGCACTTCGGCCAGGGGAAGCTAGGAGGATCCGGGAGAAGTTGGGAGCGGTGCAGAGTAGGAAAACACGGACCACAAGTGTGGACACGCATCCAAGAATCCTTAGCAATATTTGGGAGGGTACTGTTATTCCTCTAGTCTCAGAGCATGAGCTATTTTCTTTGAATATTTAAGTAAAAGGTAATTCTGGAAGGCTAGAAAATGTGGAAACACCAACCAGGTTAAGGGTCACAGACGTTCAAACACAGTTGAAAATTTGAAAGGTACTGACCTTTCGCTTCAAGCAAGGCTCTGCTGGGCCGTGACCTTCCCCACTGCTAGTTATTATGGTTATAACCACCATCTCCTACCACAGGGCACAGGCTCATGACCCTGGTAGGCAGAATGATGGCCCCTCCAAAGACGCCTGCATCCCAGTCCCCAGAACCTGTGAGTGTGTTGAAGTCTGCAGCAAGGGGAATCAAGGTCTCAGGTGAAATTAAGGTTGCTAGTCAGCCAACTTTAAATTGGGGAGAGTATCCTGGATTATCCAGGTGGGCCCAATGCAATTCTAAGACCCCTTAAAAAGGTGGATGAGGGAGGCAGACGAGTGAGTCTTAAAGTGATATGACTTGAAAAAATGCAACCAGCCACTCACTGCTAGCAATGAAGATGGAAGGTGGCCATTAAGTCAAGGAATTCAGGCAGCCTCTAGAAGCTGCAAAAGGCAAGAAAACCTATTCTTTCCTGGAATCTCCAGAAAGGAATGCTGACACCTGGATTTTATCCCAATGAGGTTCTGCTTTCCAGACCTGCTAGATAGTACATTTGTTTTGCTTTGGTTTTTAAGATTATTTTTTTAGAATGGTTTTAGGTTCACAGCAAAATTGACAGAAGGTACAAGGAGTTCCCATAGACTCCCTGCCCTCATAGAGGAATGTCCTCTCCCATTACCAACTTCCTCCAGCAGAGAAGTGCATTTGTTACAACTAAAGAACCTACTGACACATCCTCATCACCCCAAGTCCGTAGCTCATATTAGGCTTCACTCTTGGTGTTGAACATTCTGTGGGTTTTGACAAATGTATAATGACATGCATCCATCACTACAGTAACACACAGAGTGTTCTCACTGCCCTAAAGATCCTCTGTGCTCTGCCTGTTCACCCCCTTGCCCAGCCCCCGACAACCACTTATCTTTTTACTGTCTCCATAGTTTTGCCTTTTCCAGAATGTCATATATGTGGAATTAATGTATGTAGCCCTTTCTGATTGGCTTCTTTCACTTAAAAATATGCATTTAAGGTCCCTCCCTTGCTTTTCATGGCTGGATAGCTCATTTATTTTTAGCATTTAATAACCTTCCCTTGTCTGGATGTATCATATTTTATTTATCCATTCATCTACTGAGGACATCTAGGTTGCTTCCAAGTTCGGGCAATTATGAATAAAGCTGCTATAAACATCTGTGTGCAGGTTTTTGTGTGGACATAAATTTTCAACTCCTTTGGGAGAAAGTATGACTGCTGGACTGTATGATAAGGGTACATTTAGTTTCATAAGAAACTGCCAAACTGTCTTCCACAGTGGCTGTACCATTTTGCATTCCCGCCAGCAATGGATGAGAGTTCCTGTTTCTCCACATCCTCACCAGCATTGGGTGTTGTCAGTGTTTCAGATTTTGGCCATTCTAATAGGTGTGTAGTGGTATCTCATTGTTTAACTCATTGTTTTAATCAATGTGTTGTTTTAAGCCACAAAATTTGTGGTAAGTTGTTCTAACAGCAATAGAAAACTAACACAATGACATTGTATAAGGAAGTGACAAGGGACCAGGAGATAAGAGGCCCGCTGCAGTGCTGCCACCAGCTTACTGTGTTTCCTTCAGTAGGTTATCTTCCTCTTCTGGACTTCAGACACCTTGAGACTTAACTAGGAGCAATAATTCCTGCCCTCGCTACAACAGGAAATAGTGAGTCAGTTGGGGGTATGATGGTAGCAGTAACATGGGGAGCTGCCAGTGAAGAAGGCTGACAAGGCCAAGGGAGTGGCTTTGTGGCTCCATCAGTATTGGTGCTTTTGGTGAGTTCATCCTCTTGGGGAGGCCATAAGCCCAAGTCATGACTTAGCCCATGATGACTCAGCGCCTGCCTAGAGGAGCAAGCAGGGGCAGGCCTGGGGAGCGCAGGCAAGGCATGAGTCAGACACAGCGTGCCCACGGATGAGGCTGGGCAAGGCCTTCACCTAGACTTCCTTTCTAGAGTAGGAACTGCTCGAGGGCAAGGCCTTGCCAGTATCCGAATTTGGTACAACTTGAATTCCTGGCAGACCAGGCTTACTCACTGGAAATATTTAATGCTCAGCAGGACTTAAGCCAGACACAGACTCCTAGGAAATGTCATTTAATGATAATGGCCAGGTATTCTCCACTCATGGTCTCGAATCCTCCCAAAAAGCATGCATTGGTGCTCACCTCTGACAGAGGGGTGAACAGGTTCCGGAATGGGCACAAGGGCATGCCGTCATTAGAAGGCAGAGCCAGATGTTAGCACAGATCTGATTGGCCACCGAGTATCCCACCCCTCGTGAACCTAGCTGGAGGAGAGCATGGGTATCAATGAGTCCTGCCCCTCATTTCGCAAAGGAAGAAGAGAAATGACTTGTCCAAGTTTCCTCAGCTACTCGGAGCCAGCCAGGGCTGGGACTCAGTTCTTCATCCTGGTCTGTTATTCTTTCCATGAGTTTTGGGGGTCATAGACCTCTTTGGGAAGCTAGCACAAGCCATGGATCCTTCTCCTCCCCATATGAACATCTATACTGATTTATTTTGCCTACATTTTGGAGTGAGTTTGTGAACCAGTCCCCTCTACCCATGGACCCCAAGTTAAGAGCCCCTGTATTATTCCCTCTGCTTCTTTTGAGTGCCGGGCTGTCATTGGGGTGGGATCTCTAGGGTGCCTATGTGTTAACCACCCTTGTAAAAGAGCGGCTTGATTTTCCCTGTAAGTCATACACCACCACCCCTCTTCTTTCACCAGCCTTTATTTTCTGTAACAGCTTCATTGAAATATGTCACATACTACAACAAGCTCTTCTGCCATTTCTGCCTCCTCTACGATTCTAGAAAATGAGGGTAATTGTACAACTCCTTGCATCAATGAATTGCTAAGAAAACCTATAAGGTCATTTATGTCTGGTAATCATTAGTGCTTTTGTCATTTCAGTTTTATCCCCTTCTAGGTACATCTTAGGATTATACTTCTTGGTATCCTTGTGGCCAGTTCCAGTCAATGATTTTCTTTGGCTAATGAATTTGGAGCAGAAGTGATACATGTCTTTTGGGGACCAAATACTTAATTTCTGACACCTACTGTGACATTGTTGTGATCACTCACAATGTTTTGAATAGTGGCTGCTCCAGTGCCCTGGGTCTTAGAGTGAGGAGGCAAAAAGCAAGGGAACAGAGATCCTAATGTGTCTGTCATAAACACGTACTGTGAGTGAGAAATGAACTTTCGTTGTTTTAAGGTACAGGGATTTTTAAAATATTTTTTTGCAGCATAACCCAGTCTATCCTGACTGATAAAATACATAGATGTGCTTTAAAAGCTACCAGACGCTTATAAGTATAAGGGATGTTTATTACCCCCAATTGTACTCACTCTGCCACTTTTCCTGACACTGCCAAAGTCTTCACATTGGGACAATGTAAATTCTGTCTCAGTGCATGACTGCTCATCAATGTCCTAGTGACCTGCTGTAGGAATGACCAGAGGGCCGTGGTTCCCAGAGTGCAGCTAAAGGGGAGACATTCTGGACTACTTTGGGGGAGGGCAGCCATACCAACGAGTCACTAAAGAAACATCCTTTGATTTGAAGAACACTAGGGTGATTTCCTCCTACAAAGATAGACCAAAAAGGAGTCTGCGGTAGCTGTGCTCCTCATTTGACCTGGTTTCTCCCCTGTAAACTCAGCCAAGCCACTCTTGGTGCTGTCAGTAGCCTGGCAAAAGTTAAAAGTGGTCATCCTATTGATGTATTTGAGATGCTATATTAAAGAACCAAAACGACCAATCATAAGAAATAGAGTGAGACAGAAAAATAAGTTGTGGGGTCGAATGGATCTCTTAGGCTCAGATCTTAATTTAGCCACTTACCAGCTGTATAATCTTGGGCGTGTTTCATAGCCCATCAAAGCCTTGATTTCCTGGTCTGCAAAGATGCCCTTCACCCTACAGTGACCCTTTTCTCACAGTATCCACATTCTCCTGTGGTTCCCTCCTTCACTGAAATGGCCTGCATGTAGTGACTAACAGGACGCAGCAGAAGTGACGCTGGTCATAGGCCGCTCTCTGGGTATTTCCTTTCACAGCCACCGCTTCCCCACAGCTGGGGAGGGTCATCGGAAGCCCTGGTCTCTCGGAACCCTAGCTCTGGGGAAGCCAGTGGTCGTGTGAAAAATCCAACTACCTGATACTCTGAAGCTGGGAGACAGCCCAACAGGGGGAACCTATGTGGAGACAAAGATGCTCAGCCAGCCTCCAGCTGTTCCCGTCATTTCAGCTGAGGCATCAGACACGTGAGCGAAGAAGCCACCTTAGACATCCAGCCCCAGCCACCCTCTGACCACAACTACATGTGCGAGTCCAAGAGAGACCCAGCCAGCCAACACAAGCGTAGGCACATGATGATACATAGTTGTTTTAATCGATCAGATCTGGGGGTAATTGTTATAGATGACCAGAACGTCATCTGAGAAATCGGAATTACAATCCCAAACTTAACAGGGTTGCGTGAGGATACAGAAATGTGTATAGAACGTCTAACGCAATGCTTTTGCACTTAACAGTAGCTCTTCGTAATAAAAATGGCATGTCTGCATAAACACAACCAAATGGAACAATGTTTATCATTGAAAAGCACTGACACCCACACTGAGGTCATTCTCACAAGAAGTACAAGGATTGGGAAGATAGTAGAAACAGGTACAGCTGGGTTAAGCTGTTGAAGGTCACGGCAGGGCAGAGGCGCCTCGGGACAAGACACATTTGGAGACAGAGTCTGAGGCCCCTGAGGGAACTCTAAGTCTCGGGCTTCTGTTCCCTGCATATCAGTAATAACAAGAGGAAACTAACATCAGAAGAAAAAAACAATGAGACGTTTACTATCTTCTCTGTAAAATATGGCCACGTGAGCTTAAAGTGGGTTCTCTAGATTAATGAAAAAAGCTTTTATATTCTAAGAGAACCTTCTGCTGCTGTGTAATTAGGAAACAGAAATAAGAAATAATCCTACGGTGGGTTCTAACGGCTCAAGTTCAACAAGGTCTGTCAGCCACCAAAGAGCTGCTCCAGATAAGGCTCATGCTTTCAAATGTCAAAGGCACTGCTCGCCCAGGAGCACCCCAATTAAAATTCAGATTTTTTTTTTCAGAGCTAAAAGTCACACTTCTCGATGCCTTGAGCTTGAGAAATGTCATGAGGAGCAGCTGCTTGTCTCAGGACTTAGGTTGAAAGAAAAAGGAATGCTTTGTCCCTCACCCACCATACTACAGTTTGAATGGAGGTGTGGGGACTGATGGGAGAGGATGGGGAGAAGGGCTGGGAGGAGGTGCCCCAGCCTGGGAGGCCGGCCAGCGGGTCGAGTCGGAGCAACACTCCCCCCTGAATACCTTCCAGTCCTCCCCCCAACTCTGCTCCCTGCTCTGCCCTCTATATGCCTTGTGAAAGCTCTGCTCAGGATGGAATTTAACCAGCAGACATGTGCTGAGGGGAAGGGATCCCCATAGTTTAAAATAAAGAGATTTTCAAACTCTAGGAGCTCTCTGAGCAGAGAACAAAGGCTCAAAGCAAAGGACTCATTTCTCGTCTTGATTTAAAGGTCAGTGAGCCAACAGGAGAAGCATGTTTTCCGAGAGGAGCGTTTGGTGTCCCAAAAATGGTGGCCCCGGTTGTATCCCTGAAGAGCTGGTCTTCTCTCACTTCCTCTCTGTTCCTCGGTTGCCTGCTTACTTGGCTGTAATTGAGTTTGTTAATGAAATAGTCCATTCCTCAAGGATTTAACTTTTTTTTTTTTTGGCCTGCTAGATCAGTCTTAGTATAAAGGAGTATTTTGAAAATCTCCCACCATAGAGTTAGGTATACAAAGGTAGAGTAGACTTACTTCTCACAGTGCTGTTTTCTCTTGTCCTCATCTTCCCCTATCCTGAGATTTTTATTGAATTATTTTTTTGTGGGGAGAGAGGTAATTAGATTTATTTATCAGTATTATTTTTTTAAGTGGAGGCACTGCGGATTGAACCCAGGACCTTGTGCATGCTAAGCGTGTGCTCTACCACTGAGCTATACCCTACCCCTCTATCCTGAGATTTTTGCTTTGATTCATTTGTTGCTTGGGAAGAGGCTCTTCGTTTGAATACATTTTTAAAATGGAGTGTGTGGGTGATACACTCTCAGCAATACATCAGCTCCACCTTGAGAGGTGAGACTGTTAGGCAGGGTTGCAGAATTCTAAGGTCAAGGTCCTCTTCCTTCAGTTGTCATTAGATGTTATTCACAGTCTTCTAGAGTCCAGTGTTGCAGATGAAACCCTGATCGCAATCTGATTCTCCTTTATAAGTTATTTGTTCTTTCTGTCTGGAAGGTTATAGAAATTTCTCTTTATCCTGGGCATTGAGGAATTTCACGGGATAATACTAGCTGTGTGCCTTCGTCCTCAATCCCAGCCTGGAATTTAGTAAGCCCTTTTAAATTACGTCTTTCTTAAATTCAGAGGCATTTTCTTATATCATTTATTTATTGTCACTCTTTGGAATTCAGTTCATTTGGCCTTGTGACCTTAGTTCTCTGATGGGCTCAAGGAAAGTTATGATTTGTAGATGGTCTTTTTCTCACTTTGGATGGGAGCTGCTTTCTGTGTTCTTTTACAGCTTTCTGCATCCTCTGTAGAAATAGAACTTTTTCTGGTGAAATTTATTTGGGGCCTAGAAAGGAGGTAGGAATGCTGTGTTTGGCTCCAGATTCCTTGCCAAGGGACAAGTTGTTTGTGGACAAGGGATTATCTCTGGATGGTGACTCTTTTTTCCTACTTTTAATTTGACTGTAATTTCCCCAGTTAATTTCACACTACTGATGTGAAAGTTAATTTGAGCCATCACTACTTGATAAAAACAACCAAAACACCAAACTTTGAAGCATTTCTTTTACGCAATTGTTTTCAATGACAGTGAAACAACTCCTGAGAGCACCTTCTCCGGACTCACCAGAGACAGCAGCCTATTCAGGGCACCATGGGACACCGTGCATAAGTACACCCAGCAAATAAAACACCGTTCTGCTGCTCTAGGACGCAGCTCCCTCGGCCCCGGCCTTGGCTCAGGCAGCAGGAAAGCCAGTCTCTGGATATTTCCTTTCACAGCCACCACTTCCCCCCAGCTGGGGAGGGCCAGGATGCAGCCTCTGTTCCTTTGCTCCCATTCTGCTTTTGTGGGAAAGGGCCAGGTGCCAGCTCAGCGGGCAGGTGCTTGTTCCCTGCTGAGATAACATGCTTTCCTAGCACCCTCTCTGCTAATGGCCAAGATCTTAGTGAAAAATAAACAGCAAAATAAGAACACTGGTCAGGGAGTCAGAAGGCTTACTCCCAGCTCTGCCGCTAAGTCTTGACCTTAGCCGAGTCACTGAGCCTCAGATTCTTCATTTGTAAAATAAAGGTAACAATCATAAGCACATCACTGGGCTTTTTTAGGAGGACTCGATGTGATGATGTTACATAGATGATGTAATACATTTTGTAAACTGTAAACAACCATTATCATTTCATTTTGTTAAGTAAATTAGGCCTGGGAGTGGAATGGGTTGGGGGCAAGTAGGCCCCAGTGTCATTTGCGAATCTCATACTTTGGGGCAAAATCTGGAGATAATCACAGTATCTCTCTGTTCTCATGTCTTTTACCCCCTCCACGCCCCACCCTCCCTCTGTGGAATCTCAGTGTGTGGGTGTGGGGGCAGGGGCAGGTGCAGGTGCAGGCTGCCCTGTGATCACAATACTCAGGCCTCCTTCCTTCCTGTCACCTTCTACCCTGGCTCCATGGCATGTGTGTTGCAGGAAAGCCTTATGTAAGATCAAGTGGAAATGACTAAGTACCTGGTAAGTGCTTCTCTGCTGGCTCTTTAATTGAAAACAAGGAATCCCTTAATAACAGTAGCCATTGGGCTGTGACATCTTCTCTGTCCTTGCCATTGTGTTCAATGTAGATGCTGCGTAGCCGACTTCTCTGGAAGGGGAGAAAGCTCTTCCCTCAAACAGGAGGTGTGCTCCAGTCCCTTCCACTACCCCTACCCCTACCCCCACCACAGAAACACACCTCTGTCTGCAGCTCCTCAACCAAACAGGGACTTCCAGATAGCACAGCCAGAGACCTGGAGGAAGCATAGCCAGGTTATCCCATGATGGGAGCTTTCTAGGTGAGGAGGGGGCCGGGGATGGAGTTGGCACTACTGGCTGGTGGGTGATAGAACACATTTAAAAAGTGCTTCCTTGCACAGGGAACTATATTCAATTTCTTGTAAAAACATATAAAGCAAAAGAATCTAAAAAGAAAAAATATATATGTATGTATATGTATAACTGGATCACTTTGCTGTACACCTGAAACTAACATTGTAAATCAACTACACTTCAAAAAAAATTAAAAAATAAAATAAAAAGTGCCTCCCTTTGATTAATTTCTCTTGATGTCATAGAGCCTGACCACTTGACTGCTGATAGATATTCCCTTCTTTTTTGCATGAGAAAAGGCTATCTTTTATCTTAATTTATTAATTCACTTCAAAGTCATATATATGAACATCTTTGAACATGTCTCAACCCAAGATCTAAACTAGTAACAATAAGTTATATTTACCTGTGTGTTTCTCCCTACTCCTTGGCTTTCATTTTTGTATTTATTTGTGTATTTATTTGTTTGTTTGTTTATTTGTTTTTAACACCTTTCTACGGTATGATTCCTGTACAGTAAGCTACACATATTTGAGATGAATAATTTGATGAATTTTGACTGATGTTCGTTTTGTATTTAGAATTTCCTCCCTTTTCAAAGAAGTTTGTTATGCTGCATTAATTTTTAATTAATGTTAAATTATATTTAATTAGTGTAATGCTGACTTAATGTTTAGTTTTGGCTGTTTTTAAACTTTATAGAAAAAGTATGTTATATGCAAGTCTTGTGGGCTTGCTTCTGTCACTCAGCATGTATAATAAAATTATCTGTAATAACTATGTTGCACACACTTGTAGTTCATTGTTTTCATTGTTGTATAATATCCCCCTGTGTGAATATATCAGTTTATCCATTAACCTGTCAGTGGGAATTTTAGATATTTTGGGGTTTGTTTTTGTTTATTTTTATTAGTATGCAAGGAGCTGCTAAAAATATTCTTATCTGTGTATCCTGATGTACCTGCTGGATCATGGAACATGTGAATATTCAATTTTACAATATATTTAATATGGTCTATTTATCAAGATTTTCTCTTTTTGGCTGGTGCTTTCTTGCACTTTATTAAAGAACTTCCTCCCTTCTCTAGTGCAAGAAAGGCAGTCATTTATCTTTTCTTCCAAGATAAACACATGAAGACATGCTTTGACATTGCCCTTAATCCACATAGAGCTGATTTCATGTACCTGGTATGGGGATCCTGTTTCATTTTTATCCATGTGGATGTCTTTCTAGCTCCAGTTACTGAATAGTTACTCTTTCCCCCAGATATGACATAACTATTAACATTGTATTTCATACTGATTCTTCACTGGAGAGACATTTTTCCCTCATAGTCTTAGTAAAACATTATATTGATCCTTAAAACATTATGTCAATATATTACCATTTTTAAAACTGTTAAAAAGTTATTGTTTCCAGAAAATGTATTCCCCACCAGCTATGCTTCGGGTCCTGTCCCTCAGCTTCTCTCACAGCATCAGGCAAGTGCCTGCTTGGTCCATCTGGTCTTTAGTGTGGCTCTGTAGTCATGACGCCAGCAGGAGGCTCCACTATTGATCGGCAGGGGACTCACATGTGGATGAAAGTCAGAGACAACCTAAGGGCCTGGGCAAACCAGGTCTGGGGGTAGGAATGAGTTAGCTCAGAATCATTCTGAACAATAAGGCACTATTTGGGGATGGGTTGAATTGTGTTCCCCAAAAAGATATGTCCTAGCCTCTGAACCTGTGAATATCAACTTATTTAGAAACAGGGTCTTTGCAGATATATTCAAGTTAAGATGAGGTCATACTGGATCAGAGTGGATCCTAATCTAATGACTGGTGCCCCAAAGAAGAGGGAAATTTGAGCACAGACACATAGGGGAGAAGGCCTCATGAAGACGGACCTTGAGATTGGAGTGATGTATCTATAAGACAGGAAATGCCGAAGGCTGCCAGCAACCATGAGACACTGGGAAGAGGTAAGAAGGAAGGATCCTCCCCAAGAACTTTCAGACAGGATATGGCCCAACCAACACCCTGATTTCAGACTTCTGGCCTCCAGAACTGTGAGAGAATAAATTCCTGCTGTTTCAGGGCACTCAGTTTGGGGTATTTTGTTAGGGCAGTCCTAGGAAACTAATGCAGGCACCTTGTCCATCACCAAACAATGGCAAGTCTCAACGAGAGGATACAGGATATGGTGGCTGACAAGTTCCCGGCCTTTCCCGTCCCCAACGGTCCTGGCTCCTTGTCTCTCCTGGACTCCATCCTCCAAAAGGAGGCCTACTCTGCCAGCCATTCTTGAGATTAAAAATCAGGGGAAGGAAGCAAACAGCCAGGGACCAGAGGATTTGAGAGCCTGAGAGCCAGGAGGAGGGCAGGGGGTGGGGGGTGGGGTGGACCTGCAGCGAGTGAGCAAGAGAGAGCAACAGGGTAAGGGGAGGGGAAGCAGGAGAAGGGGAAGAGGAAGTGGGAGAGGGGGAAGCACCGAGCACTGCACCTGCCCCGGGGGGGAAGTCAGAAGTGCTCCTCCAGGCCCAGCGGTCTGTGAGAAAAGCCAGTGAAAGACCTGAGTTTTTTAAGCAACTTGTGGGCTCACGGTCTGTTGGCAGCGCAGGAACTCCAGCGCAGAGCTGAGCCCTGGGACGGGGCTCCAGGGGCTTTTCTGCTGAGCGCTAGGCAGACCTTCTCCCCTCCTGCTCCAGCAACCTTCTGAGAAGAGTGCTGACTTCGATGATGAAACTTTGTTAAATGGCCAAGTTCAAAAAGCTCGGATTGCCCTGTGTCCAGCTCAGAACCAGAAGTGGCCAGGAACCTCACCCAGGGCAGCTCCTGAAAGTGGGCAGTCGATCCTGCAACTGGTCGGCACGCTCAGAACAGCCTTGCTTCCCAGGATGATGGCAGCTTCGTTTCCCTCGAGGAGAATGGACGCATCTGTGCATCTGACACTGAGGACCAGCCAGGCAAGGGGGACAGAGGTGGAGGCCACAGCACGGGCTCTGGAGCCCAGCTGCCAGGGTTCCCTCCAGCTTGGCCTCTTTCTGGCTAAGCACGTTATCAACTCCCTGGGCCTCTGTTTCCTTGTCTGAAAAATGGATGTGATAAATAGTTCCCACCTCAGGGAGTAGCTGTGAGGATTAAGTGAGCTAATACAGCAAGTGTTGCACCAGGAGTAGCATCGGCACAGAGGGAACACTCAGTAAAGTTCGCTCGCCATAAGACATGATGCCCTCTCCAGATCTGACCAGACCTTAGCTACAAATAACACACATCATCAAGACTTGGAGGAGGGTAATAGCTCAAGTGGTAAGTGCTTGCTTAGCATGCATGAGGTCCTGGGCTCAATCCGCAGTACCTCCTCTAAAAATAAATAAACCTAGTTACCTCCCCCCACCAAAATAAAATAATTAAATAATATAATAATAAATAACACATAAAAAGTTTAAAAACAAAAGAAGAAACAATTCATAGAAAAATTTTTTTAAAAAAGACTCTGATAGGTAGATTTCATTCAGTGTATTTTACTGAATGAATTTTACTCTCATTATATATTGTACCTTAAAATATTAGCTAATTATAACACTACATGTATATTTAAAAATACAAATATTCACAAGTCTCTCAGTGCAGGGGAATTCCAAGTAATTTATGTAGTTACACCACCCTGGAGGGGAGCATAACTCTTTAGTCTTATTTTTTTTAAATAAAAACTTTTTTTATTTCAGAAGTTTTTCTTTACTTTTCTTTTTTTTTTTTTAATGGAGGTACTGGGAATTGAACCCAGGACCTCATACATGCTAGCATGCGCTCTGCCACTGAGTTATATCATCCCCCTCTTAGTCTTTAAAGTGTGAGCTACACATAGTGACTTCCTTCCAAAGAATACAGTACAGAAGTAGGGGAGGGGTGGTAATTTCATAGTGGACAAACCTAATCAGCACTACCTCAACCAGAGGTCAACCCAAGGTCAACAACGACAATGATGCCATGTTGACAGAATGTACCCTTGATGTATGTGAAGAGGTAACACTTTAACTCAGGGGTCTTCCTCCCCAGAACCCAAAATTCCAGTCTACAATGAGAAAAACCTCAGACAAATTCCAGTGGATGAGCATTCTACAAAACCCCTCACCAGTACTCCTCAAAACTGTCAAGGTCATCAAAAACAAAGTCTGAGAAACTGTCACAGCCTAAGGAGACACGACAACTAAATGGAACCAGATGGGATCCTGGAACAGTAAAAGGACATCTGGTAAAAATCAATAAACTAGGAGTAAAGTATGGACTTTGATTAATAGTAATGTATCAATACTGGTTCATTAACTGGGACAAATGTATCATACTAATGTGAGGTGTGAGTAAAAAGGGAAACTGCATACGGGGTATATGGGAACTCGGTGCCGTATTCACAATAATTCTGTAAAGCTCAAACTATTCTAAAAAACAAAGATTATTTAATAAAAATACTGGGAGCACACGCTTTTGATGATTGACAGGGTGTTCAAGAGTCTGCGCCATCATTTGTAATCCCATACCGCCTCATGGTCTTTCTTATGGTTTTGTCACGTAACCATTTAATATGGGAAAAGCAGGCACAGAATTGGCTATTTGGAGTTGACTGTGCCACTCTCTAGCTGTGTGACCTTGGGCATGTCCCTATGCCAGCCTGAACCTCTCCTTGCACCTGTGTGAAGAGCAGGGGGTGTGCAAGGCAACAACAACGCTCACAATAGTTAACAACACTGACTGAGAGCTTCCTACCTGCCCTGCCCTGTTCCAAATGCTTCACCTGGGAGGACGGGGGTGCGAAGGGATAGACATTTGTAGATACTGACAGGCATATGTAGAATAGATAAAAAAGATTATACTGTATAGCACAGGGAAATATATACAAGATCTTGTGGTAGCCCACAGCGAGAAAGAACGCAACCGTGAATACATGTGTGCTTATGTATAACTGAAAACCTGAGCTCTACACTGGAAATTGACACCACATTGTAAACTGACTATAACTCAATAAAAAAAAAGTAATAAAAAAAAAATAAAAAGAGAAACAGCTTTAAAAAAAAACAAAACCCAGAATGCTTCACCTGAACTGACTCATTGAATCCTCACAATGACCCTATGTGGAAGGTGCTAGCACGATCCCCATTTTTCAGAGGAGGAAACGGTTCACCTCCTTCCAGCTGAAGTGTGTGAGCCACAGGCTGCTTTCCCTTTCTCCAAAGGCATTTCTCATGGTGAGTAATACTCGAAGGAAATCACCTGAGCTTTGGAGCCCGACCAGCACCAGCTGTGGGACTGTGCACAACACAACCCCTCCGATCTCAGTTCCTGCTTCTGTTGAGTGGGGACTGCACTCCACCTACAATCTACAGAGGTTTTATGTGCACGGGAGGACAATGTAGGACTCACAGCAGGTGATGAATAAGTTTACCTCCTTGGTTTAAAAAGGCCAAGGCCGTATACCCTCAAACTAGGTGCCAGGGTGAGGAGGAGACCACTAGTAAACTTGGTAGGTCAGGTGGTCTGGGTCCCGGGCTAGCCAGGAGAGGGTTACCACCCTCCAGCAGCACGGAGGTCTGGGATGGTCGTGGGGACCCTGTGGCTGATTCCTAACCAGCTTTCTAACCAGCAGTAGAGCTTGACCATCCCAGCTCTGCTGCAGCAGCAGAGAGGTACAGTGGGGTCAGACAGACGCATGCACTCACATCCTGGGCTCCTTACCTTCTGGGGAACTAAACGATTCTGGTCACCAATTCCAATGTGTGTGTGTTGGGGCAGGCAGTTTTCCACACACCAACAAGTAGTTTTCTGACACCAGATGAGTGCTACAATTCAACTCAATTCTGACACTGTCTACCTGGAGATAGCACAGGTTAAGGGGCTCAGTCCCACAATACTACCTTCACCTGCCCCCAACTTCAGATGCCAAACACAAACTTCAGCAGTCCAGGCTGCCACCTGTGCTTCTGACCAACCAGCTATAGATTAGAGGTTCAATGACACCCTTGCTTGGGTTTCATTAATTTGCTAGAGTGATTCACAGAATTCAGGAAACCCACGTATGTACTCACTAGATTATAGGTTTATTTTAAAGGGATATAACTTAGGAACAGCCAGATGGAAGAAATGCAGAAGACAAGGTATGGGGAAGGTACACTCCTGAGTGCCCACTCTCCTCAAATCTCCACGTGTTCACCAAACCAGAAGCTCTCAGGCCATTTTTGCTGTATCAGTTTCACAGCGAATAATGACAGGAAAATAGCAAACCTGGGGAAGTTACAAAGTCCTCCTAGGCTGGTCCTTGACTTTCTTGGAATAGAAAGTGTTATTTGTGACAACTGTGGCAACTCCCAGACTTCTGCACTGAACGTGGCACCCAGACACAGAGGAGTGGCTCACCAACAGAGAAATTTCAGCCAGTGCCAACTGCATGCAAGGAAAGACAGAAGGGAGACAGGAGGCCTCCATTCTTCATGAAGAACAGTGAATAAATTCCACTGCTATAGAAATGCCCAGACTGTCTCAGGTCCTAGCTGAGGACACCCCAGGCAACCGGTGATCTCAGGTAGGCTGGCCTGTTCCTTGGGGACGGTGGGCTGGACACAGAAGGAAGACTCATTAGCCTGGTGCAGAGAAGATGGGGGAGCAGAAAACTGAGCCAAGTATCGTCCCCAAAAGTGTCGACTTGAAATATTCACAAAAATGAGTCATGAAAAGAAACCAGAAAAACCAGTGAAATGTGTAACCAGGCTCTCTTTTCTGTTGCACAAAGCAGGGAGAAGTTATGGCAAGCAATACCAGTGAACACAGCTCTGTAGAGGGCCCCTGCTTGAGAAATCTGCATGCCTCCACCACACTTCTGGCCTTGGACTGCGATTGAGAGGGGAAACTGAAACTGTGCACAGGCAGGAAAGCCCCTGCAGGAAGCCAGCCATCGGTCCAGGTTACCAGGGCATCCGCCGGCAGAGGCTCTCCTCCTCTGAGAGAGGATGGGCTTGTGGAGACCAAGATGTGTCCTGCCCCACTGGGCCAAATTAGAGGCCTTTCCCTTGGACAGCATCAAATAACAGCACTTCCTCTGCATTCCCGTCTCATTTAATCCCCCTCTTGATGGAGTTAGGGCCAGGGTGTTTATACCTATTTGACAGGTGGGGAAACTGAGGCCTTGAGACATGAAGTACCTTGCCTAAATTCACATGACCACAAAGTAGCTCAGATTCAACCTGAGTCTGAAACACTGAGTCCAGTGTGCATCCCCTGCGCAGCCTACCTGTCAAGTCAATGGCATGTGGTTTTTTCAAGTGATCTCACGTCTACGAGCAGATGCGTTCTAGGTGAGAAATACCAGGCATGGGTCACTGCCAGCTCCATCTCCCACATCACAAGGGAGAAACGGCTGTTCAAGGAGGTGGGGCTGCCAGAAGCTGCAGTCTGGGTATTAGCCAGCCTCTGCCCAAGACTCTAATCCAGGCCTTTTTCCATGACACCAGCTGGCTGCCTCCCCCGTCACCACATCTGGAAAAAATGACTCAGGTGATAGTGGGCTCCTCATGTCATCCCCACGTACGGAAGACGCTGTGCTGTTTATGAGGCACTTCAAAGTGGGAACCCTTGCCCTGGCTTTCCCCCGGACCTGTGTTAGGTAAAGGTCATGATGTTTGTTAAAATCTGAGTACACTGGGGCCTGGCTCACAGGAAAGGCTTTCAGAGGCTGTGCCTGAGATAAGGCTGACTTCTGGAGGCCTCTCTGCAGACAGCACGAGTCCCCCGACCCCCACCCCCTGTTGGACTGTCAGCCTCAGAAGCACCAGCTCTGTCCTTCCTGCCTGGCTGTCGCGAGCCCCGTGTCTGAGAGGATGGCCTCTTTTCTCACCTACCAGGGGTCTGTGCTACAGAGCGTTCTAACCGCTCGAGAAAGGCAGGAACAAAGAGAAGTTCAGGCCCAAAGACGACTTCCAGTCTCCCTCTGGGATGGCAGTGTTTCTGGCTACGAAGAAAAGTTTTCCATCTGTCTCCACAAAGGACTCCATACCTGCTCCTCATTCTCTGTGGCTCTCGACCCCAGATTCAGGGCCCCGAGGTGGCCTGAAGCCCTCCCCTGGTCATTGCCTCCCTCTCTGCCCAACACAGCCCAGCAGCCTCTCTGAGGCAGGAACAGGAAATAATCCCCCTGGCCAACCCCTTCCCTCCACCTCTGTCCCAACAGGTGATTTAGTAGACGTGGTAACAGGCAAGATGGTGGGGAGCTGGGATGAAACTTTATTTGGCCTTGAATCACCCATAGCTCCTGCCTTTCTCAGAAGTCAGCCTTTTCTCAGGTACAGCCTCTGAAAGACTTTCATTCATGTTAGCCAGATACCAGTGTGCTCAAGATATGTATATATATATATTTTTTTTAATTAAGATAATTTTTAAGAGCAGTTTTAGTTTCACAGCAAAACTGAAGGGCAGATACAGAGATTTGCCATTCACCCCCCACACACACACATGCCTGACCTCCCCCATTATCTACACCCCCCACCAGAGGGGTATATTTGTTACAACTGACAAACCTATATCCATCTATCATAATCACCCAAAGGCCACAGTTTACCTTAGGGTTCACCCTTGGTGTTGTCAGGTTTAAGCATGTTGAACAGCACTTGCAATCCACCAGATGTGAGGCAAGCAGCCAGCATTATTCTGGAGGAAGCCCAGATAGGATGCTTCTGATCCAAGAAGCGGTAGATCCTACTTGGGAGCATAAATTGAGTAAAGGAGCAGAACTGGCCCCAAACAAATTAGACACATGTTTTAGATATTTGCTTTTCTTGAATCTGGGTGTACGCTGCCCTGAGGCTGAAAATAATTGTTGATTCCTGGGAAATGTAGATACTGAGTAGTTCAAGTGGGAGATGGGGTGACCAGATGATGGCAGACTGACCCTCCCATCACCCCAGGCTAGAGGACAGGCTGTGACAATGCACTGGGCAGAGAGCCTGTGGCTGAGACTGAAAGATTCAGACTGCAGACTGTACTGGGTACCTCCTCTGAGACGGGGGATCAGGCCACGTCTTGGGAAGTGTCAGGGGAGGGTGTGTTTGAGGAGCAGGGGGAGACTGACCTTAACATAAAGGGTGCTCTCACTGTCAGTCATCCTGTAGCAGACAAGGAAGAATGCCTTGGTCTGGGGGAGGAAAGGATTTCCGCCCCTTTCCTGGGGTAAGAGTGCCTGGCGACTACTGCTGGTAGGGCTGAAGTGGCCCCTGCTGGATGGAGGCCTGTAGGTACCAGACACTTCTCTTCTGAGGGCGATGGAAATTACTCTAGGGGAGCCTATATTCAGAGGGGCTGTGGGGGTGGGAGCAAGGCAGTGACCTCTTCCCAAGGCCTGGCAGAGTCACCAAGACACCAGTCTCATGAGCTACCGAGGCAGAATCATAGCAGCAAAGTGAGAAGCCTGGATGGGAGAAACTTTCTGGAGCTCACACCAGGCTGTGCCTCGGGAAACTTTCAGAAATCCTGGGGAGGGAAATTCTACATTTTGGATGTAGGAAGAAAGTGTGATTTCATTTTAGATATAGTGACGTTTAAACATAAGTTACTGACATATCCAACACATTCATTTCCCAGATGAAGAAACGAGGGGTCAGAGGGAGACTGAGAGGGTCTGCTGTCTGAGGAGCACGTATCGCCCTTTGACAGGAGCGACAACACGGGGTCCCCACGGTCTTGTGAGGACTTCTCAACGCCTGCCTCGGCTTAGACTTCGGGTAACAGTGGTACAAGTGAGGCCAGATCACACAAACTCCTTCCCACACATCTTAAAGTGACTGAAGAATAATTTTTTTTGGAAAAAGCCAAAAGTTAACCAGAGTCAACCAAATATGGAAAATAGTACAACCTTATAATGTTGCCCAAAACCTAGCCTCTGTACCCCAATAGTTGAATTGAGAATTGGAAGCGGTTTTGGGGAGAATTAGAAAAGAACAGCTTTATTGTTGGGCCAGGCAAAGGAATCACATGCTAGGCTGATGCCTTAGAGACTGGGACCCCGTCTTGGGGGAGGGTCCTGGGGCTTTATAGAAAAATAGGATCAGGAGGGTGATGACAATCAGGGTGTGAGCAGGGGCAACATTCCTTTCATCTTGATAAGAACTTGCTGTTGTTACGGAGGAATTTAGGAGGGTCTGTCCACTTTGGGGGGATTTAGTCCATGAGCTTCTTTCAAGACCTCTAGGGTAAAAGGCTAAGTTATTCTAAGAAAAGAGGCGCAGGGAGGGGAGCGTGGTGGCTGTAAGATCAGCTTAGCTAGAAGTACAGGCTGAGCAATTCAGTGGCCACCTTGTTTGTTTTCTGCTCTTTCAATAACGTAAGACTGAGAATGTGTCAAGAAACAGAGGATTCCAGAACAGAACGTTAGTTTTCTCTCCCCCTCCACACACCTGGAGCTGAGTGAGAGAAGAAGGTCCGAGAATAAGAGCCCAGGAAGTGTCTCCAGTACCTCACAATTTGGCACAGAGAGGACTGAGGGGCTGAACAGGCAGCCTGGGGAAAGCTGAGGAGAAATTCTAGGGAGAAACCCGTCAGGGAGGCCAACAGGGGTGGAGGAGTGGCTACACCTGCTTTTCTAAGGCTCCAAGCTAACTTCCAGGAATGAGCCAAGCCCTAGGAGGAGGCCACACCCCTGCCAGGTGAGGAGGACCCTGAAGTGGGGCACCAAATGGATTTCAAGAGAGAGAGAGCGGAGCCCAGACCTGCCCCTGTGACCCTGTGACCCTCAGACCTCAGTGAAGCAGGAAATACTCCCATCCCCTAAACGCTAGTGTCAAGGGAATGACAGGTCGGAGGAAAGGGTGTCAGGAGGAACTCACCCTCACGCTTCAGAGCATCGGATGGTCCAGCCAGACCTACCCTCGCCAAAGTAAGAGAAATGCCAGGGAGGCTAAGCCCACACGCAAGATTTAAAAAAGAAGAACAAGAAAGAGAAAGCAGAGGCGGGGATGAGGAAAAAAAAAAAATAAGAAACACAATATGAAAAAGACAAAACCAGTCTAGAAGAAATCACTGTCCCAGGTACAGAAGAAAATTTCTAAGACTGCTTCGCACTGTAGAACAAGTATGAATACTTAATATTTAGTTAATCATATTAATTTAATAATTAGTGATACTAATTTAACACTTAATAAATTATATCCATTTAGTAGCTAATTAATCTAAAGAAATTTAATGTTCAGGAAGTTTCATAAAAAAGTGCCCAAGGATGAGTTGATAAATCAACTAAATAAAACATAAAGGAAATCCAGAGTGAAGGTAAAAAATTAAGGACAAAAACTAGAGATTTATAGAACTATTAGGTAAGTTAGAAACATCAAGGAAGCTAACACATCTTCTGGCTCAGAGGAGAAGCTTGCAGTATAGTGAAGGTGGAGGAAAATGACAAAGTGACCCAAGCAATTAAGAACATGTTGCTCCACGGAGGACAAACACAAATCATCCAACACAGGCATCACTGGTGCTGAATTTCAGGTCAAGATAATGAGCACGAGGTGAGTCTCCCCTACTGCCCTAGCTTCCTATATCAAATACATCAGAAACCTGGATAAAATATAAAAACCTATTTTAAAATGACATCTCCTTCGGTACATTTCCACTTCCTTCGTCCACTTTTCTATTGAGTTGTATTTTTTTCTGAATAATTTCCACATTAGTGACATACGTCACATGTCATATATGACAAATATTTTTCCTAATCCATGATCTTTTCATTCATTCTATATATAATGGATATTGCCAATATAAAATGTTTAATTTTAAATACATAAATAAATAAAATGACATCTCCAAGCGCCAAGCAAAAAAGGCAACTCTCCAGGGACAGAATAAGAATGATACTGAACTAAACTTAGGTCTGCTCACCAGACACACAGCAAAACCAAATCTACCAACACGGGGTTGTGGTGAAAGAAAATACGGCGCTTATTTTAGGGCACCAAGCAAGGAGAACAGGAAGCTCATGCTCAAAAGACCCACACTCCCCGATGTCTTTCAGGGAAAGGTTTTTAAAGATAGTGTGAGGGAGAGGGTCTCGGGGTGTGTGATCAGCTCATGCACAATTCTCTGATTGGTTGACGGTAAGGTAACAGGGCCATGTTTTGAGAATCTCCGTTTTCTGTGTTCTGGCTCCAACCTGTCTGGGGTCCACCTGCTGGTGGGCAGCATGCAGTTAACTTCTTCCTCCTGGTGGGGGTTTCAGTATCTGCAAAACAGCTAAAGGGCATGGCTCAGAATATTATCTACAGCCCTTGAGGAGGAATGAAAGGTCTTTGACTTTGTTTTATGGCTAAATTGTTATTACTTTGTCTTGCTTGACTGGTTTTTTCGGTTTGTTTCTGCATTTTCTCACTTCTCTGATTAAAGCCTAGGAGGCTAAAGCTTTTCTATAAACAAGAGGCCAGGGACCCAGGGGAAGGAGGGTGGGCTGTCCCTAGGAAGGCCCCACAGGATCCTGCTCAGTTTCGGGAACAAAGATGTAAATAAGAGCTGAAGCTGTAGGGCCCACAGGGCACTCACCCTGGGTGACTGTGGATGGGGTTTCAGTGAGTCATGAGCCCCGCATGCAGCAAAGTCAAGAGGTCAGGAGGCAGGACCATGCTGCCCCTCCATGAAGAGGACCAGCCGGAGGTTGTGGCTAAACAAACAAGCCACCTACCCAGCTATGGGTGGAAACAGAGTCAACACTCGTGGTCCACAAGCCTCAGACTTGGTCTGGCTGTGCTACATCCTACAGGACAACACTGAACCCTCCCTTGGAGGAATCCTCCCTCTGTAGCCCAGAGAACACAGGGGAGACGCCCCAGGAAAGATGACTGCTGTGGAAGATGAGCTTATAGGCAAGAATTACAAAAGCTATAAGGAAGACCAACAACACTAATGGCAGTTTTTAGACCCCCCAAAACAAGGAAATGTACACTTAAGGAACTGAAGATAATATGCAATCTTAAAGTGATTTTAAATTAAAATGTATACCAAACTTCAGAGAACTAAATGAATAAGCAGCCACCACCATAAAAAAGAAGAGGTGGTTATGAAACAAAAACAGGCAAGTATTTTACAAAGTAGAACCATTAGAAACTAAGAATGTAGTTACTGAGATAGCAAGACATAGGCTTCTCTGTGTTTTACAGGCATGCGAGTACTTTTTATACACAAGCTTCCACATGTACATACACAGGAGATTTGGAAGAACACACATCAAATTGTGCATAGGGGTTAACTCTGAGAATGGAACTGAGGTGTTTTTTATTTCCTTCTTTTTGCCCACCTGTATCTTCTTTTTTTTTTTTTTTCTTTTTACAGTGAATATGGAACGTTTTATCAAAAGAAAAATCAGTAAGGGGCATAATTTTAAAAGGATGGGGAGTTGGCAGGGCTTCTGGCTCAGCCCATGTGACTACACGTAAAACAACCATGACTTAAACTGTGAGAAGTTAATAAAATTGTATTATCACATGAAAATTGTTGAATAAATTTTGACCAAATGTTTAGAGTATATTCAGTATTGTCTAACATTTTACAGACTAAATGTCACACCCAAAATCCACCAGAAAGAGGCAGGCATCCTCCAGAGAGGCTACAACTGAGGTCCAATGAGAGAGAGACCAACGTGACTGCAGAGAACAGAGATGCGCCCTGTATAATCAGGCCCTGGGACCAAGCAAGCAAGTAGTGGCTTTGAGTATGAGCCACCCATCTAAAGCCACAGGGCAAGTGCTCGAAATTCCGGGCACTGACTGGGGCTCAGTCTGCTTCTCATGTGGGAAGCAGTGGTATCATCTGGGTGGAGAGAAACAAAGGTTATTTATTTAATGGTACCTAATGAGTAAGGCCACTAGTAGTACATTTAAATAATTTAAAGAACATGGCCTAAACAAAAATTTTCCAACCCCAGTGTAATATGTTCTCCCCAGACGCAGGGTCCTAAGGGAAAGGGTCACAACTGCGGTGTGACAGAAGTATCTTTGACTCCAGTCCCCTGCCCCTTATCTTTGGTAGGGGACTTTGGTATCTTATCAACACCACCTCGGCTGATAAAGCCTTTCTGTACTTCTCTTTGGTGCCATTCTCCTCTTTGCTTCAATGGGATTGCAGTGGGTTTTGCTGTGATTGCCAACCTACTTATCACCAAGGTGAATGTCATTGACTCCACATGTCACTGCTGGTGTTGGCCATTAACAATACAGCTCCCAGGTTTTTGTTGTCACTGCCACTGCCCAGGGAGGACATCGCCCTATACTCTGAGCATGGCCACCACTACTCCATATTGTGCCCCTGTGCCAATTAGACCAAAGGATGCCCCTCCTCAAGACGCTAGACTCCTTCTGTCAGAAACCATCATGACAGTCTGATTTTGTTGGGATGCAACCCTTGGCTGCCGTTTGCTGGAAAGATTTGTCTCCAGTGTCTGCTATGTAAATCATTTCCTCCGATGTGGTAGACCACAGTCTGCACAGTCTTCTGACCACCCTGGGGAGAGATGTCTCTCCTCACCCGTATTCATAACTTGTTTATAAGACGCCAAAAGGAACACTCCTGCTAGTTCCATTTTTTTATGGTCTCTTGGCTTCTTCCAACCAGAGCCGGGTCAGGAGTCATCAACCATCAACCACCATCAACCACACAGCAGTACGTTCAAGAGACTCATCCGCACTCACTTCAAGCCATAGCCTTCTACATTGGAGTGAACTCTGCCTACTTAGGCATACTCTTCAGGGGTCAAGGTCTTATTTGTCTCTATTTTTTTTTTCCCCTAGAGATGTCAACCTGCTCTCTGAGGGTCCAGCAGTTAATCCTTAAAGTTCTTTTCATTTCTTCCAGCAATCCTGGCAGGTTCTCATGCAAAGCAGAGCCCTGAAATCCCACTTGGATATGCCAACACATAGCCCTTCCCTTGTATACAGCTGTAGTCCCACACCATCGTGATCTGTCAGACAGACCCTACGCTCAGCAGCCCAGGCCTCACCTGCACTGAAAGGGTCCACTTCCCAGCACAGATTGCCTGCTGCCTCTTAGTGTTATTTACAACTCTTCAACAACCAAAGCCAACCCAACCTACGTTAAGGTGTTTGAACTAAACCAAGAAGCCTCTCCCTTTAAATTGGCCCTGGGTTAGATTTCTTGGAACAAGAGCATCTTAAAGAAGCAGACATGGGTCGGTGTTTAGGGAGCATCTCTGTGGATGAAGCTCCAGGCTTCACAGAGAGGGGGTCTCTAAGATGGACAGACAAGGCCTCTTCCGGGAAGAGGCTCCTGTTTAGTCACCACAGGCCTCATTTACACACATTGTCCCAGCGTGATTAGTATTTACACACCCTTTCACTCTTAAAAATGTCACGGTTTGGAGGCTAAAAGCTAGAGTCACCCTAGAGATAAGGCGTATTTATATAAAAAGAAAACAGAAATCCAGGGGGGAACACACTATTGAGTGCTGGGTAGAGGGCTGTCCTGGAGTTCTCAGAGGGGAAACTGAGGCTCCAGACCTTTAAGTGGCTTCCCAGGATCCTGAGGCCTTTGAGGACCACTGGATCCAGTATCTCAGGCTCCTTTCCCTACCAGCCCCGTCACACACATCTCCCAGGGCAGGAAGTGAGGCTTCCAGAGAGGGAGAGAGGTGCCTGGGGGTAGACACAGCATACCCCAATAAAGTCTGCTTTCCTTGCTTGTAAAGACAAATAAAAGGTTTAACACATTTTTAAATGTGTTTTTAAACATTTTTAAAACACACTAGAGAATTTTAAATGTGTTTTTAAACATTTTTAAACACACTAGAGAGTTATGGATTTTAAACCTGTGAGGCATTTCCACACCCACAGGTTGTGAATGCTGAGTGGAACAGAGCTGAGGGTCTGTGTGAGCTGTGTGAGGGCCCAGGGGGAGGCGGGGAATATACATCTATCCGACTGCACTTTAGAAGAACGAGGAAATCATTTAGAGGCTCACTGCCAAGGTTCACCCAGCTCCTCCTAAGTGCCGTGTTCCTGATTCTCCTGTTGCAGGTGAAAAGGGGAAGGCTCTCTTCTCACCAGTGTCTTCTGCCTTTGTCTGAAGTAAGAAGCTAATCAGGGGACATCTAGCTTGTGCACCGATTATCTCCCTTTCATGTGGTTAACTGACTACCCACACCCTGAGATGTCCCAAAGCACCCTGCTGATTAAGGGGTTTTCTTCTCACATTGAATTCACCTGGGTCCTGGGAGCCTTACAAGGGAGGGCAGGCAGTGGGGGAGCAAGACAGAGCCACATGCTGAAACCTCAAGGCTTTCCCCCAGGCCTGACAGAAGGGGCCGGAGAGGGAAGCCCCACAGGCTGGGCGACTGATGAAGACAGGCCAGCAACACTCCAGTCACTGACATCTTTCTGCAACCTGTCAAAGAATAATTTTCAAGAAGTTGAAAACATGGTACCAGATGCTAAGTGAAATAAGCCATTCACAAAATAACAAATACTGTGTGATTCCATTTCTGTGAGGTAGCGAAAATAGTCAGATTCATAGATCTAGAAAGTAGGATGGTGGTTACCAGGGGCTGCAGGGAGGGGACAAAGGGGAGTCACTGTTTAGTAGGTATGAAGTCTCAGTCCTGGAAGATGGAAAGGTTCTGGAGCTCTGTTTTCCAACAATGTAAATATTCTTAACACTCTTGAACTGTACACTTTTAAATGGTTAAGGTGGTAAATTTTATTTTATTTATTTTTTTGCCACACACACACACACAAAGTCAAAAACATGATTCTGTGGAGACGGCACAAGGGAGTGTTTTGGCGGGGATGAAATTGTTCCGTTTCCTGATTGGGGAAGGGGTTACACAGCTCTTTAAATGGGTTAAAATTCATAGAACTGTACATGAAAAAAAGTCCATTTTGCTATACGTTAAATTTTTAATTAAAAAATTTTAAACATAGCTGTCATACAAATGTAGAATGAACATGTATCAAAAATGTATGTAACTAATTAATGAGAGAAACTGCAAGATGGTAAAGTTGCTTCAAAAAAGTACAGGAGATACTGAAGTATTGATAATAACTGAGAGAAAGAACATTGAAATGTTCGTTATATAAAATAAAGCCTTAGCCTTTTGACAAAAATATTTTTACTTGCATCACTATGTAACAACCCTGCACTGCTGTCAGTTTTCTGGCTTTCCCTATAAAGTTGTAAAAGACTAATCAATAGTAAAAAGCAAGTTAGACAAAGGTCTACATCCTAGAAAAGCAGATAATCCTCTGGGCAGGTCTGCTGGACAACACCAGGCCCAGCATTACTCCAGGGCTTGCAGGAATCCCTTTGGTCCCATTTGCTAATCTGGGACAAGTTTCCCTGACTTTCCAGCAAAGGGGAGCAGGGGGCTATCAGGCCCAGAGCTAGGCCAAGGGGAGAGAGTGAGCAGTGCTCTCAAAGAAGTGAGGGGCCCAGGGTTGCCCTGCCGCCCGAGCTGGTCCTCGTTCTAGAAGAATTTCGGTTTTCAGGAATATGGGCATTTGGAGAAAGCACTGTGGGAAAGCAACTGGGAAGGGGTTGCTGGCTGCATGAACCACCAGGATAATCCTCAGGCTCACCAGACTCATTTTTTTTTTTTTATTAGGAGAGTTTTTTCAGTTTTTGTTTTTTTTTTTAAACAAAGGTACTGGGGATTGAACCTGGGACCTCGTGCATGCTAAGCATGTGCTCTACCACTGAGCTACACCCTTCCCCAAGACTCATTCTTGCCCAGGATTCTAGACTCATGAGGGAGTGGCCCCGGCATGGGCCTGGCCTCTCCCCCAGGGTCCACGGGCATCATCTGATCTCCGTGACTTCATGTGGATCCCCCAGCCTTTCTTTCCCAGGCACCGGAAATGGGGCACTTACAGGGGGTCCCTAACCCTCGCTCCCTGGAGCAGATCTGGGAGTAGATTTGGCCTCCTCTGTACACCTCCAGCTGAATGGGGATGTGGGGGGCTGGGATCTTGCCAGACAGCTCCAGGCCAACATCTGAGTACAGGTGGGCCCCCATGAAACCCTGGGTGGCTGCAGGGCTTTCCTTCGGGGACAGAGGAGAAGCAACGCTCCTTTTGGGGAAGAGGAATGAGGAAAATGTGTGTGGCAGGGGAGCTCCGAGCCAGAGAGGGGTGAGCTGGAGCCTGGAAACAATAGGCCTTGAGAAACCCGGGAGTGGGGACAGGAACAGCCTAGGCCAGGGTCCCTCTAGGCCGACCAGGTACCCTGTTTACAGCTCTGGCCACACTGGGGCTGCTGAAACTGGAAGCAGCTGAATTCTTCACCTCCTGGGTGACTGTGAAGAGCAGGCGATCAGTTCCCCTTGGCACCGGGGCCGGCCGGCCTCTCTCTCCCAGGGCTGAATAATTCAGGCCTCTCAACTGCAGGCCTGCACCGAGGCTGTGAGCTGAGGCCGTGGTTTCTCTTTCCCGCCTGTCTCCTGCACGAGATCCCAAAGGCTGCTTTCCCAGACTCTGAGCTTATGGTTGGGGGGGCAGGGGTGCTTAGGCCAACACCGTCACTGACAAGACCCTCCTCAGGCCCAGCCACCAGCCCGGTTGTCCTGACTGACCTTCAGCCTCTGTCTGGGCTTCTGCCCCGTCTGCCCCTGGGGGCTGTCCCAGAGCTCTGGTTACTGTTCTCAGGCAGCCACTCAACGCCTCCCCTGGGAGGCTGGAATCACACCTCACTGGACACAGTTCAAAGAAAGGACGTTCTGGTCGCCTCTCTCTCTCTCCCTCTATTCTGAGACGGCCCGCACTCTGTCTATGGAATGTGTACCTACTTTTAATCTGAGCACCCAACCGCCACACCTCATGGCCTTTCGCTTGCCTTTCAATGTATCTCTGAATAAATCTACCTCTACTTAACTGTGGAAAAAAAAAAAAAAAGACGTTCTCATTATCCCCCTTCCTCCCTGCCTTCTCCTCAGCTCGCCCACCACACTCCCCTGCGTCCTCCATCCCCAGAGCTGACCTCACTGACCTGATCTCACTGCTGCGTTGGGGGGACCTGCACAGCAGACGGCAGGACTCCAGCTGTCCTCTCACTTGAGACCCCAGACTCAGTTCCCCAGCTGTCGAGAAAGCCCCCAGACCACTGACGTGAGAGTGGGGGCGGGGGTGCTAGTTCTATGGCCCGAGCCTGTGGGCCAGCAGGGAAGGATCCTGATGGACTTCAATCCCTCTGGGGAGGCAAAGGGAGGGGCAGGTCCTGCACTCCTGTCAGGAGCCAGAGCAGGAAAAGTGGCCATTGAAAAAGACAGCTGCCACCCCAGACACAGGCTAGGTCTGAGCGTCCACAGCTGACCTGGGTTCTGGGCCACAGTACAGTGCACCATACTGTGGACACGCAAGGGTATGAACAGAGCAGAGAGAGAGGATTCCTAGGGGTGGAACTCTTCACAGGGAGCTGAAACGTGGCTGTTGCTGTAGCAGCAACAAAAACAATCAGCTCACGTGGACCAGGCAAGAAAGCCTTCTGCCTTGGCACATGTAGTCGCCAGCAGAGGTCCTGGCAGGGGCAGTTCAGGGCTTGCAGAGAAATCAGGAGAGGCCTGGGTGAGAGCCGGGAGGAATCTGGGGATGCAGAGGAGACAGAGGTCCCTAGAGGACCCCAGAGAGCTTCCTCCCTCTAGGACAGCAGGAGCTGTCTCAGTGGGGCTGAAAGTTTCTGTTCTCTTCGGTGAGGAAAAGCAGAGCACTGCTTTGCTGACTTTGGACCCAGACAGAGCCTGCTCGACGAGAGGCAACGAAGATAACCTCCTGCACCACCTTAGTTTACGGCTGAACTTCTGGAATGCCACAGCACGTCATTGATTCGTAATAAGATCACTTCGATTTGAGACTGCTCCACATTTGGTCTTATCACTAGGCTTCCTTTTCACTAGAGAGGATCCCCTCCCCTGAGCAGCAGGTGCCAGGGCTGGGCTGGCCCCTCACACCCTCACCATGGCCTTGGGACATGGGAGTTAGTACCCCAAGACAACAGAGGCTCCAAGATCAAGCAACTAGTCCTAAATTATCTGTGTCCCCCTTGAGTTTCTGCCAAGCCTGTTTTGGACCCAAGTGTAGGTTGTCACAATTCCATTCCATTCATAAGAAATGTCCAGAGTAGGCCAGTAGAGACAGAAAGTAGATTGGTGGTTGCCTAGGGCTGGGGAAGCGTTCAGAGGGTGCAGACTTAAAGGGTACAGGGTTTCTTTTTGCATGAAAATGTTCTAAAATTGATTATGAAGATTATGAAGGTTGTACAACTCTGTGGATATAATAAAAGCCATGAATTGTATCCTTTAGACGGGCGAGTTGTATGGTATGTGAATGCTCTCTCAGTAAAGCTGTTAGGAAAAAAAATACTTGGTGCAGATTTTGACTCACAAGATGATCTGTCCTTTGGCGAATGGGCTCTGAATCCAGCCGCCGGTCAGCTATCCCACTGACCAGCACGCCCTCCTCAAATGCATTTTAAAAGCTCCTGGTACAAAGGGCTGTTGTCATTCACCCTTGTCCTTCCTCCAGCCCTGACTCGTGGCCATCACGCCAGCCCCAGCTGCAGCAGGGCCCCAAGCTCCATCTGACGCTGTCATGTTTACTCAGGTGGAGAAGGTTGCAGAGGCCCAACCGGCATGTGACCTGCCAGCTCTGCCTGGGAGCGTGGAGGGGAGTGAGCTGTTTGGGTTGTCAAGAAAGTGACTTGAAGAGATCAGCAGAGGCTCCAGGAGGAGGCAGGACAAAACTGTGGGAGACCCTCCACACCCCACCCCGAAGATTCGGGCCCCCAGAGCTATAGGCTTGCACATGGCCAGGGGTCCAATAAGGCCTTCATTTCCAAATAGAAGTCAACAGAAGATCTCTTTAAGCTGTACTTGCTCCTTCCTTGGGGTTGTGCCCAGGCCTTTGGATGGTCTCCCTAGAGGATCGTGTGCCTTAAGATACTGATTCTCCTCACTGGCTGGGGCCTGGGGTGGCTGCAGCTCCTGGCCAGGTAACCTCAGTCTGTCAACAGCCTGGGCTGGGGCTCCAGAACCTCCAGTGCACCCGAGCAAACCAGGTTGTGCCAAGAAGTAGAAATGGCTGGGTGGAATGGTTGCCTCGACTAGGGGTTCTCAAGGGGTGGTCCCACCAACATCACGGCCCCCGGGGAACTTGTCAGGAATGCAGGTTCTCAGGCCACCCCAGACCTGTCAAATTGGAAGCTCCAGGGATGGGGCCTGGCCATGTGTAAATGCTAACAAGCTGTCCTCGGCAGTCTGATGTACATTAGAGTTGGAAAACCACGGCATAGATTCCAAGGTCCATGAAGCAGAGGGACATTCGTCTGGCTCTCGTGTTTATCCTCAGCATCTCCCCGCCGGGCCTGCTGGTATATAGTGAGCAACTGTGGACATGTTATTGAATGAATGAACTAATGAATGAATGAATGAATGGTTTAGCGCTTCTTGTCACTGACTGCTTCTCTCCAACCAAGTGCCAACCAGGACATTTGCAAGCTGATAAAAAGAGAAGGGTGTGGGTATATCTGATAATTCACTCCAGCTTCTCGTTGCCTCGGTTTGGTCTCTGAATTATTAAGCAGGACTCGCCACCCATTTCACATTTTCTTTTTACAGATGAGGCCTTGGCTCCTTGACAACTTTTTTTCTAATCTCCAGAAACAAAAGCACTTTCTATTTGACTTTGGAACCAAGCTGCTCCCCTACATTATACTGGCCCTGGAAGGAAAGGAGGATGCAGCTGGAAGGATGTTTTTACCTTTTCAAGTTAAAGTTATTATTATACAGCTACTCCCAGGAGACCCAAGAAATAGAGGCCAAGCATTTCTTGGAAACCCTGGGGTGGGCAGGTCACACACAAGGGACAGACCCGCTTCTCTCAGTGATCATTTGGTGGCCAGAGGCAGGGTGTGGTTCCGTGCTTTCCCTCATCTGATTCTGAATCCCAGGCTGACTTGCCGATTCTCTGGTATTGCTACCTGCCTCTAATGCCCCAAAGCTGGGATTTCTTTGGGCTCATATCTCCCGAAACCATCCATTTTGTCACCTAACCCTGTTCCCTTTCTCCTGTAATCGCACACATTTCAACTGGCAAGATGCTGGCCTCAGACAGGCTGGGCGCAGTGCCAGGACACGGAGATGCTATTTCCGGAGCCGTGGCTGCCTGCCGCTGGCCCTACCCTTGTGACGTTACCACACCAACTGATGTGCACTAACCACTGTCTGGGGCCGTCTAACCTCCACCGGAGGTCCAGCACCTTCTCTTTGTTTTACACAGGTCTCCTGCAGCACTGTGATCGAACAACCAGGCTGAGAAACTACCAGTCCCTTGTTTTCTGCAGGCTGTAGGCTCATAATGAAAAAATTCCTCCTAATGGATAACCAAGGCTTAAGTGCCGGGCTTTGGCTTCCCCTTGCCCAGAGAGGTGAGCCTTTGTTTTTATCAAGTAGCTAAAGAGCTGGTGGGATGGCTTGGAAGGTAGCAGGAGAGGGGAGTTGCCCAAAGTGCAGGAAAGGAAGAGGGGCAAGAGTCATACACCCTCACAGGTCCCTTGACTCATAGGGATCAGCTCCCAGGAGTGGTGGTGCTTCAAAGATGAGAGACAGGGGACCTGGGAACCTCTCCAAAGCTGTGTCTTAGCTTAGTTTGAAAGAGGTGGAGCTATGAGCCTGGAAGAGATTATGAGGGCTGTGGACAAAAGGCACTAGGAGAAGCAGCCAACACTGGACTGAGGATGGGGACTCTTCCCAAGCCTGTGCAAGCCTGAGGTTCCTATGCACGCCCACAGGCTGGGTGGGGCTTGAGGGCGAGGAATGGAGTGGGAAAGGAAGGAGGAACCCCAACGGATGACAGAGACTGTCTTTCCCACCAACCCTAGTCGGCAGGGAACCGGATGAGATATGATTCGTCATTCCTCACACTTTGGGGATCTTGAAGAAAATTTCACCTCTCTAAAAACTGTAAGCTCGTAGAGACGGGGGACAAGTCTTGTTCTTTTATATTCCCTCCCAGCACCTAACAGTGACAGGTTCAAGGTAGGTGATGGATTAGCTGGGAGTATGATCATTTCTTTGTGCTAATTTTCTTCCTCCCCCACTTCCCCTCCTCCTTGCTTCCTCTTCCTCATTCCACTTCCGCTTCCCCCTTCTCCTCCCCCTTCCCTCCTCCTTTTTTCCTTTTCCTTCTTCATCCTGTTCTTTTTCCTCCTCTTCTTCCACTTCTCTTTAAAGTAACTTTTTCAGGTGTAATTTACACAATGGAATACACCCTTTTTAGTGTACCATTCTATTAGTTTTTGTAGACCCATCACAATCAAGTTATAGAACATTTCTATCATTCTAAAGAGTTCCCTGTGCCCCTTTGCAGTCAGTGCCTTCCCCCACCCCAGCCCCAGCAATTTCATATCAGTGGGGTCACACAGCACGTTATCTTTTTGTACCTGCTATGTTTACCTGGCATGATATTTTGGAGACATATCTGTGTTTTTGCATGTATGGGCAGTTCATTCATACTTATTGCTAAGTAGTAACCGCTCACATGACTATATCACAATTTGTTTATTCATTCATCTGTTAATAGAAATTTGGTTTGTTATGTAATAAAGTGCCTACGAACATTCATGTATAAGTCTGTGGGCATGCTTTCCTTTCTCTTCAGTAAATACCTAGGAGTAGAATTATAAGGTCCCATGATAAGTACATATTTAAATTTTTAAGAAACTGCTGAACTATTTTCCAAGGTGCTTTTCTCATTTTACAGTTCTACCAGTAATGTGTGAGAGTCCCAGTTGTCCCATATCTTTGTCAACACTTGGTTTTGTCAATCTTTTCAATTTTAGTCATTCTAGCAGATATCCAGTGGTATTGTATTGTGATTTTTATGTGCATTTCTTTGATGACTAATGATATTGAGCATCTTGTAATATATTTGTTTGGTATCCACATACCTTCTTCTGTGAAGGCTCTGGTCAAGTTTTTTGCTTATATTTTTAAAAATAAATTATTATTTTGGAATAACTGCAGATTTACAGAAAACTTACAAAGAAAATACAGAGAGTTCTGATACATCTTTTACATTTTTGGTCATTTAAAAATTGGGTTGTTTTCCTTATTATTATTGAATTTTAGGAGTCCATTTTATATTCTGATTCTGAGTCTTTGGTCAAATACATGAAATGCAAAAATTTTCTACCAGTCTTTGTTTTGCTTTTTATTGACATTTTTTATCTTTATGAGTTTCAATTTGTCAATTTTCTTTTCTTCCATGGCAGTGCTTTTTTGTGTGTGTCCTGTCAAGCACAGTTTTGCCAACCACAAGCTTATGAGTTTACCTATGTGTTCTTCTATACGTTTTTGTTACTCACTTTTCACTTTAACATAACTCGGGGGTGATTAGTTAACATCTGAAATGCCCTAATCATAAATCACACTCCAGAGGGGATTATTTAGCAGTTCAAAAATGCTATCAAAATCTACACCAGAGGTTTTGATAGTTAGCCTAAGGGAAGCTAGAAATGCATTTTCGTGCCTTGCAAGATATCATAGCCATATCAAGTCTGTCAGAGTCATAGTCAAAACATGACAGTTGACTAAGAGGTAGCAGGCTGCAGGAAGGAGTTACAAGGGTCTATCAGGTGGGCCTCAGGGTCTAACACCTTCCCTGAGGATTCCCCTGTGTCCCACCACCCACTCCCTCACTGAGAGGCCAGTTACCTGCCTCAGCCACGAGGCTACCTGATGCTGGGACCCAGAGAGTGTGACATCACTGAGACAGGAGGGAAGGGGACAGGGCACAACCGTTAAAACAATGACACAGCCACTGAGGATACAACAAAAACCAGTTAGAACCAACTAGGCCAAGGTGGTGAAAGATTTACCTTCCAGTAGACCTTGAGCCTCATTATAGGCTCACAGTAACACATTAGCATGCTAAATGTCGCCCCCACAGGCACCATGGCAGTCCCGAGGCTGACCATAAAAGGCCCAAAAGTGGGCGGTGGCCCAATCCCCACCCCTTCCCCAAAGCAGCTGGAATAATCCTCCCACTTGCTAGCCTGTGAAATTACCCAGCCCATAAAAAATAGCTCTGTACCCCAGGGCCGCTCTCGCTTTCTGAGAAGGCCCACGTTCTGTCTGTGGAATGTATCTCACTAAATAAATCTGTTTTCACTCTACTCTGGCTCACTCTTGAACCCTTTCCTGCATGAAGCTAAGGACCAGGGACTCGCCCGGGACCTGGGCTGTGACCATTCTCTCACTCCCCCTTCTCCTGCAGCATCACCTCAGAGAGGAGCTCTCAGTAAAGGGGTCAGGGGGGTTCTCAGGGCAGAGAGCAGGGCTTCCTGCACATGCTGTATCACTGTTTTTGTGACTGTTTGCTGAAAACATTCAGGTATTTGGTGGATTTTGGTCTCAGACTTGTTCTCAGTGGAGCAAACAGCCTGGTAGGAGGTTGGTGTGACCTTTAAAGGATCCCAAACTGACCCAAAAAAAAACCTTGAAGCCAAATCAGCTTCTGCTGGTTCATATCAGAAGGGAAAGAAAGAAATCATTCCAGGCGTACTATCTAGAATTATTGTGCAAGTATCTTCACAATGAGAATTATAACTGAAGGAAGGAGGCCTTCCAATTTTGAAGATTGTGGCCCACATCAGGCCCACATTGGGCCAGAGCTGTACAGAGCTGGGATGGGGACTCTGTGCCTCAGAACAACTTCTCCTCCATGGCTGCTGAGATGCTCCCAGACCTGACCCTGCTCCATCTGCCACCAGAACCCTCCCTCAGACTCTGAATTTTCTCTCTATAGTCAGGACCCACCTCTGATTATTGTCTTTTCCTCCTGATAACGTGCCCCTCAGCCAGGACCAGAGGGGCCTCTGCCATACAGGAGAACCACAACTGGCCATGCAGGTGAATCCTGCGGTGGGGGGCGGGGGTAGTGGCTCTGCCTTCAAGGGACTCTGAAGGGACCACTGTTTCGCCACATCAAGCCTTTATCCTGACTCTTTCATCCATTATCACACAAGCAATCCTTGTCATTGCAGACAAATCAGATACGTGGAAAAACAAAAAGAAAACAACCAAAATCCCACCAACAGGCAAAATTGAATAGACATTTCTCCAAAAAATATGTATAAACGACCAGCAAGTCTGTGAAAAGATGCTCAACATCATTAGTCATTAGGGAAACGCCATTCAAACCACAATGAGATATCACTTCATACCTATTATGATGGTTATTACCAAACAACCAGAAAATAATAAGAGTTGGTGAGGATGTGGAGAACTTGGGAAATCTCATATGTCGCTGGTGGAAATGTAAAATGGTGCAACCGCTGTGGAAAAACAGTTTGGCAGTTTCTCAAGAAGTTAAACATAGAATTACCATAGGATCCAGCAATTCCACTTCTTGGTATACAACCAAAAGAAATGACAATATATGTTCACAAAAGAATCGTACTCAAAAATTCATAGCATCATTATTCATGACAGTCAAAAAGTGGAAACAACCCAGATTTCCATCAACTGTCCAATGAACAAAATGTGGCATGTCCACACAGCATAATCTTACTTGGAATAAAAAGGAATGAGGCACTGATACATGCTACTACAGGGTGAACTGTGAAGACATTATGCTAAAAGAAGCCAGTCACAAGAGGTCACACATCGTATGACTTCACATCTAGGAAGTGTCCAGAGTAGGCAAAGCCATAGAAGAGATTAGTTGTTGCCAAGGACTGGGGAGGGGAATGGCTGCTAATGGGTATGGGATTTCTTTTTCAGGTCATGAAAATTTTCCAGAATTAGATAGTGGTGATGGCTGCACAGCCCTGAATATACTGAAAACCACCAAACTGTACACTTTAAAATGGGGAAGTGGAGAGGTGGGTATAGCTCAATGGTAGAGCTCATGCTTAGCAGGTATGTGGTCCCAGGTTCAATCCTCAGTACCTCCATTAAAAAAAAAAGCTAAAAAACAAAACAATGAAGTGAATGGTAAAGTTTACGGTATGTGAATTACATCTTAATCAAAAGTACGTCTTATCAATCAACCATAAGCATTGAATGTTGAGATAGAGATCTTTCCAGGTCTATATTGCATATATATATGTACTTTTTAAAAAGAGACTCTAATATTTGCATTGTTTGTTAACATTTTTGGAATATCTATATGTCAATAAATTGTCTACTTTTATGGCAACATACATGCTGTCCCATGTGACAACTATTTAGCCAATCTCTTGTTGTTACATATTTAGGCTGTTTCTAGTTTTTACTATTAATAAACAGCATTCTTGAGTATACCTCTTGATTTATATTTCTAAGTATTCTCTTAAGATAAATTTCTAGGAGGACCACTGGATTTTTAAGATGTTGAGGAAGTAACTTGCTGCCCAGAACTTTGTGTAATTTTGTGCCCATCCGGAAAGGTGACGGAACCCCAGCCCCCAAATCTTCTCCCACACTAGGCGTTTTCATTCATTTCCATCTTTGCTTATTTGCAGGTGGAAACGTAGTCTCACATTCCTGTTTGATTTCTAACCACTTTCAGTTCCGAGACTTTGCAGCTCTCCGCCCTCTAAAAGATGACATTTGAGTTTCGTGACCTGGATGGACAGCATTGGGAAAGAAGCTCCTCTTTTATCTGTTTTCCCTTTCACTCTGAGCTTTGAGGCCAGCTGTTCTCAGATAGTAGCTCTAAGCCTTCTTGACAGCAGGCATTCGACCCTGCTGACACCATGACCAAAGTTACAAATAATGATAACACATACTCCAGAGCACCATTGTAGACAATGTTTTTGCTAAAGGAAGGCCGCCTGAGGTGACAATGTGCTGTGGACATATTGAGTAATCGGGACAAACGACTTTCCATCTGGAGCTCCCACAGCAGGGAGATTCTCCTGTGCACGCTCCACTATAGCCAACATGATGACACACACTGTGAGGGTGCAAGCAATGCTCAGTGGAGACAGAGATTACCCCACTCACCCACACCACGTGGGTTTATTCCTCGCACAACAGTTGGTGCTCAGGTCATATAGAAATATAGGTGTCCCGTTGAGGCCTGCAAGGGCGAGGCTGGGACTCTCCAGGAGAGTGAGGTCATTCCCAGAGTCAAGCCCTAGTCAGTCTGCAGAATGTTATCTCTCTCTCTCTCTCTCTCTCTCTCTCTTTCTCTCTCACCCTAAGAATCCTGATGTCCTGGAATCTGAGATGCTCTTGGGTGGAGAGTGATAAGACGGTAGGCCCCACGTGGAGACCAGTTAGGAGCTAGGAAATCAGGACCTTCCTAAATCAAAAGGGACTTTCATTAATCACTTCATGGAGACTCCTCATGTGTTCTATGCTTCTTGTCCTTTCATTTGGACACGGGTGGAGAGGGGCTGGGACCAAAAGGGGAACAGCAAGTTCATCATAAAATGTTAAGTGAACATAGATAGGATTCTAAACTAAATTGTGTGTAATGCAGTCTCAATTTTGTGTAGCACACAAAATACATACTTGTGTTGATTTTTATTTCCTTCTGTGTATTCTATATTCTCTCCAATGAGCAATCAGTGTATGTTACTTTTATAACAAGAAACACGTAGACATTATTTTTAAACAAAGACTATTGCCAGGATTCCAGTTTACAAAGAACACCAGCTGAAGAGCTGTGAGTGGCAGTCATAGCTGATTGCTTACTCAGCTGCCCTTTCCTCTTCTTTTTTTTTTTAATCGAGGTACTGGGGATTGAACTCAGGACCTTGAGCATGTAAGCATACACTCTAATCCTCCCCCCGTTCCTCTTTGTTCTTGATTACAGAAAACTCTTGATTCAGGGTCAGTATACCCACCTGAAAAGGTTAATTATAATTGGTCCAAAGCTCTTTCTCTTTGTCAGTAATTGGTCTAAGGATGGGTACATGACCCACTCCTGGCCAATAAAACACAAGGAGGAGACTGTTATGGAAGATTTCACTCTTCAGTTAAGAACGAGAGAGAGAGAGAGAGAGAATCACAAGAAGAAAAAGCCTCCTAAGTGCTCCTTGTTAAAACTTCTGTTACGATGCTGTCACAGGAAGACAGTATTTGGTGCTACAGCAGACATCCTGTGACCAAGAGGGGAGACACTGCCAACATGCTGAGATGGCAGAAAGAAAAGATGAGAAGACGCTAGGTTTTCAATGACATCACTGAGCCACCAAACTTGTCCTTAAACTACCTACTACCAGACTTGTTATATAAAGTAATTAACTCTGTATTGTTGAAACTATTTTAGTTGATATTCTATTATCTGCTGCCAAATACATCCCAAAAAATATTCACTATCAAGAGATAAGTTTAGAAACCAGGAGTTGAGGATATATGCAGATGCTTGAAGCCACTGGAAGAGCTAGGGAAAAGCCATGTTGAGTGGGACAGGTCAGAGATGATACTCAAAATATTTAATAACTGGTCCATTATGGACGCACAAAAAAATATGAAAGAACACTGGCCCAGCCAGGATGGACACCAGCCACAGATAACAGACAAGTCCATGTCAGTGTGTCCCAGCTGAGTGTCAGCCCCAGATAGGTAGAAAAGGCAACTCAGGGGACCCGATTAAATCCATGTTTAGGGATGAATTTGCTTGGACTAGATTCTGCCATTAAGGGACCAGGTGCTTTCTCTATTTCTCTAGACATGGTCAAAATGTGGCATTTTATGCCCTGGGTTTGGGAGTAAGTAGGCAGCCACAGTCCAAGACGTTCAATCATCATCCAACTCTGTTCAAAGAGAAGTCAATTTCTCCTTATACATCTCATTTTCTCTGAGAGAAACATTTTCCCCAGAAGCCCTGCTGCAGACTTCCCCTCACATACCTTTGGCTAGAACATGCTCATCCATAAACAGTTACTGGCAAAGGGGAATAGAGTTACAATTATTGGCTCATATCAATTGAGATTCATCCGCCAGGGATGGGGAAGGACACACTTTCTCTGAGCACTGCACATCCTGGTACCTGAACTGACTCAATGTGCTACCGGCAAGAAAAAAGGCTGAAATGTTTATTAGGTAGCAAGCAAGAGGGTCTTCCACTGACACTCTGCTATATCCATCTGTATGTATATATGCAAGTACATTCATAGGTCAAAGTCCTTGCAGTGGACTTGTTTGTTCACTTAAAATATGGACAGACATCAGTGGATAAAAGGATAGATAAAATGTGGTACATACATCAAAGGGACTATAATTCAGTCTTAAAAGGGAATGGAGTTCTGACACATGGTATGACACAGACAGACCTTAAAGACATTATGCTAAGTGAAATAAGCCAGATACAAAAAGACAAATATTGTACAATTCCATTCATATGAGGTACCTAGAATAGTCAAATTCATAGAAACAGAAAGTTGAATGGTGGTTACCACGGGCTGGGGTCAGGGAGAATGGGAAGTTATTTTTGAAATTTCAGTTTCAGAAGATTAAAATAGTGCTGGACATGGATAGTGGTAATGGTTGAACAACAATGTGAATGGACTTAATAGCATTGAACTGTACACTTAAAAATGGTTAAAATGGTAAGTTTTATGTTATGTGTATTTTATTATAAATTTTTTTATAATGTTGATAGATATTGCCAAATTGTCCTAAAAGAGGCTTTAGCATTTCCCTCTCCCACTCCTAGGACATAGGACAGTGCTTGCGTTGCCCACAATGTGCTAAGCCCAGTGCTAGATCAACAGTCACCAGGTGGTGGCACAGAGGGTCTTGGTGGATATAAAGACCAGCGGTACCTTTATAGGATCAGTAGCAGAAAAGTCCAGTTTCAGAACTAGAAGAGGAAGCTCCAGGAGGGGAGGGCTATTAGTCATTTCTCTGTCTTCCTGGAGTTTCATCCACCTCTGGGCTTCCTTTTCCGAATCACTTCAACCACCCCCCAAGGTTCTACTCCTCTTTGGCTGTCTGACCTCAGTGAGGACAGCGGTCTAGGGCCCTGCTTCCCCTTAAGGAAAATTAACCCCAAAATGGAAATTCAGCAGAAAGATTACTGTATGACCTTTTAAAGCCATATGACTCTGTGCAACAACCTGCCCGTGAGTCATCTGATTTTATGAGGGATGTAACTTGTTTGACCTACAATTCACAATTGGCTAGACCAGGCTCTGTAAAGCTACACTTAATGTGTAAAAGAGTGATAAGTTTTGCAAATGACTTTCTTTCTGGTAAAGATGTAAATGATTTCTGTCTGGTAGAAAAGATAAGCCCAAAGGTCACCATTTGATTGCCCAATAAGGACGCTAACCTGTTTAGTAACTCAGCCGTCTTATTTTAACATTCTTCCTGTTCACTGAGTGAATATCCTTCAGTCTGTTCGCCTCTGAACTAGCTTTGTTATCCTACTGGTTCCCTCCTTCATGAGCTAAAGAAATACTTGACAAGGGCTCACCATGTATTTGTATAAGAGCTCTGTTTTTAACTTTTTGAAAATTAAACTTTGACACTCTTAGCCCAGCTGTAGGAGGCTTTTGAAATGACTTTGCTAAACATGAAAGAAAGAGAATAAACAAGGAATTTAAGAAGCACCAAAGCAGTCTGGCTTCTGATCTGATCACATTTAAGGTGTTATCTACTTCAGGCCTTGTGGTGTCCCCAGAGATAACACAGAGTTGTGCAGAAGGCCACCCTGACCCTCCTGGGTTTCCTTCCTTGCTCCCCACCATCTGCACTGACAGGGCCATCTGACCAGCTGCCAACCCCATGCCTTCCGGCCTCCAGAGTTAGACCAGGAGAGTGTCAAAGTCTACCACTCAGGTTTGGACTGTGTTATGAGATCTGGGGCTCCACCCTTCCCAGAAGGGTTAGCAAGACTCTAAGGATCAGTCACTGCTGGATCCTCCGTCCTCCAGACTCCGCCCGGTTTGTTTGTTGTTTGTTTGTGTATTAATGGAAGTACTGAGGATTGAACCCAGGGCCTCGTGCATGTTAATCACGCTCTCCACCGAGGAGCTATTACCGTCCCGTCCCCCACCCCCACCCCGGCACTGCCTGGGACTCTTTCAAGTTCTATAGGAAAACCCCATACTCACTGTACCTGACTCAGATGTGGACTGGGACGTCCTCAGCCTCAGGGAGTGGCCCCGTCCTTAAGCTTTACATCGAAATGGTTCCACCTGTGCCTTCCTGGGCTTTTCCCTTCTCGCGGACACCTCATGCCAGTTTCCTGTTTCCACATCACGCCTCAGTCAGGCACCGCAGCTGTTTCCTTCTCTAGGTCCTAGTCCTAGAACCCAGCTCTCTCTTTATTTTTGCAGAACCATCACTTGCCCAGAGCAGCTGCGTGCAGCAGACCTGCATCTAGGCTGGAGAGAGGCCACCGTGCGGCCCCGCGAAGCCCCGCGTCCACACCTGCTGCCGAAACTGCGGGCGCGCCTGCGCTCTGGGCTGTTCCGCCGGCTCTCCCGCCGCAGGCCTCGCTCTGCGCTGTCTGGACGTGAAGCGCTCGGTTCTCCTCTCTGTAAGCCTCTCCGCGTGCCCTCCCTTCTCTCCCCGGCCTCGCAGCCTCTCTCTCCAGGGCTGCCTCTAGGAATTCTAAATTCCTCCCACTTCCCCTCGGAAGGCGAAGCCGTGCCTTTGGCCTGGACCTGAGTGAGCGGGCACCGAGGCCCAGAGTGATAATCCCGGGCCCAGAGCCACACCCCTCAGGCAAAATAAGCCGCTCCTCCAGGATGCGAGGGTGGCAGCAGTCGGTACGTCTTTTAAAAAGCCAGCTTTTCTTCTCCCACCACACAAGGGACAGAGCAATACAAATAAATAGAAAAATGGAGGAAGGGAAGAGGAAATGTCTCCTGTCACGGGGATCTCAGGGAAACCACTCCTAAATTTATCATGTATTGTAAATATTATATTCTCTCTCTGAGTCCAAAAAAGAGCTGAATTAAGAACTGCCCTTAGGAAAGAACCTAGTTTTCCTAAAGGCTCAAGAAGTCTTCCGGGCAGAGATCATTCATATCTGACTCCAGGCACATGGTCTAAGGGCTCTTTGCTGAACCACAAAATAGGTTCCTCCCCCCTGGGTGCTGCAAGCAGCCATGAAGTGGTCAGAACCAAAACAGCAGCATGAGACCTGCTGAGCCAGCAAAATATCCTGCACCAGGCATGGACTCGGAGCTTCCATCCTTTAGGCAGCAAAAGAAATCAAGAAATCAAGGAACAGTTGAGCCGCATGTTGCCATTTCTTAAACTAAAACTAATTCTGAATTTCATCAAGGCTTCATTTTGTTTTGCTATACAAGGATACCTCGTTTTTGTGTGTGTATTTTGCTTTGTTGCACTTTGTTGATACTACATTTTATACAAACTGAAGGCTTGTGGCAACCCTGCACTGGCCAAGTCTTTTGATGCCGTTGTTGCAACAGCATTTGCTCACTTTGTGCCTGACTGTCACATTTTGCTAATTCTCCCAACATTTCAAGCTTTTTCATTATTATTATGTTTGTTATGGCAATGGTGATCAGAGATCTTTGGTATCACTACTGCAACTCTCTGAGGGCTCAAATGATCTGATTTTTAAGCAATAAGGCATTTTTAAATTAAGGTATGCACTTTTTTTTAGACATAATGCTGTAGCATACTTAATTGACTACAGTATAGTTTAAAATTAACTTTTACATACACTGGGAAACCAAAAACATTCATGTGACTTGCTTTATTGTGATGACTTGGAACCTACCCTGCAGTATCTCTGAGGCATGCCTGTAGTACACATATGTTCTTTACCTGTTATTTTGTCTCAGTTTTCACAAAGGAGACTTTCTTTTGCATGGAGAGGCTGGCCAAAGAAAGCTCAATGTTAACCTTTCTGCTGACTTTGAATATGGGAGGACACTAGACTATATTGGTCCACTTGGGTTGCCATAGCAAAAAACCATAGACTGGTTGGCTTAAACAACAAAAACCTATTTCTCACAGATCTGGAGGCTGGGAGGCCCAAGATCATGGTGCCGGCAAGGTAGGTTTCATTCTGAGCTCCTTCTTTTGGCCTGTGGGAAGCCTCGATGTGTGATCTCTTCTTCCTGTGTGCACACCGGGAGAGAGAGCTCTCTGATGCCTCTTCTTATGAGGGCACAAATTCCATCAGGAGGGCCCCACCCTCATGACCTCATCTAACCCTAACCACTTCCCAAAGGCCCCACCTCCAGATACCATCACACTGAGGGGATTGGGGCTTCCATCTGTGAGTTTGGAGGAGACACAATTCAGTCCATAGCAGGGTCTCAGCCTTTGGGGCAGTCTCTTCAATTCCTAATCTTGTGATGTGAAATGACAACCAAGACCACATGTTGCATTTTCGACTCTGCAAAGTTGCCCTCTTATCTCTCATGACTAGAACTAGGAATGCGTATTTTAAATTATTACCTTAGTTTCTAAAATTTTGGGGTTTTTTTACAGTTCTCTTCAGATACTTCATTAGAATAGTAGGTAGTAGCATTCCTTTGAATTTCAAAAGTGTCTGCCAAATGGCCTTCTTCTGGAGAAAAAGAAATTCATGCTAGCTACAGGAAGATGACAGCTAAGTTCCTCTCCATGGCTATCTAAAAATATCACAGAATGCTACATGTAAAAATGCATTAAAAATGCAAAATGACATTCTCTCCGCCCTTTTAAATCTCCATTTATGGACTGTGATTCATAAGGATGCTGTCACTGGAAAGCATAAAAATCAAGTTTCACCATGGCATTTTTATGACTACCAGGAATATATATATGTAAGACTGAATGGTTCTTTCTCCTTTGGTCTTCTTTTCTTTAATGTGTGGTTACACTGTTGACTGTACAATCATTCGTGGAACAAGAGTAAACAATGATAGCTAATAACACTGATGGAATTATCCACACATGCCAGCAACTTGCCAAGGGCTTCCATTCCCTGTCTCTTCTAATCCTCACAAAGCCTCCTGAGGTAGATAGTATTATTATCTATGAAACCAGACACAAAAATTAATGTTAAGTATTTATAATTGCTTCCTTGCTCTCCTAAGAAGGTAGATTACATGGAGGTCTCTTTCTGTTTCTTGCTGGGGTGCTGTTGGGGAAAGGAAATAGAGAAGCCAGGAGAGAGGGCTACACTGGAGTAGAGAGATGGAGACTCTGAGGGGCTGTAGGAAGTAGAGATAAGAGGGGAGAGGATAAGGAGAAAGTGAGGGCAGAGCTGAGGGGCGAGGAGGCTGGCCAGGGCTGGCAGGTGGGAGAGGAGGCAAGAGATGAAAGAGGAAAGTGTCAGGTCACTACAGAGGGTAGGAGAATGTGAGGAAAGAGTGGGATATTTGGAAAGGATTTTCCAAAGTTCTGGTACATGAAGTATATAACCTATTCCTTTTCTCATAGCTCCAGGAAAACCTCAGTGCATAATCTGCCATATTTCATCTAATCTAAGGCGCCACTGACTGTACGATGTAATCAATGGCAAGATATATCATTTCATGTGCTAGGAAGGAAGGGAGGGAGGGAGGGAGGAAGAGAAAACTATCAATTGCAAGCCCCCATGGGTTGAAAACATGTATTAATTTCAGAGAAATACAGTAGATTATTCTTTAATCCTGTTGCATTCAGATTTATGGGGTTTTTTCCCCTTCTTTTTTATTTGTCAGCACAGTACGGAGCTAAGGCATGACCATCATTATTTGGTGAGGCCAGATCTGAGTTGCCCAGGAAGGCTTGGTTATATTTTTGTTAGATCCATTTCTCACATGAGAAAATTAAGCCTCAGAGAAGCTAAATTACATACCTCTGAGTTCACAGCTATTAAATGGAGAGCCAAAATTCCAACCCAAGTCAGCTTGATTCTGAAACCTGTGTTCTCTACTTTTTAAGATACATAGTCAATAGTTGGCCAGTATTTTATTAAATCTGTAGTTAGCAACAAAAATAACTTGAATGAAAAAATAACAGCTTTATATAACATCTTTCACTTGTAGCTATGATTCAGAACCTCCTGCCCCATCTGGGGTAAATTGTGAGAAACCGTGATTTGGGTTTTGTGACTCAAAAATTCCTTTCTCCTCTTTTCAAATGATCTTGAATCAAATAAGAGTAAGATGGTCAAATGTCCAAATATCCATCAGGAGGGTTTAAATTCAAAGCAGATACACCTCTACTAAGCAAGCATTTTCTCTCCAAGACAATGAAAGGGAAGTCTTTTTGTGATTTGCAGACATAGAAGAACATCAAGCTCTAGAAGCAAGATCTGAGGACAAGTTCTAAGACCAAATATATGAAATGTGAATAGATGAGCAGACCATGAACACAGGAAAAGCTGCTTAACCTCACCAACAATTACAAACATCCTGGACTCTCCAGATCCTAGCAGGTACCTGACCACACGGTTTTCCAACACAACTGGCACTTCTAATGATCTGTGCATCTTTGCTCACCTGATCCTCCATCTGCCTCACACCCCCCATCTTGCTTATCAAGATCATTCAGGGTGGCATCAAAAGCTGCCTGTTTTGATAATCCTTCCCAAATCCTCCAATAGAATTAAGGGCTCTTTTTAGAATCTCCTGTAATAATTCTGATTTTCTTCCTCCTTATTTTACAGGGACTTGATGAAAGACCTCTCAGCTAGATTATGGGCTCCCTTCAGGCAGGCTGGAGGCATCATTTGCTTGTTCATTGGCCTGTTTTAGATGAAGTCATGTTTGTAGAGCTTGAGCACAGTGGCTGGTGTGTAATAGGGGAGTTGACTGAGGTCCAGAGCAAGGGCCACTGTGAATATGCCCCCCCAAATATGCCTCTTCAGCTTAAGGATAATTTTGAGCTCATCATTTTAAGAAACTGCAGACACAGGAGAAACACTGAAAACAGAGTAGAAGTTACCCTTTCATAAGGGACATTTACGTTTACAAACGAAATCTCCACTTGTGGGGTGTCTCCCTCTCTTCACTCTAGGTCACAAGAGACTTATCAGTGAAGAAGGCACTGACTTAAAGCCGCATAACAAAACTTACCCTTGTTTACCATACATTTCCTGTCAGTCTCCCATAACTTACCTCCCCCCAACTTTTCTTCCTTTGTTTTAGCTGAAGATGACATTTAAGCTCACGTTCTAGCCACCTCTTTGAGTTACTCTTCCCATATATATGAGATACTTGTTAATAAACTTCTGTTTCTTTTTCTCTTGTTAATCTGTCTTTTGTAAGGCCTCAGCTAGAAACCTGGAAGTGAAGAAGGAAAAGACTTTTTTCCCTCCCCTATACCACCTCGTTAATGGTGGAATCAGATGGAGCTGAGAACCACAGCCCCAGTCTTCCATAAAACACGGGCTCCTGCTGCTGCCCCCTTGGGTGCTCCAATAGCTATTCTTGCTAACAACAAACATGCATAAAAAGCCCAAAAAGTTAGTACATAAGGAATAAAGGGAAACTTTGAGGGGGCAACGTTCTAGTCTTTTTTTTCTTCAAAATTAATTACGGAAATTGTCAAATCATTGAATCAAAAAGTTGAAATGGATAATAGAATGAACTTTATGTATATTTATCTGTTGTTAACATTTTTGCCCTTTTTTATTTTTGGCTGAATAATATGAAAATAAATTTTACAGCAAAACACTTCACCACTAATTATTTCAGCATGCATCTCTTAAAAATAAGGACATTTGCCTACAAAACCATAATGATATTATCAATGATAATAAAAATACTTCCTAACATCATCTAATGTCCAGTTCAAATTGCCCCCCAACTGTCCCACAAATGTCTTAAAGCTCGGTTTTGTTTTGTTTTTCCAACTAGGATCTAACTGAGGTTTATAGATTGCATTTGGTTCTTTAGCTTCTGTTAATATAGAATAATCCTTGCTATTTTATTATTTATGACATTGAGTTTTGAAAGATTCAGGTCATAGTCTCACAGAAGGTCCCCTGTCTGGCTGTGCGCACCAGATGCTGTCTAACTTGTTCCTCTGGCACCTGTGTTTCCTACTGAAAAGAGGTAGAGGTTGGGTAATTCAGGTTAAGCCTTTTTTTTTTTTTTTTTTTTTTTTTAAGCAGGGGAGGTATTTGGTTTATTTATTTATTTTTAGAGGAAGTACTGGGGATTTGAACCCACGACCTCATGCAAGCTAAGCATGTGCTCTGCCACTTTAGTTATAACCTCCCCCATCCCACCCAGGGTAAGCCTTTTTGATAAAACTGTTTCACAGGTGGCCCTTTATATTTCATAGAATCCACCAGAATGCATATGTCGGATGTTCCACTCTTGGTGACTAGGCTGGAGTGCATGGTTAACATGCTGATCAGCAGATATCTCCCTTTGCAATGAATAAGTAACTTGGGGAGTGACACCCTGTTCTGCCTCGTTCACTTTTGTAGCTCTCAGTTCCCAGCTCTGGCCAACCCCAGTAGATGCATGAGTTCTACCTTGGTCCTACAAACTAGAGTTGAGCACAAGCACCCAGATCTCACCAAGGCATTTCCTTTAACGGATTACCCTGGAGTAACCGAGACCCTGCAGCCCCGAGAGAAGGCAGTAGAGATCCTGGCGCAGGTGCAGGAGGGTAAGCTTCCTCTGCAGATGCCTCACGCTGAACTCCCAGACCCACGCTAAGTGCTTGGGAAGAGCTGCTTTCTTTCAGAGACTGCTGGGGGCGGCTACCCAGAACTTGGTAGAAGGCAGAAAAACAAAGATTTTAAAAGCTGTCATTTCAAAGCTGGGAACAGTTTTCTGCCTGCAGTAAGGAAAAAAATCTCCTTTTTTTCTTGGAAAACCACCTGCCTCACTCGTTAATGTTATGCAAATGTTAAGCAGAAAATGAACTAAATTGCTTATTATAATGTAAAAGGGTGTCTAATGTTTTTGCAGAGTCAAATTTCTTCAGTTTGTTAGGAGAAATATGATTTTGTTGTTGTTTTTGTTTTGGGGTATGTATGTGCGCACACGTGTATTGACTAAGCATGGTTTGAAAATTTTCTGCATGTTAGAGTGGATCTTTACTGGGATGAACACATTATCCAAAAGTTTCTTGGTTCCTGGAATTCTGAAATACTTTAAACCTTTTAGCAATAAAGATGGGGAACAGTCCACTAATCTCTACTTATCTCAAAACAAATATAAATCCCCCTTCCCAAGCCCCAGGGGCAGACAATGCACCCTAAGGATTCACTCTCCGTAGGGTCTTGGGCAGCACTGGGACTGATTCTGCATGGATGGATGTGGTTGTAGCCCAGGGTCAAGATATCAAAGTCTTGTCATCTTTATTAATTAAATGTTTTCACCTTAAGAATATAAAAACAAATATATGTATATTTATGCGTGTATGTGTATGCATGATTGGGACATTGTGCTGTACACCAGAAATGGACACATTGTAACTGATGGTACTTCAATTAAAAAAAATGTTTTCACCTTAAGAATTTATCTATTAAGATAGTCATATAGTTTTTCTGTTTGAATTTGTTAATACGGTGACTTTAATTGATAGAATAAATCCTACCTGGTCATAATTATCCTTTTTAGCTACTGTTGGATTCCATTTGTTAAAATTCTGTTTAGAATTTTTGCATCTATGATTATGCTAAATATTGGTCTGTGGTTTTCTTGCAATGTCTTTGCCCAGTTTTGATATCAGAGCAATGGTGGTCACATTAAATGAGATGGGAAGTGTCCCTTCCTCTTCAATTTCCTTGAAGAGTATTTGTGAAATTGGTATTGTTTCTCCCTGAAATATTCAGTAGAATTCACCAGTAAAACCAGCTGACCCTGCCTGTATGTAAGACTCAGCTGGGCTCAGAGTGGAGAAAGCAGGAAGAAGGAATCCCAATCTCTGCAACAAGGAATCTTCTCTCCTGCTTGATGTGAATGGGAGCAGATCGAGGCTTTGTGGACCCTGAAGCTGACATAATTTTGTGACCCTCTTAAGAGAAAAAACAAAACTCCAAATATGCATAAATTTTTTTTCTTAAAATAAGGAAATTACAACAAATTAAAAATTGTATAAAGAGTAGGAATAAAGGAATCCTAACTCCCCAATTACAGATTTTCATAAACTGCCTAAGACCCTTCTATAATGCGTTTCCCCTACATGTTTTGGTCTCCACACTCTGATCGTACCTCACAGAACAACATTTTTGTGAAATGATTTTTTTTTTTAGAGAGAGAAGAGAAGGATCATTCAGTCTTTCTTCTACCATGTTTGATTAAAACTTTCTTTTCATGGATGGTTTAGAAAAACCATCATTTCAGCTTCGTAATTCATTTGTAATGCCATGTATATTGTTAGGATTCTTCCCATATTTGGGGAAAACTATCAAGTTCCTCCCACATAGGAGCTATAACTAGTTTTAAGAACTTTCAAGTTTTCTTATTCAGTGAATCATATTATTCTTTGAATTGACTACATTTATCACCCAGTTTGCCTCCAACATCCTCATAGTGGCTTATTATGAGCTTTAGGTTATGTCAGTATTTCATATCAGAACAGCAGAAACTTAGGCAGACTCTACATAGAGGTGCGTGGGAGAGGCTATTTCAGGCAGAGGGTGAAGCATGAGCACAGGTGGGCCCAGCAAAGACGGAAGTTCCATGAATCAAGAAAAGGGTACAGGGATGGTGGCAATGGGTGATAAGAACAGGGTATTTGACTAGGTCAGAAAGTGAAAAATAGTGTCAAATGTAGCAAATATCTGAAGACAGACTCTCATGCCTTTAAGTTAAGGAATCAAGCCATTGATGAACCACTGAGAAAATGAAAGTCAGTGTAGTCTAGCATTAAATCCATGAGATGAGCCTTGGACTGAATCCTAAGTTTGCCAAGTACCAGCCTGGGAAAATTTGCTAGTAACAATGTGACTCTACACAGAAGGACTGCAAACCGCATGCATGTATATCTCTCAGTCCCACAAAATGTCTCTCCCAATCAACTTCTGCTTAGTCAGATCCAGTCAGATCCTCAAAATGTCCCCACTCATTGCTACACCACCAGACTCAAGAGGAAATATGAGGGAGGGAAAGCTGAAGTAGTAAGAGGCACCAGCCCTTACTGATTTCAGTTAAAATATTTTCTGTCCACTTTACAAAAACGTATGACTATGTGAACATACTGCTTAAGACTTTCCCAGGGCTGTGCAAGGGGATTAGGCAAGTAAGGGGCCCAGAAATTTAAACCTCACTAGTTTCCTAGTAGATCTATCTCTTGGTGGAGAGCATAAAACAAAACACATGCACAATGTATCATTTATCTCCTGTTGAGTAACAAATTATACCAAAACTTAGTGCTTCCACATACATTTATTATCTCATAGTTTCTAAGGGTCAGGAATCTGGGCACAGCTGAGTTGGGTCCTCTGCTTTTGGTCTCTCAACAAGGCTGCACCCACAATCTGTTGGTCTAGGGTCTGCAGCCTCACCTGCAGGCTCCACTGGGAAGAAGCAGCTTCGAAGCCCATTCATGCAGTTGTTGGCAGGACCCACTTCCTTGAGGACTGTTACAGGCCTCGTTTCCCAGAGGCCACTCTCAGTTCCTTGCCACACAGTCCTTTCCAACGGGACAACTTGCTCTATTAAAACTACCAAAAGAGAGAGTCTGCTAACCGGAAACCATTTATAACCTAATCATGGAAGTGACATCTCATTATCCTTGTTGTATTCCATTGTTTAGAAGCAAATCTCTAAGTTTAGACACTTGGAACCTCCATGGAGAAGCTGGTCTCTGGAATAATTTTCTATCTCCTTCCACTGGCGGGGACACTGGGCAGGACTTGACCCAGATGGTTGGCCTACAGTGTGGGGCAGAAATTAGGAGTATTTGTTACCCACTGTGGCTGTAGGCAGGGCTGGAGATTGAATGGCTGACTCCAGTCAAATATCTCGTACTGAGATTCACGTCCCAAAATGAGTCCTTCAAAGCAGGACTGGGACAGACATCAAAACTAAGAGCAGAGGCACACAGGAGTTGGAGGACAGGACAAGAGTGATCCAGGTAGTCCTTGAGGTTAGTGACTGGCACCTGTGGCCAGGTGTTTACTATCCTCAGGTTATTCTTGAGTGGGGGTTTGAGTCCATGTAAGGGGCCAGGATAGGACAGACAGAAAGGATATAAGAGCCAGTAGGGGGATGAGTGAAATGGGTGAGGGAGATTAAAAGGTACAAGCTTCCAGTTACAAAAAAATGAGCCATGGGGATGACGTGTACAGTGTGGAGAATACAGTCATTAGTAATGTAATAACCTTGTATGGAGACAGATGGTAACTAGACTTATCTGGTGATCATTTTGTAACGTATATAGACAGCGAATCACTGTGTTGTGTACCAGGAACTAACATAGTACTGTAGGTCAATTACACTTCAAAAAACAAACTCATAGAAACAGAGATCAGATTTGTGATTGCCAGTAGAGGGTAGGGGGAGAGGGAATTGGATGAAGGTGGTCCAAAGGTACAAACTTCCAGTTACAAGATAAAAAAGTACTAGGGATGTAATGTACAACATGATAAAATATAATCAACACAGCTGTCTGTTATGTATGGAAGTTGTTAGGAGACTAAGTCCTAAGTGTTCTCATCAAAGGAAAGCCCATATTTCTTTTTCTTTTGTTTTGTATTTTTATAAGATTATGGATGTTTACTGAACTTATTGTGGTGATCATCTCATGACGTAAATCAAATTATTATGCTGTACACCTTACACTTATACAACGCTGTCTTTCAATTATATCTCAATAAAATTGGAAGAAAAAATATTCAGGTAAAAAGCGCCCCACCCAAAATAAAATAAACATTAAAGAGTTAGCAATGATGTGGAACAAACACGTCCCTGCTCGCTCTTCCTTTCCTCTCTGGAGACCTTTTGATTGTCACGCTAACTTTTCTTCCTCCAACAAATACCACCACGTTCATCTATTCATTATTCAACAGCTCTCTACTGAGCTCCTATTATGGACAAAATACAGGGGAAACACAACAGATACCTGCCCCTGTGGAACTTTTCACCTACTTTCCCATGAAAACCGAGTGGAAGAGAACAAAGATTAAATTCAAACCAAATCAGTCAATCTGGTTAGTACAAAAGCTTAAGAAAAACACTGGAAATCTGAAACTATGATCTATTGGCTCCCATACGTCTTCTTTCGACAAATGTTACTATGTTCACGCATTTATTCAACAACTACCTCCTGCAGTCCGATTGTGGGCGGGTGCAGAGGTGAACAAGACAGACACACCCCCAACCCTGTGGAGCTTCTCTTTTGGAGGATGGGAGACAACAGGCAGACAGACGTCAGTGTCCTGAAGACAAGAAAGTGGAGGAACAGGACAGCAGGCACCAGGGACTCGGGGACAAACAGGACAGACTCGGCCTCATCGTGGGTGAGCCCCTGTCTAACAGGGTGACAGATGGGAGGGCAGCAAAGGGACTGAGCCAGGAGAATAGCAGCCTTCGCCCCAACTGCACCCCTGTTTCCAAGCAACCAGCTCACAGACAGGCAGGGGTCTCAGGGCACCGTGGAATCAGAATGATAGAATTTCAGCATCAGAAGAGATGAGGCCTTTGATTTGTCACCAGAACTGGGAAGAAGCGTATGGACACCTGAGGGGAAGCGTTAAAAAGACAGTTCTCATGGACAGTAACCCTCGGAGAGCCCAACGTGTCTGCTGCTGGTATTGGAGGAACAGTCTGATTTGACTGATTTGGTCTGTTTTGTGTAACACTTGGTATTGAGGCCCTGCCTTACCTTTTTTTTTTCTTCAATATGGTGACTTTTTTTTTTCAGTAACAACTTTATTGAGATATAACTCATATACCTCACAAATCACCCATTTGAAGTATACAGATCAATAGCTTTCAGCATATTCACAGGGGTGGGCAGCATCACCACAGTGAATTTCAGATGATTTTCATCATCGCCAAAAGAAACTGCACACCCTTTATCACTCCCCATCTTCCTCCACCGTCACCTCCAGCCCTAGGCTATCACTGACCTGCTTCACCTTCCACTGCCGCTTTGAAATGGAAAGGTCACATGATCTAGGAGCCTCAGTCTTCTCACCTAACTGTATCTTCTTGGTGGTCACACATCTGCATCAACTAACACTGTGGGTCCATGAGCAGGACACCAGGCTCTCTCTGCACAGTGAAGTGCCAGGGTGGGGCTGGGGTCTGACTCTCAGATGACAAAACCCGAGTGGAGTAGCTGATGGAAGGGGGAAAAAAAGTCTCTAGACAGTGGGGTCAAAGGCCAAAGGACAAATACAAGCTCACGGCTGGGGACCTGGGCAGAGATGCCCCAGCACTGGTGGCACTTCCTGGGACTGTGATGGCCTTGCTCATCCTCCTCTGGAGGGTCTGGGGAGACAGTCCCACAGCAGGGTAGAGCCGCTGCACTTTGGAGTCAGACACGCCAAGCAGACATTCTGGCTCCCCACTTGCTAACTGTGTGTCTCTTTCCTCACCTGTGAGCTGAAGGAGGAAACCACGGCGGGGCTCTGCGGTCACAGGGCACAGACACCCTGAACCTCCCTCCCTGCAGCGAGCATGCTTGCCACACGGCTGGACACCTGCCACTCCCTCTGAGGCATGGAGGTCTCACCTCCCAACACCTGCCAGCATCAAGCACGTTTTCAGGAGTGGCTACGTGGACTATGAAAGCAGGGGACCGTCGGTGAGTGGTCTCAGGCCCAGGAGAACCCTGGGCAGTGGGGAGCACAGAGCTTCCTAGTAAGCGCCCATCCACCTCCCCCTCATGGCTGGGCCGGGCTGCTCGTTACCCCACCGTGGAGCTGCCGGGGTCAGAACCCAGACTCTCCCCCTACCAACCATAGACCCCACACAGCACAGCTGCACCCCACACACGGGCTGTACAGGCAGCTAATCCCTGACCAAACTCTTCCCGAACTGCTAGCATCTTCTTCCAAGGAACTGGATTTCACACAAGCAAACACACGCATGCATGCCTCTTCCTTTTCTTTTTTTGGCTCTTCACGTGTCAGCAGAGCAAACACTTACAAACTGAGCCTATAAACTTGACCCTGAGAGAGAATCTGTAAACTCTCTCATCCAGGGATCTCCAGCCCAGCACTGGACACACTGTGGGAGAACGGAAAGATGACTTCTTACTCCCAGCTCCTGCTTCCTAAGTTTTTCCACACAGATTCTTTGACCTAAGACAAGTATATAAGCTCCCATCCTCAGCTGCCTAGTGGGAGCAGCCAACTTGAAGTCGGGTGCCTTGGTGTAGGAGTCTGGAGGCATCCTCAGCTGGGCTCAACCTAGAACTCAGGGCAGGATCTAGGCTTCTTGGGTCACTCAGGACCAAGAAAGCCAGCTCCAGCAAGCCTGAGAGCAAAGGAAACCAGTGCCTCACATAGCCAGGAAGGCCAGGGGTGGACGTGGACCCAGGGCTCTGAGGCACCCACGTGTCACCATTGCTCTCTCCACCCCCTCTGCCTGTGGCCACACGTGCGCCCTTATTCTTTCCCTCTGCCGGTGGGAAGCTTCCTGCGGAGAGTCAGGGAGCTGGTGGGGGAACTGCCTCAGCCCTCTCCCAGCCTGGGAAGGACTCCTGTGGGCCCTGGAGGGGTCAGGTGCCCAGCCCTCCTGTCCTGAGGCTCAGTCTGCCACCTAGAGGAGGAGGATGGAGGAGTGCATGCTGCAGGCAAAAGTAGTGTTTAAACAGGCCCCTGGATGGCAGCTATTTTCAAACATGGGAACTTCATTTCTGTGTCAAAATAAAGCCCGAGTGTTCTCAAGTAGGGGAAGAGTCTGGAGGCCAAGAAGTCTGCCAAGAAGAGCCATTCTGTAAATAAAGCTGTGTGTGCCAGAAGGACAAGGAACCTCCTGGAAAGCAACCCGCAGCAGGCATCCTGGCGCACAGGCATCTCCTGACCTTGGCCGAGGAGCCCCTGCTCTCATCTAGAGGGAACCACGGTGGCTCTAACTCGGGCACCCTTGCCCAGAGCAGGAAGCAGGGGCTCTCCCACAGTGGGTCTTGGAGCACCCTCCACCCCGCACCTGAGTCTCCTCCACCGGTGTGACCCCGAGAGTGGCTCAGTGCAGCAACCCACCATTCAATGGAAAAAGCTCCACTTTCTACCCAAGAAGGTCTCCCTCTGGCTCATTCCTGTTCCAGGCGTCAGCGAGGTGGGGGGGTCTCTTCTTCAGCCTGTCCCTCCAGGTCCACGAGGAGTATGACCTTGGGTTCTCGGGTTCTGGTTCAGATTCCACCCCAAGGGATATGGGCCAGCAGGGCGCCCCCAACCAAGGTCACCTCTAAAGCAAGCACACCGTGCAAAGACAGATGAGCCCTTCCTCCTGTCATCACGACGTCCCCCTCACCCTGGAGTAGTGGCAGACTCTTGCCCCACCCTGACCCCCACGTGCCGAGATGCAACCTTCTCGAGGCCGCAGATATTCTGAATGAGGATTCCAATTCCAACGTGAGGAAAGGACCAGGACAGGTGGGATCAGCAGGGGATGCAGAGGATAATGAAGGGAAAGGAAGCAATGCCAGAGGAAAACCAGGGACAGAACGGGGCCAGAGGCAGCAGTAATGGTGACGATGAAGAAAAAACACAACAGCGCCTTCAACGAGCACTCACGACACACCAGATTCTAAATGCTTCACATGCACCAACTCAGTTATTTGACAGAATTTCAAGTGGACAAACGTCCTCCGAGACATTCCTTAACTGCAAAGAGAAAGATAGTACCTTGCAGAGGAGAAACCCGGTGAACAAGGTTAAATATGCCAGGAATAGGACATATTGACCCCAGGAGCCCCCGACATGAGGCACTGAGGACAAAACATCGCTTCTGTGGTGTTCTTGCCAAAAATACATAACCTCGTGCTAATCATAAGAAAACATCAGACAAGTCCAAAGTGAGGGACATTCGACAGATAACCAGTACTCTTCAAAAGTATTAGTCATGACAGGCTAGGAAAGGTTTAGAAACCAGTAGATTGGAGGAGGCCAAGGAAAAACAACTAAATGCAATGTGGGCCTTAAACGAGATTCTAGAAATGGACATTAATGGCAAAAACTCATAAAATTCCAATAAGGTCTGTATTGTAGGTAACAGACAGACAATATCGGGGTTTCCTGTTGTTGGTCGGTCTGATGTTCATTTTGATCCCTGTGACACAGTTATGTAAAATGCTAACATAAGGGAAAGGTGGGCAGAGATACACAGGTACTCTCTACTCTACAACTTTTCTGTAAGTCAAAAGTTAATTCAAAATTAACATTTTCAAATTATTTCTGAATTTAAAGTTTCTAAGTGCAAGATTCCACAAACAAATCAATCTCATCTCAGAAGAGTAACTTGTTGGGTTGGTCTCCCAATGAAGAAAAATGCCCAGACTTTGAATGAAGCAAAAAATATTTTCAATGTTCACCATATTATTAAAAATCTGCCACAGCTAGGTTTTTTTAATTGCTATCCTATCTCCTATGTGTCGAGCAGGTAGTCAGTGGGGGGAGGGGGGCCCACACCAATTTCTGGAGGTGTGACCAACAAGACAGGACGTGAAAGGCACCTCCTCCACCTTGCGGGCCAGCAGGCTCTCCCTGGGGCTGTTCCGCATCTTCTGTTTGTCTTGTTTGTCTACTTCTTCAATCCAGTAGGACTCCGTGTGTGAGAAGGTTCTCCAGCTTTCTTTTTTTTTTTTTTTTAACATTTTTTTTATTGAGTTATAGTCATTTTACAATGCTGTGTCAAATTCCAGTGTAGCGCACAACTTTTCAGTTATACATGAACGTACATATATTCATTGTCACATTTTTTTTCACTGCAAGCTATCACAAAATCTTGTATATATTTCCCTGTGCTATATAGTATAATCTTGTTTATCTATTCTAGATTTTGAAATCCCAGTCTGTCCCTTCCCACCCCCACCCCCTTGGTTCTCTCTTTCTTGACCGTGCATCACAACCCCTCCTCCATCATTCCTTCCACCCTGACTCACCGTGGGAGGCTTTCGCAATCAAATAAATAAAGGCATTTCCCACCAACTTTAAGCCAGACAACTTTACCCCTCAATGTTCACCTTGCATTTCTCACGTCCCCCAAGAGGAAAAGTACATGTGAGATGATTGCTATTTATTTCAGGTTTGCCCACGTTTGATCATTTTCTTATTTTTCTCTCTTTGTGTTTCTCTGGGCATCTCCCATCTCACCAGCCAGGAGGATAACAGCAGATCAGAGGCTACAGAATCTGCAGCTCTGGCTCCTGGTTGACTGCTGCTCTAGGTGTGCTGGTCCTCAAGGTCCAAGTGGCAAAACAGGCAGGACTTGAGCTTGGTCACTGTTCCGGACCTTGGCACTCGTCATCTGACCGTGGGTCTCTGCACAGTTAGGTTTTATGCTAGGCCCCCTTGCAAGCCTGCCCCTTGGCTAACTTTGTGATGTGCTAACAAAGTTCTGTGTTTCCCTCCTCTTCTCTACCCACAGACTGGAAATAAATTATCCAATGATTAGTTAACATCTCGTGACTGTTATCCCATTTTGCAATGAGGTGTGACAAGTGGGAAAAAGCATTCTGATCCCAGTGCCTTGAACCCTTGAACAAGAGGAGAAGGAGTCTAGAGGGCCACTGATTCAAAGGAGGCAAGAGCTAGGCCTTTCTCTAGTGTCCAGGGAGACCTTGGGTAGGGCCAGACTGTGGCTGGGAAGGCCTGGCCACTTCCCACCCACTCAGGAATTTTTGGCAGCTGAAGGCGTGCTGCCTGGGCAGAGTCAGATGTCTGTGAACCAGCCCCAGAGCCCCCTCCCTGGTCATCTCCCCACCTCCACCCCACCCCTCAGTACCTTCAGCCACTGAGCTATGCATGGGGGCAGTGTGGAGGACAGGGCAGGGGAACACAGCTCTGCCCCAGGCCCTTTCAGGCCAGTCCCCATTGTCACCACCAGGAGAATAAAGACAAACAAGGGAGGGAAGGAGAGGCCTCACTCCAAGGCAGTCAGAGGAAGGTCAGAGGTGCTCTGAGGGGGAGCACAGGGCAGATATTAACGAGGACAATGCAAGCTAGCAAGTGCTCTGACCCCAACAACAAAGGAACTGAACTTCCATATTAATATTTTTCCTTGATCTGAGGGGCATTCACACGTCCAGCACACTCCTGGGCAACCCAGAGCCACTTGGAGGGGAACTGAAGGTCTGCACCACCCCACCGCACTCCCCACCTGCTCCAGAGGTAAGAGCATTCAAAGAGATCAGGAACCAAGGACCAGTCCTTTTAAATCAGGGGGAAATTCATCCTAGAAACCATACAATGGAACCCCTTCCATTTTGTAAGGCCTCCCCCAGACCCAGGGACTTAGAGCCCCCCTTTCCCAGGAGGGGGTGGAGGCAGGGGACACTGCGGGGCTTGACTGAGATCCTAAGCAGCCTCTACCTGTGGACAAGTATGACCCCGGGGAGTCTGCTGGGCTCCGGGGAGAATGCAGGCAGGCAGGTCCTGCGGAGGCGGAGCTGACTGAGGGAGAGGAGGGAGGCTCGCCAAGGAGAAGGCAAGGTCTCCGAAGAGGGGCGGAGGAGGGGCAGTGGGCGAGAGACAAACTTGAAAGGTTTCCCATTGGTTCTTCACTGGAGGTAGACGGGAAAGGGGACTCAGTGGAGGGGGCGCCCAGAGATAACCTTGAGGAAAGCAGGAGGAGGACCCTAAGGGAGACGCCTGGAGGAGACTGTGGGAGCTCAGAACCAGGGAGGTGACAGGATTAGGAGCCCAAGGATTTCGCGGTGGCGCAGGGTGGGCGGGAGAGCGCCGAGTGCGAGGCTGCAGAGGTTCCGGAGGACAGGGAGCAGTGCCCGGGAGCCCAGGTCAGAAAAGCGCAAGGCCAGAAGTGTTGGCCTCCTCCCACTGCTCGAATCACCTTGAAATGACAATAAGGAATACAGAAATGAAGAAACCCAAGACAGCACCGACAACAAGGATGGTACCAGCAACAGAAGATTTCCTCTCTGAAAGATGGGAAACACACGGAATTGTGTTAACGGACAAACTAGGAGAGCACAATCCAGAACATGAATGAGAGAAGGCGCAGGGGATAAGGGGCCCACCTTCTCGAGGGAGCCCCACATAGGCTTCCTGATTGGAGGAGGTAGTGGGGGTGACTTGCTGGGGAACTGGCTGCACAACAGCTGGATTAACACCCCACCCCTTATACACAAAGTTGGGTGAGCATGAGCTCAGATGCTAAGAAATGAGCAGAGATGCAGTTGTGCAGGTTGGGAGAAGCAGAGCAGAACACCCCAAACAGACCCAGAGCAAAAAGAGGAAAGGCAGCTCTAGCACCTGGGGTCAAATCTGCTCGTTCCCCACCTGCTCAGTCCCTGAAAGGACATTGGCCTAAACCAGTGACATATACTCATACAGACCCTCACTCCCAAAGCAGGGAAGTGGCCTTCGGGTGACCAGTCCTGAAAAAGAAATCCTTCTCAGGAACGTGTATGTCAGTTCAGTCCTTCATTCATAAAATGGCAAATAATCACTCTCTTCCCTAAAAATTGATAAACTCAGTATAACAAAGTCCTGAAATAATTCATGAAGAATTGTCGAAATAAAAGTCTAATTTATTCTCTTGAAGGAAGTCATTGCATCCAAAAAGAACAGGCTGCTATGGAAAGAGGAGTAATCAGAGAACAAGACCTTGTTTTGGAAATTTAAAAAAAAAAGGGAAAAAGATGGCCAAATTAAAATTTTCTATAGAGGGCTAAGTAATAGAATAGTTGTAACTGAAAACCAAATTGTTTCTGCAGTGGATCGTAGCAATAGTCACAGCACAACCCTAATCTACCCAAGGTCACTGTACACTTGAAATGGGTGAATATTGTGGTAGGAAATTTATATCTCAACAGAGCTGTTACAAAAAAAGGAGCCCAGCCCCCTCAGGCCGGAAGGTGGGTCACTATGAGGCCTGTTTCCTGCACTGTTCTTCAGACTGAGCTCCAGTTCCATGCTGCCAGTTGGTTTAACACACACTCCACCTATTGGCTGCCTTCCTTCCCAAAGTTACTTCCCCATGAACCATGGACCTGCACTTCCCAAAACACTAGAGAATAGAATCCTCCTAAGATCTATTTCTGGAAGAACCCCAGCCAAGAATAGGATAATATTTTTTCATTTTGATTCAGTGATTTTAAAAGAAGAGGTGGTTGATGTTGGTGCCAGGATGAGGGTAACTGATGACATTTCAGTAGGATGGTTAGGGAGGCCAGTCTGGGGGAGGGCTTAGCTGATGAGCTGGAAGAGAGTGTCAGTTGAAGACAGGCTAGGAATGGGCTGGACGCAGGATGGCAGGATTCCAGGCAGTGGATGATGCCATGCTGTAGCCGGCTTACTGCTTGAGTAGAATGAAAGAGCATTTCCCTGATGCAGGGCAGCTGTCGGGAAGCTGCAATCACCACTGTTCACTGCCAGGCCCCTGACTTCAGAATAAGCTCTTGGATTACAATCAAATTAAAAACTACTTCTGCTGCTTCAGCACAATCAATACATCCCCTTTCACAATGCACAATAGACAGGAAGAAAACAACTGCCAGCTCAGAAGCCACTATGGTTGCTTGGGTGAAAATTCCTGACCACAGATCAAAGTGAGAGAGGCAGGAAATCAACCTAAATGGGGCCCCATCTTCCAGTTTAAGGGTGCGCGTGCGCGCGCGCACACACACACACACACACACACACACACAGGATTTCAATTATTCTAAGATTTACTATTTCACATTTTAACACCTCTGCAACTGAGGGATATCATACCATTGATACAAGTCACATTCAACTGGCAATGGGTTTTCTTTAGTGGTATACAGAAAGTATTGCATCTTACAATTAATAAACATGGGATTTCATATGTGATGTGAACAAACAAGATTTTTGGCACTCCTTAAAGACAAAAATGCATCATTCTCGGCCTCTGTCTTTCAAGATGATATTAAAGGCAAAAACTTCCAAGTGTATTACTTTCAGACCTGAATGAATTATATTTTAATTTTCCAAATTGATTGTTAACTCTAATAAGGTAAAGTTCAATTTCAAAATTGTTTGGCAGATGTTCCGAACATTTAAAAAATAAAGCCAATGTAGAACTAACAGAAAGGAAAAACGAATTGATCTTATAAATACACAGGCCAGCACATGAAGCATTTATTTTCTGTTCTAAACAAGAATTTTTACTTTATCTGATATTTTTCTTAAGGCAACTCACAGAGAAGTTAACTTTCGGCCCAAGTAAAGGCTTTGTTCATTGCAGCTTTCCTGGAATGAGCCATCCTTTACCTTCATAAACTTATTCTCCCCTTCTGCTTCTGAGGGAGCCAAGGCAACCCAAAACATCAGAACTTCCAGATCACACCAATTGGGGGTAGAAAAGTAGGAGATAGTCAGGGTGCCTTTAATTCTAGATTCAACTTCAAGGGTGACTCCGACTTCCTGCCCTTTTCTATTCTCCCTCAACCAACTCAAGAAAGGAAACCAGGGTCAGGGATGGAATGAGTCGTTCTGGTCGCTTTCATCCTTTCCCTCTTAAGGCCGGGCTGGTTTATGAGAAGTCCAAACTCTTGCAATGCTCCTTTAGCCTTTTGACCTTCAAACTCAAGACCAACATGACTTGGGAGTAACCACGAAAAAGGTTCAAATACCAATTTCCCCTGAGGTTTCAGGTGTTGAACAGTTCCCTAAGAATGAATTAGACTCTGACGCTTACATCCAGGAGCTGGAAGCTCAGGTGAGAATCCGTCTCATGGGCACCAAGAGAGGGCTTCATAGATTTAAGGACCAGTCAGGACCAGAATTGAGCCCAAGTGTGTGCAAAGCTCTAAAGCCAAGTATCCCTGTGCTGGAAAGCCCGTGAGGTCAATGACCAGTGCTGTGGGCGCAGGTCATGACTGCAGGAGAACTTCCCCCAAATAAAGAAGAGCAGAGATCATCTCACCCACCAAGTATCATCAGCGCCAAGGACTTCTGTTCAAACAATGGCACGTGTCAAGTGGAGGCTCACAAAAGGCCCTCAGTAGCCCTTCCAAAGTGTTTCAAAACCTGCTACGTCTCTTCTGTCTCCACAGACTTGAAATCTCAGTGGAGAACCCATAAAAGAAAAAAATTAAAGAATTCTTCCTCAAAGGAGAAGTCTATTACCTGAGAAGGCCTGGCCAAGTTATATGGACAGAAGCAAATGGTGAACCAATTACTTGTGAATGTTCTTAGAGCTTCATTATTCTTCTCTAAACCTGACGTGCTGACGGAGCCCTCAGGAAGAGGTGCTGGCAACCACTGGGGCAGAGAGGTCAGATGCAGGCACATGAAGCCTTTAGGAGGACCAAGCATACAAGTCCCCAAAACCCACTTCACACAACTGTGCCCTCACATACACGGCCTCCACGTGCCCAGCGGGAGAGGACAGTGTGCCAACTGTTCTCACAACACTAATCCTTCTGTTTTTTGAGTTTCATCAAATGTTTACTTGTTTTTAATTGAACATTAGCAATTTCTTCTCAACCTAAGTCTAGGAAAGACACTTGAGTGATCAGAGGCTGCTCTATATTTCATCACTGCGGATACAAACCCCAAAATGGACATGGCTTACAATAATACAGTCTTTAAGATGGTGCTCCATGTCTTAAATTCCTTATACTCACTGGAAATAGGAGCATAAATAAATATTCATATCATCCTTTAAAGACTCTACATGGGAAAGCACTTTTACAAATTCTAAATGCAAATACAGATGACCCACTGGGACAGGGAAAAAGGTAGACTTCAATATTATGGTAATAGTTTCTAGGGGAAAAAATGGCCTCTTTGGGGTAAAATGCAATTAAATACAGGAAACAGATGATAGATTACTACACATTACACATGACAATTAAAAATACAGAGACTTTATTTCCAACTTCTTACAGTCCCCAGTTATCACATCCGGTAAGAATCCTCATCTCTATAAACACAAAAATATCTCAAGAAAGCATGTTACAAGATAGAATATATAAGCAATAGTTTGGTAGAATTTTATCAATTCTAGTAGTTCACATCCCCCCCCCGCCAAAAAAACCCAAATTTTAAAATTCAAAAATAACAATTACCTTTATTTAACACATTACACATTAACACTTAAAATATCATGCTCTAGTTAAATATATCATCAACAACACTGTATACAAATAAAATATTACACAAAATATATTTAAGAAAATGTTTTGGTCTTTGATCTGAACAATAAATAAAAACACAGGCACTTCTACACTGAGACAGGGAAGCAGTTGCTACTCAGAATAATTATTTTTGTATAAGCAACATGTGAAAAGACGGCAAGTATAGAAATCCTGCAGTTTTAAACCAACAAACCATTCATGAAAAGGTCTGCAACTTCAATCTTTTCACTTAAAGTTCAAAAGTTACACATGTTTTCCTGGTCCACAATGAAAAATCAGAAACATAATATGGTTGCTGGAGTCAGGTCAATCTTCAGTTTGAAGATTATGGAATTACACTCATTATTTTCAGATACTAAAAATAGAGAACTATTATGATACCATCCAGCAAACCAAATACAAGACAGTTAAACTTTCTCCTGATGACTATAAGACCATAACAAGATAAACTGGACGCCACATGGTGATGATTCTCATTCTGTAAAATCACTAGATTAGCTTAACAAAATACTGTTGGGGTGGAAAGAAATTTTGACAGAAGTCAATTTTTCTAGACAATTTGAAAAATGAGTCCAAATTTCATGAAAATAAACATAATTCCATTTCACAAAAACCAGAGTCCAAACAATGAATTTGTAGCCAATAGGTGTATGGACACCTAAATTGCAGATAATTCAGTCATTATAATGGGAAATAGGAATATTATCATGTGAGGGTAAAACAAAAATAACTTAAAGTGGTCAAGTTCCAGGAACATGATTTCAGATAACAAGGAGGGTAAATCAGAAACTAAGGCGCACTGGACAGCAGGAAGGGTCAGAGCCAAGTGTCTCACGACAACCTCCATAAAAAATCCATCTGCTCTCCCTCTTCAGAAAGTACCACACAGTAGGGTTTAGAAGCCCTCAAATGGACACTATTTATGAAGGCAATTTTGATGCTTTAACATAGAAATTACCCCTAATGTGAGAGAACACAACAAGGGAGCTATTCGAGATATGTCTTTCTATGCAAAATTTAGTTTGTATATAGTTTAGCAATTTAAATGAGCGTTTTGCAACCGAGACCAAATATCAATCATCTCTTGAGGTTTCCTACTGTGTACTAACATCAGATCTAGATAGGAACAAATGTTATTCTTGTTTTTCTCTTCTATATCAAATGTCCTGAAGCCTTTGTGTTTCTCTGGAACAAGGCCGAGTTTCTGAAGGCACATTCCAGTATAAACGTCATCAATGGGGTAGAGGAGGACCCGGTCAGTTACACTGTACAGCCGCAGGGCCAGGTGGCCCGAGTAGAGGAACCCTCCTCCCCCTGCATAAGGCGGATACACGCCAGTGTAAACAACTTCCGGGATGTAGTACTTCAGTTTCTTATCCCGATGAGGTCCAGCATTGTGAATCACATCGCCTATGAACAAATCTTTGGCTTTGTTCTTGGATAAGCTATTCAAGTAATTCAGGATGTGATGAGTGTTCACAAAAACATCGTCATCACCCTTGAAAACGAACTCGGCATTTGGGCAGGAAGTGCTCACCCACCTGAGAAACAGTACTTCTTTCAGGGACAAGTTGAAGAACGTGTCTCTGTAGCTCCACATGAGGATGTCTTGGTGCTTCTCACTCTCAAATTTCAGCATATCTGAAAGGTCGGGATGGTTGTCCTCTGGGGGAGTCTGGCCCAGCAAAAAGACTCGCACCACTGTTTGGTTCCCCACATTAGTTTCCTTGCCCCAGGATTCTCGAATTGCCTGCCTTCTATCGAAATGTGAAGTGAGGGACTTAATTGCCAGCAATAAGAAAGGCTTCTTTGCACACTTATCTGGTTGATCAATAAGCAGTGAATAATTTCGACATCTCAAATACAGCAGAAAGTCTTTAAATCTGTCTGGCAAATTGTTGAAATCTGAAACCACGGATGTGACCCTCAGGTCAGGTTCACAATAATTCAGATGGCTGATGTTGGAAAATCCGGATACTTCCCCTGTCTGGTTGGGCAACATGTTCAAAATGGGATTGTACCTCCTGTTCAGCTTTTCTTGTTCCCTGTTCCAATATGCTGTGGAAGGCTCAGATATCTTCCAGAACTTTTCTTTGGGTATTATTACTTCCCCCTTTCCATTTTTTTCTTGGCTACTGCTTTTGGAGACTTCCACAATCAAATAAATGAAGACATTTACCATCATCAGGATTCCCAACAACTTTATTCTTCGACGTCCAACACTCATTTCTCATATCTGAAATAAAAGAGGAGGACTGTATTAATTAGCTTGTTGTCCATTTGCACATGCTCCCATGTCACTTGCCTCTTTGTCTTTTTTTTTTTTTTTTTTTGGAGAGGGGAGGTAATTGGTTTGTTTGTTTGTTTTAATGGAGGTACTGGGGATTAAATCCAGGACCTCGTGCATGCTAAGCATGTGCTCTACCACTGAGCTATACCCTGTCCCCTCTTTGTCTTTATGTCCTCTCAGAATAGCAGTTTAGAGCAGATTCTAGACTTGTGCTGTCTGGGTTCTAATCACAGCCCTAACATTCTAGATTCGAACTCTGTGACTTCAGGCAAGTTGCATAACCAATGTCTCAGCTTTTCCATCTATAAAATGGGGATAATAACTCACGTCAGAAAATGGATGGGAGAGCTATATGCTTTTCTATGTAAGCGTATAAAACAGTGGCTGGCCCACAGCGAGCTGTACATAGTGACTGTTAACACTGGCTGTTTTTGACACCAAAGGACAGAGATATTCATTTACTAAATAATTCATAGGTGGTTCAACTTCCTTGCTTAGACAAAGAAATATACAAATCAGTGTGCTGCAAAGGAATGTGCTCACAACTCATAATAACAAATACATTTTATATTTGTTATTATGTACGCACATGTACAGTTCTATGTAATTCATTGATTCTCTATTTCTTCTTCTTTTTTTTTTTAACAGTGGTTGCAATCTTGAATTGTTTCCTAACTTACCACTTTACAGATGAGGAAACCAAAGCAGAAAAATTAAGACATTTGCCCAGGATTGCAGGGCTAGGAGGTGAAGAAGACACTAACTATACTGAGTGTTCAGAGAGTTAAAATGAAAAGACGCACACCAGCTTTATCTGAATAGCCCACAACTGACACCAACACACATACCATCAACAGAAGAATAGATTATGAAACTGTGATATATTCAAACACTGGAATAACCCCCAGCAATAAAAACAAAAACTACTGCTACTAGCAACAGCAGTACAGTACTAGCGAGAGACAGACCTCAAATTCCGTTTACGTTAGGTTCAAGAAGGCAAAATTAATCTAGGCCCTGCTGTCTATAGCAAGAAGGAAAAGAGAAATGAAAATGACATTTCAGTGAAATATCAAAGGCCAAGAATAGATTTCAGGCTGTGGGCAACAAAGAACAAAGAAAGAGCAATGAGATGGTTTGCTAGGGCTATAACTCCAGTCAAACACTCTGGAGATGGATGACCTGTCCAAGAACAACCAGTTAGATAAGCCTGACATTAAAAAGACAACCTAAAAACCAAAAAAGTGGAGTGGCAATACACTGCAAAGAATTTTCTTATCAGGTTAATTCTACAACTGAGAATGTATCCTTAGAAAACAATCCCAAAGTAGAACTCCTTCTCAGGCACTGGGCACTGTCTCGATACAGTGAGCCTATGAAGTAGGTATTGTTACCTTTATTCCCATTCTATACTTGAGGAAACAGATTTAAAGAAGTAACTGTGTCAAGGGCAGAGCTGGAATCCTAGCTAAGGGGACAGGGTTCCAAGACCACCATGTCAAATGGTAGCCACTCTTCTCTGACTTCTAGAACAAAGTGTTTTTTTTTTTTTCTTGCAAGGGGGCAGGGGGTTAACAAACACTGATTCTTCTAAAATTTCAGTACAGATTGTGAAAGCTGAAGAAGAATGGTGTCAAGGAAACAATTTGGTTGGAAGAGCATAGGATTTTTTTTTTCAAGTATAGTTGACTTACAACGTTATATTAATTCCAGGTCTACCACATAGTGATTTGACATTTTTACAACTCATACTCCATATGAAGTCATTACAAAATATTGACTATATTCCCTGTGCTGTATATTACAGCCTTGTAACTTGTTTAGATTTTGTATTTTAATCAAGGGTAATGTTTCCCTTTTTTTTTTTTTAATATAAGATTTTTAAGTTCACTGGGTTCTAACAAATAGCCCCAAGGTAGAAAAAGTATTTGTCATGCTGAGAATGCTATGAAGCTATCATAATGTTGAACAGCCCAGATTAGATCAACAGGAATTCATGAGCTGTTTCATGTTTCTTAACAACTGTCCATTAGATCCTAATCCAGTTGTTTGTATTTACCACTGATAAATAGTTTTGGTTATGGACATATAAGTAAAACAAGTTTTTAAAAAAACTGTCCCTACCCCATACCCACAACTCCCCCAGAGCCTTGCACATCTACAGAACATCGCAGATGAAGTGGGTGCTCTCAGCTCACTCAAGTAAACAGCCTCCCATCACCACCCACCACCCCACTCTCCCCTCACTTCTCAACCACTGCCCACCCTCCACCCCTCAAGAATCCCACTACTGAGCGATCAAGAAAGGGCCTTCTTAAGCTTCCTCCAAACACAGTGGTTTGAAGCAAAAAAAATCCAAACCCCACAAGATATTTTCTACCCCTAAATTACAGTTCTAAAGGGCCCCAAGTCACACACAACCTGAATAATTCAGAACGTCCACACCTAAGGCTAGAGTCCACACCCTCCTTAGGTCAGCTCTTTCTGGGGAGCCTTTGAGCACAGCTGCTGAGAAACTGAAGGTCTGAGTCCAGTACACCTCTGGCCACCCACACTACTCTGCTCGGGGCCTAACTTGCAAGGACTAGAGAGCTCAAATAGACACTTTGAATGTATTTGCGTGGGAATCTGATAGTTAAAGAATTAGTCATCTTTTTAGCAAATAAATCATGGGTGGTTTTAAGCTTTTTTTTTGGCTTCCAGATTTGAGACAAAACACTTTTCAAAAACAAACAACTCTCTGAATTAGGATGAACAATCCTAAAGTTAGAGTAGCACCTGACCCATTATCACGGGTCCTGTGGTCTTGCCCTTTTACGTGAACAGGCTGAAAGGAAGACAAGGAAAAGTATGAGGGTGAACAGAGAAAGACGACAAAGAGGAAAAACACCTGGAAGGGTTCTCAGAAAACACAGCACATGTTATGAACAGCTAACTACTTGGCAGAAATTTTCAACTCAGAAAAATAATATGGGTATCAGTAGAATATTCCTGAAATCTCTAGAGTCAAAGATGACAGCGTAACGAAGGGAAAAAGAGAAGCTCAGCACTTTACATAACAGGTTATGAACCTCTAAGCTCATTCTCCCAGGGAAAGATTCAGGGTAAATAATACGACATGATCCAGAGCAATGAGCCAGTTACGTGTCCAGGTGAGGGGGCAGAGCCATGGGTACCTGCCATCCGCCCAGAACTGTCTGAAGTGACGGTGTGAGGTTTCTTATCACTGAAAACACTGGTCCTTCTTTTGGGACTACTTTTTGAGGATTACATTAGGTTTGCTGACACTGGCTAAGGTTTCAGCTTCATCCACGGCAATTCAGGCTTTTTATTTCTACAGTCAGGATCTAGCCAAGACCTCCCATCCCCTCAGCCAAAACAGGGCTTTGTGGCTCTCAAAGGAAAACCACACTCGCCTTATGTCTGCTCAGGGATTCCAGTCTGCAGAACACCTTCCTGCCAATTTCTCATTTGTGCCCCGTAAGGGAAGCTGAGAGGATACCACTTTACCAGTGAGAAAAATGGAGGCTCAGAGGGGGTTAATTGAGCTGCCAGTTACCTAAGACTTCAGTGATAAGGCTGAGATAACACAGCCTTCAGGCTCCAATCCAGGGCTCTTTGGACCTCCTACTTCTACAAGGCACGGCCACATTCTTGTAACCTGGTCCAGGTCAACTGTATAGTTGCAAGGGCTGGCTCAAGACTGAAAAGACCCAAGGCAAATCATCAGGATACATCTGTTTGTTGATAAAATTCTCCCAAGAAAGGGAAATGGGAGTCTAGAAGCTCCCAAACCCTCTTCTGAGAAGGGGCCAGCCTTCCTTATCTAAACTCCCAAAATGCAGCTCGGGCTAACTCTTATTACTATTTCTAAAAGGCATTTCTTCCAAACCAACCTGAGGAGGAAGGATGGGAAAATCACCAAGATTCTCAGTTACACATTTCCGTTAGGTTTAAATGTCATCTTTCATTTGTGACCTAGGCGCAGCCCCTTGCATGAGAACTAGACACTTCCAACAAACCAAAGTTCGTGGAAAGGATAAAGCAGTGACCTCCATAAAAATATCTGTGGGAAAAAGCTCTCTGAATATCTGACTAAATATTCCCATTACAGACCTAAAACCAATTCCATGTCCTTTTTTGAGCAGGAAGTTACACTGCTCAAAAAGAATCTGAATGAGAAAACCTACCCTGAAGCTAGGGAAGATGTTACACAATCCTCACTGTGAAACACAGAACATTGCAAATAACAGAAATAGAAAATCCCAAATGCAAACACAGAACAGCCTTAGCTTTCACCTTGTACTTGGGAGTAAATTCTCCCCAACAGGGACTGAACAGTCTTCAAATTTCTCAAACACTTCAGCTGATTTTGTTTAACAACAACTTCCTTCTTTGCAATTCAAATGTTTAGAAAGGTAGGGACACACACACAAAAATGTGTGTTAGCTGAAAAAGGATTATGGAACAGTACAGATGCCATGCTTAAACAATGTGAAAATCCAGATAAAAGGCCACACAAAACCTAAACCGGTTTAATCGGGGCAGGAGGATTACAGGTTATTTTGAAGTTCTTTCGTGCTGCCACACCGTCTCCCCTCTTGAACAGCCTCTATCCCACATGTCTAGACTCCCCGGGGGGGGAGCAAGCCACACACAAATCCTGCTGCGGGGTCCATTTCCACAGCCCACATCACAGCCCGTGCCTCGGCCCCACAGTCCCACAGACTCTCCCACACAACAGCCGTCCCTTCCGCAGGCCCGCGCTGTCTGCCTGAGGCCATCTATTAGAAAGGACTCCTAAAAATAAGAGTAAAATATGAACACATCTGCTTTAATACATACTTAGGCGCCACTGGCTATGTCCCAGGTACCAGTGATCCCTATGAAGCAGATACCCACAAAGAGGTGACTGAACTTGTCCAAGGTCACACAGCTGGCAGACGGCAGAGCCAAGATTCAAACCTAAGCGGTTCAGCTCCAGAATCTGAGTTTTAAACCATGGTGCCAGTGAACACTGCAGCCCAGGCTTATGATTAAAGGAATGAAAGGGATGACAGTCTGATTTTCAATGGTTAATCTTCTTAAAAAATCATTTAAAATTTTCAAAGCTTTATATCTATACATTTTAACCCTCAAAGTACCGTCAGTCAATATGGGAGGCAGGGTGATATCGTAAGTAACATCTGCTGAATGACTATTCTACAGTCATTTTATTTCCCAATATGCAGTCCAAACAATCCCAATGTTTCATTCCTGGACATGAGACTGGGAATCACTGAAGAGGATGATCCTTAAAGGTTTCCTCCAGTTCTGTCAGCGAAGTGCTGGCCAGAAGACATTTAAAGTGGTCATCGGCAGCCAGAAGGACTCATTCTCACAAAATTCTGAGTCAAGGACCGACTCCTCCCCCACCAAGGGGCTCAGGCATGTTAGGTAGATGGCCACCAAGAGCTAGTGACAGACACAGCCAGCAACCATACCCAGGCCCAACCCAAAACCTGAGTACAAGACTGTTTATGTACCACCCTCCACCAACCTACCCAGTCCTAAGGTTAAGGAGAAAAGAAATGAAATGATGACATTTCACTGTAATCATAAAATGAAATGACCAGCCACTTCCGTCCAGGCAGGCTGAAGCTGGGAGGCTAGAAATCCAAGCCCCTGATTAGGTGTCAGGGGTCTAAGCTAGCAGCCTCCGTGTCCAGGGGGTCCTGCTTCCTGTTCCCTGTCCTGCACAAACTGGACACACAAATCCTCAAAGAGAAAGAACCCAACTCCTCTGCCATGTCATGGGGGCAGGGGACTTGAACGTTACTCTGCCTGCCCAATCACCAGCACCATCTTCCTCCCCGCTCCCCATCCTGGCCCCAGAATCCTGGCTGGAGTGGCTTTCTGAAATCCTTACCTCCCAGGCTGCTAACATATGCTGCATGGTCCTTGCCAGCCCTCTCCAGGTTCCACTCAGATAAAGAGACAAGGACAGTTTGCAGCTAAGTGATTCCGAGGGAGAGAGAACACACCCCAGCACTCAGGGTAGACAGCAGGGTGATAAGGGTGTGAGTGCAGCAGCTCAGTGGGAACAGAAGAGATGAATATACCTAGAGCTTGTTCCTTAACAGGAACAGAAAGCCTGGCCTGGGTTCTTGCCATGGCCGGGGAGCCCCAGGATTCCCCTACCACCTCACCTAGAAGCTGGCACGAAGAGGAAATGTGTGTCTGACTGCTTTCTGGTCTGCAAGTCACGGAACTACTACCAGCTAAATTCAAGGACTTTGGCTCATGGTCACTAGTAGTACCCTTCATGTTCAAAATTTAAAGGGAAAAGTATATATGATGAATCAATTCACCTACATGTCCCCACAGGTGACATTACACATCAAAGTGTCTGCTGGACAAGTTCTGGTCCCCACTGATTATAGTTTCCCCAAAGCCCAGTGTGGCTGATTTTCTCAAGTGGTATTTATCATTTAAAATCAAATCAATCACCAAGTTCATTCTTCAAATAACACATACAGAACTTTCAGAAAAGGAGGAAGAAAATTTAGTAAACAATGACAGGGAATTAACCCTCTCAGAGGCCATGATGCCCCTATCTTTAGTAAAACTGGTAAGAGTTTTAGATCTTCAGTCTACAAGATTATGTCATAATAAAACAAGGCTGGTAGATGTTCGAGGACAGAAATGTCCCAGGATCCATTTTTACTTTGGAAAGTCAGCCTGGTACCCTGAGTCAGACAGCCCAGAGTTAAATTCTGGTTATGCTACCTACTCGCTGTGTGACCGTATGCAAGTTACTTGTCCTCTCTGCGTCCCAGTTTCCTCATTTGTAAGATGGGGATGATATAACCTACTACACCAGTTTCTTGTCCACCAAGCAATGGGCACTCAATAGTTCCTCCTGGGTTCCGATTTCTCCACCAAACACTAAGCGCATTTTTCAAGTTTCGTCATTCATTGCCTTTCTCTAGAAACCCACCTGAATAAACAGTATTTTAGTCATCTGGTCAAGTTCATGGAATACAGGTGTTCAGTAGAAATTAGATTAATTAAATACACACTTTCTTTGAAGAAGTGACACTGGAGAATCTCATGTGTGCTGGGCAACGACATACATATATTTATGTAACTCTGCCTCACTTTATAAAGTACTATACTAGGAAGAATTTAAAGGATTTTCTAGAGTTTAGGGGCGATAAGGATATCAGAAGTAGTGAGTCCACATTAGACCTGGGGGTTGGGGCAAGATCTGAAGAGGTAAAATTGGGGTGAAGAGCCCAACCCAGCCCTCATTTCCCACCAGCAGCCCCAGACCCACCCATGTGGGAATGCAGGCACACGGGACTCAGAGGAGCTTCCTGCTGAGGGCTCCGTCCCTCCTCCGGCAGCACACCCAAGCCAGCAAGCCTCCACCCATCCCTAAATAGAGGAGCCTCCACACTTCCTTCCTGGTGAGGGGAGCACCTCCAGCAATTGTTCCCCCTACTGAGGCCATGACTGTAGAGGGACAGGGTGAATGTGCCTAAGGGAAGGAAGGCCCTTGGTAGACACTTAAAACTTGGGGGCATCTATTTGCCTGAGTGGGAAACCATTTCAGAAAAGAAATGCTGCATGTAATGCAGGCAGTCACTTCCTGGGAAGCTTAATGTGTCTGGAAGCCCTTGTTGAGAGCCTGTACGTGGCTATGGCTTGGTAAGTGTTTCCACTCCAAGCTCCAGAACCTACGTACAAATGGGTATAGTCTGGCAGGCTCTCAAAACACCCTGAGAGAAACCTTCTAGAGATTTCTCTCAGATTCATCCTTCTGTTAGCTTAGGTGGGCGACACAGGATGCATTTTAGTCTGGGTCCAACCAGGAGGCAGAAACCACATAGTAACTGAAGCAGGGGAAGTTCAAATATAGGATAACTAGTTTGAATAACTATAAAGATAAAATAGAACTCTAAAGGGTGCCCTGCACCGGATGAAAAGTACTGAAGCAAGGATTCATGGAGAAGAAAGGTTCAGTGCTTGCAGTAGAAGCTACAGGTGGCAGCTCCCGGGTGCCCAGGCCAGAGGTGGTCCAGTCACCAGGAAAGCAGGAGCAGCACTCTGGGGTGCAGGCACAAAGCCTGGAACACACTTATCCTTTCACTGTCCAGCACCCAAGAGCATGGAGCTACCCATGTTGACTGTGGACACTGTCCTTCTTTTTAAATCTTCACACAAAAAAGGAGCTCTGCTTGTTTCAAACGACCCTGTCGTTCACGTGCGAACTTCCTGATTTCCACTCCTCACGCCCTTTGACCATTTTCTATGTTGGCATGTTCGAATCTCATTAAATCTTCACAAAAAGCTAAAAAATGTGAAGCAATTATTCTGAGGTCACAAAGCTAATCCGGGTGGAGCCAGCACTTGGACCCTGGACCCTGAACCCAAATCTAAACTCTTACTCAAAGAGGATTTCAAGAATCCCCCAATAAAGTTGTACCTAAAAAAAAAAAAAGTTAGGAAATTAAATCCTGGCATTTGTGGGTACCTGGAAGATGTAGGTAGTTCCAAGGAAAGCCAGAGGGTCGTTTTATTTTTCAGCAGCACGGAAAAGTAATGACGTAGACAAAATCACCAGCTGGGAACCACCTGCTGGCGGAAGGTGCCCAGAGGTCCCGGTGTGCTAAGGCAGGCACCTGCCCTGCCACGGGTGGAATCCCTGCAGGTGTGTGTTAGGTATTTTTCCACACTGAAGGTAAGAGACTGGCATGGGCTTAAAAAGTGGCCTGGTCTAACAAACCCATCCTTGCATCAAGAGCCATCTACACAGAGAAAATACTGCCTTTCCCCCCACCTCGCCTCCCCTCCAGCACCACAGCCTGAGGCTGAAGGGATCCCAGCACAGTCCTCCCACCTGCTAGGGGTTGACCCCGAGCTGCCTAGAACCCAGCTCTCCCGGCTCTGAGAGGAAGGGACACCAGCTTGTGTCAGAAAAGGTGACGGAAGAGCAAGTGTTGGCCACAAACTGTGCCCTCTCACCCTCTTACTTGTTTGCTCTGGAACACGCACACACATTCCACACACAGGCCATATCCCGATTTCATGACCACAAAGAAGCCATGAGAACTTTTCCCAGGGCTGCGCAGCTCTCTGACTCCAACCAGCTCACTTACAGAAGAAGAAACCAAAGCACAGCGAGAGGCACAGAGCCAAGGTCAGCACAGGGAGGAGTCCCTGAGTGGGAATCATAGGTGACAAAATCCTCTTCTCACAGTTTATAGCTTCAATTCTGGGCCACTGACATACAAAACACAAGGCCAGAAAGGCCAATTGCCCCAGCATCACCTTCTGTGGTGCCTTCCCAGGTCCCTCCCCTGCCAGACTATGGTTTTATTACTTCCTCTCTGCAGTTTTCACACCTCGCACAATTTCTCTGACTTACCACACCTTGTTGGTAACAACTCCACAGGGCCCCCAGGGCAGAGGCTGGGCCATGTCACTTCTGCATCTGTGGTCTGCCCCTCAGACAGTACAATAAATAATTTTGAGGACAAGAAGGACATAAAAGGGGAGGGGCAGTAAAGAAGCAAGGACTAACTAAAGGAAATCTGTAATTCTTTGATCTTTTTTGCTCTCTTGCTCTAAACAAACCAGCGCTGAGTAATTTCACACCCAAGCCCTACATTTCCAGGCCCCTGGGATATCCTCCCTGGCCCTCCACTGTCTGTCAGTCCAGGCCACTCCTTTTCATAACCATCATAAGCCTTTCCCAATTCCTGCACTTTCCTCTCAATGCCCCACGCCTCCCCAACCAGGGCAGCATTACTGGATGCCATTTCAATGCAGGACATCACCTAAAGAAATCTCAGGAAAGTCTCATACGACTAAATAAATCTGTAAACAAACATAGGCCCAAAGGATGAGAGGAGGGGAGGAAGAAGGCAATTAAAAATTAATAAAAATGCTTAAACATAAATTACAGTACTGGGCTAGAAACAGAATCCCATTATACAAATTAAGTTATCAAACTGACCTTGTATAAATGCTTCTGGAAACAAGCAGGCCATGAGCCATGGCTGGGCAATCTCAGTGGGCAGAGGTGGGGAGGAGGAAGTAATTTGGTGCTTGCTATGTGGGCAACTTGTGCCTACAGTCAGTCACACACAGAAACACTGGCGAAATCAATTAAGAAAGAATATTTTTATATTTTTTGGAAAAGAATCTGGAAAAGAGATTACTGTCATTTTACACAGTAAAATGCATGAAAAGTTCAATTAAGACTAACTGAAGAAAATTAAAAGTTGACTTCCCTCACAGTTTTAGGATTGACTTTCAAAATTATATCATTCCTCACCACTTAATTCCATGGGTTGTGATAAATGACCACAAAGAGAAGTAAACATTTTCTTTAAATATTTTATTTTATTTTGGGGGGCAGGGAGGAGGTAATTAGGCTTATTTATTTATTTACTTAATGCAGGTACTCCCTGTGAGAAGTAACATTTTAGACTTTAAGACAATCACTTTAATGTTAAGCACTCAGGCAGCCATTTTTTCTGGCAAAGAGATTCACCTATGTCACTTCTGAAAGGTATGCTATAAACTCTTCCAAATCAATCACTGCCCTTCTCAATCCTATCAAAGTATATCTGGCAATTCTTGTCCCCATGAAATGTAGTTTCACAGTATCTCCAACAATACTTGCAAAACAAAAGTTTACATGTGTTCACATTTATTTCCAAAGTAAAACCATAATCTCAAAATAAACATTGTTCGAACATGCAGCCAGCTCACACTGCATATGGCATTTTAAAATTAGCCTTCTTTTGTAACTTCAATGATATTTAAATTAATACCAATGACATTCATTGCGTTTATCGTAAGTAATTTAATAAATTATCTTGGGAAATCTCAATTTCATGGCTGTTGGGATGAAGGCTGCTGGTGACGCATTTTGGTACAACAAAGGGGATGTTTGTTAAGGAGCATGAATCACCTCACCTTGGGCTCCAGGACTCCCTGCTTGGCCATGTGGAGTCTCTCAGAGAAGCAGCTTTGAGATAACTGCCTGACTTTCTTAAAAATACACATGAAAATCACAGAGAGTTGTGCAGAATTGGCATGGGCAGAGATTTACATAATGTTGTATTAAAATAAAAGGAATCAACAGGTCTGACATTTTGGGAGAGGGGAAAAAGCCATGAAATGAAGAAATGGGGTTGAGGGACCAGGGACACTCCTTACAACAAGAGAAATGAATGAGAGCACACCAGCCCCAACCTGTTCTCGGGGGCTCGACCATGTGCACAGGCCGGGAAGCGTGCCAAGGGCCCAGTGGGATACACGGTCCTGGGAAGTGCTTCCTGAGGTTTTCTCATCTTACAGATAAGTGAACTGAGTGAACTGCTTCCAGAAACTTGTCTGAGGTTCCCAAGATGGAGAGTCAAGGGAGGGAGCAGAAACTGGGGACCCAAATGGGCAGCTCCCAGCCCACCAATCCACCCCAGCAGCTGTCAAACTTGAAGACAGGCATGGAGCTGTGTGGCTGGCACAACCCAGATGGAGGAGAGTACACATCCCTCACTACGGGCTCTCACAAGACTCAATCCTAGATCCAAGTATGCTACCCTCAAAAGCCCCTTCTGGGCCTCCTGGGCCCCAGCCCGGCTTAAGAACTGCTGTCCTCATTCACACCATGGCTCACACTGGCTTCTCCCAGCCTGAGACATCCATTCTCTTGCTTCTTAATCCTGCCCCTATCCTTAAAGGCCCAAGTTCAAATCCCTCTGCCTCCTCCATGACAACACCCTGGGTTCCCCCAGTGCACAGTATTTAATCCTCTCCTCCTGGCACTTGGGGTCCCCAAAACAGAGGCCCCTCCAAAGGAGTACCAAGAGCTAGTTACCTAGAACCATCTCCACCCTCAGCAATGCTTCCTAGCCCGAACAGTTCCAGGTGAGCTGAGAGCCGTTCTCTTTAACACTGAGGGAGGCAGGACCAGGGGCTCCGCACCCTGGGGGCTGTACCAGTGCCAGGGTGGGGGGAGCACCTACCACCTACTCGCTGAGCACCAGGCACTGCTCCTAGCTCACACATATTGAGCATCCAATTAAAATGGGTGCTCCCCTGGGATGCCACCTCTGCTCCAGAGTCAAGGGCCATCCTCCTCCCAGAAGACAACCTTTCCAGTGACAAGTGACTCTGGGGTGGCAACTTCAGGATGGGGTACCAAACAAGCAGAATGATTCCCCCTCTCCCTCAGCTCCCATCTTCCAGATGCCTATCCTGTTTCTTTTCCCTTTCTCAAAGGCTGTTAAATTTCAACAAGTTACTGATAGATGCTTGAAGATTGTTGTTTTTAGGGTTATTTTTTAATATCAAAATAAACCATATGAATTTAAAATATACATCCTCAAAACAGTGACATTTTGGTCTTCTGTCCAAATGTTCTATTAAAGCAGAAGGTATTCAACCAAGATTTATGTCTACACATTTAAAGAAGGGATGAAATAGTAACATTGCTTTCTCTGGCCACCTGCCAAGAAAAATTTATGTTGCCAAAATAAGAGAGAACATGCTGTTTGCTCAGTATAGGAGCACACTGCTGAGCAGCTCAGAAATTGGGCCTCTTTTACCAAGCAGTTTAAATCACCTAATTCTACATGTGTCTGTGAATGTTACCTTCATATATCATACACTATCACCCCCATGGAAACATCAGGGACCATGGCAATCCCTGTGTCTCCCAGCACCGTTTGTTCCCCCTGTCCACTCCTCCCTCCCCCTGGGGGTCCAATCGCTCCGAGAAGTTCCAAGTCTCTACACTGATGACTCGCACACCCATCCCTGACTGTCCAGCACGGGCTTGCCCTCCCACTCTGGGTGGTGTCCAAACAGCCTTTTAGTCACGCGTGGGGTAGGGACAGAAAAAGAGAGGCCACTGTGCCGAAACCAGTGATGGCCACCTGAGGCTTCATTACATCACTCTGTGTATTTGCACTGGCTTGAAAATTTCCATTATAGTTTTTTTTTTTCCCCTCAAGAGGAGCCATCAGAACCTTGAGAAAAGAAAATTCAAGAGAGAAAACAGTCAGTTAAAAATAGGAGTATTCATGAGAGATATTTTAAGTTCATTTGAAGAAAATAATTCCTTATGTGGTGAAGGGAGAAGAAAAATAAAAGGCTGCATCTCATTTACTTAAAGAATAAAAGCTACATGAGTTCCTTATAAACAAGTATCAAATTTAGCTATAAAATAATAAATGTAAAATACTCTGTCATTAGTTCCAAAGGTTAAATATTTAGAGCAGGTGGTATTTGTACCAACCCCACTTTAACCCTTTTAATGTTAGACAAATAGATTTGATTCTGAAAACATCACCAGGCTTTCACTGAACAATCTAGAGCCAGACTTAAAAGTTGTTTTTTGTCTTAAACATAACTGTGCTACCCCGTGATCAGGACTCAAAAAAAAAAAAAAAAACAAAAACAAAAACACTTCTGAGAAGCATTTGGATGTTGAGTGCTTTTCAAAGAAAATAAACAACAATAGAATTCTGAAGCACAAATTATAAGTCAGCAAGTTTATGGTCCATGGAAATAACCTTGCTGGAGTGTTAACATTTTCATATTCATGACTGCACTGGATTCAAACAATCAACATAGGAGCTTGGCTGTGCAGGCTTTTTCCTATTAGGCAGGGGGTGGAGAAGGGGAGGGAACCTACTAATTGGGTTACCCTGGTTACAAAGATATTTGATGTCAGCTCAGGGACCCAAATCTGCTTCAAGCTCTCCACATGGACCAGTCTCCCTTTTCAGTAAGTCGCTCCCCAGTCTCTGCAACATTACTGTCCCTCTGACAGCCCTGCTGACCCCTGGTGTTCTGTATCAACTTCACCCTCCCCTCAGAGCTCTCCCTCTCCAGTAGCTCCAGCATAGGCTCCACCCCTTCTCCGTCAACTTCCTGAAAAGGTTCCATTCCTGGTACGCCCCTGTGTTGTACCCAGACCTTCCCAATCCCCTTCACTCTCTAGAATCTTTACAGTCCTCAGCCTCCACTAACTTCCCGGAGCACCTAACACTGCTGGCTCTCCACTGCCTACCCCAAGTTCAAGACCACCCCCAACCCCAATTCTCTACTGGTTCTCTTGCATTTTGGCAGCATTTGCTTCTGGTCCCATCTCCTGAAATGGGCACTCTCCACAGTCCTGGGCTCAAGCCTACTGCTGGGTCTTCCTTTGCCCTCCACTCCTGTCCTGTAGACCCACTACCAGACACCACCACAGTCTCCAACGTCCCGACGTTAAAAAAAAAACCCAGTATACCTGCATCTATGGGCCACTTCCTTCACACCTCCCTGAACTGGTTTCCACATCTCATCCCATGAGACTCTTTCTCTCACATTCCCTTTCAAATAGATCACACACATACACTTTAATCCTTTACCATCCCTGACCTGCTTTGGACCCTCAGTTTTCCCCCAGCAAGACTGATGCAGTGACCTAATTCAACAAATATCAAGCATCTACTTAAGCCAAGCAAGGTTTCGAACAGACCACAAAAAAATGAAGTTACGTGGTCGATTATCACAAAGTTGATAAGCGTTTAGACGCAATAATACAAAGCACAGCACGCACGCACAGTACCACAGTACGGGGAGAAAGATGGGGCCAGTCAGAGAGAGAAGGTGGAGTGAAGGGGGAGGGAAGATTCCAGGAAGAGGAAACAGCCAGTGCAAAGGCCAGAGACAGGAGAGCTCGAAGGCCGAAGGCCAGTGTGAGCTGGGGGAGAGGGAGGAGCAGGAGAGAACTGAGCCAGGGGCCTGACAGGTGACACAGAACTTTGGTTTTACTATGAGGGAGCCTGGAGGATTCTGAGCAGAGAAGTAGGTAAAGCAGTTTCAATTTTTAAAGATTCCTTCAGCTCCTTCCAAAACAGACTATTGCAGGGCAAATGGGAAGCAAGGAGTCCCATTAGGAGGCCATAAAATGACCATGATCACACCTGCCTCACAGCCGCCTCTCTGGCTCAAGCTCATCTTCTCAAATGCAAGCCTGACCATGACATGTCACCACATCCTCTCCACGACAACTTTCCACAGCTCCCCAGGACCTCTGTAACTATCGAATGCCACTTCTCTGCACAGTCACCGTGGCCACACTGTGTCCTATTACCCCTCCCTAAGCACCCTGCCCTTCAAACCCATGAGATCACCTGCCGTTTCCCTGACACACCACAACAAGCCTGCAATCCTCAACTGCCTCTGCCCTCCTTTCTTTGCCCTTGAGAAGTTATTTATTCATCTCTCAACGCTAAGCCCCATGCCACTTCCTCAGGAAGCCTTTCTTGGCTGCCCCCCAAAATGCACTTTCCTTGCACCTCTACCAGAGCACTCTCTCGTTCATTCCTGGTTAGAGTTCCCCCTAGACTGCTAACTCCTTGACAGCAAGAACTGTGCTGACCCATCTCGGAATACACAGGGGCCAAGCACAGTACAAGACATCACAGTGCTCAATCAGTGCATGCCAGCTAAGTGAACAAATTGATCCTTTTGTTATATTTCATCCTGAGGTCCTGGTAGGGGGATTGGGGTGGGTGGTGGTTGTCCAAGGACAGGTTCACCCCCTTGGCTACTGTAATCTGGAGGCCAGGGCTCCCTCTGATGGAGCCTCTGGGGACTGCATGGTACAGACACAAGTAGGGGCCAGAGTGGGGATGGAGTTGAACCCAGGCCTTCAAAGCCTCTGCCCTCTCAACCAGGTATCTCTAGGAAGGCCCACAGAATTTGTTCTACATTTGCCTACAGTGTTGGCAATGTGTTTTTCCTTGTCTCATTCTACAAGTACGCAGATGTAGAGAAAAGCTTCTAGAATGATCCCAACCAAGTTAATAGTAGTTAACAGTATTAAGAGATGATGGAATTAATTTTATTTTCCTTTACTTTATCTTGACTTTTTTCTCCTAAATAAACATCATAAGAAAAAAGTCTTTTAGAAAGAATGCCAAAGTACCACCAAGTTACCTTTAAAGAATGGCTCCAAAAATAAAAACGTATTAAAAAAAAAAAAAAAAGAAGGAACACATAAACACTGGAGACAATTGACTATACAATACCACTTATAGAGGAACACTATAAAAAGTGAAAATGTTTTAAATGGCTTGTCTGAAGCATGCAAGTAACAACTAGTCTTGTGCTTTCATTTCTGAATTAATTATTTCACAAAACATAAAGCAGGAAAATGTTGTTCTGGGCATCCTGGGTACTTACTGATGCCTCTTAACTAAATGAAACTCTTCCATGGGCTTCATAATCGAGTGTAAACCAGCTGTCATCACTGCACCCTAGCTCATAACACACAGGTGTCCGATCAGCTCTAAATGGGACACTTCAATGACTGTCATTTTATGCGTAACAGAGGAAAATGTTAATTAAAAATGATAAGGGACCAGGGGAAGGTCTAGCTCAGTGGTAGAGTGCCTGCTTAGCATGCAAGAGGTTCTGGGTTCAATCCCCAGTATACCTCCATTAAAAAAAATTAATAAAATGTAAAAGAAAAAACTGAAAAATAACAAGGGATCAACTATCAACAAATAATGTCTTATTTCAGCTAAATGCTACACCAACAAAGTGTTAAATCAACAAAGATTTGGCTTCTAACTTTCAGTAAAAGACCTACACAGCTTTTACAGGGAAATAGCACATTAAAACACAAAAGATGTAGTTGCTTTAGTTATCACCTTTTTAAAGAAATAAAAGGGGGACAAGGAAACTGTATGTCAAGGCATGATGCTAGGTATTTTATATGTGCCATCACATAATTTTCTTAGCAAATCTGAGATAGGGCTTTATCTCCCCTATTTCACTAACTAGTAAACTGAAGCTTAGAGTAGCTCATCACACGGTGCCCACAGTCACATAGTAAGTGGCAAAAATGAAACTCAAATCCAGATCTGTTTCACAAAAGACTACACATTCTGTAAATTCCACTTACATGAAGTTCAAAACAGGCAGAACTAATCTATGACAATATGAGTCACACCCTAGATGATATGTCAGAATTACAGTTCCCTCTAGGGGCTGGATACTGGCTGAAATGGGATACAGGGACCTGCTGCGGTACTGAAAACGTTTACCTCCTGACCTGGTGGTGGACGCACATTCATGAGCTGCACACTTAGTATCCGTGCACTTTACACACTCTACTATATGCTACACCTCAAGGTAAAAAAAAAGTCCTCCTCTGATCGACTCCAGGTTCACGCTCTTTAACCACTAAAACACCACATGACCATTTTGACAGAATCTGGCCACCCTCTAGAATTGATTCCCTTGGATAATAAGTTTTTTTAAACACTCTGGTAAGCAAAGTACATGCTAATCGCATTAGAGTGAAGACATCTGAACAACAAACCTGTTTTTAAATGCCACAGAATGAAAAGTAGAAAGTATCAATTTCCTTGCTACTACTGGGAATTTCCCCTCTGTAACCACATCAGAATAAAAACAATTTTGAACCTTGCTCTAAGGGAATGATCATAGATGCACAGAAAATAATTTGTAACGAAGTCCTTAGAGTTATCTATGGAAATACCTAAATCAGACTACACAAAATATTTCAAGAAATACGTTATAACTTTATCAACAATGCCCGCTCTCAAAAGTTCGAATTTCGTTACAAAAATTAAGACAAGGCAAGAAGACAAAGCTTAAGGGCAAAGACCATAAAACTCACAGCAGGGGCAACACGCAGTGAGTGTAAAATCTCTGTGCAGAGTTGTAACAAACAGAAAACTTGTACAAACAACTTTTTCCAGTAGTGAAGTAATTGTGTCACGTATGCCCTAATCAGTTCTCCATCGGGTAGCAAGCTCTTCCCACCTAAGCTCTGCTCAGACTAGCAAAGCCTCATCATCAGCTGGTGATGATGAAATCATTACATCAATTCACTCGAAGGCTAACCCTACACATACATATACCTCTTATTCAAACGGTAATTGCCTCTCCTGAGAGAGGAATTTATTCATCCTCCAAGTTGGAGACGTATTTAGCAAGCACCTAGTAACAGTTATCCCACCTTGGGGGAAGGTGAGAGGGAAAGCTGGATCCACACCTGTTGGGTGTATGTATGTGCTTTGGTCTTTACTGGGTGCTTTTGATTTTCCAAGTCAGGAAACACAATTTTCAAATGATCAGAGCCCAGTTTAAATCATGTTTTAACATTCCGTACACACCAAAAATGCCAGGCAAGTGACTGAAATGATTTTAGTTTCTCCTGACCATTTGCATATAAGATCAAAAGGCCTTTATGAAGATTTTGCAGTACCAGTAACTTATGCACCACCGCGGGCATGCTGCAGTGGGTTACATAACCAAGTATTATCCCAGACGCAAGAATGTCAATGTTTATAAAAGTAACCACTTGCATTTATTAATTTTTAAAGTCTTTAACAAACTGTCCAATAAAACTGTCAAAAAAGAAAGTAAGTAGAGTCAAATATTGTGGCTATTAAGCAAGTTAGGATGAAATTTAAAACACTGACCTGGTATGTTAAGAACAGAGTGTGATTCAAGCACATTCACAGCCCTGGTTCAGCATTCCTAAATTATGGTTTAAGAAAACACCCCAGGACTGTCAGAAAACATTAAAACTTAAAAGTTTTGAAGGGGAGCAGAATATGCCACCCCAAAATACGTCACTTTGACACACTGGTTATTTTGAACTAAAATTACTTGAGAAAACAGCCAGCAAAGGACACTCTGACCCTCCTTTGTCCCCCCTGAAAGCAGGAAATAAATCTCCCACATGAAGGTATCCTCCCTGCACCATGAGGGGAGAAGGCATTCTTATCAATAGAGATAGGAAATTCAGGGCTGAAAAGACTATACAAACAAACCTCGTTACTTCTTCACTAATTAGCTACCCTAAGCCCAAACTCCTTTGTTTTGTCAATCCTTCAGAAATTGGTTTCCTTTGGTCATTTCTTTGAGTTGTGTACTTTTATGGGATCCTGTACACAAGAAATCAAATTTGTTCTTCTCCTGTTAATTTGTCTTATGTCAATTTAAATATTAGAGAGCCAAAGAACTTAGAAGGGAAGAAGAGAAAAGTTTTCCTCTCTACAGTTTCAAAATTCGAGAAACAAAGGATTTACCTTTTCTCTTATCCCTGCCTCAGCTGAAAAAGTCCCACACATTTTTATCCAGAAATCTTAACTTTATACCAATGGTGCATCATGTAAAGCAAAATGATTAACTTTTTTGGATTCTCATTAATTCCTAATGTGACTCTTCTTTTTTAAAAAAAAGCCACACACTTCAACAAACTGTAGAGTGTAAAATCAACCATGAATTATCAGTTCCACTTCCTACTTTTAGCAAAACTTTAGTATCTTAGAGAAATGTGAATTGTGAATTTGAAAACAAGGAAATCTGCAAAACTACAAACCACTGATGTATACTCAGCTTTTCATCAGGGACTCAAGAAAAAAAATCAATTCGTAATTTTTATAAGCATATTATGTTTATTTTCCTCAAAAGGTTACCTCATTCCCTGGATTTTAAAAACTATCCACATTTGCCAAATTTGGCTGATTTCAGTCTCAGTCAGACAAATCTAAATGGTTATTGTTTTTGGTAAGGGGAGCTGATGTCTGGAGGAACTTCTATATTGATTATACAGTGACCACCACTTACTGAGCACTTCTTCACCCCCATGATGCAGAGCTAGGAGTTTGGCAAACCTTATCCTATTTGTCCTCGAAAACAATCTTGTAGAGCAGACACTACCATTTCCAAAACCAGACATGGAAAATGAGGCAGGGATGATAAACAACTTGTCCAAGGTCACTGAACAGTATGTGGCAGAATCAAGACCAGTGAACAGTGAGGGTGGGAACTTGGAACTCCCAGGGAGAATTAAGTCTTTTGTCATACACGTGCCATTTGCGCAAAAACTAAATGAAAAGCAGTGAGCTCCTGTAGGGAGATTCCCAAGTGAAAAAGCAGTATTCCAAATTGAAAAAGTACTTCCAAAGAGAAGACCTAAAGATAAAGACATCAGTAAAGGCTCGGCGGAGGAGAAAGGTTTACTCAATTAGAGTTCTGCAGAGCTCCCGAACTTCCCTGGTCTTAAAACCTAACTCCCAAATTCCACCAGGCTTACTAACCTCTACTCAAAAGTAACAGAAGGGGGAACTAGGACAGTGGGAAGAAGTGACCGCCCAGCCCTGTCCTTCCTCTGAGTCAGCTGTCAGATCCGCACGGGAGAGACCATGAGAAGGCTGGGATTGAGAGCCCCAGGCCTGGGCTGGGCTGGGCTCGGCTGGGCCCCCGCCTTCCTGGCCCCCGTCCTGGCCTTGTCGGCCACCTCTTTAACCATCCCATTACCTCCCGAGGCAAAATTACTGTGGAAGGATTTGTTATAACAAGCCCATATTCACCAACTGGCTTTGCAATCTGAAATCTACAGCAAGGCTCCAACAAGGGAGCGGCAGGAGAACATGGTATAATTGTTCCACTATCGTTCTACGAAGTTGGGGAAGTTCAGGAGGCCATGAGGGGCAGGAGAGACAAGACAAACACACCACCCCTACGTTTTAGGAGAGGGAGCCTCCTCGCCAACCCAAGTTTAAAATGTAGATATTATTTTCAGAGATGAGCTTTTCCTTCGCCACTTGTGGAGAATATCTAGGCTGTTCCTCCCCACTTGATGGGTAGACAGTGGCTTCTAGGGCTCCCCAGCCCTGAGTGGAGAATACAGTGGCCTGGAAATTAAGGTGACTCGGTTTTACTGCCTCCAGAAGGGTCCCCCTGCCGTCCCGGGGCAGCTGCCAGGACCTGAGCCTCAATACCTCAAGGAGTCGGCACCGAGCACCCCCACGCCCACCCTCCACGCCAGGTGTTTTGCAGCAGTCGGCTCGACAAGCTCCCCGCAGCACCCACCCTTCCCCCTGCCCAGGTTTCGGTCAAGTAGCGTGGTTAATCATTCAACACGGGCGGCGTGGAATATTTTTGTAGAGGTCAAAGCGAAAGGTTCTCCCTAAGTTTCACAGAAACTACCCTTTAGGGACCCGGAGGTAGCAGTGGTAGGCGGGTGGGGGTGGGGAGCGACTGCTGGCGGCTCTTTGGCTCACAAAACACCTGATCTCCCCATGCGGCACCCGAGGCAGCGCAGTGCGAGGGTGTGGGTGCGGGGGTGCCAGCGCAAAATTAAGCACAGCCCCCTCCCCAAAACGCCCGTGCAACCCAGATGAGGACGCCTGGCCCCAGATGCCCCCTCCCAAAGCCTGCATCACTTCGACGCGGGCTCCCCCGGAAGTTGGGGTGCAGCGGGGAGGGGGAATGTTCCCTAGTCCCGGGGGAGTGGAGGGTGTGGAATGGAGCAAGAGGCTTTTTAGACACGCTGCTGCGGGTTTCGTTATCCACTTCCTCTGGGGTAAGGAAGGTGGCCGGGGACCGAGGGGGAGTACGGAGACGCCTAAATGCAGCAGGAGACACCTAGAGACAGTTTCCTCCGCTGCGGCGCCGATACGAAGCCGGAACCGGCGAGGAACCGGGTTGTAGGGGGAGACAGAGGGGCCAGCGCAGGGGAAGCCGGGGACTAGACAGCTAGGAGGGAGCAGAGGGAGCCTGGGGAGGTGGGGGGAGGGGAAGTGGGGAGGGAGGCGGCGGGAGTGCACACTCTCCCGGCCCTACCTTGTCCGGGAGCAGCTCCTGCTCAGCGGGGCGGGGGCGGGAGATCGCGGCCGCATCCACGTCCCGGCCGCTCCGCGCGGCTCAGCCCGGCGACCGCCGCAGCTCTCGCTCCATGCGTTGTGCCCGCGATGGGCGGCCGGACTGTGTCAGCGGCGGGGTAGCTCCGGCTCGGCTCGGCCTGGCCTGGCTCAGCTCCGGCACTTGTTGCCGCCGCAGCCGCTGCGCCTCACTCAGGGTTCCAGCTCCCGGCGCCGCCGCCGCTGCCTCGGGGCTCCTTGGCCCGGCCCCGGCCCTGCCGGACGCGCCAATCAGGCCCGGCACCGCCCCTTACGTCACCGCCCAGCCCAGCCCAACCCGCCGCCCCGCGCCCCAAGTTTGGAGAAGGCGCCGCTCCTGCCTGTCTGCCAGTGGGTGCCTTGGGACCCGCCCAAGCTCGTGTAACACCTGGCTTCCGGGGACCCTGCGGGCCCACACCTAGAAAGCAAGAGGTTAAAAGGGGAAAAGCGGACCCCAAGAAGTAGACCTTGTGGGGAAAAAGGGCAGCTTAAATTTCAAAGAACTGTTTTCCAACTCCAGTCTAACTTAAATCCCCCTTGCAGTCGCCCCTTTTGTAGACATCTGATGTTGGAAGACTAAGTACGTGGCCTTGTGAGGACTCCAGTGGCCTCTTCTGGCCGGAGCCGGTTTGTGACTAGTGCTAGACCGAACCCTGGCCACCCAAGTGCTTGGGCAGATGTGCCCCCCCTCCCCAAATCCAGGGTTCCACCATGGAAAGTGGGGCTTGGGAACCAAAATGGGACTTGACCATTGCTCTCTGCCCACTTGGTACCTGCCGCCACCTCTTAGGTGCCCAAATGAAGTCTACTTGGCACTGCTACCCGATCTTCGGGTTTATGAAGTCGCCCAGGACATGGGGAGGGGGTGGTTTTAGTTCTCCTCTTTGTGCTGTCTTGCAGAGAGTTCCCTCAAAGCTCCAGGCGACTCTCGGGAAGCCAGAAACTCAAGGTACCCTGATGCTGGGCCTCGAGTCAGCGCCGCAGCCCAAGGGACAGGGTGGATACCTAGATGCAACCTTAATGGCTGAACTCTGACACACATACCTCCAGCTCCCTCTGGCTGAATGGGGACTTGGCGCCAACCACACCCACCCGCCGCAACTCCCGAGACCACTGACGCACCCTCCTATCCCAGCGCCCCCGTCGGCTCGCCAGAGCATTGCATTCTAAGGTGAGTCCAAGCTGTGGCTGACACAATTTTGAGGGCCCCAGGTGAGCCCGACGCGACCCTGGTTTAAAAGGTCCAGTGCAGTCAGCTCGTCCTCTACACTCCGCGGGGAGGTAAGCCCAGAGGCGCACCTGATAGCGCTCCCTCTCCTCCCTTCGTCCTTATCTCTCCGGGAAGAAAGCAATCCCTTTCAGATAATCTGACTAAGGAATTAAGAACACCACAGCCTCAATTATTTGCATTTTTCAGAAGTCCTTCTGAGGCAGAATTAACTGAAAGAGAAGGAACTACTAAAGTAGAAATTTCAGGTTCCTTTGAGCTCAGCTTACTCAACAAAGGGCCCTTACGCTTATCCAAACTCAGAGCAAAAGAGCAGGTTGCTGCTGGATGCCCTGAGCCACGTGGGTGCTGTCCTAGAAACAGGAATTCTGAGTCAGATCTGGGAAAGTTTTGATTTGCAGTCTTCAGACCTTTTTATTTTTCTGTTAATCACATGATTCTCCTAAGACTGGGACATAAAGGCCAAGAAACAGGTGGATTTTTATATATTCATAGAAAAACATCTGGAAGGAAGCAGACAGGCTGTTAACCACCATTATCCCAGATGTGGGATTGGGGTATCAGGAGGGGAGATGAATTTTATACCCTTATTGACTTTGAATTTTTTTTCCAGTTACATTAACTTTCATAATTTAGAAAACTAATAAAACATTTTTAAAGAGATAAAGGTATAAGAAATTCCTTAAGAACTCTACAGAAAGTATAAATGAATAAACAAATGAAGCCTATATCTTTCATTCTGTGTCAAAATAATTAATCCTGAGTCCATGTTCATAGATTTAAATAAGAATACCTTCAGGCTGCTCTTCTGATTTTTAAACGCTGTGATGGGACAAGACTGGCATCTGAAGACTCTTTTCTGCCATCAGATGAGTATATTGTTTCTACACATATGTGTCTTCCCTTTAAATGCACTCCCAGTAGCCACAGACATAGTCTCAGGGACTGCCAGCCAAGGAGTTTTTAGTAAAGGAACTGCTACAATGTCAGCTGGCAACCAACAAGGAAATTAAGCTGTATCCTCTACAGCTGCCAAAAGCTGCCCAGGCCCTGAAATTTAAAAATACGGACATTCTTTTCATAGTGCCGTTAATTAATGCAGCTGGGAGTGTATCTGTAACAGTTACAATGTGTCTTTAGGGGAATTACTCAATGGTGAATTCCACTATTCAACTAAATTACCCAACGCTAAATGCCCACTTGGCTAATAGTCTGCTCTTGAGTTGCAGCAGAGTCCATCACCAGTAGATAAAGATGTATGATTCATTTATTTAACAAATATGTGTTGATCACCTACTAAGTGCATGGCACAGGGCTGGGCACTGGAGTGGTAAACACGGCAGACAAGCTTTTCCCTCTTGGAGCTCACAGTCTAGATGGAAAGAGAAGAGCTTAACAATTAAAATGCACTATCAACTGTATAATTACAGTTGTGATATGGGCCAAAAGGAGTGCAAAGTAGAGGGACCATTTGTCTGGAGAGTCCAAGGGGAGGCGACATTTGAGTTGAGCTCTGAAGAGTGAGAAGGATTTACTCAGGCAAGGAGCAGCATGGAACAGAGTTCCTGGCTGGTTCAGGCTACAAAAGGGGGTGTGGCTGAGGAAGAGGTTGGAGAGGTAGGCAGGGGCTAGATCATGTACGGTCTACTATACCATTTTCAGTAAGATCACTCTGACCACAATGTGAAGAAGGAATAAGGGAGGGGGAGATGTCGGGTGAGGGACAGTTAGGAGACTGTTGCTATAATATAAGTGAAAGGGGATGCTTGTCTAAGCAGTAGAGCAAATGGAGAGGAGTAGATACCAACAAGACCTGGTGATTGTTTAGCTAGGGAGGAATCAGGGAAAGCCCCAGGTCTCTGCTTCTTCAACCAGATGGATGGTGGTGCCATTTTCGGAGCTGGGAGACCCTCAGAGAAGGAGGATTGAGAATACCATCCCAAGGTTCACATTTGGTCAAGGTGGATGTGAGGTGCCTGTATGATGTCCAAGTGGAGATGTTGAGTAGGTGGTTAGCTGTAGGGTCTGGTGCTTCAGTCTGGGACTGAAGTAGCTGGTTTGGAGGTGGTAATAAAGTCACAAGAGTGAGATGGCCTCCTAGGAGAGTACAGAGTTCAACCAGAAGAGAGCCTTGGACTGAGCCTGGTAGAAACCTTGTCTAAAGGCTGGACAGAGGCAAACTATCTGGCAGAGGAGGTGGAGGAGCAGCCAGAGAGCCTGGGGAAGTGGTGTGATGGAGCCCAGGGAAAGAATGTGTCATAGGCAGCAGCCAACAACACTCATAATGGCTGAGAGACCCAAGGGAAATGAGGACTGAATATATCCACCAAACTGGGTGACCTTGGTGTCGCTAGGGCTTTTACGGAGCAGTGACTAGGGGAATGAAGGGATGAGAGATAACTGGAGTGGATTGAAGAGTGAGCAAAAGGTGAAAAAATGAAGACAGGTACTGAGTACAGGCAACTCTTGAAAGGTTTGACTGCGAAGGGTCAGAGAGAGAAATAGCTGGAGAGGAATGTTATGCCAGCAGAGGGTTTATTTTACTATTTATTTATTGACTCATTCATTTGTTTATTTTATGGTGGAATAAATTGAATGTGTTTAAATGCAGATGGGAAAGGTTTTATAGAGAAGAGGAAGATGAAGGTACAGCAGAGAAAGGACAATGGACAATAAAGCTCCTATGACCAGGGGAAAGGATGGAAGCAGAGTATGGGTGGAAAAGCTGACCTTGTGCAGGAGGCCACCTCTATTATAAGAGGTGAGAGGGGGATGGGAGCAGGACTGAACCATGCAGGTTTGAAATAGGACGTAGAATCCTTCCACCTGATGACTTCCTCTTACTCTGGAAGGAGATTGGGAGTGGGGCCAGGAGAGAAGAGAGATTTGAAGAGAGAGGAGATGGTTTGATACAGCCACTGCAGAAGGTGGGAGGGTTGACATGAACAGAGATGCGGCAGGATGACAAGGCAGCAATGGCCACCCTCGTAAGGTTGGTGGCTTGAACTTGTAAGATGCCCTTTGTAAGGCCCTCTTAAGTGATTGCCTCCAGCAGAGCTCAGCTGTCTGCTCTGGTGCAGGCTCAAATGAGGGAATTGCTAGGGCAGGGGAACAAATTCCTTTTGCCAAGGAATTGAGAACCTTGGCAAAAGGGTAGTTGATATGATGCATGACAGCAGGACAGAAGTCAATGGGCCAAAGGAGCTCAATCATCGTGGAAGGGAAGGAGGCTGAATCAGAGATTTGGATGCTTAAGTTTGTGGTTCAGGAGGTGGAGAAGTTTAGGAACATGACAAAGCCAGGATGTGGTTGGGGGAGAGTAGAGAAGACAGTCACTGGAGAATGTAAAGTCAAGAGATTAAGAGGCAGGTTATTGGAATCATCTGTGTGGATAGTGAAACCATCCAGCAGAGTGTGGGCAAGAACTGGGGTCAGGGTCATGGTGTGAAGGCCATGGAGCTAGGAGCTAGGAGAGTGAGGGAATGACCAGGAGGTCAGAAGATGGGAACCACCAGCTGGGGGGATGAGCACTGTGGAATGATGGCAGGATAGAGGCTCCACAAGGGAACGACTTTGAAAACAGATACCAGAGGCCCAGTCTGTTTCGCCCCGGTTGTCTCTAGACCCAGGGCTCTGCAGACCACCGCCACATCCCCTCACTTCCTTCTCTTCCCCAAGATGTCCATCAGGGACAAGGGCATGTGGAGGCCTCCCTCCCTCCTCCCCCTCTTCTCCCCTGGAGGCTTTGTTGTCCATCAAATGAAACCCGCTGGGAGCCTGGCGGTAATCAGGAAACCCAGGCTTGTCTCACCTCTACTACTCACCTTCTGTCTTTCCTCAGACAGGCTGTTGACCTCTTCTGTCTCAGTTTCACTGTCTGGAAAATGAGGATGCTTAAACACACACCCCCTCTCAGGGCAATTGTAAGGAGTAGAGGAGATAAGTAAGTAAAAGCACTTTCTAAACTGTAAAGCACTGTAAGAATGTGAGTGAATTCCCTTGTTCAGAACCCCCTCACATCCACCCTCAGAAGCCCCCTCTCAGGACCTCTCTCAGGAGCCCTGCCAGAAAGACTGAGTCCCTGCTGCAGAGGAAGCTGTCATCTTGCCCTGGAGACAGAACACACACACCCAAAACAATTATAGAGGAATGCACAGCTGTGTCTGATTAAATGCTAAATTGTAAGACGCAGACAATGAGAGCTCTGAGATCAGACAAGGGAACAATTAGCCAGAGTTGGGAAAGTCTAGGAGACTTCCTAGAGAAGGTGGGTGGAAGGTGCCCAGGCTGCTCACTTATCCCGAGGAGAATATTTGCAAATATGCCCATTCCTTTGTGGCTGCAAAGACTGTCAATCTGACAATCGGACATGGGTCTACAGAAAGTTTCCCAGTCAAGATTTCTCTCTTGGAGCCCCTGCTTCTGTTGTCAATCCTATGCCCTACCCCCTCTCAAGTGCACTCCTGTGCTTCCCCTAGGCTGGTGGGCCACCTTGGCCCCAAAGAATCCTATGTGCTTGGCCCTGGGCCTCTCATGTTTGGGTCTCCCATGTCACCCATTTCCTGGTGAAGAAAGAGGTTGACCTTCAGTAAGTTTCCTGTGCCCTCTTTTGTGCCAGCACACACCTGGTATTTTTGCCCAGCCAGACTGCAGGCTTTTGAGCAAGCAGTCCTGGAGGCCCCTGGCCAGCCTAGAGCACCTGCATATTCATAGAACAAAAGCCTTGAGCCAGCTCCCACACCTGCTTCATTTGCTCTTTATTGCCTCTGCCTCGTTGTTCAGGAGCACCCAGCCACGTGCTGTGGAGCTGCCCCTCTCCAGCCCGAGTCCTGCAACCCCAGAGCTGGCTTCTGCCTCCTTGGTTATGTTGAAGTCAACTCCTGCAGCCCTTTGGATACAGTTCAGAATGAAGACCTTCCTCCTCAGTAGCTAGACCCCATGGCCTGGTCGGTGCCTCTGCCATGGACCTCTGTCCTTCCTTCACCACAAGCCTGAGAAAGACCCCAGCACGCCCCGGAGCCAAGCACTCACGGGTAGCGTCAGAAGCAGAAATCCCCGAATCTCAACTATGCTGTGGACAAAGGTTTCTCCAAAAGGACAGCAGTGATTTGGCAGTCTGTTAATCAGTCTCAGGTGGGGCTGTGAAAACAACAGCCACCTTCTGTCAACAGTTAAAATACTAATTTCTGATGGAAAGTGTGGAATTCTTAGAATTCTAGTCCAAATCCCTTGTTCCTTACAACTGAGAAAAAGAAGGCCCCAAAAGTAGCTTTCCGGAGGCCAAATTCCTGATCCTAGAGATAATATCTTGAATGTTGGACAATTAAGTCACATGTTAAAAATCACCTGACTTCTAAAGCAGACCCTTTCTCCCAAGGTTACTTTGACTTTGCAACAGAAAAACATAAAACCTCATTATCAGATGCAGAGGCTAGAAACCAATGTCATGATTCCCCGGGGATTTGTTCCAAATCCCACAAAGTCCTGATGCAGGAAGCACTCAGAATTCCCAGGTGAGTAAAGTCCAGCTTGTACATGACATTGTGGTGATGTATAAGGTCAGCAATTTGAAGGGGTACGAACAGTCATCTCTATTAGGGTCATCACAGTGTTTGGGGAATGGAATTCTCATTAAAGAGAAATGCAAAATTGTATTCCCAATTATTATCAAATTGCAAAATGACATTCAAGAGGAGAGGCCCATAATTGCAGCATCAAGCATGAGACAGTGCCATTAATACGATTATCAGGGCATAAGCCTATTAGAGAACTTAATGCCTCTTTGCCGGCATCATCGTTTGCAAAGCTTCCCCAGGTCTGGAAACCATCTCAGTTGTAAACACAACTGTTACAGAAGAGTGATTTCCAAGGGGCATAACAAAGATCTGCTGGCCTTTACCCAAGGTCAAAGCTGCCTGGCTAAGAACAGAGAACATTTCTGAAAAATGAAGACTCACCTGCCAACTCTAGTTGGCGTTATTGAGAAAGGATGTCCATCTAGCCCTGAGTCCTCTCCAGCCCTGCAGCAATCCAGTCATGGGTATAACTGTCACCTGGAGATATGCATGTGCCATTTAGGTGGGCACAGGGGCCCAAGTTTTGTCTGCTACAGGTGAAAAATTGTGGTATAGGAGTCTACGAACCCAGGTTCAAGGGGGTGGGAGGGGATAAATTGGGAGTTTGAGATTTGCAGATACTACTATATATAAAATAGATAAACAAGTTTCTTCTGCATAGCACAGGGAACTATATTCAATATCTTATAGTAATCTATAATGAAAAAGAATATGAAAACAAATATATGTATGTATATGTATGACAGAAACATTATGCTGTACACCAGAAATTGACACACTGTAAACTGACTACACTTCAATAATAACAAAGAAACAAAAACCCAGGTTCAAATCCTAATCTCAGAGAAAGCCCTGTGTGTCCTCATAGGTATAGTAACACCTGTGTCAAAGAGTTCCCAGGAAGGGAAGTTGAGGTTTCTTATAACCAAGTGCCTATAGACACCTGGTGCTTAATAAATGTTCATTTCTCCCTTGGCCTTGGCAATTGGACTAAGTCGTGACCTGAACGAAGCTCAGGTACCATCCTGGCATAGACTCCTGGGAGCGCATAGGAGGAATTGCTATCTGTCCTTCTTCCCAAAGAGTTCAGACATCATCAATCATTATCACCATGTAGAATGAAAAGATCTACTGGCTGTTCCTGGAAGGAGCCACCTGCTTGGTCTTTAAGAATCAATGGCTTATGAAACTCACTTGGCAGACTATCACACGGTAAAACCACCACCAGGAGGGGCAGGGCCTCCTCCTTAAACATGACAGTCAGAGAAATCTGAGAGCAATGGACCCCATGGATAGTCTTAAAAGGGAAGCAGGATACTTGTAACAACTTGTGGGTGTATCTCAAAACATGATGAATGAAAGAAGTCATACAGGAGAGAATATACATGAAGTTCAAGAAGATGTAAAAACTAATCTATGCTGATAGAAATCAGAATGCTAGTTGCCTTAGGGATAGGAGAGAATTAACTGGAAAGAGGCATGAGGGAACTTTCTGAGATGAGAGAAATGTTCCATTTGTTGATTGGAATGATGATTACATGTGAGCATACCATTGTCAAAACTCATCATGCTGTACACTTTGGATTTGTGCATTTTATTCTTTATAAATTAGACCTCAATTAGCCAAAAAAAAGGGGGGGGGGAGGAAGCAGCAACGTTTAGGCAAAGGGGAGCACAGGCAAGGGGAGAAAGAAGGGGGCGCCCCACCATCCCTCACTGTGCTGGGCAATTTCTCCAGCACCAAACTCTGGGGCAGCTATGAACTGACATGTCAAAAGAAACTACAGAAAGGAGATGCAGTTTTCTCAAAATGAATATCCTATTCTGGGCCAAACATTAGCTTTAAGCCCTTGTTCCTCTACAATTTGAAAACTTTCCATCACCATTTTCTTCTTTTCTCATCTAAAGCCATCCCAGGACATGTTTTTTTAAGAACCAGCCTCCTTTAGAAGTCCCCCTGCCTCCACCCACAGCCACACATGCACATTATTGCATAACATTAACTCCATAAACTTCCAGCCTATAATGCCATAAAAAAAGGAAGCTGAGTTTAATTGACCAACCAAAGTCAAATTAATGATCAGAAGTCAGAAAAAAGACAGTTTGAGTCATCAAGAAACTTTCAAGAAGAGAGAATCCTGACAATCAAAAATTTCAAAAAGCAGAATCCTCCAAACGGTAGGAAAATGGAATGTGCAGTTGGAACTGGAACAAAAATCAGATTGTAGACCCAGCTCCTTTATTAAGTACTTGTGTGCCAAATCCCTTCTGTGCTGTCAAAGGGGATCTATTGCAGATGACAAAAAGATCATAGGCAGGGTGGCCTTGGCTTCAGATTGACTCCTCTGCTGTTCTTTGGGTTCCACCTTCTTCCCACCTCTGTTCCTTTCTACAGTCATCTCATTCAGAGCAACATCCAACAGAAAAATGACTCTTCTTCCCCTTGTCTCTTTTTATGCTCCAGGAAACCTTCCCTACAGTTTCCTACCAGAGTCCCCTTTTCATCTCATTGGCTGGCATAGAATAACATGACCCTTCCTGAGCCAGTCACTGACAAGTTGAGACTAATGATGGTTTACTCCTGAGTCCTCACATAAAGAAGGTCTGGACCTCCAAACACAGTCCATGCTACCAACCAAGACAAAGAGGGTGTAACAGGTAGGGTTTCCCTGGCCCTGCATGGAGGAAGTTTATTGTGGAGTACTCTCAGCATCAGCATCTGGGAGGAAGTGAAATAAGCAGAGATGGACAAAGGGAGAAGTTAAACTGCAATGCAGTCATAATAAAATCCTTAGCTGATCTTTCAGAGAGCTCTGGTGCTGGGACGACTCAGAGTTGTCCCAAATCGTAAGGGGTAAGAGAGCTGGACCCTTTCACTCCTGCATCACCCAGACGTTGGATGTGGGCTGCTCCTGGGAAGGGTGCATTACCATGGCAGCTCTTCTCAGCAGAGGAAAAGTCTCACAGAGGGACTAGGTGGACAGTTGATGCTGTCAACTCTTTCAGTAGATGGGGAAATGAGTGCTTCAGGCTGGGAGGGGAATCTGGGTGGTTCAACACATCATCCACTATAGGAGCGATGGATGTTGCGTGAGCAATCCCTCAGGTCTCCCGGAAACCAACTAGGAGTCCACAGTCGTGTCCAGAGAAAACATTATATGTCAGCCTTTGCCAGGACCGTCTCTGGAACCCAATCATCTCATTACCCTTCCACTTCCTTAGAAGGGGGTGATGGAAGAGCCTCCAAGCATCAGCTACCATCCTGGTTTTTAAGAGTGGGGTGGCTGGGAGATGGCTATGTGGACTGAGTTTGGGCAGGACCCAAGCCCTCAGACTTAAGGAGCGTGATGCCCACAAGAATGAAAATCCACAGGAATAGTCTTGAACAAGCTGGGAGCCTGCTAAGCCCTGGCATCTGCTGAACTTCCCAAATTACACACATTAAGCTGTTCAGTTCCACATTTCCATAGTGTGCTTCCTGCCAAGCTTCCTAGCACAGTCTACACAATGGGGAAATCAAAACGAGCAGTTAGACCAATTATGGATATGACAGGTCAAACAAATAAGCCTTTATCTAGGACTTAAGCAGACATAGTCAACAAGAGTCTAATCCAAAACTTGAGATTTGGACAAAGAAAGGCTTTATAAAACAAAAAGGTGGGGGGAGTAGAGATACTTGCATGAATTTTTTGTCTGTCTCACTGAAAAATACTAAAATAACATTTTATCCAGTCTCCCCATGCGGCCCTGTCCGCGATCCTCCACCCCAAACCCCTTGAACATTCACTCTCTAGCTCTGCTACCAACCTGGCTGTAGGGCCAACTCACCGAGAAGTGTTACACTAGGGTGTAAAAATAGTTGTCACTGAAAGGAGCCAGGGAATTTTCTTTTTAGTTGTTATATATCTAGTTAAATATAAATTAAAGCCAGAGAATTAAAGCCATACCCAGGAGTGTTTGTGTATATATTCAGGAAGTGCAGAGGCTATGTGTCACAGAAACCCCAAGCATTTCAGCTAAGTGAGAAATTCTAGGTAAAATAAATTGCTTGAATCCGATAATCTGCCACCATGGTAGTAGGGAGCCAGATACAATAGAACTTTATTGTTTTATTATCATTTTTTAAGAAGAAAAACTGTTTACAAGTTTCTGATCACTCCTCATTCCAACAGGAGAGACCTCAAGTCTTGTGGCTACTCATTGTTCTGTGGAAAAGGAAATGCAGAATAGTTTCTTTCTTTCTCCTTTTTCCCGTCTCTGGACTAACAAAGGCCATGTACAGGTCATAATCCTTTCTGCAGTTCTGAAATCCATAAAGCTCTGGGAAACGAAAGCTTTTCATAGTGGCACTAAAACTAACTTGGCCGCAAAACCTGACTGGAACTTATAGGAAGGTAGTTCTGGTTTTCATTTATCCTGTATTTCACTACAAATATGTTCACGTGTTTGATCACAGGTGCTGCTCCAGACACACTAATATATCTGAATGAAGATACATATTTGGGGGAATTACCAGCATAGAGATGGTAACTGAAGTCATGGGAATGGTTGGAAAGGTCCAGGGAATGAAGAGACTGAGTGGAGAAGAGGGCCGAGGACCAAATTCAGACAACGGGACTGAGGGAGGGTCAAGGAGCCGGGAAGGACTGAGAAGAGGGAGGAGAACAGGGTGTGGAGATGCAGCCGCCAGGGGAAGAAAGGGTTTGGGCAGGGAGGGTGGGTGTCAGTGTTGGCTGCACAGAGATCAGTGGTGGTCTTGGCTCCTGGGAGGCTGAGAACTTGTCTTGAACCTACTTTATCTTTTTAATAGCACTGAGCTATGCTTTGTTCATGGTAGGTGCCCAATAAAGACCTGTTAGTTAACTGAATATGTCAGCTAAAGCCACAGATCAGAGGGGCAAACCGGCTTTTGTGAGATCTTGTTTGGGATTAAAGACTGGGAAGACAACAGAAAGGGCAAGAGAAAGAGCCTGGCAATGACTAAGAAGTGAGCCAAGTTTGCTCACTGGCATGAACAGCTGGAAAGGAGAACGTTTTGCTTCTTACTACATGGAAGAGCCAGAGGGCTGGGTAACGTGAAACAGTAAAATTAGTAGGTCATTGAAAAGAGTAAAAACCCTGGTAGAGAGAGAAAGTCAATTAACCAAATAAACATTTACTCTTAAACTATGGGTCAGGGCAATTTATAGAACCTTAGAGATAACCAAATCAACTGTCAGTTCACAAATGATAAAATAAACACTCAGAGAGGCGGAGAGGCTCTCTTAAGGAAATAGCAAGTTACTGGCAAAGCCTGGACTCAAACTGAGGGCCCAGGCCCCAGTCCAGTGCTATTTCTACTATAAACATAAAATCTCTACAATGGAATACTATTCAGCCATAAAACCCAACAACATAACGCCATTTGCAGCAACATGGATGCTCCTGGAGAATGTCATTCTAAGTGAAGTAAGCCAGAAAGAGAAAGAAAAATACCACATGAGATTGCTCATATGTGGAATCTGAACAAACAAACAAACAAACAAACAAACAAACAAACAAACAAAACTTAAATACAAAACAGAAACAGACTCATAGACATAGAATACAAACTTGTGGTTGCCAAGGGGGCAGAGGGTGGGAAAGGATAGACTGGGATTTCAAAATGTAGAACAGATAAACAAGATTATACTGTATAGCACAGGGAAATATATACAAGCTCTTATGGTAGCTCACAGAGAAAAAAATGTGACAATGAATATATATATGTTCATGTATAACTGAAAACTTGTGCTCTACACTGGAATTTGACACAACATTGTAAAATGATTATAACTCAATAAAAAATGTTTAAAAAAAAAACATAAAATCTCACTCCTGGGCGCCTCTCCCCATTTCCTGCCTGTGTCTCTATGCTCTTACTAGTAAAATCTGGTTAAAATGAACATCTGGGCAGAGTGGGCAGCTGAGGAGGAAGAGTCAGGGTGAAATAGGCTATTTACCACTGTGACCAGCAACCTCTCAGAATCAGGTTGTGCCAGATACAAACCAGGCAGGGCTCAAGGGAATTCAATTCTACTTTCCCTCCCCTCTCTCTTTTGGTTTGGTTTGTAGGTGAACCATTGTGCAAGTCAGCAACTGGCACAGGGAAGACTATAAACATATTTTCTTGACTTGGTGAGATGAGAGATTAGTTAAAGGAAGGAAAACAGACACTGGAGAATGGGTGAAGCCATGTGACTTTGGGGGAACCGTTTCAGTGAAATATTACCTGAGTGTCTGTTATAAGCAAGACTAAGAAGAGTGAAACATGGTCCTTGCCCTTAAAATGTGTGACTGTTTGCTGCTCTATCTTCTGACACCCAGCACGGTGCCTGGTAGGCAAAAGGGGCTCAATTAACCTTTGAATGAAAGAATCAGATGTCCATTCTTGAAAAGATGCAGCACATCTTTTAGGTAGAAAAAAAATTCCTATACCTTTTTCCTTGATTTTTTAGATCCATTAGTCCCAACAGGTACTCTTTGCTTCCATACATCAGGAAAACCAGGCCTCAGGGGCCAACGTTTCCCCTCTCCTGGTATTCAACACTGCCCAGTTAGCTATCCCACTTGCATCTGTCAGCTGGCCCTCAGAGTCTCAGGCATCAGGAGAAGACTCAGACCCCAGCAGAGTCTGCTCCAAGACTACCAAGTTCTCATGTCTAAGGTCAAACAAGCCATCCTGGCTGTAAGGAGACAGTTTCTCCTCATTTAGTGGCAAGATGCAAGCCTGTCTGATGGACTGTGGTTTCAGGGGCCAAAAGCTGTTCTTATTTTGCTCCCGAAAATCACTTTTGCTTACCAGAAAAGGGAAATTTTAACCTCTACAGCCTGGAACACAACATTCCAAAATAGTTGGAAAGTCCTTGGAAACTTCTCAGATGAAATGAATTAAAAATTTCCTGTGCCCCAAGGGTCAAATCCTGCTGTTCATGGATAACCTTCAAGTTGCTGTCCAGCTTAGTCTCTGGATGAACAAGTCTCCCAAGGACCTGGGAATTTGGGTTGGAAGGCAGTGTCATGCAGAAAGTGCCAACTGTTCCTGCAGGGAAACAGTTATTTTCTGCCTCATAGGTTCTAGGCCAGGAGTGTAGGAGACCCCAAAGACGTTTCTGCTAGCGACTTTTACCATGGCTCATACCCCTGTTTCTCAGCCAAAGGAATCCTATCCCTCCAACCCACCCCGGGAAGAAGACAGCTCCATGATGCACAGCATTGAGTCCTATGCTCACCGTCAGAAAGGCCAGCTTCATTCTGGGAAGAACTGATGGTGTCAGTCTCTCTGCACAATGCCAATAAGCATGTATCACTGAAACCAAGTAAGAGGGTTACCATAGCAGGAAAGCAGCGCCTGCCTTGCTCTCCTGCTACTGAGAGACTTCTTAGTGCAAGGAGCTGAGCCTAGCCCTGGCTTAGCCACACACAGCTGGGAGGCATTTCAGGAAAAAGGGAGCCATTGTCCCTAGTAGGAAGCACGCCTTGCCAGCGTGTCTCTTCATCAGCCCAACACAGGTCAGTTTCTCTGCCTGTGGATCAACAAAGTCCCTCTCAACAAATGTCAAATGCTTTTGTATGTGAAAAGATTGCCAAGAATGGATATGGTTGAGGTATCTAATCATAACTTAGGGGTTATTTTGTCCAGTCTAATTCAGTAAATATCGATTGAGTGGCTGACTTAGAAGAAATGCTGCCATGTGCTACTGGAAAACCAATGTAAGACCCAGGTCCCTGACCTCTGATCTCTGACCTCTGACCTCTAGGACCTTATCATCTAGTGGTAGGAGGCCCCGAGCATGTCAGCTGTGGGCTCTGCCACACCCAGTGTCTCCTATAGAGGGACAGCCTCCCCCACCTAGAGCCTCAGAGAGAGAGCACTAGGGTGTTCTATGTCCAGGAATGGCCACTGATTGGTCCAGGAGCAGGTGCCTAGCCCAAGGGCCACCCCTAATAGGCTAGGCAGTTGCCTTGAGTGGAATGGCCTAGAAAGATGGCAAAACTTATGGGAGCTGAGTGTACGTGGAGGAGGCTGAGGGTATATGCATGGGTAGGAGCTGGGTCCTTACAGCCCATGCCCTGGAGAGAAGCTCCTTTGATCTGCCTTTCCTGAGGCCCAACTGTTTTCCTTTTCTCTTGGCTCCTCTATATACATCCCCTTTTGATACCCATGCCTTAACACACACACCTCCACATACACACCTCCATTACCACCACTTCTTATGGTCACAAGAGAATCTCCATTCCTGATCAAAGGGGAAGAAGGATAAGAGAAGTCATGCAATCCCCATGGCAGGAACTGGAGGGCTTGTGATCTCAACCTTTGAGTCTAGACGTAGTTCGAGGCTTGCCTAGGCCTGACATGGCCACAGAAATTGTAAGCTCCATGAGGGCTGCCTTGTTTGTTGCTGTACCTCCTAGCTTGGTGCCTGCATAAAGCTGGTGATCAGTAAGTGCTGGCTGAATTAATAATGGAATAGACTGGGAACCAGGGAGATCAATTGAGGGTTAACAGTGGCTATCTCCCGTGAGTCACAATCTCTATTCTCGCTACTCCATGCCCGGGAGGCTGACCTATAGTTACATTCAAAGGCTTCCTTATCCCTGACTTCCAGTGGGGTTCAGCCAAATGCGGAACCCTTGCTAGTTATCAGAGAGGAGGCAAATGATATCAGGGTATACATGCCTCCACGAAGGCTACATTCATGTCAGGAGGCCTTCTCCATCCCACCCCTCTGTCTCCCAGTTCTCATACTTCTTTGGGCCTTCGCAGTGGTAATGACCCCCAACCCAATGTTACCAGCCCTAGGCAACACCAATCCTTTACGGTTTCCTCGCCAACCCTTGTAAATAACGCCTTTATTAAACACTCCTCAGGGCACCCAATTTGAATGTAGCATCTGTTTCCTGTTAAGATCTCAACTGATAGAGGTTCCAAAAATCAACTGCGTGCTTCTTGCTATCTGGTTTTCTCCATGTACTAGTACATTCCGCTCAGCTCTATCAGCAAACACTCATGGCTTCACAGAAGCAAGCTGGCTGGGAAGATGTTTGCTCAAACTGGCCCAGTATGAGGTGAGGGTGGTGGGGGGCAGAAGGGAAGCAAGAGAGTGTCCTGCCTCAACGCTAGTAAGCACACGGCATAAACACCTAGTGAGGAAGATGCCTAACTTGGTATCCACCTTCCCAGCATGAAGCTGGGGTCTGACCTTCCATTAAGCAAGGAAGTTTTCCTTCTCTGATAACATTGGTTTCTTTGGCTAAGGATGCTTTGTTTTGAGTTATATTTTATTGTACAACCACAAAATAATAATCAAAAAGTTCTTTAGGTGAGGATGCCATTGCTCTGCTTTAACTGCACATTTAATTTACCCAAATTAATGCAGCAGAAGCAGAGTGGAGGTGGAATCTTCTTTCTATGTCATTTATGTCTTTTAATATTGATAAGCTCTTGAAAAGCAAGGGTTACTGAGCATTTCAAGCTGTGTTCCTCTTTCAGCCTTTCGTGTGGGGTTAGGGAAAGTGGGTGGACGCAGTAGGAGTATTTTATTTTTATGACAGTTTACCCTCTCTGAACACACTAATGGGGAAAAGTTCATTTTTAATTTTCTAAAAAGGAGATTAAAAGGGTCTCAAGTGATCTGAAGCTTTCTCTCACCTCTAAAAAAATATCTTTCCACAACTCTCTGGTGCATATTATCTTGTCTACTTGGGATCTACTTTTAAGGCAGGTTCCCCACCAGGCAGATTCAACAGCAGTCTAAGGTACAAATGCCTGATATCCTACTTAAGACACAAATGGAAAAACACAGCATCTGAACTTACTTTTTTGTTTTTTTTTTTCCCTCTCCCTCATCCCCTTAAAAAAGGGTATACTGGTTTCTTCATTTCTCAGTCTTTTGGCAGCAGCCATTTAAAAGAAAGAATCACGCGGTAATTATTAATTTTGCATGGGATCAACTCTGGCCTCAGCTTTCATATGAGATGCAGTTACATGAAAAACAGACTGTGTTAATTTCATCCCCTCTGGGGTTGCTTGGCAACAAGGCCTTGTTCCAGATCATCTCTTCTTCTTGGCCTGGAGTGATCTCTTTAGGGCGTCGCTTATGCTAAGGCAATCATCACCCTGTTGCTGTCCCTTCTGAATGTGTCCCTGTGGTCCCGATGGTTGGTGGCTTTGCTCCAGTCATACTGGCTGGGGTCTGTAAAAGCCCTGAGCTTGTCAGCACAGAGAATGAACTATGCTCGAGGAATTTAAGATTTAAACAGTAGAGTTAGACAGGAAAGAGAGGGAGCATGAACAATGTCTAAAGCGAGGCTAGAGGACAGTGGGGCAGAGATGGGGTAAATACTAAAGGGATAAATACTAATGCACACGGGGTTTCTTCTGGGGGGATGAAATTGTTCTGGAATTGTGATAGTTGCATAACTGTGACTATACTAAAAACCACTGAAATGTATGCTTTAAAGGGTGAATTTTATGGCATAAAAATTATAAGTCAATTTAAAAAATAGAATGAAAAAAAGCAATGGGTAATGCCTTTAAAAATGTAATGAGAGATTCCATTTACCCTTACTCGTATGCTCTTTATTCATTTACCCCAATAGTAACATCTTGCATAACTATAGTGATGTATCACAACCAGGAAGATGACTTTAGTACAATCCACAAAGCTTATTTCAATTCCACCAGCTTTACATGCACTCGTGTGTGTGCATGCACATGTAATTCTATGCAATTTTATCATATGTGTATGTTTGTGTAATTACCACCACAGTCAACATACAGAATTATTTCATCATCACAAGGATCCTTCCTGCTCCCTGTTTGTACTCGTGCCCCCCATCCCTAAACCCTAGCAAACACTAATCTATTCTCCATCTCTATAATTTTGTTATTTAAAAATTTTAATATAAATTGCTATATGTTATATAAAATGTTACATAAATGTAATATTTTGAGTTTGGTTTTTCCTAGTCAACATAATTTGAGATCCATCTAGGTTGTTGTGTGTATCAATAGTTCATTCCTTTTATTTATTTTAAAATTTTTTGGTAATGCAGTACTATTTTATTTATTCTGTCCATTAATAGCTAATACTTAAGAACATTTACAATATTAATAGAACTAAATCTAAGAGAAGTTCAACTTACTTTTTTTTAAGTCTCAATACTGGTCATTAATAAAAAAAGACAGTGAAAATAACTGTCAAAACTATTATTTCAAAGACATAAATAATAAACAACAAGCTCATACTGTATAGCACAGGGAACCATATTCAATATCTTGTAACCTATGGTGAAGAAGAATATGAGAATGAATGTACGTATGTTCCTATGTGACTGAAGTATTGTGCTGTACACCAGAAATTGACACAACATTGTAAACCGACAGTACTTCAATAAAAATGTATGGAAAACAGTGAAAAAAGAATGTGGCAATGAATATATGTATGTTCATGCATAACTGAAAAATTGTGCTCTACACTGGAATTTGACACAAAATTGTAAAATGCCTGTAACTCAATAAAAATATGTTTAAAAAAAGAAATGTGGTAAAAATAAAAAGATACAATTTGCAAAAAAAAATAAATACCTGGTGTTAGTATGTCTACATATAACTCAGTTTCAAGTGTAAAGTTCTTTGGCTGCAAGAAAGAACAACTTGGTTTAGTTCACCAAGAGGAGTATTTCTTAATGCTGGAATGACTTCTCTTGGTATTTCTTCCACTGTTGATTGTTGGCATAGTTATCCGTGACTGTATGGACTCCAAATAAGAGTACATAGCTGATTACTGCAGCCAATTACCATAGAAATAGGAAGTGGACAGATAATGCAACTGCCCAATATTTTTGAGGCCAAAAGCTTAAGCCTGAGGAGTTTAGCTAAGATTCAGGAATAAAAGCCCACAGGAGATAGAGTGTGAGGCCAGATTGGGAGCTTAAGAAGAAAGCCATAAATCGCTCTTTCTGGCAATGATGATGGTGAATTTTCCACCATTTTCCTAGCGGCTTTAGACAATCTCAGAACTGAGTCTGGGGCACAAGCCTCGCACAGGGAGTGGGGCAGAGAGGAAAAACCAAAGGAAAGGCCAAGGGGCAATGGGGGCCCCAACCCCAGGCGCAGGTACACTGGGACCCTCTCCAGGGAGGCAGAGGGACCACGCCCACTCCTTTTATTTCGAAATAAATATTTATTTTTAGAACAGTTTCAAGTTTATGGAATTATTGTGAAGATAGTACAGAGTTCTCACATACTCCACATCTTCTTTGCCTTATCATTAGCGTTTCATATTAGTACATCTGTCACAATTAATAGACCAATCTGGGATACATTCTTATTAACTGAAGTCCATCTTTGAGACTTCCTCAGTTTTCCCCTAACATCCTTCTCCTGTATCAGGAGCCCATCCAGGATACCATACCACTTTCACAGTTTTATCTCCTTAGGCTCCTCTTGGCTGTGGCTGTTCCCCAGAACTTTCTTGTTTTTTGATGTCCCTTAAGAATTTTTTTGAGTCCTGGTCTGATATTCTTTGGTGAGGTATCTGTTGAGATCTAACATCACACTTAGTAGTGAGAAATTGGATGCTTTCCCCCTATAATTAGGAACAAGGCAAGGATGTTCTCTCACCACTCCTATTCAACACTGTACTGACATTCCTAACTAGTGCATTTAGGCAAGAAAAGGAAATAAAAGGTATAGAGATTAGAAAGGAAGAAACAAACTCTATTCACAGAAGACATGAAAATCCCAAAGAACTGACAAAAAACCCTCCTGGAACTAAAAAGTGAGTAAAGCAAAGTCTCAGGATACAGTGTTAATATACAAAGTCAATTGCTTTCCTATATACCAGCAATGAACTATTCGAACTTGAAATATCAAAAAGCAATTCCACTTACAAAGGCACCCAATAAGTGAAATACTTAGGAATAAGGCTAATAAAACATGCACAGGACGATATGGGGAAAATTAGAAAACTCTGATTCAAAGATCTAAATAAATAGAAATATTCCATTTTCATGGATTAGAAGACTCAATGTTGTTAAGATGTCAATTCTTCCCAACTTAATCTGTGGATTTGATATAATCAAAATCAAAATCTCAGCAAGTTATTTTGTAGATTATGACAAACTGATTCTAAAGTTTATATATAAGGGCAAAGGACCTAGAACAGCCAACACAATACTGAGGAAAAAGAACAAAGTTGCAAGACTCACACTACCTAATTTCAAGACTAACTATGGTATAAGTCTTTAATAATCAAGACAACATGGTATTTATGAAAGAATAGACATGTATGTAGATCAATGAAATAGACTAAAGAGTCCAAAAATGGACCCACACAAATATACCCAACTGATCTTTGGCAAAGGGGCAGACGTGATTCAATGGAGAAAGGATAGTCTCTTCAATAAATGATGATTGAACAAATGGTGATGGATGCCCATATGCAAAAAACCATGAACCTAGACACAGACCTTATTATACCTTATACAAAAAGTAATTCAAGATGTACTACAGACTAAGTAAAATGCAAAACTACAAAACTTCTTGAAGAAAACATAGGGGAAAATTCACATGACCTTGGGTCTGATAATGAGTTTTCAACTAAAACGTCAGTTGCATGATCCAGGAAAGAAATATTAATAAGTTTGACCTTATTAAAACTAAAAATGTCTTCTTTGCAAAAGACATCATTAAAATAATGAAAAGGCAAGCCAAAGACTTGGAGAAAATACTTGCAAAACACATATCTGATACAGGATTTGTATATAAACTATACAAAGAACAGTTAGAACTCAACAATAAGAAAATAAACAACCCAGTTTAAGAGTGAACAAAAGATCTGAACAGATACCTCACCACAGAAGATCTACAAATGGTTAATAAGCACATGAAAAGATTCTCAACATCATTTGTCATTAGAGAATTGCAAATTACAACAATGTGATACCACTACCAACCTATGAGAATGGCTCAAAAGAAAAAAAGAAAACCCAAAACTAAATACCAACTGCGGGGGAGGACAAGGACTTTTGTGGGTGCTCTTTGTCAAATTGGGGAAATTCCCCTCTATTCTCAGTTTGCTGAGTTTTTATCATGAATGGCTGTTGAAATGTTAAGTGTAGATTCATATGTAGGTATAAGAAGGAATACAGAGAGATCCACATATTTTTTACTCAGGTTCCCCCAATGCTAACAGCTCACAAAGCAATATTACAACAAGAATATTGGCAGTAATACAATCCACCAATCTTATTTAGATTTCTTTAGTTTAACTTGTACTCGTGTGTGTGTGTGTGTGTGTGTGTGTGTGTGTGTTTATACAATTTAATCTCATGATTAGGTTTGAATATCCACCACCACAGTCAAAATACAGAACAATTACATAACCACAGGATTTCTCTTGTTACCTTTCATAACCACACTCATCTTCATCCTGTTCCTTCTCCTTACAACCCTAATCCTTGGCAACCACTAATTTGGTCTCTATTTCTAAAATGTTGTTATTTTAAGGATGTCCTATAAATGGAATCATACAGGGTATATCTTTTTGGATGGACTTTCATCAATAGTTCATTCATTTTTATTGCTGTATGGTATTCTATGGTATAGAAGCACCAAAGTTTGTTTAATCATTACCTGCTATTGAAGGACATCTGGGTTATTTCTGCTTTTTGGCTATTATTAGTAAAACTGCTATAAACATTCATGTACAGGTTTTTGTGTGACCATAGGATTTTATTACTCTGGGATAAATGTCCAAGTAATACAATTGCTGGGTCACATGTTAAGTATGTGTTTAGATTTGTAAGAAACTGCCAAACTGCTTTCCAGAGTGGCTGTACCATTTTACTTTCTGACCAGCAGTGTATGAGTGATTCAGTGTTTCTGCATCTTTGCCAGCATTGGGTGCTATCCCCAATTTTGCTTTAGCCATTCTGATAGATGTATACATACTTTTTTTTTGAAAAGCCATAAATGTCTTAAAACAATTGAGCCAACACTAACCAGCTAATGCTCCCTGTATGCCTAACTCCAAGTTAGGCTTTTTGAGTGTGGTGGAGACTCAGCTCCTGCATACCAGGGACAGTAGAGGCAAGACCATAGCATCAGAGGAAGCCAGTTACCCAAAGTCACCCCTAATGGGCTCACCAGTAATTATGTGTGTTGGATGACAAACCCTGAGCCCCTAATAGGAACCCGTGTCAGTGAAATCTCTGTGGCTCTCAGAGGGAAAAAAAAAACCCACATCACTGTCTAGATGCAGCAGAGGCTCAGAGTTGGCTGTTTGAAACTCCAGGTAAAAGAAATGGCATTTACCCTCTGGATCTGCAAAAGAGGGTTCAGATTTTGCCTGTGCTTTGCAAAGAAATAGGACAAAGCAACGAAGTCCTACCTGTGGCAAAAAGGGACTGATTTTCAACCTGAGAGAGCACCTATCCCTTTCTAGTAGATTCCATTAAGGAAGATTCCTAGATTGTCATCCAAGTTCAGTTCTCTCATTTTCCTCAACTTCTGTCTATTGTATCAAGCTTAGGGCATAAAGACAGTTGTGAATATTAATTAAACCATGTTATTGTACAGTTATTGGATCTCATTTATCTAAGGAGTAGAGGGCCTTGATGTACCAAAAATATTTGGCTTTAAAAAAAACAACTCTTTAGACAAAGGTCAGTTTTGTCTGGAATGACACAGATCACTGTGCTCTGGACCTCACAGAGGCCTAATGCTATCAGGGGAGTTTCCGTCCTTCCCAGCATACCTGTCTCCATCCCTCCCCTTCCTGCCCTTCACCCCAGGGGACATCTATTGTCCACACTCTGGTCTAATTTTTCAAAAAAGTATTTATTTATACCCCACCCTATACCAAAAAACCTTTGAAGAAATTTTAAAATTAAAATATTTTCTTATGCAAAACAGAACAACAAAAAGGAAAACAGAACTAAAATTAGTTAAAAGGAAGCAGAAAAATAGATGTGGCCAAATTAGTATTTATCACCCACAATTTTTATATTTTGCTTTACGGAATGCTCTTGGCTTCTAATACTCAAGTGCAATAACACTTTAAGAAAGCCATCATTCGGCTTTTCCCATATAACCTCTTCAAAGTTTTAGGTTCAATTTATACACCCATATTTTCCATTTCACCATTTTGTTCTTCAATTACTGAGCTTTTAGTGGCTTATCCACTTAAATAAATATCTTAAGAAGGATTTTTTCCAATAGTCTAAGACTCCAGCTGATGTTATTAACCCTTCTAGAAAACTCAACAGATAGCCTCTCTGTTGCTCTCATGGCAAGCATTATTCATCTTGAAAACTTTCTGATGATAACTAGCGAAGATGTGATAAAGCCAGTTTCTCAACAGAGAAAAATCAGCTGATGAATAGATATACACTGTTGTTAATATATGCTACCTGAGATCAGGCGTCTTGTCTCTCTTGTCCATTCATGTGCCTCATACAGTGCCTGAGACAGAGTAGGGACTCAGATATTTACTGAAAACTGTTGAGTGCTGTCTCTGAGCAGGATACTCTTTATAGACATTCTGGGAATATGCAGAAATAAAGGATTCTGGGGTTCATGACTGGCACCCCCCCACAAACCCACCCAAGGCCTATCATGGGCGAATAGTAGTGACAGTTTCAACTTCCTATTCCTAGGTCGTTCAGAAGCCCCAAGATTCCCTTTGTGGTTCCCATCTTCTCTGGAGGCCGTGGAAACCCTGCACAAGCCCACCATATGGAACTGGGAGGGGCATGTCCACTGAAAAGCCTTGGCTACTTGAATGTAGAGATATCTTAGCATGTAGTCACCTCCATAACCATCAACCTCTGGGAATGGCCACAGTGACACCATTTCACGAAGGAAACACAGTAGCAAGAAGTCATGTGTGAAATGACCTCTTGGATCCTTTAAGTTTTATGGTTGTGGTTATCCCAATGCCATGACAAGGCTGCCTCAAACTGAGATGAGATCTCCCAAGCCACAGGCTTTACTGTCCCTCTGGGCCCTGTTAAAGCTGCCTCCTGACTTCCCAGCTGCTGTCCTATCATCTTTTCCAAATACTTAAGTGCCCATTAGTTTCTAGTGCTTCTCAGATGCTGTAGCACTTTCTGTCTGGCTCCTGCCCTCTTAGACAAAAGGCAAATGTTCAGGGTGAGAGAACCAACTGAAAGACCAACTAATAAGTAAATTATATGAGATACACACATTCCATGCTCCAAAACTCTAATCTGAGAATAAAATCGCCACTCAGTTTAACCAGACCATATTTCTCTTTTGATAAATACACTAACAGAGGACAGCAGGTATCTCATTCTTGGCACTATTTGCATTTTGGTTCCAAATAAGTTTTTGTTGGTGCTGCCCTGGGCTGTAGGATCTTTAGTAGCATCCCTGGCCTCTGTTCACTAGAATTTGGTAGCAGCTGCCCCCCAAATTCTCCAAATGTTTCCAAATGGCCCTATTGCAAACCACTGGAGCAGAGTAGGCAACACAATTCGAAATCCAGCCTACAAAAAAAGCTAATGAACACATCAGCACAAGGCCAATGAAATTTGTCCTTAAAAATAAGCAAAATGTCAGTAATTGGTGACTCTTGCAGCTTTCTGCAACTTAAAAATTTTTTCCAAATAAAAAGTTTTAAAAAATATTTTACTTATTCATTATTTTATTATTTGATTATTTTATTTTGGTGGGGAAGGGAGGTAATTAGGCTTATTTATTTTTAGAGGAGGTGCTGAGGATTGAACCCAGGACCCTGTGCATGCTAAGCATGTGCTCTACCACTTAGGCTATACCCTTCCCCTCAAATAAAAAGTTTTTAAATAAGTGTGAAAGAGAGAGCTTGGATTCAAGCTTGATTTTTTTTTTAAGCTTTATTGAAGTATAATTCATATACCATACTATTCACCCCTTTAAAGAGTAAAAGTCAATGTCTTTAGTATGTTCACAGGTTTGTGCAACCATCACCAAAATCTAATTGTAGACAGTTTCATTCTCCCCCCAAAGAAATCCTATGCCCATTAGCAGTCACCCAGGTTGCCTCCAGGTAACCAGGCAACCACTTATTTACTTTGTCTCTATAGATTAACCTATTCTGGACATTTTACATAAATATAATTGTAAATTATTACATTTACATTACATTTATTAAAATGTAAATGTAATACGTGGTCTTTCATGGGTGACTTCTTTCATTTAGAATGTTTTCAAGGTTCATCCACGTTGTAGTGTGTATCAGTCATTCCTTTTTATTGCTGAAAAACAGTTTTTGGTGAGTGTATATTTTCATTTCCCTTGAGTATATATTTAGGATCAGAATTACTTGGTCATATGGTAAATCTATGTTTGCGATTTTGAAGTTTCAAAAGTGACTGCACCATTTTACATTCCCACTAGCAATGTATAAGGGTTCCAGTTTCTCTGCATCCTCCCCCACACTTGTTATTGTCTGGCTTTTGGTTATAGGTATCCTACCTCACTGCAGTTTTGATTTGCATTTCTCTAATGACTCATAATGTTGAGCATCTTCTCATGCACTTATTAGCCATCTGTAACTCTCCTCTGGACAAATGTCTATTTAAATCCTCTCCAATTTTTAAAAAATTAAGCTTTCTATTTTGAGGTAATTGTAGATTCACATATAGCTGTAAGAAATAATATAGAGAGATCCAAGAATCCTTTACTCAATTTTCCCCATGCAACATCTTGCAAAACTACAGTATAATATCACAGTCAATACTGACATTGAATCCAGAAACAGAACACTTCCATCACCACTAGGATCCCTCATGTTGCCCTTTTATAACCACACCCACCTCCCTCCTGCCCCGACCCCTCCTTATCCCTGGGAACCATTGATCTCTTCTTCACTTCTATAATTTTGCCATTTAGAGAATGTTATGTAAATAAAATAATACGGTATATAACCTTTTGGGATTGGTTTTTTCCATTCGGCATAATTCTCTGGAGATTCATCCAGGTTATTTTATGGTCAATAGTTTCTTTTTATTGCTGAGGAGTTTTCTATCATATGGATGTACCAGTTTAACTATTCACCGGTTGAGGGACATTTGCATTGTTTCTAGTTTTGAGCTACTATAAGTAAAGCTGCTATAAACACATGTGTACAGGTTTTGGTCTGAACATATATCTTCACTTCTCTGGGATAAATGCCCAGTATTGCAGTTGCTGGGCTGTATGGTAGTCGTATGTTTAGGTTTTTAAGAAACTGCCAAACTGAATTCCAGAGTGGCTGTACCACTTGACATTCCCTCTGACAATGTACGAGTGATCCGTGTCTCCTCCGAGTGACGGCTGGGTGGGGAAGGGAGACCCGGCCCTCCCTGCTGCGCTTGCCCGCTATAGAGCTTTTGCAACAAGAGCTGTGGGAGGGGGGTGAGAAAACTAGCAGCCTGTCCCTCCTGGGGTTAAACTGTGATCCTGGACTGGGAGATTCTGGGGAGGAGGCCCTGTCTCCCTGGCTGTACTTGTCTGGAGCATAATGCCTGAGGTAGAACTTCTAGAACATGAAGCGGGGAGAAGGGATAAAAGAGCCTGTCCATGTCCCAAATGCCAGAGCCCCTTCCTGTTCTTACTGGGATTTAGTGGGTTTTCTTGAATCAATGTTTCTTCACTTGCAGTATGTCCTTAGGACAATTCTCAGAGATTCATTTCCCCCATATTGTTATTTGCCAGGGATAAGCTCTGCCCAGCTCCTTACCCTGCCATTCTGGAGGTCCCAGCCCCTCAACCTTGATTCTTGGTATTTCCAAGAATATGATAGAGGGAAGAATCTCCCATCTTGCCCCCAAATTCTAAATTCCCAGAACAGTGCACCATCCCAGATCCTCCCCGGGCTGATGACACTGGAAGTGCTGTCGCCTCCCTGGGGTCTCAGACACCTCCCGGGCTCGCTGAGGAGCACTGCCCAGGTAACTTGGGGCTGGCCTGCCTTGACAAGGAGAATATAGCTTTCTCTCTCTCTCCCTCTTTTTTTCCTAAAGGAGATTGGCTGTGTCTCCACACATTACACTAATGTAATATAAAATGGATTCATGCTAGACTGAAGCTAGTATAAGGATTTTACACTAAAAATACTGCCAATTCCAGGAGCATGTCTTGATGCACTCAGCTGAGTGGCTTATTAAGCTGGTCACTGATAGAGGAATCAGCACATCAGGCCAAAGAGGGCAGGGACAAGCTTTTTTCTTTCTTTTTTTAATGGATAATACAGTAACATGGTTCACAGAATGACATATAGTAGGAAGTCTTCCAGCCATTCCTATCCCTCTGCCACCCAGTTCTTTCTTCCAACAGGCCATCCATGAAACTAGTTTCTTTTACATCTTCCCAGGTTCATTTTATAAAAGCAACTCTGGACATATATTTTATTTTTCTCAGACAACCTGGGTTTAAATCCCAGTTTTGTCACTCTCAAAACAAGCTGTGTCACCATGGATAAGTAACTTCACCTCTCAGCCTCAGATTCCTCATCTAAAACATGGGAGTAACGGTACCTACTTTACAAGGTTAAGGTAAGTATTTAGTAAGATTGTGTTTAATGGTGCTCTCTAAATAGAAAAGTGCTATACCAACACTGGCTGTTGCTCTAATGGGAGCAGCAACTAAGTACCAGCAGTGAGGTGGAGATTGGCTGTACTTAGCAGGTGCTCGGAGATCAGGAGTCAGTGGTGCCGGGGAAGCACCTGAAGCTGATTGGGGAGAGAGCACATGGGCCACAGGGAAACTCCAGCATGGCTGAAGTAGGCAAGAAATAGGGTCTGACTGGTTTGCAAGGTAAGAACTTTGGGAAGTTAGTGACACCCAAAAGCCACCCTATCGCCCATGTACTGAAGGCAGCCAGCAGGGTTCGAAGTCAGCTGTGGCCCTGATAAAGAGAGTGCCTTCCCCTGGGACAAAGCCAACTTTTGGACCAGTGACAAGCCTGGGTTTAATCCAAAAAAGACTTGGGCAGGTTAGGGTCTTCCAAAGACCATCCAGAAGGACCTGTTTCAAAGATCATCCAGAATGCAATTTATAACAAGGTTAACCCAGGACATATGACACAGGCTCAGGCCAGGAATAAGAAAATTAGGACCCAAATTGAGTTAAGTTTCCATCTGTTTCCAACTTTTTCCTTTTTGGTAGAATGTGTGCAGTAGCAGGGAAAGCAAGAGAAACCAGGAGGTCATGGCAAGGAGTCCAAAAAATGTCTTAGGTCTTCCTCTATCTGGGTTACCACGTTGGAAATGTTCTACAGGGAGTCTGTCCTAGGTTCTCATTGTCCCTTCAAACCAACTTCAAAGGATCATAGGGGTGGTGGAGTGAGGGAGATACCAACAGTCTCTGAATAGGATGTGATGGACAAATCTCTGCCCAGGAGCGGTGAGAGAGGTGCGTACAGCAGAAGACAGCTGGGAGGCAGGTGGAGAAGAAGCCAGTTGAGAGACTGCAGTTCCCATTGCTCTTCATCTGTTTTTGGAGGATTTCTACATGCAACAGGATGAACAGTTGCCTGCCATGCTGAGGGCTACCTCTCAGGCCACAGACTGCAGCTTCAGCAAGCCTCTCACCAGGTCTGGCTGAGGCAGGAGGCCTGGCAACTGCCTGAGGTTCGTTAAGGGCTGAGTGAGCACCAAGTCAGACCCCACAGACCAGTAGTACTGACTAGCCCTCTGCAGTCTTGAGTTTGCTTGTAACAAGAGCTGGGTGTTCACGTCGCAGCCCAGATCAACTCTGGTTGCTGGGGCTGAGGAGTCTGGTCGCTACCACTCTAGCCTCAGCAGCACTTTCCAAGATAGGACCAAAATTCCCCATCGTGAGCTCTGGTATGTTCCAGAAGCCCGTTTCTCACTCTCGCTTCAGTTCCCACTCTGCTGTCTCTGGTTCTCTGAGACTGATGAAACAAGGAACTGAGAAAGAAACAGGAGGCTTTAAAGGGACTGCATCTGTGGAGGACTAAAGGGTGAAAAGGAGGCAGATGGGAGAGTTTTTTAAAAAGGATTTTATCTTTTTGTTATAGTTTGCCTTTTAATAATTGTTTGATTTAAACAAACAAAAAAAACTGTCTCTGCCTTCTTTTTTCTCCCAACTTTTTATTATGAAAAGTTTCATTTCTTCAGTAGCCCAAAAGAAGAAAAAAATAAAAGAAAAATTTCAAACTCACAGAAAAGTTGAAAAACACATACATTGACGTCAAAAGAGCAATCCATAAAAATAAACTGGACTTCATCAAAATTAAAAGCTTCTGTTCCTTGAAAGATACTATTAAGAAAAAGAAAAAAAAATAAACCACAGATAGGGAGAAAATATTTTTAAAACACGTTATCTGCTGAAGGACTTGTATCCAGAATATATGGAGAACTCACACAGCAAAAAACCTAATATAGGCAAAAGATTTGAACAGATACTTAACCAAAGAAGGTATACAGATGGTAAATAAGCATGTAAAAAGATGCTTAATATCATAAGTCATTAGGGAAATGCAAATTAAAACCACAGTGAAATACCACTACACAGGCATTAAAACAGCTGTAATCAGAAAAACTAACAATATCAAGCATTGATGAAAATGTGGAGAACTATATTGCTGATTGGAATGGAAAATGGTATCATCACTTTGGAAAAGTTTGGCACTTTCTCAGAGTTAAACATCCCACTCCTCGATACTTACCCAAGAGAAGTGAAAATCTGTGTTCACACAAAAATCCATATGCAAATGTTAACAGTAGCAATGTTTATTCATAATTATAGTGTTACATTTAGTGTTATGTTCATAATTATAGAGTTGTATAAATATAAGTTATAGTGTTTATTTTTAATTGCCTAACACTATAAACAATCCAAATGTCCTTCAGCTGATAATTGGACAAACAAAATGTGGTACCTCCTTTTTTTAAATCAGGTGGGGTTTTTTTGACATTGAATTTTATGAGCTGTTTACATGTTTTGAATATTAAGCCCTTATCATTTGCAAATATATTCTCCCATTCAGTAGGTTGTCTTTTCATTTTGTCAATGGTTTCCTTTGCTGTGCAGAACTTTTAAGTTTAATTTAGTTTCATTTGTTTATTTTTGCTTTTATTTCTTTTGCTTTAGGAAACAGATCCAAAAAATATTGCTATGATTTATGTCAAAGAGTGTTCTGGCTATGTTCTCTTCCAGGAGTTTTATGGTTTCAGGACTTAACATTTAGGTCTTTAATTCATTTTGAGTTTATTTTTGTATATGATTGAGGAAATGTTCTGAATTTCATTTCTTTACATGTAGCTGTCCAGTTTTCCCAGCACCACTTATTGAAGAGACTGTCTTTTCTCCACTGTACATTCTTGCCTCCTTTATTGTAGATTAATTGACCACAGGTACATAGATTTATTTCTGGGCTCTCTACTCTGTTCCATTGATCTATGTGTCTGTTTTTGTGCCTGTATCATGCTGTTTTGATTACTATAGATTTGTCGTATAGATTGAAGTCAGGGAGAATACCTCTAGCCTTGTTCTTTTTTTCTCAAGATTGCTCTGGCAATTCGGTGTCTTCTGTGGTTTCATATGAATTTTAGGATTATTTGTCCTAGTTTTGTGAAAAATGCCATGGGCATTTGGATAGGGATTGCATTAAATCTGTAGATTGCTTTGGGGAGTATGGGCATTTTTTTTTAACATTTTTTTATTGATTTATAATCATTTTACAATGTTGTGTCAAATTCCAGTGTAGAGCACAATTTGGACATTTTAACAATATTAATTCTTTCAATCCAAGAGCATGAAATATCTTTCCATTTCTTTGCACCATCTTAAATTTCCTCCATCAGTGTTTTATCACTTTCAGAGTATAGGTCTTTCACCAAATATATAAACAGCTCACACAACTCAGTATCAAAAAAACAAACAACCTGATTAAAAAATGGGTCTTCTTTTCCAAAGAAGGCATACAGATGGCTAACAGGCACATGAAAAGGTGTTCAATCTCACTAATCATTAGAGAAATGCAAATGAAAACCAAACAAGATATCACTTCAAACCTGTCAGAATGACTATCATCAAAAAGTCTACAAAGAACAAATGCTGGTGAAGATGTGGAGAAAAGGGAACACTTGTACACTGTCGGTGGGAATGTAAATTGGTGCAGTCACAATGGAAAACAATATGAAGTTTCCTCAAAACACTAAAAATAGAATGACCATGTGATCCTGCAATTCTATTCCTGGGTATACATACAAAGAAAACAGAAACACTAATTTGAAAAGATACATGCACCCCACTGTTCATAACAGCATTATTTACAATAGCCAAGATATGGAAGCAACCTCACTGTCAATCAACAGATGAACAGATAAAGAAGATATGGTTTATATTTACAGTGGAATACTACTCAGCCACAAGAATGAAATTTTGCCATTTGCAACATAAATAGACCTGGAGGGTATCATGTTTAGTGAAATAAGTCAGACGGAGAAAGACAAATACTGTATATTATCATTTATATGTGAAATCTAAAAAATAAAACAAATGAATATATATAACAAAACAGAAACAGGCTCACAGATATAGAAAACAAACTAGTGGTTGCCAGTGGGGAGAGAGAAGGTGGAAGGGGCAGAAAGGGGTAGAGGGGATTAAGAGATACAAACTACTATGTATAAAGTAGATAAGGAATAAGAATATATTGTACAGCACAGGGAAATATAGCTATTATTTTGTTTTTTGTTTTTTTAAAAATTTATATATATATATTTTTTACTGTGTTATAGTCATTTTACAATGTTGTGTCTATTTTGTAATAGCTTTAAATGGAGTATAATCTATAAAAATATTGAATCACTACCCTATACACCTGAAACTAATACAATATTGTAAATCAACTAAACTTAAATAAAAAGAAATGCAGTACATCCATACATTGGGATACTACACAGCAATAAAAAGGAGCAAACTAATGAAATGTGCAAAAACATGGATGAATCTCAAATGCATTATGCTAAGTGTCATGGGTTCAACTGTATCACCCCTTCAAAAAAACAGGAATTCCTAATCCCCTAACACCTCAAGACGTGACCTTATTTAGAAACAGGATTATTGCAGATGTAATTAGTTAAGATGAAGTCGTAATGGAATAGAGTGGGCCCTTACTCCAATATGACTGGTGTCCTTATAAAAGACACACAAGAACCAATGTAATAATAGGCAACACACAGGGAGAACACCATGTGATGTCATAAGCAGAGACTGAAGTTACGCAGCTGCAAGATATGGAATGCTAAGAATTGCTGGTGACACCAGAAACTAAGACAAAGGCATGAACAGATTCTTCCCAAGAGCCATCCAGAGAGCATGGACTTTCTGACAACTTGATTTTCGACTTCTATCATCCAGAACTGTGAGATAATAAATTTCTGTTGTTTTAAGTCACCTAGTCTGTGGTACTTTGTTACAGCAGACTTAGGAAACTATTACACTAAGTTAAATAAGCCAGACTTAAAAGGCATTCAGATGACATTCTGGAAAAGACGAAACTATAGGGATGGAGAACAAATCTGTTGCCAAGGGTTGGCAGTAGGATGAGGAAATGACTACAAAGAGGCAAAGGAGAGTTTTGAAGGCAGTAGAAATATTCTAGATCTTGATCATGATGGTAGTTACACAACTGCATGTGTTTGTCAAAATTAATAAAACTTTATGCTATGTAAATTTAAAATTTTTGAACTTTTTACTCTATGTAAATTATGCCTGTATAAATTAAACCTGACCCCCTCAATCCAAAAACCATAAGTAAACAAAAAACCTTGTACAGTGATCATCTGCATACCTTTCACTTAGATTCAATGATTGTCAATATTTGCCCATATTTGCTTTACCTATACATGAATTTTATTTTTGCTGAATCATTTGAAAATAAGTTGCAGACATCATGACATTTTACCCTAAATATTTTATCATGCATCTTCTAAGAATAAGGACATTTTTCTACATAAGAGATCTAAGTAAAGTAACAACAATTCCAAAGTATCATCTAATACACAGTCCATATTCCAACCTCTCTAATTGTAGTTAAAATGTCTTTTGTAATTGCCTTTTTTCAACCAGGATCCACTTAAGGATCATATAAAGCATTTGGATGTTATGCTCTCTTTAATCTCTTAATCTAGAATAATCTTCCCATCTTTTTCTTTTCATGACCTTTTTTGTCTATTCCAGTTGTCCTGCAGAATGTTCTAAGACTTCTGGATTTGTTTGATTGCTTCCTCATGTGTTATCAAATTCTTCTATTTGTTTATTTCTTGTAAAATAGAAGTTAAGTCTAGAAGCTTGATTAGATTCAGGTTTCACTTTTGGTAAGTACAGTTCACAGGCAGTAGAGACCTATTTATCTATCTTGTTTGCCTCCATGCAGACCTATTTTCCTGCCTTTCTCTCTCATACTATAAAGGATTTGTATACCCGTGGGCTGTAGAGGCCACAAACATCAATCAGACAGTTCGTCCTAAAGAAGATGAATAATGAAACAGCACTCTTTATCAGCCAATAAATGCTAGGTGCTGGGGATACAGCAGTAGGAAATGCCAACATGGTCCTGCCTCCAAGGAGTTTATAGTCTAATAAGTGAGACAGACATTCATGAAAAAGAAAATCTAGAAAGAAAAGCACAGGAGAATATGGTTCTGTATAATGGGGAAAGCTTCCGTGGGGGTGTACCATTTGAGCTGAGGACTGAAGGACGGACAGGTATCAAGTAGAGTAAAGGTAGGTAGAGACAGGGTGGGGGAGGTGGGCTATAAGAGGTTTATGGATTGGTGGGGCATCCAGATACACTCGCAGGCAATTACAATCCTCTCCAGTGAAGCCATGAAAGAAGTCCATGTGATAGACTTTGGGGGTCAGAGGTAGCTTCATTAAGATGTCTGAGCTGAGTCCAGAAGGGTGAACAAGTCAGTGAAGATAAACAGAAGTAAGATGAGGAAGCAAACAGCTAACTACTTAGTTGCTAGAATTAAATCTGTGTAGGGATTTACGTTCAAGAAAATGGAAGTATTCTTGCCAAAAATTTTAATCTGAGCTAATCAAGATTCTAGACTTAACTTCTAGTTTACAGGAAATAAATTTTAAATCACAGAGAAATTTTAAATCCCACTGCCTTACATTGAAAACCCTAACCAGAGAAGTTTAGAATTATAGTCATACCAAACCAGTGATTTGTGCTGTCATCCAAAAGAACTGTCGAATCCTGGAAGAAAAGTTGGTCTGTTAAAGCTTTTTTTCACTCCATTTCACTTTCTTGAGTATTCAGGTTAGGCTAGGGCTCAAATCCATTCTCCACAGAATAATAGCCCTGGTATTGTTGCTTCTAATATTAATTACAATTTTTTAAAAATTACATTTTCCTGGGGGAAGGGTATATCTCAGTGGTAGAGTGCATGCTTAGTATGCACAAGGTCCTGGGTTCAATTCCCAGTACCTCCATTTGAAAAATAAAATAAATAAATAAATAAATAAACCCAATTGCCTACCCCCCCCCCCAAATTTAAACAAACAAACAAAAATCACATTTTCCCTAAGCCACACAGCTAACAAGGCAGAGAGACAGAATTCAATCCAAAGTTGCTGGTTCCCAAGTATTTAACCATCAAATGACACTGCCCCCAGTAATAATGATACAGATACCTTTCTCTTATCTACCAAGGTGAAAGTAAGAGAAAGGGGGGTTTTGTAATATAAGTCAAAAGAAGGGACAGATATTCTTTTAGCACAATAAGGACACAGAGTGATGCCAGCAGGAGGTTAATTGGCCCAGTATGAATGGTCTGGTTATTTTTAGATACTTGAACAGGAGGCCAAACCACAATGGCCAGAAATTTCTACCCCTCACCCTCCTCCAGGAACAGAAAACGACTGTGCTTTTAAGAAATGAAAAGCAGTTGGGATCTTTGGGAGAAGGAACAGAGAAAAGGACTAGGGGGAAGGGAAATATGAGAGGAGGCAGGAAGGGGAGTCTGCGGGGAGGTCTGCTAACCAGAGGTTGGCTGTTTAAGTGCCATGGCTACTAAACCCCCTTACTCATGGTTGAACAGTTTATAGAGGCCACTCAAATCTCTGTCATGCCATGCACTCTCGGTTAGTTAGAATATGATGCATGAGCCTGATTTAAAAGATTCACTCACCACACTCCATGGTTCTGTGTGTTCTTCAACAGACAACTGGAAGATAGTTTTGTTAGGAACTGTTCCATGATGGGATTCCATTAACTTCTATTAACGTTAGGCACTGTGCTAAGTGCTTTAGTACGTTCATTACCTCTAATCTTCTCACCGACCTCCCAGAAGGGGTCACAGAGACTTAGTTATTCACCTAAGATCACAAAACTGTCAAACCAGAGAGTTTTTTAAGTTCCCCATCTATCACAGCCTGATAATTTTGTAAGATACATAATTCATAAAACACAAAATGAAATTTTAAAAGATAGGCACAATGCAGGCATATCTCATTTTATTGCACTTCACAGATATTGCCGTTTTAGAAATGGAAGGTTTGTGGAACCCCTGTGTTGTCAGATCATGGTTAGCATTTTTTTTTTTAGCAATAAAGCATTTTTATTGTTTTGTTTTTTGAGATAAATAGGTTTACTTATTTATTTATTTAAATGGAGATACTGGGGACAGAACCCAGGACCTTGTACTTGCTAGGCATGCACTCTACCACTGAACTATACCCTCTCCCTGAGCAATAAAGCATTTTTAAATTGAGGTATGTATATATTTTTTTCTTTTAGATACAAGGCTACAGTACAGTGTAAACCTAACTTTTATATGGGCTGAGAAACCAAAAAAAATTCACGTGATCCGCTTTATTGCAGTGGTCTGAAGCCAAACCTGCAACATCTCCCAGGTATGCCTCTTTAAGCTCAACCTTATGATTACACTCAACAGACATTAATGCAAAGACATTTCTAACACTTACTCTGAATGTATGTACCAATCTTGTCACAGAATGGCACAAGTACAGAGTTTCGTATCATGAAGGCACATCAGAATCGTTTCAGAATCTTCACCAAATACATGGGCCTGCCCTCCACCCAGACTCTGATTCAGCAGGCTTTGCATAGACACTCTCCCCAGGGGATTCTGATGTCCATCCTTAGTTAAGAATCACTCGCAGCTCTAACATATTACCAAAGCTACTGTTGCCAGTTCAGTGGGAATTCAGAGAACCGAGATCTTCTTTCAGAATTCACTAAAACCAGTACCGGGCAACCTCGGGCAGGGGGAGAAAGGGCAAGAATGTCAGGAAACTGGAGGGTCTCAGGAGTTGCTCTCCCTAACATCTGCATTGCCACCTGGTGCTTTTTCAGTATCTTTTCAACTTAAAACTTTTGCGGTTCAGTTCAAGTATGAAATCTCTCTGAGCAGCAAATTAGAAGCAGTCACAACTGCATTTTTGCAGATAACCACTTCCATCCCAGATGACACCTCTATTATGTTTCCCCCTACCCAGCCTGCCTTAGTAAGAACAGGCCATCTCCTTCATCCTGCATTTGAGGGACTCTGGGAACAGTCTACCCCAAAGGAAAACTAGTTTTTAATTCATCCCAGAAGACAGCAGCTGCTGGGGCAGCCATTTGCAGGAAGGAAGAGCCTGGAGAGAGAAGCACTCCACCTTCCAGATCAGGGCCAAGACGGGGATGAGGCCTCACAGAAAGACATATGAGAGACTTGAGTGCAAATAGGAAGTGCTGGTGGACATACTCCCTCAGCGAAAAAGTCCAGTGACCTAAGTGACCCCAAAAGAAGCGAGGATAGATAAGATGTTTGTGGAAAAAATGACAGCCTGACTGAGCCAAAATATAATTCATCATTTTTTCACAGTAATTACTTTTTATTAGTATTGCTGGTGTGCATGTGTTCCACTGACCCTATCACAATGGTATACAAGTACACACAGAGCTTGACGTGCACCATGGGTACTTTACTCTCTCATCGATCCCAGTCCTTGATGGGTATGTTCAGATAGCAGATACTCAATAAAATTTGGGACTATTCCTCCAACTTTATTCTCTAGAATAGATTGAAAACTTGATGGACAATATATTTTCAGGCTTCATCAAGGGCCCCTACAAATCAATAATAAAAAGATAAATAACTAAAAAACAAACAGGCGAAGAATATGGACCATGTCATAGAAGAGGAAATAAAAGATGTGAAAAGATGCTCAACCTCACTGACTGGGAAAATGCAAGGCAAAATGAGATACCGTTTTTGACTCACATTGGCAAAAAGGTGTGATATTATCAAGCTACTTTCGTACACTGCTTGTGAAAGTACAAGCTGGTTGGGCCACTTTAGAGGGCTATATGCCAGTATCTGTTTGCATCTTGAGTTTGAGGGATTCTGGGAACTGTGCTGGAGTCAGTTCATACCGGCTTGCAAGAGCCAATTGTGCATATCTCGTCCCAACTACAAGTTCAGCAATGTCACATTAGTAGTTTGGAATTGGCCATGGTGGGAGAACTCACACAGTGGAAATAGGGCAAATGTTACAAATCAGCCCCTACCCCCTTTTGGGAAGACTGGTTGTTAAACATTTATCCTGCTCCACAGTCTATTTGCCAGTGTCTAGAATCTAAAAAGCACATAACTCATGATACATCAATTCCTGTTTTCTAAGATATATTTGCAGATGTGTACAGGAAGGCTTGTGCAAGAATGCTCATTGCAGCATTGTTTGCAATGGGGAAAAACTGTAAGCAACCTAAAAACTCATTGATAGGGGACTTAAAAAACACACACACATAACAAAACTGTTGTGCGTATGGAATACCATGTAGCAGTTGGAATTAATAGGTAAATTTATATAAACTTTTGGGAGGAAAAACTTCTCTACCAACTTAGGTCCGACTTGGGGGAGTAGGCTGTACACAAACTAACAGAAGACAAATTAACAAGAGAAAAATGTGTTCCTCATGCGTGACCACCTCACAGTACTTCCTGTAAAACTCTAGCGTAGCTGGGGGCAAACGTTTACATACCAGTTTTATAGGAGGGGAGGGGTGCCCAAGGTCAGCCTCCCTGATCTGAGTCATGAAGGGTGGGGGAGAGTGCTGGCAGCTAGTACAGCCCTGTTCTTACCAGATATGGGAAGCTCTAATGAGGCTTCTGTCAGCATCTTCTGTCTCTCAGACATTTCCACTGTGCAGTATTCCCTGTATCAGTCTGCTGGGTTGTTGGTCTCTGCAGTACTAATTTAGAAAAGTCCCCAGAAGTGTTGTTGAGGGAAAGAGCAATGTTCAGGACAATACATACAGTGTGATTGCATGTATGTTACAGAAATCCATAAAACAACACTGTAAATATGGGCATATATACAGGTAGGCGAAAATCATTAAGAAAAAAAACTTGGAAGGAGACATACTCAAAGTGACCACAGAAGTTATTGCTGGGGAAGAGGAAACTAGGATGGACTGTATTATTGGTCATAGGGGACTTTAGCCTTAATTGTAAGCCTTAAATATTTCTCAGGGACAATATATTCATGTATTATTTGTGTAAAGTTAAAACCAAACCAAAACAGCTCCTTGAAGCTGGAAATGTCCATACACTTTCACTCAGAATGCCAAGGTCAGTGCTCTAAGCTCCTGGAACAGGAGGCACCCCCTTACACCTGGAATATAATCCCTCTTCCAGTGGCCTGGGCCTCCTGGGCAGCCCTGCACTTCTCTGGCAGGGTACTCTGGGGACTTTGTGGGATATCAGGCCTGATTAAGACCCTTAACAGCCCCTGAAAAGCACTGAAAAGATAATGATTCTCCTCCCTTCTCTGCATTTATAATTCAAGATAAAAATACTATGAAAGCAAAGAAATCCTACGAAGTCCTGATCTTTCCTACGACTATGGTAATACTTTTGATATTTGAAAAATTTTAAATCTCTCAAAAAACTCTGACTTAGCTGGTAGCACGTGCTTAATTCTGAGTGAGTGGGTGATTTAGCTCCTGGCAAAATAAGGGTGAGAAGTGGAACAAGTCACCAGCAATCTTCAGTCCTTCCCCAGGACAAGGATAAGACAAAAGAATGGAAGGAAAGGATAAGAGTTTAATCCCTAGTTGTCTCCTCAAACCAGCTCCTCAACACAGTTAATTGGCTAAGCTTCCAGGTACAAAGCTGGGTGTGGTGCTTGATCTACAAAGAAAGGCCCCGCTGTTACGCAGCAACCACTTCTCTCCCAGGGCTCACCCAAGGCAACAGGGACTAGCTGGGTCTTGCCCCTCCAGCAGTGGTTCCCGGGCTGCTTGCCCACAGGGGCTGCAAGTTGATTCTCCCAGGGTTAGGTCACCAGTGAGGAGATTTCTCCAGCTCTTCAGGGAACTTCAGAATCAAATTCCCTTAGCTTTTTATTCAACTGTTTCCTATGTGTACAGGGACAGGGAAGGTGTCTGTTAAACTTCCACCTAAAATTACATACATAAGCATCGGGATCATCTTTTCCCACCTGTCTCAGCAAGGGAATTGGGTGGGTCTGATAACTTGCCCACTGGTTGCTCCTGGATTCAGATAACCTGGTTAGTTACTATTTATTATTAATTGTTTATTGTTTACTTACTTCCTGTTACTGGAGGAAAAGATTTTTCTCTGAATTCCCTATAGACCACATTTGAAGTGGTAGTACATTATCCAGCAAATGGTTACTTCTTTGCTTTAATGGATCATATGGTAAGTATGAATTTATGAAGTGATTTGCTTTTCTTCCACCTCAGAGGGGATCTGCAGAAAGGCACCTCTTTGGTCTGTGAGGTCCAAAGCCAGGTGGACCCTCTGTGCCCAGAGGATATGGCACCTCACACCCCCTCCCACCCTGGCTGGCCACTCCAGATTAGGCTGGGGCTCCAGGGAAGACTGAAATGTTATCTGGCCCATCTGCCTTCCTGGGCCATTCTTTGGCTGATACTGGTTGACAGCAAATATAAACCCTTTGGACAAAGTTCAGTTATGCACAGTAACAGCCTTCACCTCCTTTAAGTCACCATAACTGAATTCTGCTTTGAGGACAAGAGCAGGTAGAGATATATATATACATTTTTTTTAAGAACCATCATTCCTTCCTGCAGACTGCTTGGGGGAGATAAACATGAATGTCATGGGCTAACAAGACAAAGGTTCTTTTTTCCATTCTCCTCCCTTTCCCTTCCCTTTCCAGAATTGAGACCATGGGGGTTCTCTTCTGGAGGCAGGATAGTGACCCTTGAAAGACTTCACCTTCCTTCCCAATCAAGCCAGAATGGGCCCACAGCTCCGCCAGAGATGCTACAGAAATGGCTTCTGGCTTCATTTCCCCAGGGAGGGAGTGAGCCTGGGGGTTTGTTCCATTGTGCAGCCCCATGTTTGTTAGCAGTCATAGGTTCTCTGACTCCAGCTATGTTTAGCTCTGTTTGATTGTCCTCCATGGGAACATGACTGCCTTAATCTCCCTTTCCTCAGCTCTCCGTTTATAACAACTCATCACCTAGAACCTGAGCCCCAGATGGTGAGGCAGATATGATCTGGGTTTATAAACATCCACCAAGAGAAAAGGCAGGCCGCTTCCATGAAGAGGTGTGACCCTACCCATCCCTGGAAACATGTTCCCTTTCCATCTCCAGATTCAAAGACATATCCCTCTATTCTTCACAAGTTCAACTGATTTAAAAAGCTGTGGCTTAAAACCTTTCCTGACAACTCCAGCCACCTCTGACCTCTCTCTTTATTCAAACTCTCAAAGCAATTGTGTTTGCACCATTGAATTTAGCACTTAATTGGCTACTAACCTGTACTGCTTGTAAACTGCTCCATGGTTACTGGTTTTAGCTTCCTAAGGAGACAGTTCCTAAGAGTAGTAATAATGATAATAATAAGAGCAGCAGCAAACATTTATATGTGCTGACTTTATGCAGATGTTACTCCGGGTGCAGTCTACATGTTAACTCACTCTCCCCAAATGCCAACAGAAGTAGGTATTATTGTATTATCATCCCATTTTGACAAATGAAGAAACTGAGGCACACTGTTAAATAAGTTGCCCACGGTTGCACAACTAGTTAATGTTAAGAGCCAGGATTTCACCTAGGTCAAAGAGCTCTTGGGTCTCTAGAAGATGTCTTTTAGACTATCTCCTAACTCCTATTTATCGCATAGTATCTAACCCTGTGAATCAGATTTATCATCCCCCTTTTTGTTTTTATCATCCCTATTTTCAGATGAGAAAACTAAACTTGCCTGAGGTCACAGAGCCAGGACCCTGCCCAGAGCTGTGATTGAAATTTAGATCTCTCTGACTCGAAAGCTTTCTTTTTCCCTACTAAATGGAAACCATTTAATATTTTTTAATTTTCAACTGTCATACCTTTGATATTCAACCCGGTTGTCATACCTCTGGTGCTCTTTCATCTCATGCACAATTGTGAAGACTTCTGCAGGCAGGGGAAGGGAGAAGGATACAAAGATGATGAGATAAGATCTCTACCCTTAAGGAGTTCACAGCCATGGGGGAGACAGATGTACAGACAAACAGATGTACTAAAATGCTGTAGGTGCTGTGATGGCAGCCAAAGGATGAGGACGGAGTACTGAGGGATCCTTGGTTGTCATACAGGGGAGTGAACTCAGACTCCTTATAAAGTTTTTAACTCAGAGTTTTGTGATAGAAAAGATTTTGTGATAAACTCTGTTGACCAGAAAACTCATCTAAGAGCACTCTGAGTATTCTGATTCACTAGATCTCTGCTATAAATAATCCTCTCCAAATCCACTATAAATTGTTGCTATTTCCTTGGTTGCCCCTGGCTCCATAAACCTTAGGGGGTTGGTAGAGGTGGTAACAGACTGTCTTCTGGGAATTCATGAAACTCCTGACACGGAATGAAAAATTCAGTGACTATGTGCATGTCTTTTATCTGGGAAAGAAAAACCACAGCTTGCGTTGGATTCTTAAACACATAAATTGTCACACGGAAGTTAAGAACCACTAAAACGATGCTTTGAAGGTATACCTGAACGGGTAACTATATAACCAAATATATGTGTATAACTATAACTACGTATATAGTATGTGTGTGTGTGAATATATATGTATATATACATCCCCTTACTTTCAGGTGCATAGAAAGTGGAAGGAAACACACCAAACTGTTAATAGCAACTTCTTTTAAAAGCAGAAGGCAGGGAGAAACACTCTTTTTTTTTTTTCACTCTATAGAATTCTGTACTGATTTAAAAATTAATTATTAATAATTTTCAATGAGCATGTGTTACTTTTATAATTAAAAAGTTAAAAAAAAAATCTGATCTATGTTCTACTGTACTGTGAATAGACCATGTTGAGAAAACTGTAATAGTGAGGAAGTGGCTGCTATAAAATTCACAACAGACATTGTTATAATGAATCAGTGGCCAAGAGTTAAGCTGTACTTAGCAAGTATGGGTGATGGTTTTCCACCAAGGAGGAGAATCTTCTGCCTACCTGAGTTCTGTGGACAGTGAGGAAGCCCCATGTGGCAGCAGACTCATCTCGCATACTGTACTAGAGATGGGTGCACTGAGTGGACAGTGAGGCCAAGTTCATCAGAAACAGCATCAGACTCTAAAAGTAAACATCGGTAGCCTCAGCACAGAGACAGGTCTAATATGGCTGCAGGCTGCAAGTGACATTGGACCTCACAGTCCCAAGGTCGTATCTCCATACAAAAATCATCACCATAGGAACCAACATCATCTAAAATAAACACAATGAGCAAGGACATAGGCACTTTCTATAAGTACATTTTATTCTTTTGGTGAATCTGGCAGGTAGAACACAGAGATGGAAGATAGTTTCCTAAAGTCTCTTAATGACCACGGCCTTGTATAAGTCCTCTGCCCTGTCTGTGCAGCTATTTCCCCATTATGACAAGATGATAAAATAGTTTCTACCAAAAGCCTTCAAATCAGTCATTCTGAGATCACCATCAAATTTCAGTCATGGTTCTCAAAATCGATTGAATATGAATCATATAAAATCCCCAAATTTATTTTTATCTCTTTATGTAAAAACAGTATAATAGCAGCATTAAGGATTTTTAACTATTTTCATTTTTCAGCCTAAATTCCTTTTAAACTAATAGTTAATCTCTTATTCTACTTGTGCAATCAAATCCATATTTTCCCCCTTTCCATTTCTCCCCCACCTGCATCCTGCAAATCAACAGAACTTGAAAGCCTAACATCAGCAGGAAACAGAAAACTAGCCAAGAGCAGGTAAGAAACAAAAGGCCTAATTATAGTCCTTGGTGAGTAAAAGATGCAAATACCCATATTTTATTATCTTCTCATGTACAGGTTTAATATTGTGTTGTGATAATATATGTACTGAACTGGTAAGCCAAGTCAGTTGGCATCGTTTATCTGAGAAGAAGGCCAAGGCAGGTTCCTTTGCAACAGAGGCTGTGAGTGCTGCATGTAGTTGCGATGCTGTGAGAGACGACTGTGGCTGTCCCTAGATAAGGGAGAAGTGACTGCGCTGAGATAAAAATCGCTATTTCTCAAATTCTGAGGTAAAAAACTGTATACTCTGTAACTAAAGCGCAAACTAATTACGTTCTAAGTTTTCCCTTCTGCTGGCTGAATCACCATCTAAAATATTTGAAAAACTTGGCTGGAAAGTTGGACAGTTAAGAATTATAAGGTGGCAATTGACCCACAAAAGCCCATCCTTTCCGGCATCCTGTTCTTTTAGGAACATATCCAATTATTTCTCAGCTGAGTCTAGAAGGCCTCCTCCTGTATCATTGTCCCTTCGCTGGTCTAGATATTTATTATGTACTTCAGAAAACAGTATTTTTTAACATCTGTTTAACATTTATTTTCCTTTAATTTCTATTATAGTCTGTTTTCCAAATTTTCCCTCAGATCTAAAAAAAAAGAACTTCAGTAACTAATAGCTTGACATAAGGTCAGTTATCGAAGATTTCAGATATTCGATGCCATCCTTTGCTTTTCACTGCCTGTGTGCATTTGGGAAAGAAGAAGTTAAACTAAATTTTTAAAAGCTGTAATTCTTTTTGAATCATCGTTAAAACAAGACTGGGAGAAAAGAGGTTATATAAAGGAAAAGAGAAGGTGATAATGGTGGAAATTAAGCCTTCACTGATGTAGCCGATAGGAACCAGACCTTCCAAGAAAAGGCAGTCCTGAGAATAAAGCCAAATTCTTTGCTCTTTATCAACATGAAACTCCTGAAGTCTGGATTTTCTGATTTTATTCTGAAAGCAACATTTGGTTTGTCTGGACTATTTCTAAACATACTGAAGTTAGAGTGCTTATTGCTCGAGCAGGGATAATTTCTACAAGGCCCAATTCAGGCTGAAGATTATTTTTATTTTGCCCCACATTTCCTGAACTCAAAATAAAGTGGTTTTAATCTAGGATTATAGAGGTAGGAAAACTAGTGGGGTCTGCTGGGACCCATATGTCAGTCTTCTCTTTCCCTGGTCCTTTCTTCATGCCTGCACTAAAAGTCCCAGAAAATATCCCCAGGGAGATGTCCTAGTTAAAGTAAACGCTCCTTGCAAAAACTTACAAAAACAGATTAGTCCCAGAAAATATAAAAACCATATAATATTCAATCAGGCAAGAAAGGGAGTGACTTCTCATACTTTCTTAGAAGTAATACAAAGTAATATAATATTTCTGGAGAGCAATTTGTAATGTTTATCAAAGTCTTAAAAACTGTACTCTGTACATCAACTATACCTCAATTAAAAAAAAACAAAAATACAAAAAAAATTGACACAACATTGTAAAATGATTATGAATCAATAAAAAATGTTAAAAAAATAAATAAAAATAAAAAAATAAAATTGGAAAAAAAATACAAAAAAAAAAAACCTCGTGTGCTCCACTTCCAGGAATTTATTCAGGGAAAGTTAACTCTACTTCCCCTTCAGGACTTCTTTCTATTATCTCTGTATGTTAGGTTGACAGGCATTTAACTGTTCTTAGTGTGTTCTGTATTTTCACAATAGACTATAATAAACATATACTCCCTTGGCAATAAGAAATTCCTAAATTGCAAACATACCCTATTTAAAACCATTTATGTTCAAAAGTGTTTAATGTTAAATGTGGGGACCAATTTCTTTTTTTATTATTGTTATGATTCTGAAAAACTCAGTACACGTTAACAGTTTTTCCAATGACCTAGGGTTTGGGGATATGATTAAAAAAAAAAAAGCCTATGTCCACTTTTGTGGCTATTACTTTCATAGGACTGACCTAAATAGAGCTTCAAACCTCACCTTGTGGGCCCATGGACTGTTCCTTCAGGCTTCCATAGACTTTCACCGGATACATGACTCAATACTAACACGGTACCTACAGTTCTTCCAGTGACACCTGGAATCCTGTTATCTGATGAGACACTCTTTTCCTCCATTTTATAGCAGGGGACATTATCTAAATTCTCCTGGATCACATAACAGTAGCCTGGGAATAGAAAGCAAGTTTTAATAGTTTTTTTGCCAAACCACACGCCTTTTCTGAATCTATTTACCATACTGTTTCAAGATGTCTTCTGAAGGGTCCACAGGGGCTCCATTTAAAACCTTGTGGGCATTGAGTGCTAACTGCTGGGACTGGTTTTAATCAGGGAGGAAGCCAATATTTTCAGCTTGTGTTTCAGAAGAGCTCCTAAAATGTCTCCAAACTGATTTAGGAGAAGATGCTTAACAGAAGAGGACTTATTCCTGCCCTGGAACAAACTCATTAGAACTGACATATGCTGTAACCACAGACCAAGAAAACTACATTCTTGGAACACATTACATCCCAAAGGCAACAGAAATTTCTAAATGTTATCAGTGTCAGATGACAAAACCTGTTCAACAAGGACCATAACCTCAATATACTGGTTGACAGCTTCCTCCTCTTAAAATATTCTTGGTGTTTGGTATAACCTCTTTATTAGGACCTAGTTTTTATGCCAGTTTTCTTGAAGAAATTTTATTGAAGAGGTTTTATTTGATGATTCAGGTAAAATTTTCTGAGCTCACATCACTTCAGGAGACATTTTCCCTTCCCACAATCCTGACTTGAGGTAAGTCAGGGGAGTCCCTTTATGATGAGGCCAGTTTAGTTCCAGGTTCCAGAAAAGCCCAAGTTTTTCAATAGGTCAGATCAAACCAGACCTCCCAGATTTAGGCAGAACTAATACAAATGCCTGAATCAGTTCCAAAAGCATCTTAGTTCTTACTAAGGTCAGTAAACCTTTTCTAGGTTAGGCAGGCTCATCTAGGCCTCAGCTCAGGACACATTTGGTCAGCCTTGTATTTTCATGAGTAAAATGTTTTCTCCCCATTTCTAATTCTTACATGATTTATCATGTATAAATCCCCAAAATCCTACCCAAGAATAAACCACCATAGCAAGGGTTTCTGAAGTTGATCCCACTCCACTTCTACTGAATCTAAGACTCTGGGGATAGGGTCCTGAAAGCCTCTTTTTTTGTTCTTTTTTTTTTTTTTTTTTTTAATGCTTTTAGGAGTGCCTCTGTATGCTGAAGTATAAGAACCTCTGCAGGAAAACAACTGTAAGAGTGAATGAAAGGGAGAGAGGAAGAAATCCCACCAAGCAGAGGCAGGCAAGATTGGAATTTCAGGATTTAATACTATTGGGGGAACAAATTTTTTTTTTTAAACAGGTTCCTGGGGAGAGATCATGAACACCTTTGCTTCAGCAACTCCATCATCAGCTAGGCTGGCTGCATCAGGGTGCTGATACATTCTTCTACCTCTGAGAGCTTCTTCAGGACTTGGTTGACCTTGACCTCATCAAATTCCAAACACAGAAATTCGGATTCCTGGAAAACATAAAAGGATATCTTAGACAAGACCCTCAAGATAGCCAAGGCTCTAGATCTGGTGCGACTCAGCTCCAAAGGCCTAGGGTCCCTACCCAGCAAGCCTGACTCAGGCCCCAATACCTAAATGATGTTTTACCCAGTGAAGCAAGCCCACACAGTGCCCTAAATGAAACTACTTCTACGTGTTTCATAAATGCTTAAGAGGTATACAGATGTCAGGTGTTCTCTTTATGAGGCACGTGAGCAGCTCTTCTTGTCTGATGTCATATTTGATTCCATAGTAATTTTTAAGGTAAGTACTTAAGTATTGCTAGTTTATAGATGATGACCCTGGGACACAGGGAGGTTAAGAAAAAAGCAGAGTCAGATTGTGAACTCCCAGCTCTGGCTGACTCCAAAGTCCATGCTGTCTCCATGGCACCCTGTACTGTAACAATGGAAGGAGGATTTGGATTGGCTCCGTGTTAGCCTGGGAATTGGGCTGTCTCGCATTCAGTGGTACTAGAAATTATGACACGTTGTGACAAAGTTGCTTGGGAAACATCAACCAGGTAATTGAAAGAAACCAGATCTTGAAACAGCCTTGAACATTTCTGGGGTCCTTCCACTTGCTGCAAGCCAACTCTCCCAAGATTTCCCTCAAACACATTCCTTTCAGTCACTGTTAGGATCAGCCAATCTACCCCAGATAAGGTAGCTATCAAAGAAAAAGGCCTTTGAAATGTGGTGACAGAAATTTCTTATACACTGGACAAATCCTAGGTCCCCACTGTCTCAATTCTAACAGTGACCATTTTCAAGATCCTGAAGAACAGTAATTGTATAATTTTAAAGCAGTTATAAATTCTTAGAGATCACAGAAGTCAACTGCCTTGTTTTCTAGGTAATGAAACTGAGGCCCCAGGCATGTTAAATGACATGCCCATTGTATATCTGTTTGTTGATAGTAGAGCCACCAGATCAATATTCTTTTCTCTATATTTTCCTCTCTAAATACATGGCATTTCTCACCCCGACCCACAGGGCAGGTAAAGGAAGAACAATAAACCTCTTCAGAGGGGGGGAGTCACTCTGTCATTAGCTAAAAGAACCTTCAGGATTTGATTTTGTAAAAGTAGCTTTGCTGATGCTAAGCTATATACTGAGTTTATCCTGATGGCACTGAACATCCACCAGGAGAAACAAGAACAGAGGGAAAGAAGGGGATCCTCAAATGAGTCTTTCAAAGGGGGGAAAGGCAGTTTTCCCCGACTACAAGGAACCTTTTCCTCAAACATGTATTTAAACAAAAGGGGTACAGTCTCATATGTGAGCTTAGAAACTGCCAGGTTTTCATTTAGTTGAAAGCAAAAGCAAATTTAAAAAAGAGAAAGAGGAAGAGGGTATAGCTCAGTGGTAGAGTGCGTGCTTAGCATGCATGAGGTCCTGGGTTCAGTCCCCAGTACCTCCATTAAAATAGATAAACAAATAGATAAATAAATCTAATTACCTCCTCTCCAAACAAAAAACAAACCAAAAAAGCAAGAAAACAAACAAAAAAAGAAAGATATTCCACATTTTGAGCCATAGAAAGGGTTATCTCCTTTTGGAGAGAAGAGCAAATTTATGGCAAATCAGGCACTTCACTTGGCTAAACTGAGAACAAGTCTCAGATTTGAAAGCCTCTATTCTTCATTCAGTTTTATTGAGATCTTTAGCCTTACTTTAAAACATTTTTTTTAACATTTAGCCTTTGAAACAATGGTCTTGAAACGAATAATTACCAGAGCCTAACACATACATTCAGGGAACTGGCAGAAAAGATGATGTAACCCATGCTTCATCTCAGTGAGATAAGGTCAGTTACAATAATAAATCACCTGGTTCAGTCCACTTATATGGGAGGAAATTGTCAAGGACAATATTTAAAGAGATAGGAATACCTGAGCAAAGTTTATTAATAAATAACCAAGGTCTTTTCTAACTAAGGGTAATTAATTTGTTGGAAGTTTCAGGATTAGAACTATCTTTGATTGGATCTCTAAGTATTAATGAAGTTCAGTTTACTTTTAAGTGAAATCAAACACTACAGAGAAAAGGCAGGCTAAAGAGGCTCCAAAGTTAAATATTTTCCATGCACTCCCAACCTTCACTCCTCTCCCCTTCAAACAACACACACTGACAGTCTTAGAAAGACACGTATAACCAGACATGACTCTTGAAGAAACAGTTTACCTGACATGGTTTAACTGAAACTAGCTTCATCTAATTATGCTGTCAAATATTTTATGTTTTATCAGGAATTCAAGAGCCTTTAAACAGGCTTAACACATGGGGTTTTGTTCAAATTTCACATTTGGCTGGGGTACTCTACAGAAAGTACATCTAATACATTTGAGAGGATCTTTAGAAATTCAGGTGATGCTTTTCAAGCCAGACGCAGAAAGTACAAGAGTATTCCGAAACACCTGATTTTCTCCCTCAATCTTGATCATCCATCTTGATCTGGGCCTAACTAGGCATAATAATGAGAGATGATGACTAAATTCCTGCATTTAGGTATCTGAGTCAAGAGTTAGAACCTGCTTCTTAGTAGAATGTAGACACAGCATGGGGCAGAGCCAGAAAGAGGTTAGCAGATGACTAAGAAGGCACACCGTTAGTAAGAATACATACTTTGTGATCATGGTGAGTACAGCAGTGTATTAAACTCAAGGGTTTAAGTAACGATTTCAAATTTAAAAAGAAAGCAAAGGCAAAATATCCAAATATTCTAAGTGCAAAACCTCAAAAGTCATAAAACCCCAATAAGAGATCCTTGAGAGGCCACCTTTCCCAAACCAACAACAAAAACCAAGCTAGCTTCTAGAGAAGGACATCTTCCCTGTTCCTAAGGAACTCCTTTCCCAGGGAACTCTTACCTGTCAAACCTAAGTCTTGAATGCTTTAGCTTAAACTCATTTCTTAACAGAGTCAGAGATTATAACCAATTACTAGTTTATATACTAAATGAAGGCTGTGTTTGGTTTCTCCAGCCACACACTAAATAACCTCTTTGTGTATAACATCAGTTTAAATGACTTCCTTATCTAGGCCCATAAGCATACCCTGAGCATTTCTTTGGCAAAACAATACGACAGTGACAAAATTCTAAAGACAGAATAAAAAGGATTATGACTTATTAAGCACCTAAGTGGAACCATTCAGAATAAATTCAACAAAGGACAAAACAGAAATCTTACAGCCTATCTTCTATATTATTTCCCATGCAAAGTTTCCACAAAGATTTATCCCCAATTTATTGGTCCTATTTAGTATTATAATACAACTTTGGCAAGTTCCAACATGTGATCTCTTTAAAAAATAGTAAAGTTGGGGAATGGAAGGTGAGAGTGGAAAGGGTGGGTGCTTTAGGATCCTGCTAACCAATACTGATTCAGGAAGGCCACATACAGGCGGCCAGATTTCATAAGGCTTATTCCCCTAATTGTTCTTTTGGCTTCACGCACTGACACAAAGGGATTCTTGCCTGAGCACAAAGTTTTTTGTTTTTTGTTCTGAGCAAAAACTTTTAACCATAAGGCCTATCCCTCTGTTTGGGCTATCCTTTCCTAAACTTAAATTAATCCTCTGACCTGCAGCTCTGCCACTCTGTGTCTCCTGTGTTTAACAACGGGCAAGAGAAAGAGAATATGAAGCAAAGGTCAAAACTGGCAGTGGCTTCTTGAAGAGGAGTTATATAATAAATAAGTTACCCAGGAGCTTTGAACACTGCCCACCAGAGAAGTTTAATACAGTATCATAATTAAACCAGTGTTCACCACTCATTCCCACACTTCCTGCAGTTTTTTCATAATTATCTTGCTACTGCTAACTCAATCAGGAAGCCTTGAAATAGATTCTCTGTAGCAAAGGATCTTCCAACTTCCTTCTTGAGGAACCACTTATTTCAAATTAAAATCTTAACAGCTCCCTGAAACCTGTGCTGATTAATCTCCACTTGACCTTTCATAGCCATTCTCCACCCTTCTCTACCTTGTTCCAGGTCCTCTAAGACTGTGTCACTCCCCTGTTCTCTGGCATACAGTTGGGTTCTGATAAGAGAAGAAAGGTCAGGATATTTATTCCCCAACTCCCAACTCCTCCTCCTCTGCCATTTCCAGTATTTTCTATGTGAGGGTATCGTTTCTTTATTTCCTACTTTACTTTCTGGCCTCAATCACTACTTTAGTATAAACATAAAGATGAGTTTCTTCAGACTGCAAAAGTACATAATCACCAGATACAAACTCCAAAGATGAGCAGAGCGAGGATTTTCGTCATGACTGAGTTGGTAGGAAGGCTGCCCTCCAAGTGATAAATAATAGGATGAACCAGAACCAATATTTGATTTCTTTTATTATCATTTGATATTGAAATCTTATAAAACAGCACTTTGGTATTTGAAAAAAAAAAAGCAACAATAGTAACAACAGCAAAAACAACCGTGGAAGATAACACTTCATTAAGAATTTGCATCAAAGGTCTTCATACCAACACACAGCCTCATCTCTACAACCTGTTCTTATACCCTACATCCAAAGCAATAGATATCTTTTGCTATAGCTTAAAACAATACTTCCAAAAGCAAACTTGTGATTTATGTTTTTTTATCTTGCAACAAAAATTTTTTAGCAATACATATTACAACTAACAGTCCTTACTTAGGCCATTTTTATCCCGGGGAAGTTCTCATTTCAAACATAATAGCTGTCAAGTCCTATATCTACTGTGTAAAAAGCATGAGAAACCAACTTTGCCAAAAGGGAAAAAAATTATGCTATAAATCACAAAGCAAACCATCCTACTGAAGATAAAAAAAGACTAAAATCAGACTCTTTTGGAGGAAAAGACTGTACCTTAATGACTGAGCAACTAAATTAAAATGATTCACCCCAAAACTCAACAGGTGTTCATAATGTGCAAAGAGCTATGTGGGATTAAGAGGAGTTCTTCAAGAACTTAAAAAAAAAAAAACACTAACAAATGAACATAACAGTGCCTCAGCACACACCAGGTACTTTCAGAGCCGGAGGAACTTCTATAGGAAATGTTTATCCATACTCTTACAATCTCCTAGAAGAGGACAGAGTATTACCAGTGTAGTATAAAAGCATCAACCATCACTGGATAACAATTACTGAGTTTTCTGGTGATGCCATTCAGGCATTTCAAAGGACTTTTTTTTTTTATTGACGTATAGTCAATTTACCATGTTGTGTCAATCTCTGGTGTACAGCATAATGTTTCAGTCATACATATACATACATATATTCCTTTTCATATTCTTTTTCATTATAGGTTACTACAAGATATTGAATATAGTTCACTGTGTTATACAGTATAAACTTGTTGTTTATCTGTCCTACATATGGTTGTTAGCATCCGCAAATCTCAAACTCCCAATTTATCCCTTCTGACCCCTTTCTACCCTGGAAACCATAAGTTTGTTTTCTGTGTCTGTGATTCTGTCTCTGTTTTATAAAGTTCATTTGTGTCCTTTTTTTAGATTCCCCATTTAAGTGGTATCATACAGTATTTTTCTTTCTCTTTCTGGCTTACTTCACTTAGAATGATGATCTCCAGGTCTATCCATATTACTGCAAATAGCATTATTTTATTTTTTATGGCTGAGTAGTATTCCATCATATAAGTATACCACAATTTCTTTATCCAGTCTTCTGTCGATGGACATTTAGGTTGTTTCCATGTCTTGGCTATTGTAAACAATGCTGCTATGAACATTGGGGTGCATGTATCTTTTTCAATTAGAGTTCCCTACAGATATATGCCCAGGAGTGGGATTGCTGGATCATATGGTAAGTCTATTTTTAGGTTTTTTAAAAAAATATTTTTATTGAAGTATAGTCAGTTTACAATGTTGTGTCAATTTCTGCTGTACAGCACAATATTTCAGTCATATAGGAACATACATATATTTGTTTTCATATTCTTTTTAACCATAAGTTACTACAAGATACTGAATATAGTTCCCTGTGTTATACAGTATAAACTTGTTGTTTATCTATTTTATACATAGTTAGTATCTGCAAATCTCAAACTCTCAATTTATCCCTTCCAACCCCTTTTCCCCCTAGTAAACATAAGTTTGTTTTCTATGTCTGTGAGTCTGTTTCTGTTTTGTAAATAAATTTGTTTGTCCTTTTTTTTTTTTTAGGTTCCCCATATAAGTTATATCATATGGTATTTTTCTTTCTCTTTCTGGCTTACTTCACTTAGAATGACATTCTCCAGGGCCATCCATGTTGCTGCAAATGGCATTATTTTGTTATTTTTTATGGCTGAGTAGTATTCCATTTGTAAATATACCACAACTTCTTTATCCAGTCATCTGTCGATGGACATTTATGTTGTTTCCATGTCTTGGCTATTGTAAATATTGCTGCTATGAACATTGGGGTGCCTTTATCTTTTTGAATTAAGATTCCTCCTGGATATATGCCCAGGAGTGGGATTGTTGGATCATACAGTAAGTCTTTTGTGGAATCTCCATATTGTTTTCCATAATGGCTACACCAAACTACAATTCTACCAACACTGTAGGAGGGTTCCCTCAAAGGACAACCTGACAACAGGAGTTTAAAGTGCTTAAAAAAATTAAAAAGTCCCCACTATCACCAATTCTTACTACATTAAAAAGTAAACTTTATGGAAAAACATGAATTTTTAATCAGTTAACTAGAAACTCAAGTAAGAAAAGAGACATATCTAGGAAGTTTCAGATCTACCACAGATGTAAGTTACTGCAAAACAAATCTAAGGCACCTAACTTCAACTTTCCAAGTGGTGTACACAGGTTTTATATAAAGTAGCAAAAATTTTAAACAAAATAACATCAGATCTTAATTATTCAAAGACCTAATATCTGGGTCTCTGCTGCTTGACTTCCTCCTCCTTTAAGTATTTCTATGAAATGGAAAAAGGATGTGAAATTTAAATTGATTAATATGACCAAATTATAGCAGCTCTGCAAAAAGTTTTATAGAAAAGGATATTAGAGCTATTGGAAGGAACTTTAACGGTGACTTCACGTAACTGCTGTTGAAAATCATACCCATATGGTGGCAATTTAAGTCAGAAAGATCTTCTTATCCCAAATGTTTCCCTTCCTTCAGTAACCAAGACTGCTGTTCTCAGCCTAGATAACGTCTTTAAAACAGAAATACTCCCAGGAGAGGTAATACAAAAAGTCATTAACACCTTTCTACTTCTTAAATCAGGACACTTCTTTTCCTCCAGGGAGGATCAACCCAAGCAGCCTGCCTGAAAACACAGGGTACCTACCATTAAGAGGGACTGGGGGAAGTGGGATGTATAGTTGGGCACAAAACATAAAAGAGGTAGGAAAGTACCAAAGGCAAATCCTTCTCCTTATCACATAACCCGTATCAGAGGCACAGATCCATAGGTGAAGCATCTTAAGCCAGTCAGATCCCAGACCCACAGTCTTCATGCCTTTCTAATTACTGATCACTAAGATCACTAAGTGCCAGGAAAACCTAGTGAACCCTATAAAGGGGGCATTAGCAAGATAATCTCAATGAAACCAAAGGCTAAATTTACACACACACATACTTCTCCTGCGGTGCCTTCATTTTTATTTGTAGGCTCAGGGCCTGTGACCCAATAAGGCAGTGAGATTCCAAGAACACTGCCCACTCAAGGTTGTTTGAATTTCTAAGAAGAGAGAAAGTGGGAGTATGCCAAGAACAGGACCCTGAGATTCTTTTGGTTTAAGATTTCTTAGCTGGAAAAAATCTAGAGCCATGATTTAGAAGAAAACTAGACATGCCTGTTCTGCCAATGTGTGGTCAAAAGGAACATGTATTTTGGCCCAGGCAACCCAACTTGTCTCTGAAAGGGAGAAAATAGTTTTGACCTTTGCAAGAATGAGTGGTTCTTTCATTAGCTGAATTCTATACTGCTAAAACAAGGCCATCACTATTCTCTACCGTCCTCCAAATATTTTAAAGCAGCCTGACATATATTCTGCTCCCCATCAGTGTACAGTGAAAGGTAGAGGTATCCTCAGTCTTCATTTTACCACTAAAAACAAGGTCAGATACTAGCCTCAGACTTCCCAGCTCTTTGATTAAACCCATTGCCCACTAACACCCACATCTGACTCTCAATGTGAACACTTTTAAACCTGCTTAGTGTACATTTAACAGAGTAGAATGGAAACTAATTAGAAATGCCTGATTTTGTACTAATTTACATAAGCACCAATACTCAAGCATTTAGTATTTTAGAAACACCCCACAAAAGAAAATAAAATGAAGCCAAGTTATACAAACACTGAAAGTTCAATACAATTAGATCATTGGCTGATTTCTACAAAACACTGTGCTCTAGCTCATTTCACAACTTTTCATTTTCGGAAGGATTTAATGTTTAGCTCTTAAGGCTTTCTGTATTTTAAAAAACTCTGGCTGAAAAACATTTGGGTAAAAAGTTATTTTTAGGTGCTCTGGTTTGATCTACAGGAAATTATACAGGATTTTGGCTAAGTAGTTCCCATGTGACAATGGATAAAGAATCAGAGGAATAGCTGCTGAACAAATGAAAAGGCAACTCACACTGAAGAAAGAAGTTTCACCTAAATCTTAGAGAAACCAAATGACAAAACTCTTGTAGCACATGAGAAACAGAGTATCACTAATTTTAGTTTGAAGTTCAAATTGGGGCCCCTCATCATTCCTGATCAATTACATTCCAGGGCAAACTCATTTGCAAACAACTTTGACAAACAAACTAAAATATATTTACATGAAAGGAATAGATTAAAAAAAAAAAAAAACTCATCCAAAGCAGCTTGTTTAGGCAGTATCACTAGTCAGGTAAGAACAAAGTATGCAACAGCACTTGCTTTCTAAGGGGTTCCTGATAACCTACAGGTTAAGATGGGGGAAACACCTTAATACATCCAATAAAAAGACAGGAGTGTAGCAATGCATTCATTGATAAACTTCTTGGCAGGAGAGGAAGGCAGAAAGGTACTAATCAAGCCAATTCTGGAACTGCAGATTTTCTCCAACTAGAGGACAGTGCTCAGTCTGCCAATAGCACCATCTATTTATTTCCAACTTTCTCAGTGTGGTTTCTTTTAAGTCATTCATGACAGCACAATTAAGCAGAATAGGCACAGTTAGAAAGCTGTTCTTCCCTTGGCCCTTCTTCAGAGAAAACAAATAAACCAATGTAAGGAGGGCAAAGGTTGAAATGCCTAAGGATAAGAGGACTTTTAAATTCAGAAAATGCTGATTTGGGGAGAAAAGATTTTGGATAAATTTTTTTTTGGGGGGGGGGGTCAAGGTTGTAGGGGAAGGGGATTAATTTTGTTGGGTTTCCAGCTAACTCCAAATACAGTAACATTCTGAGGCCCTGGAGGTTGGAACCTTCATGCTAACATGTGAATTTGCAGAGGACACAATTCAGTCCACAACAATCCCCAGTGCTTGGAGGGTACTGTGTTTATCAAGCATCCCCTAAGTGTTTGTGGTTGATGAGATGATGATCTCACACATGAGTTTAGGTTTGCTGTTCCTACTGTACAGAAAAGAATTTCTAATAGTCCAGAAACAAGAAAAACACACACACAAAAGCTATCTGCTGATTGTTCAGTGTGGCAGAAGCCGTATCTGGCCTCATCCTTACTGAACTTGACTTTGAAATGTCATCTAATCAATAAAGGCTTCCAGGAAGCGAGTTGGAAAATGGCACAAAAGAAATCTTTCCCAACCCTCACCCCCAGATTCTACTAGGTACCTGGCCTGCCACGCTGTGTCCCAAAGTCCAGCCCCGAAGACCGACTCAGAATCTGGCGGGGATGAGGGAAGAAGACAGGATTTGTAGTCACTGCATGAAGTTAGTCACTAGCTTCTCTAGCTCAAATAACTTACTGCAAACTTCTGGAGGTGGCAGAAAGAGAGGAGTTGCATCTTTATTGTCTAGGGTTGAATTCTGACACCACTTAGGCTGCTGGGGCCTTTGTTCATTCATATACAATAATCGTCATCCCTCACATTAACATGGTGTTTTACAGAAAGCCCTTTCACATGCATGATCTACCTCATCTGATCCTTAGAATGGCCCTGTTAACTAGGAAGAGACCAAGCCAGAGGTGAGCTACTTTGAAAAACTGTAGAAGTAACAGACCTTGTCCACCTAACCCCCAAATCAGATCTTTTCAGCTATATTCAGCAGGAAGACTTCATCAGATAATGCGATGGACTTTATGGACGTTGATGTACCTCTGATCCAATTTACGAAGGAAAAGAAAGTAAGACCTCATTTACTTAAAATTGCCCACAGTTCTAGACACTAGGATTAAAAGACAGAACTGGTGAAGAGAATTTCTTTATTTGTCACATTCATTCAGCATGCTTTGGAAGTAGTGGAAGGAACAGAAAAGTTTGAGGGGGATTCGAGGATCTGAGCCCTGGGTAAAAATGAAATGCCTAAAGAACGAAATGCCTCAATTAAAAAAAAGTCAGCCTGGAAGACAGGAGTAGGAGAGATTGTGGGGAAAGTGTGATAAATCTGAAGACATTAGCAAATTCAGGGTGACTGAGAAATTACACTAATGATAATAATATTAATAGCAATGATAACTAACAATGGCTAACATTTACTGAAGACATACAAAATGCCAGGCATTACACCAAATGCTTTACATTTTATCATTTTACCATTTCACATTGGCGAGGATAATTTTATCCCATTTTACAGAAGCGGAAAATGAGGAAAGATGAGCAATGTGTTTAAGGCCACACATGTAGTAGGTGGCAGAGCTGGTTTTAAACTCAGGTCTGCCTGGCTTCAGAGTCCAAGCACTTAACCATTTCACAATCCTGACTCACATTCATAAGTAATAACATAAGCACCATTATTAATAGTCACTAAGTACCCACATGTGAAAATTATTCTATGATTCAGTTAACTTTAATAAAGAGAGAAAAGCTGAGTGATGACAGTACAATAACCCAAAGTTAATATGCAGAGATGCATATTATAAAGAGACTAATTTCTTATTCTGAGGGAAGATGGCCTTTTTTTTCCTCTCTGTGTTGGTCGCAGCAGGGGGTGGGGCAGGCAGGGAGGATTCATTTGTATATATAGCTCCTTGTCCCCTCACCAGGAGTTGGAGGTAACATTTACTTTTGTTGTTCTGTTGACTGTGTGGAGCCCCTTCTCCATGATCACTTCCACTCCTTTGTAGAACCAAAATATATGCCTAAACCTGGGGTTCTTTCCATCTATAATCAGAAGGAATTCCCAATTCTGCCTTGTTATCTAACCCAAGAACACTAAATTATTCATCTTGAAAAAAATCACATCTGCATTCACAGGCACTTTTGGAATGCAAAAGGATAAGTATGATCATCTTGCAATATATACAAATATCAAATCATTATGTTGTATGTCTAAAACTGATATGTTATATGTCAATTATATCTCAATCTTTTTTAAAAAGGAAAGAGAACTGAAAAGTATTAAAAATATATTAAATTATGAGTTTACACCTTTAACATCCTTCATATTTGGCCAACATCTATTCTCTGGGATACCAAGCCAAGGGTAAACAGGACTGGGTGGAGTGAAGGAAAAGAGTGCCTTTGATAATGCCCAAAACAGCACAGTACACTCATGTAATCAAGGCTTAACTGATAACCACCTAAAACAGAGAGAGTGCAGACAGCATATACACTGTTACAAATAAAAATAAACAATTAGTGTCTACCCAAGCAATAGAAATAAAAGCAAGAATTAACAAATGGGACCTAATTAAACTTACAAGATTCTGCACAGCAAAGGAAACCATAAGTAAAATGAAACAACCTATGGAATGGGAGAAAATTTTTGCAAACGATGAAACCAACAAAGGCTTGATCTCCAGAATATATAAGCATCTCATATGACATAATAAGAAAAAAACAAACAACCCAATCCAAAAATGGGCAGCAGACCTAAACAAGCAATTCTCCAAGGAAGAAATACAAATGATCAATAGGCACATGAAAAAATGCTCAATATCACTAATTATCAGAGAAATGCAAATCAAAACTACAATGAGGTATCACCTCACACCAGTCAGAATGGCCATCATTCAAAAGTTCACAAATAACAAATGCTGGAGAGGGTGTGGAGAAAAGGGAACACTCCTACACTGCTGGTGGGAATGCAGTTTGGTGCAGCCACTGTGGAAAACAGTATGGAGATTCCTCAAAAGACTAGGAATAGACTTACCATATGACCCAGGAATCCTGCTCCTGGGCATATATCCAGAAGGAACCCTACTTCAAAATAACACCTGCACCCCAGTGTTCATAGCAGCACTATTTACAATAGCCAAGACATGGAAACAGCCTAAATGTCCATCAACAGATGACTGGATAAAGATGTGGTATAGTTATACAACAAAATACTATTCAGCCATAAAAAATGACAACATAATGCCATTTGCAGCAACATGGATGTCCCTGGAGAATGTCATTCTAAATGAAGTAAGCCAGAAAGAGAAAGAAAAATACCATATGAGATCACTCATATGTGGAATCTGAAAAAAAAAAAAAAAAAAAAAGAACATAAATACAAAACAGAAACAGACTCATAGACATAGAATACAAACTTGTGGTTGCCAAAGGGGTGGGGGGTGGGAAGGGACAGACTGGGATTTCAAAATTTGTAGATACTGACAGGTACATGCAGAATAGATAAACAAGATTATACTGTATAGCACAGGGAAATATATTCAAGATCTTGTGGTAGCTCACAGAGAAAAAAAAATGTGACAATGAATATATGTATGTTCATGTGTAACTGAAAAATTGTGCTCTACACTGGAATTTGACACAACATTGTAAAGTGACTATAACTTAATAAAAAAAGTTTAAAAAACTAGTCAAAATAATGCTTACTCTACTTTGTAGTCTATTCTTTTGTTTAAAAAGAACACATTTACCACTCTATCCAAGATTATGTCAATAAACCAGAAATATGAACTATCTAAGTGGGGTCAAAGAAACGGGACAAAAATATTGGTGAAAACAATTAACTATTTTGAAGGAAAGAGTTATGTCTCCAAAAGAGGTGTAAGAAAAACATCTCGACAGTATGATTTATGTTTCCTCTATGAAATAAGTCTGTGTTAATCTCCTCAACGTGATTTGGCAAGTTCTTTGCCAATGGAGGAAGCATGAATAGAATATGGTCTTCTAGCTGAGATGCCTCAGTCATGTTTTGCTGGTTTCTGAAGAATTTTAGCCACATTTATAGAACAGAACACATTTAAAATTTTTCATTACATCAAGTATATCAAAAATATGACACTCATATACTCTTTCCCCAGATTCACCATTTGTTCAATTATTAATACCTTGCCACATTTGCTTTGTCATTCTCTCTCTCTCAAAATCCTTGAAAGTAGGGGATGTTGTGACCTTGTATTCTTAAAAATTTTAGTGTACATTTCCTAAAGACAAGACAGTTTCTCATATAACCATGGTTATATAATATTGATAAACACTACTATCTAACCCAGTCTATATTCAAATTTTATCAAATGCTTAAATAATGTCCTTTATAAAGGTTTTTTTTTTTTTCTGCTCTCAAATCAAATCCACAATCACATACTAATTGCATTTAGATGTCATACATCTTTAGTCTCCTTTATTCAGGAAGAGTTTCTCAGTCAACCTTTCTTGTGTTTCTTGATTGTGACATTTTTTTTTAAGAATATAAGCTAGTTATTTTATAGAATGTCAACTGGGGTTTGTCTGATGTTTCCTCATGATGAGATTCTATATGCATATGAATGCCTATCTATTCCCTAGTTCCTATCCCCTGTGATTAGTGAATATGGGTTCTTAAGTCATGCAAACCTAAATTAAAACTCTACTTTCTAGCTGTGTGGCTGGCTAAATTTAGTTTCCTAATCTGTAAGATGATGATTTTAACAAATTTAATGGATAAGGTTGCTGTGAAGATTTAATGAGATAATGCATTCAAAGCAACTTAACACAGTTAGGGTGGGGGAAAAACTGTATCTTACACCTCTCTGATTTTACCACAGTACCTCATACCCAGCAACATTAAAATAATATTGGTTGATTAAGCAGCATCCCTATTGACTCTAGGCTAGAGTTGCCAAGAACATGAACTTGTTTAGGGCACTGCTAATAAATACCCTGACTAAAAGCAGGGTCAGGAGTTCGGGTGCAAACTCTGTCCTTCCTGTAAACTCATCACTGTCAATCCTAAGAAAAAGAGAATACCCAAATCAAGCAATTTTCTTACAGTCAAATTGAGACATAATTTTAATATTCAACAATAACATTGAAAAATCAGGAAGTCCACAGTTAAGATGCCAGTCTTACTTCATTTCCATAATTTCCCTTGCCCATAGCAAGAGGGCAAGGGAGCTCGTTTGCAGAGCATTTCCTATTGTTTTAGTATGATAATCGTATCCTCCCCACCTTCACTTAGAAAACACCAATAAAATTATTCTACATATGTTAAATCAGTCCTGTGTCAGAAATTGAAACAAAACGGATTATAGTAACTGAACCATTTCTTCAAAATATGGAAATACAAACCCACTTGAGATTTGGGATCTAATCTAATTGGGATTTTTCTATGTTACTAACTCAGATTATTTCATCATTTTTCTATTTTCCCCCCTCTGTCAATTAGAACTTCAAATAAAGTCAAATGATTCCCTAGGGGTTAAAAAAAAATGAAACAAACAAGAAAATTCCTGTGTCCCACATTTCAAACTGTGAGGAGGGGCCTCCAGCAAAGCAAATGGAAAATTATGTTCTCAACACTGTGCTGAGATGAAGATTTACACCTATAACCTGAAAAGACAAAAGAAAATTCCAATGCAAAGCCTTTATCTTCACCAAAGAAGAGTAAAAATATTATAGTATGAACATTAAGACAGAACTTTCAATAATTCTGTCACTTATAGGACACAGAACCTTAGTCTGAGTCTGTCTTCAAGAAATATTTAGAGTGAAATGAACTGTTTTAGAAATGGGAATTCTCAAGTGGAGGTTAAATCTAAACTTACGACAATGATTATGCTATATCATGAAGGTCACTATTAGCCTTTGTTCCTTAGGACATAATGGCTCATAATTTGAAATTTCCAGAAAGTAATATATACTTTTGTAAACATCTTTAAATTCAAGGAGAAAAGCACTTCTCAGCTCACTTCACTGTATTACTCATAAGATCTCACTCAGTATTATGTTTAAAAGTCTAGTATATTTAAAACATTTTGAAGGTTAGGGTTAGAAAGAAGTATGTAAATGTATGTAAATTTTGCCATTTTACACTCAGTTTCCCTCTCCCTCTATAGGAAGATCAAGAAATGAGCCCTCTCTATCATTGCATATGGAACCCAAAGCAATATTATGGAGGGAAAAATCTGGTTTGAGAGTTAAACAATTTGTATTTAGATACAGCTCCACTATTAACAGCTGTGTGACCTTGGGAAAGTCATTTAATTTTCTTGAGTTTGGTTTCCAAATCTAGAAAACAGAAAAATAATATCTATCTTATAGGACTGTTATAAAGACTAAGACAGCACATATGCAAGCACCCAGCACTGTATCTTGTGTGAACAGACTCTCAATAAATCTTAGTCTCTCTCTCTACTCCCTTACACACATCCTGTCCCCTGACACTTTAAGAGTTCTGCTGAACACTTTAACTACAGCTCGGTTTTCTTCAGAACAGGCACTTGGCTCTTAAGAGTGACAAATAGAAATGTGGAAGACTCCTGGGGTCTGATGTTGTCCCAGAGAAGCAAAAAAGTTCTCACACTGGGAAACAGCACCAAATGCTTCAGGCTATGACAAGCCCCAAACAGTAAATCAACTCCTGCATGTCTGTACAGTGTTACTTAACATCCTGAGTGCTTTGTGTTCTTTCAACAGTCTTTTTCTCCCTGCAAGGATCAGGCACACTTTTTGCCCTCTTTCCCCTTCTTAATAGAGGTCTTTATTCAACAAGACCACCCAATGGATTCAAATATTAGGAATCAGAAGAGGCCAGGCTCAACCACGAAAAAACTGGCAAAGTCTCAGGACTAAACAGTAAGCCCTTCTTAACCTTTCAGAATCTGGATTTTGTGCTTTCTGTTCTTGGAAATAGCAGACTTGCTGATGCACTGGTTCAAACATGTCTGTGTATTTCCCTTGCCTACATTACCATAAAACTCTTACCATGTCTTCTTGCTGAAGTTCAGAATCTTAGACTTTGATTGCAATCTAACAAAGCAATACTTCCAAACCTCTCTCACTTCATGGTACAGACAGATCTTAACACATGACACCTCTGAGCTAAAGGGACTTGAAAGTATTGATGGCTACAAAGCAGCATTGAGAGAAAAGGCATACAAAGATAAACCCACTTGCCACCTGACTCGGAGACTTTTACCCCCTAAATAGAATTGTTCCAACTCCAAGTAGCTCTAGGTCAATGTCCACGCTCCTTCACAGGGCTGACCACTCATGTCAAGACCAAAGGAGAAAGTCAGAAACACAACCAACATTTGATGTGGGGCAGTAGGTTCTCAATATAAGGATCACAAAACACTAAATCAGTGAATTAGACATCAGATATAGTTCTAAACCGAGGATTCAGTGGTAAACAAGGAGCCTCTGCCCTTGAGGAGCTAACATTCTAATGGAGGAGAAAAGGCAATAAATTAAAACAATTTAACAGGCAATTTCACTAGATCGAATAGTTTTGATACCCTGAGAAAACCGTTAGCCATCTCCCAGGTAGTTTATCTGAGGAAGTAAAGAAGACTGAATAAATTATAAGAGACTGACCCAGTTCTAAAATTCAGTTCTCACATTATTGTCTCTTTGCTGTAGACTTAGTGTCATTGCCTCTGTCCTTTGGTAACACATACAAAAGCAGGATGAGATCATTCATAGGAAGCTAATGAAGACTCAGCATAAAATTACAGAGCACAAGACCAGAAATCAGATGATCTAGGATCTACTTCCAGTTCTATCACTTAATATTCATGTGAACTTAGGTAATTCATTTAAACTCTCAAAGCCTGACTTTCCTCATCTATTCTATCCCACTTTGTAGGGGTTTTAGGAACTTTAAATGAGGCAATATAATAAAAGAACTTGAAAATATTTAAAACATTGGACAAATACCAATTATTATTGCCTAATCAGACTATTTATAGGACAGCAGGTGAGAAAAGAGACAGTAACTTACATTTAAGGCCAAAATGAATCCCTAGTCCTGTATATTAGATGTTTTGAAAACTTGGCTTCCATTCTATTGTCCCAAAGGATCACCCTTTGGAAGAAATGGATCCTAAAGCATCATGTCAAGTCTCAGACAGCCTTCTTAGTGATTACTCCCCACTCTAAGCCAAGATCAGAACATTACTTTCTAAAAGATACTTCATTTCTTGGTAACTTTATCCCATGATTAAACATCCTTACATTATGAGTTTTCTCACTGATTACTATCAATTAGGAGGTACGAAGTAATTATGAAGTCACTTCTCTTAGCTGTTAAGACAGACTATCAAGGATCTTGATAATCTCTTTCTTCTCCTTGGAAGACTATCCTTTCATTTTCCTTGGTATCTCCATGACCACCATCTTAAATTCAATTGCCCATGGGGCAGAGGGCCAAGGAGAGAGCCAGAGCAGGCTGGGGCAATACAGGGAGTGAGGAGTGGCGGGATTAAAGTGGTGAATACAAGTATCATTTAAAGGGACAATGATTTCTCAGCTCCAGTCTGTTACTTATAGAAAAGTAGGCCCAGGGTTGACCAATCTTTGTTATTTCAAAAAAGTCTAGAAACCACATTTTTGTGTGACACCCCTGAAATTTTATTTGCAAAATGCTCAGTCACCTGGAGTTAGTATAAATTCACAGTGCGTATTTCTTCTGCCAGTGAAAAGATGAATCATTTATTTTAAAAGTATTTATTGATGCTGACATATAATTTATGTTATTTTGATCTGAGGAAGTAAATATTAAGCTGGGCCTTGCAAACTAGAGATAGGAAAGAGAATATTTCAGGGTAGGCAAACATTATTTGCAAAGACATTGAGGGAGAAATATGCCTGGCATGTTGGCATGTTGGGGTAGGAAGGAGAATGGGTAGACTTGCTTGGTCAAAAAAGAGAATTCCTTTAGAGGAGGAATGGGATGCAGATGGGAAACAATTATGAAAGACCTTGAATTCTAGAGTAAAGAGTTAAGATTTTAATAGATAACCTTTAAAAGATAAAGACCATTATGAGGAGGGGGAATCATCGCATTTCACATCTTGCCAAGAGATACATGTTGCTATTCTTCCCACCTTTTTCAAAACAGAGGACAAGGCTGAATGCTGACCCATGAAACCTGGAGTTCTAAAAAATTCCCAGTGAATGCCAGTTTAACCAACCACACTATAAGTCAACTCTGTTGGCACTGTGGTGGTCAAGGCTTTCAAAGCAAAAAGTAAATGATCTCTAAAGGGCTATTTCTTTCTGATCAATAAAACATTTAGAATTTAAAACTCAAAGGGTTACTGGACAGTTTGGCACACTGTCAGGTTAATCAACAGACAGAGCTCTCATCAGACTGTGTATCAGCTTGCATGATGCTGGATAGGGAAGGCTGGACTCCTAAGACTTCCACCAGGGGCACCAGCCCCAGAACTCTGTGCCACCATCCATCCACATTCAACAGGCAGCTCATGTTTCACCATCAGAGCCATTTCTGTTTTTTTTTGCTGCAACAAATGATTCTGAGGCTCCCAGTCCAACTGATCTTCTCAGTAAAGTTCCTGGAGACAAGTTGCCAGAAGAACAGAGCTATGGACTTCTACCATGACCTGTGATACTAAAATACCAAATACCAAATATATGGAGTTTGTTTGTTTAGACCAAACACCCTAGAAGGCAGAGTTGAAAAAGGTCACATACACATAGGTAAGGAACTTAAACTTGATCACAAATGTGGAAACCATTAATGATTTTTAGCCAGATAAATATTATTATGAGAAGATTTTAAGGAATACTAACCTGGTGGTACTATCCAAGGTGGCCTGAAGTGGAGAGAAAGACTAAAAATAGGGAGAATAACTTAAGCAAATGCACAGAGTTGGCAATGAGCATGGTAGGTCTGAAGGATTGTGAGGAGGCCAGGCTGGGCCTCTCAGGGCTTAGGAAACCCTCAGAACTGTTATTAGTCTTTATCTCTCACACACACAGATGCATGTGCACATCCCCCATACAACCATCATAGTTCTCTTCTTCCCAGAACACAACTTCTGTAATATACACGTGACCAATATTTACTACCCGCTTGCAAGCTCTATGTGACCCCGCAGCTATGGTGCTCCTCAACATCTGGCAGCCTCCCTACATCAATAAATTGAAAATCTTGGAAGTAAACTATCTTACCCCAAAAAACACAGGCTCTGCCTGGGCAGAGCCCATCTCTCCAAACCATGTCACAAATACCTGTTTAGACTACAGATGGACAATCCTTGTTCAGGGTTCCCTCTGATTTAATTAACTGGAGGTCAGTGGGTAGGGTTGAAAAGCTGGCATGGCTTACTACTCAAGTAGCAAGAGCTACTAAGAGCTAGGGAAAGCAGCGTCTCTTGGGTCAGCTGGCAAGGTAGGGCCGGCAGTGATAGACATTTTTTGCTATAGCTTGGGAAGAGCAGAAAATTGACTAGGTAGAGCACAGAGAGCTTTTAAAGCCAAGTGGATGTGATGGCCATTTAAGATCAGCAAACATGTAAGGTTAACTTATACCCAATGGAAACAAACTGTTCATTTGACTAAATATGACATCTGTTTATGTGTGCACATGTATGCACCATGATTCAAGCAAACTACCATAGATGTATAAATCCTTAGTTTCACACAAGTGAAAAATCATTGTACATTTTCCAAAGTTTTTTAAAATTAGTCTTTTAAATATAATCCCCTAATGCTGAAAAATTAAATTTAAACTCAAAGCAAGCAATTGAGCCTATATTCTGACAATCATATAGAAATATATTCTCTGTGTTTCTTCGCATTTTGCACAATTCTTAATCTACTATATTGTACATATATGCTTTCTTTACATGACTGTTTCCTCAAAGTAGAAAACAGACTATGTTTGTTTACAGTTGTATCTCTAGCCTCTAGAATTGTGCATCGGACATGGCAGGCACTTCTAAATGATAAAGAGCGGTTGGTGGGAAATATATAAGAATGGAACAAACTAAGGGATGTTTTGAATTCTGTCAGCCTGTATTAATGTCCCATAACAGTTTCATTGAAAAGAATACAGGTAGAACATAGACAACTTTAAAAGTTTAATTGTTTAGAACAGTTTACTACAGATGATAGAAGAATCCATTTCTATCCACATTGCTGATTTCAGTAAACATGTACAAAGACAGCAAATTTTTCCTGAGCTTTCAACATCTGTGAAACAAAATTATTCTTTCTAGTCATTTTTTAAGAACATTTTTTGTACAATTAATTTTATTTTATTTACTTACTTATTTATTTCTTTTGGGGAGGAGGTAATTCGGTTTATTTGTTTATTTTTTAACAGAGGTACTGTGGATTGAACCCAGGACCTCGTGCATGCTGAGCATGCACTCTACCACTGAGCTACACCCTGCCCCTTCTTTCTAGCCAATTTTCAGGGGTAATACAAACACGAATCAATTTGTGAAATTGCTCAATTGATCCGTTCAAGGAATTACAGAATTCCAGTAAAAGTTGAAAGCTAAGACTACTACATGCAAAGTTATTAAGGTGTGACTGTTGTTCTATATACTGTCTTCACCCACAACAAGATCATCATAGTATGAAAGAGATGTATATACACAATAAACTACAATTCAAAATAAAATGTCAAGGATGTAATAGAAAAAGGTTTAGTGCAGGTTTTATGAATATACATACAAGAGGGATATTAAGTCTGACTGGAGGAATTAGAGAGTCAGAGTCATGAAGGAAATGGCATGTGTACTAGGGTTCCTATAGAAAGAAACAGTGATATTTCAAAGAAGAGGGAACAGTTTTTTTGTTTGAGCAGAGTTTTTGTATAAAGTTTAGAAGTCCAGTCTGATGGTAGAAGAGTCAGGATGAGATAAAGCCATGGTGAGGTTACATAATAAGGCATTAGGAGTTCAGGTGATGGAAGCCATTCAAGAGGAATTAAATGGTCAGGTGTGTCTTTCAGGAGGCAGTGCGAAAGACTAGAGAGGCAAAAGATTAGGGACCAGGTGAAGAGGGCCTGATCTAAGGCTGTGGCCATGGTAATAAATGGATAGACAGGTACACAAAGTACTGGAGACATACAGGACTAGGTAACCAAATGGATTGGAGGTAAGGGAGAGAAAAGTAATGAAAATCATGAATATTTCCAGTCTAGGTTGGAAGTATGATCGTGATGCCATTAATTGAAACAGGAAATGAGAAAGAAATATGTTTAAAGTAAGAATAACACACATTCACGTGTAGAAATGTCTCTATTCATAGTTTAAAATATTAATAACCTGCACCCCGAAATAGGTTTTGGATGCTAGGTATACTGCGTAATCCTAAAGGAAACTTAAGAACAAAATGTTATTCACACTGAGGACATTTATGTAATACATAATAAATGACAGTGTGTCCATTGTTTTCTGTAAAGTCTAAATATTTTTGATAAGAGGGACCATCCTTAACTATTTATTAAGCACCCAACAGAAATGTTTAGTTGAGTATGAAATGCACTAACCAGAACAGACTAAAATTTTCATTTCAAGTTATTTTGACTAAAAAAAATTTCAAACTACATTATAATAACCCCTATCATTCTGAAACGAGCAATTGTGGACTTAGAGTGGTCTAGAAAGGTTAAGAGACTGTTGTTAAAATTCATCCCTACTCTTGCCTTTAACTCTACGTGGAGCAGCTCTCTAATCTTTTAAAGACCACAAACTACATCTGTTAATTCGGGTAATAGTATTTGCCTGCCTACTTCTGAGTCATTTGAGAATTATGAGATAATGTTCTTGTAGCTCTCTGAACTGCACAGATGAAAGGCCTTAATTATCAATGATTGGTGGAGTTATTCTAATGTCATTTTTCCTACCTCAGGTTTACCTAAAGTCTGTGCTTGGAAGAGGCTACAAAATTAAAAAAAAAAAAAAAAAAAAAAACACTTTAAAAAGTCTTGGCTTGTCTAATCTAGATTTAGGCCAGTTACAACAATTATAGTCTATGTAGAACATTTAAAAGAATACTAGTTAGACAAGATGTGTATAAAAATAATGGTTGCCATCTAAAGAATAGAAAATCTTTTAGAAAACAACTGATAGTGGTATATTTTCACTTAACTACAAAAAAAATCAAATGAGTCTTTTTGAGATGTCATAAAACTGAGTATTTTAAAAATTAGGAAGTCATTGTATAAGTTACCTCCTCTTCTGACTTATGACAATTGCAGCTGTGCTTAGAGCTGATCCTATAAAGAAAAACAAAACAAAACCAACCCAGAAACCATTCAAAGTAGTAAATTTTGCTTTATTTAGGAGAGAATAAAGAGATTTTAAATTAAATTTTAAATGTCAGAATTTCAGTAGCCAATCAAGCTGAATACTCTGAATGCAATGTGTCCATTAATGAATGATCAACAAATAGGAATGGCTTCATGAAAACTAAAAATCTCTGTCTCCAGTACCAGGCACTGGAGATAGAACAGTGAGCAAGGCACCCACAATGCTAGTCTTGGCATTCTTTGGAAGTATACTCTTTATATGTCAGGTATGGTGTGAGGGCAAATCACATAGAATGCCAGCTACTTCTGCAAGAGGAAATTTGAGGTGCACAACTATTTATACTTCCCAGGAAGGAGAATCCTTTGGGGTGCTTATTTCAGACCTTTTGGAAAGATCATATTCACACAGTTATTACTTTTCAATGTTTCACATTCCATCATTCCTTACTTATTTATATGCTGCATAAAAGCCCTATATCAATTTTCAGTGAATTTCCAGTTCATTCAATTTTTTTTTCTGCTGCTGTCTGACAAAGGCAGAAGCAGGAAGAATTTTGCTTTGGAAAGATTTCTTTTTAAATGAGGTCTCCAGGAATGTAGGGTGAAGGAAGAATGGTTTGTCTGACTTCCTACCATGCACACACTAGCCACTGGGAACATGAAAGTATTAAGACTAAGCCCTTGTCTTTACAGAATTTGCAGTCTCCTAGAGGAGACTGACACATAAATAGATCCTGTCTATAAAATGAAGTACAACAGGAACATGTGTGGGAGGCTATGCAAATTACTTGTCACATGCAGTACAAAGTTAACTGTTTGGTAGGCCGATTTTAGTTCACCATTAAGAAACACACCAGAAAATCCCCATTTGAGAGAGAAAAATACTTTAAATTAAGGTTTTTTACCTTTGGTCAATCACGTCTCCAAATAGGAAGAGGTAATTAATCTGGTTAATCCTTAAGTCATCTTTCTTTTTCTTTCTTTCTTTCTTTTTTAAATTGAAGTACTAGGGATTGAACCCAGGACCTCATGCATGCTAAGCACACACGCTACCACTGAGCTATAAACTCCTCCCTCATCTTTCTTTTTAAAGGACAAGTACTGTACAATACCACTTATATGTGAAATCTAAAAAAGCCAAACTCATAAAAAATAGAGTAAAATGGTACTTATCAAGGGATTAGGGGCTGAGGGGCAGATAGATGTTATTTAAGGGTACAAACTTACAACAGGTACTAAGTCCTAGAGAGCTAATGCATAGGATAGTAAATATAGACAACAATATTGTATTATAATCATCAAGCTTGATAAGGAATAGATCTTAAATATTCCAACTACTAAAAAGAAATGATAATTTTGTGAAGTGATAGAGGTGCTAATTATTGCTACAATGGTAATATATTACCATATATAAATGTATCAAATCAACATGTTTTGCCCTTAAATTTACAAGTTACATGTCAATTTTTAAAATTCACTATTTCTTTTATAATATTAACTCTAACAATTATATCAAGCAAAATAAAATTAATTTTGTAATTTTATCACAAGATTGGAACAATGAATATTTCCCCTATCTTAAATCAAATTAAATATGTACCACTAGTATTTAAACAACATGAAACTGAACTTGTCACATAAGAATTATTCTTAACAAATAGTACATGCAAAATTATTTTTATTCATCAAAGGAAAAAAGGTCTTCACTCTTCTTCTCATCCAGTAAACAGATGTTTCTCAATTTTCTGGCTTTAGATTTCTTATCTCCTTATTCTCTCTCTGGGTACAAACTCATCGCCATGACAATCAACTCTCTGCAGATTACTTTCATTAATAATGATTAATAATTTCTTCCCTGAAACATCTCCTGAGTACAGTTCCTATATTTCCAAATATACGCTAGGCATTGCCAAAAGCTATCCTGCTAAGGCCTTAAACCTATTATATCCCCCAAAATGAATTCTGATACAATCCAATCCTGGGTTGAAATCCTAATTCTGTTACTTACTAGCTATGAGACAATGAGTGAATTACTTAAATTCTCTGAGCCTGTTTCTCCCCTGTAGGATGCAGATACAAGTAGTTCCTTTAGCAAAGGCTTATTATTTTATCTAAATAAGATAATGCACTAAAGATGTGAGCATAGTGACTGACACACAGAAATCATTAACAAATACTAGACATTTTCTCTCTCAAATTTACTCTTCACCCTGTTTTCTCTATTTTTCCAAAGATCATCATTATCCTTCCAATCCTAATCTCAAATCTCCATGGTCCCCTTTGACATCTTCTTCTTTCTTGTGGTTAACATCCAATTAGCTGTCAAATATTTCAGTTCTGCCCAAATAAATACAATTGAAATCAACAAACATTTATGGAATGCCCACTATGTTTACAAACATTGTGCTTATGTGTATGGGGTAAGAGTAAGACATAGAATCTGCCTTTACGAATGGGCTAGGAGCTGTAAATATGAGGCCAGGTGAGCAGAACTATAACCAATAAAGAATAGGATATGAATTCTAGCTCTTCCATGTATTATGAAGCCTTGGGAAATTCATTTAGCCAGTTTCATTTTGTTCAACTGCAAAATGGGAGTTGCAATACTTACCTCACCTGATTATATCCAGAATTAACTAAGATGGCATAAACAAAGGGCTCTAGTCAGAGGCTGAGACATAACAGATGGGCTTATTTTTCTTTTTAACTCAGAGATTCCTTAAAAATCAAGTTGCTCAATGGAGGTAAGGGGATGGGGAGTAGGGTGATGCTAAGGACTGTGAGAAACTGTAGAGATTTCTAAATTGCCTTTTAAAGGGAATGGCCACTATTCCATTGCAGCCAAATATTGCCATATAGGAACACAAGCCAGTGACATATAATTTTTTATTTTAAGACAAGTCAGAAAGTTCGCATTAATGTGAACTCTCCAGTTTTTAAAAAAGAGTGGCACATAATTTTTAAAGTTTTTTAAAGTGTGCACCAAATATAACATCTGCTAAAACCTGTGAGTCCCCAATTTGCAATCTATGCCTTAATGGTTCAGAAGGAAGGGAGAGGCTGCAAATATAGTTCCCTTGCTAGAAGTTTCAAAGACTTAATGAGAGTGGAAGGTAATGCTTTTGGTTTCATCACTTGGTTCTTCGTTTTTCCTGTGCTAAGAAAATGATAACAGACAAAATTAGATTCTATTGTTGATAGACAATGTCAAACACAGACAGCAAAGACCTTAATACCATTTAATATTCTGGATCCAGAATATTGTATAATACAGATTTGACTGGTCTTTGTGCTTGGTTCCTGGGAAAGCATCTAAAGCCTTGGGATTTCCCCAGTGATAAAAAATGTCCTGTTATTTATGGTGGGCCCTGATAGTTTACACCAAAGAGGTGACTCACTGTGGGCCCCTAAATAGCTTATGATAAAGAGATGACTCAGGATGGGGACAGATCAAGCAGAAAAGACCAACCATGTGATCAGAGGGTTGATTTTGAGTCACTTAATATCAGCCCAACCTCTTTTGAGGGCAAGAGGGCTGGTGATTGAGTTCAATCACATGGCCAATGATACAATCAATCATGGCTAGGTAATGGGACCCCAACAAAAACTCTGGACACAGCTCAGTTGAGATTCCTGGTTGATGAACATATCAATGTGCTAGGAGGGTGATGAATCCCGATTCCAAGGGGAGAGGGCATGAAATTTCTATATTTGGAACCCTCCTAGACTTCAGCCTATGTGGCTCTTCATTTGGATGGTGCTGATTTGTATCCTTTATAATTAAATGGTAGTAGTAAGTATAGTGCTTTCCTGAGTTCTGAGTCATTCTAGCTAATTATCAAACCTGAGGGGGGGTTGTAGGAACCTCCTACATTTGTATCTAGTTAATCAGAAGTGTGGGTGTTCTGGGACCCCCAACCTTGCAGGCTCTGAAGTGATAGCAGTCTGTTGGGGGATTGTGCCTTTAACTGTGAGATCTGCACTAACTTTGGGTGGTTAATATCAGAACTGAATATTGCAGTATACAAGAGCATACCTTTTAAGTGTAAGATTTAACACTACCAAAACATTTGATAGATCTAAATTGTTGGTGCCAGAGAAAATTCTAATCTCAGGAGTACTTAGGAGCCTAAACTCATTTATAGCCTAACTCAATAGCTCATATTTCAGCCACAAGTGATAATGTTAGCAAAGCAGGTACCAAATGTTACATTAAAATGACAAATTGGAAATTATTCCTTTCTTAGAGCAAAATAGAAAACTAACATTTATTCCCCCTTGAAGACTTGTCACAAGTCTGACAGAAAGAAATACAACCAGTGAGAGTTTATCTTTCAGGCTCCAGCAATATATATTATTATTTATTTTCATTCAACTTTAAATCTTTGTCCTTCCCATCATTCCCTACCAGCTCTCTTCCCTTCATAGGTAGGACTCCCACCTGAGTCCTAACATTTTTCACTCCTAACACTGCTTGAGATCTATTTTCTCAAGTAAAATTAACTGCTTGGCCTTAAACAATGAAGGCTCACCTTCTATCATATATCATTTATTCTCAGATTATTCAATTATTTTGGCTGTCTCACTGAAAACCTTCCAGTCTCCCACATCTGCCCCTATCCTTTCTGCAGAGTCCAAAAACACATAAGGTTAATATCATGTAAACACCAGAAAAAGTAAAGAAGCCAGAATATAAAATATCTGCCCTTTATTATGCAAAGCCAAGTTTTCCTAAATCCCAAGTATTACAGTGCTAGACAAAAACTATTTAATAAAGTTTGACTGATTGATTTTGACAGTGGTATTTCCATTTTCCAAAAAAGGTCTTTAGTATCCTTTCAAAGTTAATTAAATTTTATTTCTTAATGAATTTAGTCATGTTTTCAAGAATATATACAACATAAATGTAGAGCTTTAAGAATAATAAAAACACACAGTGCCCAATGATCCAGCTGAAGAATTAGCACACCACCAATATCTTTGAAGGTGCTTCCCCTTCCCAACTGCATTCTCAAATCTTCCCCTTGGAGGTAAACACTATCTCTGCAGTGACTTCTGGGAATCACTTTTAATTTCAAATGTTTACTTGCTCTTATTTCTTAAAGAGACTACCCTTTCTCCATTAAATCATCTTTGCATCTTTGTTGAAATCAAATGACCATGTATATAGGAATCCATTTCTGAACTCTGTATTCTTTTCATTGATGTATGTGCTTATCCTTTCTCAGTTAACTGGGACCATAAACCAAATGACTGTGATTTGATGCCTACATTATGGTCAGCGTGTTTCACCATTAACTGGATTTGAGACAGTGATCAGCATCCTATAAATAGAATATGGGACTACAAATCAATAGAAATTAATTCTAATACAAATCCTATCATCAATGAATGGAAGTCATATACCTCCATGTGTCTTGGGGATTATCATACTTACTACATGGGATTGCTGAAGGTCAATTGAGAAAACAGATAGAAAAATGCCTCAAACAGGTCACACAACCAAAATATTTTTTTCTAATTTTTCATTTAGGCATCTAATTTTAAGTATTCATGAATTTTCATCCTTTCCTCCACATCTGAATGTTGAAACTTGAATCTAGGACTTAAGTAATAACAAATAGCCTATCAAAACTTTTATACATTTAGCCTTGATTTGCATTCCTGATCAGTCATCATAGGAGTGAAGCAGCTATAGTCAAAATTTCCCCTCGTTGTCCCCTGGGAATTTAAACATTTTCATAATCATTTTCATACAGATATTTTGCCCTGTTCTCCTCCCTCAAACTATAGTGTAAGTATTGAAATGCTAAACAAAGATCATCTTAAGAGAGCCCAATGGTAAAGAAAAAAGAGAGGATGGGGTAGGGATTTTCTTTCCTACTGGTAATTTCAGGAAATAATTGTGAGATTAGAAATGATAATTCAAGAATCCAGTTGTCTTCTCTCCAACTTTATCTTTAAAAAAAAAATGGGGACAAGAAGCCTTAGTAAATTCAGATTAAGTCTGAATAATGTTAGTTTCATTGTCTATAACCAGACAAAACTGAGTGAACAATATCACTGTTAATTCTGCTGTACTTCTACAGTGGTCACTGGGAAGACCACCGCACCAACCTACCAGGTTTGTCACATACTCCTTCCATGATGACTAGCTACTTTCCATTCTTATTTTTCTCTTTTTCTTTCATTTTCTTTCACACCTTTTCTAATTTTAATTTAATAATCAAATTGCATTACAGAATTCAAATCATCACAAAGAATTTTCTAGTTAAATAGTTTCTCTTCTGAATTACACAGAAACATCCAAGTTAACTTTTGCCTTGAGCTATAATCTATCAAAAGTTTTAGTAAGAGGACTTTCATTAAAAACAAATTAACAAATATAATAAACATCATATCCTTATTATCTGAATAATACTATTCTTGAAACAGCATTTGAAGTGAAAATAACAAACCCCAGGTTTACCTTAAAGTAAGTGCATACAGAATGTCACTATTGTAAATTTCTGGGTCATGTTAGCCTGACTTACATAATTAGTTTCGATTCACATATTTTGAATTTCTTCATCCTTTTGATAGTATTTCAAGTTTCATCACCTACTTGCCTTATAAAAATAGCATATATTTTTACAATGACAAATACTGATATAAGGCTGACTACTCCTTTGAATTACATGTTTGCATCCATCCAGTGTAGAATAACTTTAATAACACTACATGGGTTAAAGTAACTAGAGTCTCAAGTTTCTGACAATCTCACTCAAAAGACATAAATCTCCTTTAAAAAAGTTCGAAATATTGGATAAATACATAAATATATAGCTAAGCTCATAAAAAAGCAAGGGGTGAAAAACAAAAAGACAGCTGAAAATCAGTTGATTTTTAATGATCAGCCAATACAGAAGACAAAGCCTTAGGCCCATACAAGGCAATGAGGTAACAGACTCCCAGATAAAAGATGCCACCTTCAGAACTTTCCCTCCTCAGCAAAAGGATGAGTAAGCTCCACCGCCCCGCTCCCCCAAATCTGCTTTCCAAAAGAGAAGGGAAGAAAGAGGTCACGTGAGTTCTCAATCTCAAATTACAAAACACAGAAGAAAAAAGCCACCGTGATGGTTAATTTTATGTGTCAACTTGACTGGGCTAATGGATGCCCGATAGCTGATAAACCATTATTTCTGGTTTGTATCTGTGAGCGTGTTTCCAGGAGACGTTAGCATTTGAATGGGTAGAGAGTAAAGATCTGCCCGCAACAATGTTGGCAAGCATCATCTAATCCACTGAGTGCCCAACAGTACAAAAAGGAGGAGGAAGGGAGAATTCTCTCTCTTCTTGAGCTGTGACAACCCTCTTCTGCTCTTGGGCCTGGGAGCTCCTGGATCTCAAGCCTTCAGCCTCAGATTGGAGAAGTACCATTGGCTCCCCTGGTTTTCAGCTCTTCAAATTTAGACTAAATTACCATACCACGGGCTTTCCTGGTTCTCCAGTTTCCAAAGAGCAGATGATGGGACTTCTAGGCCTCCATAATCATGTGAGCCAATTCCTGTAATAAATTTCCCCTTGTTTATATATCTATATATTATCCTGTTGGTTCTGCTGCTCTAGAGAACACTGACTAATAATAGTCACCATGAGTGAGAGTAAGTAGAAATAAACTGCCAAATTCAGACCTTCAAGAACTTCACAAAATGGAATCATAAGACACACAGAATGAAGAACCAGATATTTTAAATGATCAGACACACTTAAAAAGAGCCAAAAAGAATTTTTAGAAAAATATAATCACTAAATTCAAGTGACTACTATAATATCAAAAGAAGATGCTAAAAATGGCTACATTGATGTCAGAATTTATACAAAAGAGATTCTTAAGTTCACATGTGTATAGAAAATTCTACAAGCATGCAATGCAGGCCAAATCTTTTACCCAAAAATATTTAGAGTAATTAATGTAGCAACATTGCCTTAAGGGATACAGTCCTGTGCTCTAGAACTTGGTATTTTGGTTTTACTATAGGAAAAGCTGTCTTGTTCATTTATTCAATCATTTAAGAAATATTTACTGAGCACCTTCTATGTGCTAGGCAGATACAAATAAAATTAAGAAATATTTAACATCTCTCAGTATCAAAATGAGAGATGATACTTGGTTTATGGTTGTAAAAATTTTTGATTTTTATGTCAAGTTTCAAATAAGACTAAATGACCAAGAATTACGCCAAGATTGTGGAGACTTTCATTACTATGTTTAGTAAAGAATATATGGTTGGCAGTCAGAATACTGTTGCAACTAATATACTGTGTGTCAATTTCTCACCTCCTAAATGCTGACTTCCTTGCTCTACTAATTTCATAGATTGTAAGAATAACACAAAAATAGATGTGAATAGGCTTTTAAATATTCTATAGAGATAGAAGGCATTTATCATATAATATTTTAAAAGGAAAAGAAAAAACTTACTCATGTGCTTTGTTTTATATTGGTTGATCCATCTAGTTATGTTTTAAAAGAAAATCTTAAAGGACATCACTGGGCAACAATTCTCCATAGGTGTCCCACATTTCTGGATGTTTTGCGAGCTGAAGAACTGACTATTTTTGTTCCAGACTATCATTTCAAAAATGTTAGTACAGCAAGCAGCTTTGGAAGATAGACAGTCACCCTTCGGAGCAGAAGGCAGGTTTGTTTATTGCCTAGTATGATAACATCTCTACCCAGGCAGGGTTTAGGGTTCCTCTCCTATAACACAGACAAATGCATATGCAGGTGTCACCTGACCCTCTTTGCATCACTCTGGTAAAACTGGGACTTCGGCAAATGGTGCGAATGCTGGTGCTCTGCCTGTTGCTACTACCACCACCAGCAGTAATAAAGTCCTTTGTCTTTGGCCCATGAATCTGCCAGCATCCATAAAACTGTGGTAGATTAATTTGTTAGTTTGTAAATAGGGTAAAATCTCAGTCTCTTCACAATTCTTGAAAGACCAGAACCACAACAATTCACCTTTATTCTTTAGTCAGCACAGCATCCTGAGTAAATGGAGACACTCTGAGTTCGTTAACTCTGTAAAAACCCAATGTTCTTGTCACAGCAAACAATGTATTCAAATGTATGTATTATTCTGCTCCAAAAAGGTCTTCAGTGACTTTATAACTCAGTGTTATTGACCTATCAGAGCTCTTCAGCAGGGCCAACCCCACTATTTTGTCATGAATATTTCATCATGAAATAATGAATGAAATAGAAAATGTCTGAGATTTAAATTTCTCATCCCAGGCTTTCCTTCACTCTTTCGGAGGATTTTTTTTTTTTTTTTGGTAACATATGCAACTAATGTTAGTATTTGAAATAATCTTTTGAGTCCAGAGAATTTGAGTCGTAAGAATAGGAAAAAACAGCACAATGAAAAGCAAAGTGTAAAGAATCATACAAATGTGAAAACTGTCACGTCTAAACATTTTAGTAGCTAGAGATTTTTCCTCATAAATACATGCCACCAGACACAAGAAGATGTGAAGGAAATTTATACAAGTGCATGTTTGCTATTGGAAAAACAACTCAAAGTTCAGAGCTCAATTAGAACAGTTTATTATCCAGGGATGGTCCAGGTGTGGCATGTTTAATAGTTTCATCTTTCCTCAAAAATAGCTGGTTAAACAGGTGTGCCTTTGTTACTTGTTGCTCTTGTAAATTGAGTACAGTTGGGAGGCAATGTCTTATTTTACTATGGGGTGACAATGACACAATAGTACAAGTAGCAGATGTGTTACTAGCAGCACCCCACCAGGATAATATCTGAAGACCTTAACAAGTCTCATAAATGTATAGGCTCTATAGAACCAGAAAAATCTAAAAATAAACTGTAATACTTTTGCTGTTGACCTTTGATAAGGCTCTAGAAATTGAAGTCTAAGAATTAATTTTACAGAGATGAATTTTATTGGTATTAATAGAATGTCCAAATGTGTTTTGGAAAGATGAGACTATAAGCAACGAGCGCTCTGTTCTACCTTTCTCCTTGTTCAAGGAGTAGTCTTCATTTCCCATTAGGTACTACTTTTTATTTTTCATTGAGCTATGTTACTTTTCTACTGTCACAACTCAAATTCTGTGGACCCAAAAAGATGTTTCAAATACTAACATTTAATTGCATACAACATTTAAAAAACACATCCCATAATACTAGAAAGTGTAGGCAAAGCCAAATGAGGATACAGATAAAATTTAAAATAGTTGAGAAAAATTTGTTTCTCAAGTTTTTGAAATAAATAAAAAATAAACCTTGGACTAATAGAAAACCACCTGGTCAATGCAAGAGCTGGACCACAGTTATGGTTACACCAGTGTATGCATTTTTCAAAACTCATGAAATGATACACTTAAGACCTCAGCACTTCAGTATATGCAATCATAAACAAATCTAGTTAATGAAATGCATATAGAAAAATTTAAGGAAGAAGTGTGTCGATGCCTGCAACTGACTTTTGAAGTATATTTTAAAAACGGTGGATAGATGGATGGAGAGATAGTGATAAAGAAAAAACAGCAAAATGTTAACAATTGTAGAATACACATAGCGGGTACAGAGGTGCTGCCAGTATAATTATTTCAAAATCTCTGTATGTCTGAAAATTTTTATAATAAAATAATATGGGAAAATTACTTTAAAAAAATCAAGGTAGATGGGGAATTGAGAGCAGACACTTGAAAAATATATGGTATGTAGATCATTATCGGTTTGCATTCTTCTACATCATTCATGATACATAGAATTACATTTCTTAGAATTTGGTTAACATGTCCACTAGTTCTACCAGTTTCTTATATTTATTTTAAGTTCACAATGTATTTTCTTTCATTTTTTTCTCAAGTATAATAACTACATTGCCTTGGGAAAGCTGCTTAAATTCTCGTAAATTTCTGCATGCAAAAGTAATTTTTAAAGTACTTTGAAATATCTGAAAATTGCTCCATGAATAGGAAATGTACATTTTGGTTTGTGTTAGAATTACTTCTAAAATATCTGACATTTAATAAAGAACACTAAAATTCTTGGTTTTCCAGGCCTCATTTTAAATGGACAAACTTAAATACAACAAAAAATATGACAATTATAATACCTCATTCACAAAAATCTCTTTTCTCTAGGGTTAAGGATGTGATATCAATGTGATATCCATGGACATGCCCACTGTTCCTTGGAATTTGGTCAAATGTGTTTCCAGATGTTCTGCTGGACTGCACAATGGCCAAACCAACCATTTCAGTCATCCCTGAAATTCAAATGCTGAGGTCAGCCAATCCCACAGGAATTCACTGGGTTCATTCAAATAATTGAAAAGAAGGAACAGGCCCTTTCTATCCTATTTTCTTAGAGTCCCAACCTTAGGCTCAGTTCGTTAGTCTCAAAAATGCATTTGGTGGGGGAAGGGTATAGCTCAAGTGGTAGAGCACATGCCTGAGGTCCTGGGTTCAATCCCCAGTACCTCCACTGAAAAATCAAATAAATAAATAAATCTAATTACCTCCCCCCACCAAACCTCCCTCACCAAAATGCATTTGGATCACTAGGAGTTGAGAACATTGTTTCTCTCATCCACTGGAAAAGCAAGGTGGAAGCATTTCCCATTTCTTCTCATTATGTAAAACCCCATTAATAAAATTATTATTCTTTTTTTAATGGAGCTACTGCGGATTGAATCCAGGACCTCATGCATTCTAAGTGTGCACTCTACCACTGAGCTATACCCACAACCCCTAAAAATTTGATACTTAAAAAAGCAAGTTAAGTACCTCCCAAAATATACAGACAAATTACTTTCCATTGGCTGATCTTGGTCTTCATTTCTTTTCCAGAGGTCCCAACTTCTCATGCGTTCATGTTTTGTTGCTATGGATAATATACTACCTGAAATGCCCTGAGTTACTAGGAAAACGTTTCTATTAACACCATTTGTGTCATTTTTTTTTCCCCTGTAATAGCTCCCACATTCATCTTCCTCTCAATATTTTGGGACTCATATTTTAATACTCTAATGCAGTAAGGAGCACACACCTTTCTAAGGAGGTGAGGTAAGCATCAGAATTATAAAAGATACTGAGAAATGATACTTTTTAATCAATCTCGGTTTCATGCCCAGGACTCTCTGAAAAATAGAATGATCTTCCATTAACATGTTGTTCCTCTGGACCAACTGACAAAAAACAACAGTGATTAGTGAGAAAATAAACTGTAATGATATAAGGAAATTCAAAAAAAGAAGAGCTGTGTGACTATGCTGATGCATAGCTCACGTCAGTTCTATTTTTCCCCCTAATCTTTGTCTACCGTCACCAAAGTTCTTATCAATAATACCCCAAAGACACTATGCTAAAATTGAGATAAAGCTGTGTTGAAATTTATTCTACTCAATGACAGTGGAGGAAATCATGGTGAGTATGACAGACTCCCATCTGTTCCTCAACATCATCGTCCCTTCTTCCACAGTAATAAGTTGGACATGTAACTACCCAGAATAAAAACATGTCTTTCTCTTCCTTGCAGCTAAGTATGGCCATGCGGCTTAGCTCTAATCAATGGGATATAACTGTAAGAACTGCTGTGCCAGCTTCAAGGAATCTTCCTTAAAAGACAGAAGACAGGTAACTTTTTCTCCTTTCTTCTTTGACCCTTTCCTGTTGCCTGAGATGTGGATATAATGGCCTTTGGGGATATGAGGACAAGGATCACATCCAAGAACAATGGTGTGATCCAATGGAACTGTCTGGAATTCTGAAGACTATGTGGAACAGAGCCTATCTCTGGACTTTCACATAAAAGACAAATTCCTATCTTTTTAAAGTCTTTGTTAATTTGGACCTCTGTGACCGACAGCTGAACTTAATCCCATCTAATACAATAAGTAAAGAAAAATAAGATAGTAAAGAGATTCCTTTAATTGAGTTGGAAAGTCATTCCACTAGAGCAGATTGAAAGAGGATGATAAGTACTTTGAGAAGGAGATGAAGAACTTCTAATTCCTCATTAATGAGGCAGGTTTCAAGGGTTGTTTGTATGGCATAAATAAGAGTCTTTTAAAGAGTTAGCTCAGCTAAGTGGATCAGCTAAGTCTTTGGGATATTCACAGAAGGCTGATAGTTGCTATGAAGCCTAATCACATTGACGGCTTGACAGGGTACATGAGCTCACTGAACCATTAACATGCTTTACTGAACATATGGCTTTAAAAACCTTTGGACTATTGACAGTGTTGCTTTCAACTAATTCTGGGAAGCCCAAATGGAACCAATTATGATATAACTGTAGAAGACTTAAAATCCATTCCTAAAAGAGTCACACCTAAGACGATCTGTAAAAGATCACTCTCAACAGCATAACAGGTCTAAATAACCAATGGGATACTTTACATAATCACTCTCAGAAATTTGTCAGTTTAAAGAAAGTATCAAGAAGCTTGAAAGATTTTAATGTCATAGAAGACTAAGACCACAGATGAACAGAAGAAAGTCTGTTATAAATCACTTTGATTGACAATTATGATGCAACATGAAAAATGGTAAACCTTACAGAAAAGCAAAAGTTCTTACAATTCTATAAAATGACTCTATATTTTTAAACATTTGATGCTTTCTACAGATTATGAACTGAGATTAGAGAAGTGTATATGGTTCACTGAAACTTTAGAGACTTCAGATGGCTTAAAAGTTTAAATAGACTTTTAAGATAATCAAAAAATCCAGAGTATAAGCTAATTGCTTGTTAATCTGGAAGCCTTTCATGAGATACACTGAGCCTAAATAAGGTGAGTAGGTAATAAGACAGATAAGCTGCACTAAAAGCATAGAGCAAAGGGTAATTTTCTCTAACAATCTGTAAATTACAATCTTCTCACTAGAGGACAATGATATAAGTACAGACAGTCCCAGAGTTAATGATGGTTAGATTTATGATTTTTCAGCCTTACAATGATACCAAAAAGATACACATTCAATAGAAGCTGTACTCTGAATTTTGAATTTTGATCTTTTCTTGGACCAAGCAGGCAGCCACAGCTTCCAGTCAGCCACACAATCACAAGGGAAACAATACATTTACAATCATTCTGTACCCAGAGAACCATTCTGTTTTTCATTTTCAGTATAGTATTCAATAAATTACATCAGATATTCAACACTTTACTATAAAATAGGCTTTGTGTTAGACAATTTTGCCCAACTGTAGACTAATGTAAGTGTTCTGAGAATGTTTAAGGTAGGCTAGGCTAAGCCATGATGTTAGGTAGGTTAGTTACATTAAATGAATTTTCAACTTATGATGGGTTGTAAGTTATCAGGACATAACCCCATCATAAGTCAAGGAAGATATGTAAATGGAAAATATGATTCACAATCACAAACATTCAACTTAGAGATTTTTAGTACCTGCATGTATCAATGTATGCTTGTACTTTAATCCCATGTTTGTCACTGAGCTTCCAATTATAAGGAAGAAATGTTAGTTCCTTAAGGAAAAAAAAAGTTGAATTTCAAATAGCAGTGGCATATTCAAGAATATCAATTATGTATTCTCCAAGGAGAAAGAAAATCAAATGTAAAGGAACATACTTTTCTCAGCTTTGTTCTTCCCAATGATAAGAAATACAGTTTTAACTGCCACATGACATAAGTCAGTTTACAAAATGAAGTCTTCACAGCAAGGCATATGATCCTTTATCCCTCTCAGCAGGCCTCTTCCTAAGTGATAAATTCTTCCCTAAACTGAATTTATTCAAAGCTGAACAATAAAAGTAGAGAGGACAAAGAAAATGAGGGGAAAAGGGGGGGGGGCGGGATTTTTTCTTTTGTTTTTTCAACAAAAGCAGATACAGAATTGTATAATGTATATATACATTGTGCTTAAGGATATATTTTTTAAAGCCCTTAGGGTAAAATAACTGAAAGAAAATACACAAAATACTAGCAATTTTAGGGGTGGTAGAGATTATTAGTACTGGAGATTTCCCTTTCTTTATGTTTTTCAAAATTTCTCCAACATTAGTTTTATCACTTTTATAACTAGAAAGTGAAAATTAAAAATAAGTTAAAAGCAGGAAAAGCCTTTTAAAAATTAACCTTCTCTTTGGAGGGAGAATAGTGATACTTCCAGCATACTTATTTTGCGCTGTGGCCTAATGCTTCATCTACCTTGCCAGCCAGAAGCTTGAGAGAAATGCAGAATCTCAGGCCTCACTTGAGACATATCGAACATACATCTTAATAAGATTTCTAGGTGTACATTAAGCTAGTGAAGCATTGTTCTAGAGTATTCATCTAGAAATAGACACCTATGTTGATTACTTTCTACCTATTAATCCATCAGTCTTTCCCATCAATCTATAATGATCATGCTTTTGGGTTTACCTATTAGATATAGTCATGTAATTCAGTAAATATTGACAGTAAAAGACAATAATAGGAATATATTAATCATATCCCTAGTTTGCATAATGTTTTTAAAAAGAAAGTATAGTTCCAAATTTCAAACCCAGGCTACCATTCCATATTACTTTAACCACATCCACTGAAATGAACCAAAAGCAGAATATGAATACACCAGAGAGTTTTTAAATAAAGTCTGAAACCCATTAATGAGGAAACACTAGAACCATAGGGTGGCATGATATTGTGGTACTGGAATGCCTGAGTAAGTTCTGCCTCCACCTTATTAAGGCAATTTCGTTCAGTTATTTTGAAATGCCCATCTAGGGCAGGGTTTCTCAATCTCAGCACTATTGACACTTTGGGCTGAATAATTCTTTTGTTACAGAGACTGTCCTGTGCTTCATAGCATCCCTACTAGATATCAGTAGTATCTCCCCAGCTAGAACAATTAAAAATGTATCCTGACACTGCCAAATGCACCCTGGGGGCAACAGGACTTTAGGGACCAGGGTTCCATTCCTTCTCCCATCACATATAAAAGAAACAGTCTGGTGAGAATTGGCTTCTGCTCATTTATGTATAGGATCTACAAGGAACAGGCTCCAGATCATGAGAAGAATGACCTGTTTTCTCCTGTATAAACTATGATTCAATGAGCAGTAAGAATAGCATAATTCCTACTTTCATGGCCCTTAAAGTTAAACAAGCAACTGGGATAGGTATTATAAAAAGGGAAAAGGAGGAGCATGGAAGGTAGCGGGGGGTGGGAGGGGGACTAACCCAGACAGGGACATCAAGAAAATAATCTTTCTAATCAAGGAACATTTGAAGTATTGTTTGGCCTTAGAAATAAAATGAGGTGTTTCTATTTCTTGTAAACACCTTTGGAAGGTAAATACATTAACTGGCCTGATAGCTCATCTTCAATCAAAGGGTTCTTTTTACCAGTGGTACCATTACCCCTGTGCCAACATATAAAAATACATAAAAACAGCTCTGTTATTACTCAATTTCTTTTATTAATAAAACAGGCAGCAGAAAACACAAATTAACTTTACAAATGTAATTTATCAAGCAAAGAAAACTGGAAGGTTTTTCATTATAAACAAAACAGAGATCGAAATTTTTTGATTCAGAGAGTAGAAATGGATTCATTTAAAGCAAACCTAAAGTTATGAATGAAAGAAGTTTCAGGCTGAAGCACATGATGTTCGATGATGGCAACTACTGACTAACCGTAATGTGCATCCCTCCATTAGTCAGGGATATTAGCCAGGAAGAGAAAAGTTTCTGGTGGTGTGGACCTAAAAGATCCCCACAATCTCTAAGGAGTAGGGAACACAGCAATGTGAAGAGAAAAATGGTGATCAGTGATCAAGGAAAAATTCTGTACTAAGGAACATAACACAAACAAAAAGCAAGCTGACAGTGGTGTACTAAAAGCCTCAGCAAGGTAAATCAAGGCTGGTGACACATGATTCCAAGGATTCCAACCTTAACTTTCTTCCTGAAATATTTTAATTTAGTCTTTTGGATTTTGATATTTAGGTATAGTATGTCTAATTTCACCATAAAAAATAAAAACAAAGTAGGATTCACCCGACATAAATTGCTGTAAAGGGAAACTGTACTCCAAAAGCAGAGAGAGATTTCATGAATGATTCTTCATAGAGAGAGAGCATGGTTAGGGAAGGAGAATGAGTTCTGGAGCCAGGAAGAACTGTGCTCAACCCTCTATTCTCTTAGTTGAATTGTACGACCTTGAGTATACTGTTTAACGTCACTAAACCTTTTTCCTCCTTTATGTACCTTAAAATATTATTTTAAGAACTGGCACATAAGAGGCACTCAACAAGTAGCTATTGTTACAAATATTATGGAATTGCTAAATTTTTCCCAGGAGGACTTTTGATCAATAAAACTACGTATTACTGTGGCAGAAAATACCTGACCAGTTAAAAATTCCTTAATTCCTATCAAATTCTTGGTTCTAAGGACTTCTTTTGTTCAGTAGAAAGAGTTTTAAATTAAAAAGAAAGAATATAACTTTTTAGATGTTTAATTTTGTTCACTCTTAGAAGACAGGAAATACTACCCTTCTGGCATATCTCACACTTAATACCACACAGGCAGATACATTCTTTTGTTAGATAGGACTGTGCTTTCCTATATGTCCATAACAACTAGTGAAAACTGGCCAGCTATGTTCAAGTTGTAACCTGGGCTGTCCAACTCTGGTGGTATGATGCAAGGAGCAGGTTAATTCCTCTGATATTTAAAATGCATGTGCTGTGCTAGAAATGCTAGAAAATCAGCCAGCACCACCTAACTCTACGATGCTACTCTCACTTCTTCTCTATGAATCAAGTTAGCTAATAAACTCCTTAAATAGAGGCCATCAGGTAAAAGAGAAGAGCACAAGCTTGTTCTCTTCAAGGCAGTAACAAAATTACTGAGCCTTTTCTGAATTAGATCTATTCTTTATACAATGTCCCTGTGTTTTCACAAGCTGTGGAATTTAAATAAATGTGCAGGCTTGGGATGTTTCCTAAAGAAAACATGAAGCTTGTATTCTCTGCTTCAAGGAAAGAAGAAGGAAAGGAAATGGCATCGAACCCACCTAAGCAGAGTAACTTAACATCAGTTTCAGAAATGTGCTAACCCAACTTCAGGCACAATTTTCTGGCCCTTCAAAGACGGGAAATGAATGCAAGTGTCCCGGAGCTGATTCCTCTTGGGAATGCAGGGAAAGTTAAAATTTTCTCCAAGCTTTATTTACCTACTTATGTTCTTAGAAACAGTAGAAGAAAATTAATATAAATTAAAAAAAAGTAAACACATACATACATTTGTGTGTGTGCATTTATAAAGTCATTGCCTTCCATGAGAAATCAAGTTTTAAGGAAGGCTGCCAACAAATCTTATTTTTTAAAAAAGAAGAAATAAAATGCGCTAGATCACAGAAAGTTGGGGAGAAAAACCATAGTTATTATTATAATAAATTCTACAACAAAATTCAAAACCATTTTGGATTTCTCAGTTATTGGGAATTGCTGCTATTAATAACAGTATATTATACTTTCTGATTCATCAGTTTTAAAAACCATTATCTGTACACAACTCTGTCAGCCAGACAGAATTAGATCTACTTTATATATGAAAAATTGAGAAAGATATGTTACGTGATTTGCCTAACACTACAAAACTAGTTAACGGGCTAGCCAAAATTGGTACCTAGGCTTTCTAACTCCTAGGTCTTTCTACTAATCTGGTAGTTTCAAAGTTTAGCCCCAGAATCCTCCTTCAAACTAAATCTTTTGTGGAAACTCTACTAATTCTGTAGATAAAACCGCAGCTGCTCTGACTGAAGTTGATACTGGGGCCGGAGCCCTGTACACCTCGCTCCACTTTTATTCCCCCATGATGGACTTGGAGGCACTTCTGGGCACTTAAGAAGATGATAATGACTCAAAACAGACAAACAAACAAACAACCTCACAGTGTAAAATACCATCATCAAAGTTCATCTTTCTGACTCATTCCCTATGGGAAATCCACAAAGTTAGTCTAACCTGAATATGAATAAGACTAATAACCAACAAAATAACACTTCTCATGCTACCACATCTGAGACTTTTATAGTCACAAATATGTACTGACAGAAGTAAAAGTTACATCTGATACGTGCCATTCCAAAGATAATGGATACACAGGGTTTACTAATTACTGAACGACTTCCATGTACTGTGTCATGTAACAGGAAGAGAGGAGGAGGATGTCATTCTTTAGCAATACTGTCACCTCATTTACAATTCTGACATAAATACACTAGCTAAACCATTTATTTCCGAAGTTAAAAACAGACACCTTTCTTCAAATAAAATTTAAATAAAATCTTAAACAGAAGGTATTTTATGATATTCTAGTGAAATGGGGCAGAGCAGAGGGTGGTGCGAAGATGAGTTAGCCAAGCCTCTATAAAGCAGCCGAAGGCTCTAGGAACACTAGCATGGAGGAACAGCTGGCCAAAGTAAAGGATTATTTCTGAAAAGTTCGCAGTATAAACAGTGAGCAGCATACACTGTTGATAGACTGACATCTGAAGCAGAAGCAGAGGCAACAACACTTGGTTTTTAGGCATAAACCAATTTACTTGAATGCAAAGTACAGCACAAACTTCCTGTCCACACCCACCTGAATAACCATTATATAACATATTAACTCTGTATGCTTCTGCAAAAGTACTATTGCCAGAGGCACATACAAGGTTCAAAAAAATACTGTTTCTTAAAATACCAGCACAAACTTTCCAGGGTTTGAGCAGTTATCAACAGCAGGTCAAGTTTATTAATACCAACTGCCAAACAGAGAGCAAACTCAAACTTAATTTACATTTGAAAATAAACCTTAAATATGGAAGAGAACCAGGGTGGAGATGTTTGACAGTCTATATAGAAAACCACTAAACAATGAGAGATTGCATCTACAAAAAGCACCAGGAAAGTCAGAGCTGATGTCAGGTTAAATCATGTAAGGTCAGAAAAAACAACAAGCCTGCATGAGCTCCAGGGAAGCCATTATCAGCTCCACTCCTTTCTCACCACCGAACGTATTACATCCACTAAGCTGGCTGTTGTATCCAAAAATATATCCTGAAATTATAATACACGATAATTTAAAGACTATGTGGTCTTCTGAAAAGGACAGCAAGCTGAAACGTGACTTTGTTTTCTTCTTGCCTGTGCTACAAATTACCCATGTGAGATAAAGTAAATGTTTTTTCCTCAGCCTTTCATTTGTTAAAAAGGGTTCTAATAGCTACACTACTTACCTCACAATATTGCTGTAATTATATGATAAAATAATGACATCAAAGCATGATTTAAAATACTAAATACCAGTAACTTGTACACTGTGAAATATATCAATTTTATCAACTAGTTATAGTCAACAGAAGGTTTAATTTATCTTTGTTAACTAAACTTGAAAAGATTTTATATTAATTTACCAATGTTGACTCAAGAAGAAAAATCCCTATACCTGTATGCAGGGAAACGAACCCATCATGACAGCCCCAGATTAGACACAAGCTCTGGTTCTCTCTCAACATTACAGACACAGAACTGAGAATCTCTACCAACCAGAGGTCACTGTCAATAAAAACTTAGTTCAATAGCCTGAACAATTTTTCAGTTGAGCTTTGAATTCTAACATAACAAATTTTGTATTAAAATAAGAGTGGGGAGACATTTTGTGAAAACTTTTAGAGAAAACACTAAATGAGAGGTGCCACTTTTTTGAAAGAAACTATATCAATATACAAAATGATATGATTCACTTAAACATGCAGTGAGTGAACCCCTACTCCACTCTAAGGCCTTGTGCTATGGAAGTCTGTGCTCTAGTGGTCTGGTCCTGCAAGTAGTTTAATACAAATTTTTGTCTATACCAAATACTGAAACATTGTTCTAAGCTTCCTGCTTGCTGGAAGAACTGAAAGAATTAAATATGTGAAATAATGTTTTACAAAGAACAGGCACTCATTAACAGTTTCTGGCTGTTTCATCATCAAAGATGCTGATGATAAAACATGTGATTTGGGCCTCATGTGCTAACTGCCTCAAGTGTCACTTGGTTTTATTTAGTATGTGACTAAACTGAAGCTCTAACAGCCCAGCATTCAAACACATAGAATTAGACTTTTTTTTAAAATTATTTCTCAAACGGCAATATTTTTTACTATTTCTCAAAGGGCGACTTCTGGTGTTATGTACATTGAGAAACTTACCCATTAAACACATATGTGGTGACTGGCCATTATACTGCAGCTGCTACGTATTTTATAACAACTTCCTGGTCAAGGTAGGAATGGCCCAATTGTAAAATGATGAGCTCAGCCCTACATCTGGGAACACTTAGGAGATACTGAGGAGAAAATGTTAGTCACGAGAGAGAGGTTAAACTAAAAGGCTGTGATGGAGAGAAAGGCTGGAAAAGATATGACAATTATACATACAGCACATATGATGATGGAGGAAGCAAAAGCAGCTAGTCTGAAGGGAGAGGAGAATGGATAGAATGTACAAAGAGAGCCTGAAAGTGACCCATGCAGAAAGGAGAGACAAAGAGAGAAAAAAAGAGGGTCAAAGAGAGACTGACTCCTGGAACAATTCTGGGGCTCACTAGGCTCAGTGCCAGTCCACGTGCACCTTATAATATACCCTTTACTCTTTGACATAATTTGACTGTGATAGTTAATGGAAACCAAAAGGACCAAACAAAATCACAGTCTCCTACCTGACATTTCCACTTCAACAGGCTGAATTTTAAATTCATAATCTTTTGATACATTTTCTAACTCCAGCTTTCATCATAAATTGCAGGGGGAGGCCGTCACCCCCTTTTATGGATGTCCCTAATGTGATATCTGTTGTATCTGTTAGATGACACACTGTGATTCAAATTTAACAATTACATGTAAGTAACTTGAGAGCAGAGCAATTCAATTAATCAAATATTTGAATTCTTACTATGCAAGGCATTTCTGTTTTCTTTTTTATTGAAAAGTTGATTTACAGTATTGTATTAGTTTCAGGTGTACAGCAACATCATTCAGTTATACATACATACTTTTTCAGATTACTTTCTATTAGATTATGATAAGATACTGAATATAGTTAGTTCCCTGTGCTATACACTTTTTAAGAAGTAACTTTTAAAGAAGGTATTTTTCTGCTTTTCCCTCTCAAAGCTCTCATAATTCAACATTTTCACTCCAAAAAATATGCCACACTTGCCTTTGTTCAGTAACTGAGGAGAAAGGTAAGTAGAAGCATAATTAAAGCATATTCTATTAGCAGAAATCATCTAAGAACTACGGTTTCCTCACTCACCTCTAGTAAATTACTCCTTATACCACACAGTCTTGCTTCCAAAGAAAAAGGGAAATAAATGAGGTCCTATAATATTCATGCAATTTACTAACTTAAAGTCAGTTAAAAAAAAAATACTAACTAGATACAGAGAAGTCATAAATGGCCCAGGAATCTAAAAATAAAATTTAAGGTTATATACTTTTGTTCTGCCTTGTTTTAAAGAAGCTAAACCAGAGGGAAAAAGAACAGCAAGGGGAAGTCTATATGAGTGTACCAGGTTCCACTAAAGTAAATAATTCTCAATTTCAAAGAACACACTTTAGACTTTGAAAAACAGATTTATGAGTTAGTATTTCTAGCACAGTCAAATCTCAAGGAATTCTTCCTAAGAATAGTTCACAAAATCCACCCATTCTAGGCAGTCTATAATCATCTACCAATCAATCACAAGCATATTCTGAGTATTTTCTCTATGTTCAGTGTAAGGTATATATCAGACAGTTTCAGTATTCAAAAAAATCTGAATTTAACTAGAAAAATAAGAAACCCTACGGTGGAAGAACTTGCAAATTATAAAGGGACATGTAACTGTTAGACTGTGTTGCCAGAATAGATGAAAAGATAGACCAGATAGTAGAAAAGGCTGTTTCACAGAAACAATAATCAACGAAGTGTTGCTGTCAGTGTCATAGCAGATGTTCCGAAAAGCAAAGTTAAAGGATGCTAAAACAATTCAGTTTCTGTTTATGTTAGACACAGAAAATCTGAGAAGAGATCACCAGAATCCCACCATACAAGCTTTTTTCTTCATGATTCAATTAGAGATCAAATTCTAACTCTTCCTCAGAATGCAGAACCATTTTTATTTTAAAAGCCACCAAAAACCACAAAGTGAAGACCTTCAAAACATTCAATGCAAATGTGGCATCACCAAAATTTAGATTAACATAAATGGCAATAGGCCCCCAGAGAAAAGATGAGCCCAGAGAAAGATGATATCCCTGGTTCTTCAGTTTAGTGTAAATGAAAAACCAGATATAAGTTAATTAGTTTTAATTACCAACAACTTTCTCTGATGAAGCACATTTAAGAACAAGTGGTGTTTCTCATCTGTATCCTACCTATGAGAATCATGCTTATTAACATGCTACAAGTCAAGCCAATTACTGAGATGGAAAAAATAATCTATGATCTTTAGTAACAGAGGTGAGTGCTTAGAGGATCAAATATGAAACAGTTTCTACTGAATGCATTTGAGTTTCCAGGTAAACTTGATTAAAAAAGAGAAAGTACTCATTAAACACAGTAGCAATTACTATCCAGCACAAAAGAGGAATAACGGGAGATTGAGAAACCCTTCTCTAGATCTAACAGGAAATATAGGGGTCAGAGAAATGGCCTAATGTAGGAAATTCTTGGGGATGCAATCAGCAAAATCTGGAACTTAGGAAACTCTATAGGACAAATGACCCAATTTCTTCAACTGTAAAACGCAAGGAAGAACAGAATGACGGGCATCTACAGAGTAAATGAGACTTAAGAAACATACCAACCACAGGTAATGTGTGGATTAGACCAAAAAAAGCTTTTTAAAGAGGTTATACAGTTGGGGAAATTTTAACATCAGACAGTTGGTGTTGCTAAGATACAACTGTCAGTTCTTTTCAGGTGGGATAATAGTGTTGTGATTATACATATAAAGAGATACAAGGTTTCCACAGATTAGATGACTTTTGGAGTTTGCTTCAAAATAATCCAATTGAAGATTCTGATGAGAACTAAATAGCTTTATTAGTCAATTGGAAAAAAAAATCTATCAAAATAATGGCCCTAATAAAACAGCTGGATTCTTGAATTATAAAAGACACACATTTACGGTTTACATAAAGCTTTGAAAACTAATTTTTTAAAGTAACTTTTTGCTAAATTATTGCCAAACATTAAAGTGTGTCAAAACTGGAGATTAAGGCCCTGTAAATTTCAGAGAAAGCTATGATCTCTCTTCTCTCAGAAAATGCCATCCCTTCCCTTCCACTGTAAAAATAAGACCTTACAGCAGACCTACACAGAGGCTTAAAGACAGAGTGATCATGCTGAAAATCTTGTCTCTGTAAACATTCTTATATAAAACCACAACACTGGAATCATCTGGGCAGCAGAACACTCCCTGGTGACTATTAGTTCCTACTCTACTCTTCCTAAATAACCTGACATTATTACTGGGTCTTTAAAAGGGAAGATTTTCTATTCCAATGTTTTCCTAAATGCCCCAAACAGGCTAACATGAACTATCAAAATTAGGAACTTAACTTAGTTGCTACTACTATCCATTTTCAAATTAAGGTACAGGACTTGAAGACATTCCTGTTCTTTTCTGTCATAAAATTATGCTAAAAATTTAAATGTCTCCAAAATATGCAGAGCAATGCCCATATTCCAACATGGTTCTAAAGGAGGTGTTTCTGTGTTTGCCAGTAATTTTTACCTGACATGACACACAAGACAGGAAATTATGAGTACATGGCATGTTACTAAGACTAAAACAACCATTCTTAGTAGAATAATTACCTATGCTCTTCCAAAGAATTAGCAATAACATAGTCAATTCACTAGATCAAATTACTATAGAAATGGCAAATATTAGACCTATGGTTTTATAAAATTTTACAGCTCTTGATTTTGTACAAGAGAAATATGAGTTGAAATATAGGATGCTACACCTATATTTGCATAATTCAGAACTTATCCATGATATAATTAGACATATTAAGAAAGGAAACACCAGACTATACCCTATCAATGATGGTGATCTAAGGTTTTAGGCTAGTGACTTTTGAGAAAACTATGAATAATAATTGCACGTGATATAACAGTACTAAGATAACAGTTTATCATTAAAGAAATGCAAAAAGAATTAAGAGTATACACAAAACAAGGTGGTACCAAAATAAGCAGCAAAAGAGAGAACCAGAAACTCCCCAAAAGAATTTTGACTAAAATTAAGAGGAATTACAGGTGACAGTGGTAGTAGATAGCCTGTGGATGGAATGAATCTTTTTTTTAAACCACTTAGTTGTTTTTTAAATGTGACAGGCACTGAGATACATTTATATACATATTATATATCTTATATATTCATATACATAATGTACACTATCTTTAACCTTCAAAATAACTTTTTAAAATATATTACTTTTAAAGTAATTTAATGAGTGAGAAATCTGAGGATCAAAATGGTTTAGTGACTAGGCCAGTAAGTATCAGAGGTGGAGTTTAAGTCCAAGAATGGTGGGATACAGAATCTACCATTCTTCTTCCTCTATACCTTTCATGACAACATCATCTCCTTAGAAAACACAGGGGACCTGGCACCAAAGGGTGAGGTATACCACCAAGAAAAACTAGTCCTAGGAGGCTAAAAGTGAGGGAGAGCACCGATCACACAGCAACAGGCAGCTAGGTGGGTTGCTGAGTTATGACGTAAGGTCTGATTGAATTCAGATAGGCCTGTGTCTGAATCCTGGTTCTGTCTTCTACCAGTTGTGTGATCCTGAGCAAGTTACATTACCTTTCCATGTCTGAGTTTTCCTATGTGCAAAGTAGGATAAGAACAGTACATCCTCACTGGGCTTTTGCTAACCTGTCAGAAAGCAAATGATATCTTTGTTATTACTATTGGCTTATTGGCTTAGCACCCTTTCTGAATGTCAGCTAAAAAATGTTGCTTGCCACCTGGTTCTACAAGAATTAAGTCACTAGCAACTGTAGTCACTGACCTTTAAAACACTCTGAAAGGAATGCAGGGTAGAGAGCAGGAATGAGGCACTCTGTGCTCTGGAAAAAAACCTGGCAGAACAGGCCTGTAGATAGATATTTTTAGGAGAAAATTTTATGAAACCAATTTTTTTGCATCTTGTCATACCTAGAAAAGCACTAAAATCATTAACAGAGACATCTGCTCCTCATGACCAGCAGCAAACTTCTCCCAAGAAGTGTACCTGATTGCACGTACCTCCTACACCAAAATCATACATATACTGACCTCTCCCTATGTCTTCAGAGCAGTTCCTCAGAGCTATCTGAGAAGCTATCTCCCAGGCTACAGTCCTCAGTAAGTAAAATTGAACTCACAGCTCTAACGTTCTGCTTTTTTTTCGGTTGACACTTGGTGAAGAAGAAAAGAAATTAGATATTAGATAAGGTATTAAATTAGGTATTAGATAAGTTTGGGTAATAAATAATATTGTGGTAAATATTCTGGATTTTCAAAATACCTGCTGATAAGGTAACTCATATTAATTACATAAGGTAACATCACATTACATGCTTACAGGAGCCTATAAACAAAGAACATTCTTATGAGATTAGACAGGTAGGGAAAGGTCTTGTTTAAATTTGAATTTATATATGCCCTGAAGAAGTGTGATCCTCTGAGATATTCATAGATAACTTCCCAACAGATTCAATACAAAATTCCTATTTTACCTTCCTGGAATGTAACCATCGACAGGGAGGATACGTGTATAATTTACTTACCTATAGAGTACAGCCACATACCACATATATTATAAAGAAATTCACTAGGCTTATAATGAACTCTTTAAAAATCTTGTAGTCATTTTCTTTAGTTGAAAAGATCTAGGTCTAGCTTTTCCTTGTGCAGACTGCAAGTAAAATAAAATACTGTCCCCAGCAGATTTAAATCCAAACACAGTACAAAGATTTCTTCTACACCTTCATCACCTAAATATTGCTAATTATTGTATACAACATATATGGAGAGTATTTTATGACCAGAAAATATTAAGACAAATATTTATTAGTAAATTTGAAAACCTCAATGAAATGGTAATTGTTTAACTTTTTAGAATGCTGTCCAACAATAAGAAAGAACCTAAAACATTATCAGAGTTTAATTCTAAACCTCATTCAATTTCTTAATTAACCTTTTTCCTTATTATTAACCTGATGCAGTATAGCATTTTTCCTGTACACATGTCAAAATGAATTATTTTCAAGCTGTTCAGCCTTTTGTATGACATTTCAAAATAAGCAAAGAGAAAATAAACATTTTTTAAAAGGATTAAAAATAAAAGAAATAAACATTACTACTTTAAAGCTTAGAATGACTCTTTAGGAATAGGAAAACAAACAAGGCATGTGAAAAGATGGAAAATACTAAAATGGATAAAAAATAAGAAATACAAACATCTCCATCACACAAAAATAATCTCCAAGAACATTTTTTGTGTATTTTGGGGGGCACTTTTTCCTATGCAAGTAAATACATATTTCTAAAATTTGGATTATGATGGTTGCACATTCTGAATGTAATAAATGTCACTAAAGGTAGATTTTATGTTATGTGTATTTTATAAGAATAAAAATTTTTTGTAAAATTTGGATTATACTTATATACCATATATACAGTTCTGTATTTTGTTTTTTTCTCCACACTGAACATTATTTCATTTTCCAATATCATTAAGTAATCTGAAAAACACTGATTTTTAAAAAATGACTATAGAGTTCTTATAATAACCTGTAATGGAAAAGAATATGTGTGTGCGTGCATATATATGTATATATATATATGCACGCACACACATACAACTGAATCACTATGCTGTACACCAGAAACTAATACAATACTGTTAATCAAAAAATAAAAACTAAAATAAAAAATAAATAAAATTTCAAAACATAACAAAGAAATTTTTTTAAGTAAAATAAAATGACTGTAGAAATCATACAGTAGATCTAACCAATTATATGGTTATTCACTTATTCTCCCTCACTGGCCCCCATTCATTTGCCAATTATTGGAATTCAGTTGTTTCTAATTTTCTATCACATAAATCCCATAAGAATATTTGCATAAATAAATATTTAGAGAATCTCAGGTTGTTTCCTTAGGCTAAATTCCTATAAGTACCCCTTCTCCCCTACAATGAACAGACACTCAAATTTTCTTTTTGTTAGTACGTATTTTTAAGTAATAAAAGTTTACACTGTGCTACTGGTTTCTTCCTTTGTCTCATTTTCCTCTCTCCACTCCTCAGAGGTACCTACTATTCTGAACTTTATATTTACCATCACATGCATATTTTTAAGTGATCTGGATGTTTTTAAACATTTTTATAAATGGTATCTGTGAAATGCATTTACTTCCTTTGCTTGCATAGGAATCAAACTCAGCTACCAACACTTATTTTGGAGACTGAAGACCCATGGTTTTAGCCCAACTCATCACTTTGCTTTTTGACCCATTTTAGGCTCACAGACAAGTTTATCTTCCATCAATGTGGCTAACTCTTCTGAGTTTCTATTTTTTATTGCTATTATCATTTCCACTGGAGTACAGGGGGCATAAAGTACAAATTTACAAGAATCATATTATTCAAAAGTACCCCCATACTCAACTGTTTAAAGGAAATAAAAATGTGAAACTATATTTAAAACACATTTTACAAGGCGGGGAGAGAACAGCTCAGTGGTAGAGTGAGTGTTTAGCATGCACAAGGTCTTGAGTTCAATCCCTGAGTACTTCCATTTAAATAAATAAATAAATAAATAAATAAATAAATAAATAAATAAATAAATAACCAACCAACCTAATTACCTCCCCCCCTCACAAAAAAAATTTTAAAAATAACCACACACATTCTAAAGAAAAACACCTAAACAGACTGCTAAAAATATTTTATCCTCGTAACTTGTTCACTAAGTACCTCAATTTACACTGGTCCCCACTTCATGTAAAAGGAAAGGGAGCAGTGGTAAATAATATTAGAAGATTGATCTTAAACTATCTGACTTACAGTTTCTACAACTACCCTCTTTCATTACTAAAATTCAAAAGGTTAAAAAAAGCAAAACAATTTTTCAAAAACTATGAGTTAGCAACTTTCTTAGGGTCTCACAGAACAATCAAAAACTACACTACAGGAAAATTAATAAAATAACCTACAACCTAAGTTAGATACTGTCTGTCCTAAAGTGTAAGAACAAACACACATTCACAGGTTAGAGTTCTTTCCCTCTAAAATAATATATCAAAAAGAAAAATTCATTCAATCCCTACTTTATTCCATACATAAAAATTAACTCAAAATCGACCAATGACCTAAATACTTATACTGACCTACTGCTCTTCAGCTAAATAGGGGTAAATCTGCATGACTCAGATTGGCAATGAATTCGTAGATCTGACATTAAAAGCATGAACAATAAAAGAAAGAAACAGATAAACTAGACTTCATAAAAATTAAAAACTCTCATGTATCAAAGGTCATTACCAAGCACATGAAAACACACTAAGGAATGGGAGAAAATATTTGTGAGTCACGTATCAAATAAGAGTTTAATATTAAGAATATATAAATATATTATTCAAAAATAAAGTTAATCTGAAGCCAGAAAAAAAAAATCATACTTATTTCAGAGGGCTGGTAAGAGAACTGAATGAGTCAATGCATAAAATATGTTTAGAAGAGCATCTGGTACATGGTGAGGATATAATAAATAATAGCTATTAGTTGTTCTGATAGTAAACACTCAGTAGATATTTGCTAAATTGATGAGAATTCAAACATACAATAACAAACCAAGAAGAACTAATTTCATTAATTCCATACTTGTTAATGTTATTCTATCCCTCATTTTTTCCCAGCAAAAATAAACTGTGGCATATATTTACTTGTTTTTTTTTTTAAAGCAGAAGTAATGGTGTACAAGTCAGAGACTTGGTCATACAAAGCACTGTAGTTTCCTGCTTGCTTTTTCTCTCTTGGATCACTCACATGGAAGAAACCAGTTGCTATGTTACACTGTGGCCAACAACCAGGAAGAAACTCAGGCCTCTTCCAACAGCCATGAGTAAGCCTGGAGACAGACCCTCCAGCCTCAGTCAAGCCTTGGGATGGCTATAGTCCTGGATGACACAGATGTGCCACTCATGAGAGACCCTGAACTAGACTCACTTACCTAAACTGCTCCAAAAATTCCTATCCCAACTCCTATGTGAAATAATAAATGTTTGTTGTTTTTTAAGCCTCTGATTTTGGGGGTTATTTGTTATATAGCAGTAGATAACTAATACACGGATTCTTTCCTTATCAACTCATTCAAAAATTTATCACACCTACTTTAATATTTTGAGGTTATAAGGAATACAAATATTAGTGGAAAACTGTGGGCTTCTTGAAGCCATAAACTAACAAGGCACTGTGGTGGACTTATATTGGTTTTGTTTGTCCAATATGCCTAATTCCTTTCAGAAACTACTCCTCACCTATCCCCTGTGGTATCAGCTGTCAATCTATACCTTACCTTACCCCTGGTTAAAGAGCTGGACAAATAGTGCAAGTTTAAATTACCTTAATTTCTGTTAAGAGTGACTTTTCCATAGGTGGCCATGTGACGTAAGCAAGGAAAATAAGAATCTCAGCCTTTAATAAATATATATATAAAGAGAAAGAGAGAAGAGAGAAATACCTCTTCCCACTGGTATTGCTAAGCTGAAAAGATAAGTCTGGGCTTGAGAGCCATCATTTTACCTTCACAGGGGGTAAGATTATTTACAGAATAACATGAACAGAGCCAGAGAGAACCAAGAGGTATCTGAAGTCAGGAACCACATTAGGCTTCCTAAGTACATAAACTGCTAACCTCCTTTCTTGCTTAAGTTAGACACTAATATAAGTGCTTTGTTTTTCATTTTAAATCTAAGTTGTATCAAATGTTAAAGAAAGGTTCAAGTATCTTGAGAATTCAGATTCTCTGATCCAGTTGAGATAACTAGGGAGGAATTCATGGCAGAGATATTCAGTAATATGAACTCTAAAGAAAAAAAAGTATTTAGCCAAGCAAAAATGGGGATGGATAAAGAACATTCCAATAGCAATGGAAAAGAATATGCATGTATAGAATATACAGTCCCAGTTGGTTGGACTGTACAATATAAATAGGTGATAGATTATGGTTACTGGGGCGGGGGAGGGGGTGGGAATGGATAAATTGGGAGTTTGAGATTTGCAGATACTGATGACTATATATGAAATAGATAAACAAGTTTCTACCTTATAGCACAGGGAACTATATTCAATATCTTGCAGTAACCTATAGTGAAAAAGAATATGAAAAGAAATATATGTATGTATATGTATGACTGAAGCATTGTGCTGCACACCAGAAACTGACACAACACTGTAAACTGATGATACTTTAATTAAAAAAAAATAAGTGACAGAACATGGAAATCTTATATTATATTCTTAGAGGGCCAGGTTGTTTTCTCCAGACTAAGGGAGTGTGTGAGGGGGAGTTATCTAGCATAAAATAACTGGTCAGACTCATTTTGTGATCAATACTGTTTGGATGTCACCACTCAATTAGCTATGTACTCACCAGCTTTATCATCATAATTCAGTTCATGTCCCTCTACTGTAACCATAGAGTATTAAATGACTTATTAAAATTCAGATATACTTCCTCTATTATTAGCTTCCTCTAATCTACTTAGGTTAATAACCCTGGCAATGAAAAGGACATTGAACTTATTTTATTAACCTGAGCTTGTTCCTAGTCTCTACCACTCATTATTATTGCCACCTGTATCTTCGGTGATACCACTGAGGTCTCTTTAATTAACTATAGACAGAGCTATTTAGAAAGTTCAGAAGCATGATAAGCCTGAAACTTAGCTTCTAAGTTCAAAAGTTCCACTTTCTGTCTCTGCATTTGAGAAATCCTTTTTTAAAAATCCACCCAAAAGTGTTAAGAAAGACCTTACACCATATACAAAAATTAACTCAAAATGGATCAAAGACCTAAACATAAGAGCTAAAACTATAAAACTCCTAGAAGAAAACAGGGGGAAAGTTTCACAACACTGAATTTGGTAATTATTTCTTGGACATGACACTAAAAGCACAGGAAACAAAAGAAAAAGACAGATAAATTGGACTATACAAAAATTAAAAGTTTTTGTCCATTGAAGGATATTATCTAGAGAGTGAAAAGAAAACCTACAGAATGAAAGAGAATATTTGCAAATCATATATCTGATAAGTGATTGATATCCAGGATATACAAAGAACTCCTACAACTCAACAGTAACAACAAACAGCCAGGTTAAACAATGGACAAAGAATTTGAGTAGACATTTCTCCAAAGAAGATATATAAATAGACAATAAGTACATGAAAAGATGCTCAACATCACTAATCATCAGGGAATGTAACTCAAAACCACAATGAGATACCACTTCACACCCATTAGAATGGAAATTAAAAAAAGAAAAGAAAGAAAGGAGGAAGGAAATAACAAGTGCTGATGAGGATGTGTAGAAATTATAACTCTTGTGCATTGCTAGAAAAAATATAAAATGGTTGCAACCACTGTAGAAAACAGTTTGGCAGTTCCTCAAAAAGTTAAACATAGAATTACCATATGATCTTGCAATTCTACTTCTAAGTATATATGCTAAGCAGGGACTCAAACAGGTATTTGTACACTGTGCCCATAGTAATATTATTCACAAAAAATCAAAAGATGAAGATAACTCAAATGTCCATCAACAGATTAATGGATATAGAATAGAGAGCCAAGAAATGAACCCACAGACCTATGGTCAATTAATCTTCGACAAAGGAGGCAAGAATATAAAATAGAGAAAAGACAGTCTCTTCAGCAAATGGTGTTGGGAAAACTGAATAGCAGCATGTAAACCAATGAAGTTAGAACACTCCCCTCACACCATACACAACAAACTCAAAAAGGCTTAAAGACTTAAATATAATAAGACAACACACAGTAAAATTCCTAGAAGAAAACACAGGCAAAACATTCTCTGACATAAATCTCAGCAACATTCTCCTAGGACAGTCTACATAGGCAATAGAAATAAAAGCAAAAATAAACAAATGGGACCTAATTAAACTTAAAAGCTTTTGCACAGCAAAGGAAACCATAAGCAAAACAAAACAACAACCTACGGAATGGGAGAAAATATTTGCAAATGATGCAACTGACAAAGGCCTAATTGCCAGAATATAGAAACAGTTCATACAACTTAATAACATAAAACCAAACCACCTAGTCCAAAAATGGGCAGAATACCTAAACAAGCAATTCTCCAATGAAGACATGCAAATGACCAACAGGCACATAAAAAAATGTTCAATTATCGCTAATTATCAAAGAAATGCAAATCAAAACAACAATGAGGTATCACCTCACACCAGTCAGAATGGCCATCATTCAAAAGTCCATGAACAATAAATGCTGGAAAGGGTGTAGAGAAAAGGGAACCCTCCTACACTGCTGGTGAGAATGTAGTTTGGTGCAGCCTCTATGGAAAATAGTATGGAGATTCCTCAAGAAACAAAAAATAGACTTACCGTATGATCCAGCAATCCCACTTCTGGGTATATATCCAGAGGCAACTCTAATTTGAAAACATACATGCACCCCAATGTTCATAGCAGCACTATATACAATAGCCAAGACATGGAACCAACCTAAATGTCCATCAACAGATGACTGGATAAAGAAGCTGTGGTGTATTTATACAATGGAATAGTACTCAACCATAAAAAAGAATAAAATAATTCTATTTGCAACAACATGGATGGACCCAGAGATCATCACTCTAAGTGAAGTAAACCAGAAAGAGAAAGAAAAATATCATATGATATCACTTATATGAGGGATCTGAAAAAAAAAAAAAAGAGGACACTAATGAATTTATTTACAAAACAGAAACAGACTCACAGACATAGTAAACAATCAAATGATTACCAGGGAAACGGGGTGGGAAGGGATAAATTTGGGAGTTTGAGATTTGCAAATGTTAGCCATTATATATAAAAATAAATTTAAAAAACCAAGTTTCTTCTGTATAGCATATGGAACTATATTCAATATCTTATAATAACCTTTAATAAAAAATATGAAAACAAATATATGTATGTATATGTATGACTGGGACAGTGTGCTATATACCAGAAATTGACACAGTGGAACTGACTGTACTTCAATTAAAAAAAAACATATTAATGGATAAATAAAATGTGGCATATAATAACAGTGGAATATTAGTCTTAAAAAAGAATGAAATTCCAACAGAATGCTACAACATGAATGAATCTTAAGACATTATGCAAAGTGGAAAAGCCAGTCACAGAAGACAAATACTGTACGATTTCACTTATTTAAGGTCCCTAGAGTAGTCAAATCCATTGAAGCAGAAAGCAGACAGAGATTACAAGGGGACAGAGAAAGGTGAGAATAAGGAGTTACTGTTTAATGGGTGCAGAGTTGCTGTTCGGGATGATGAAAAGGTTCTGGAAATAGAGAGTGCTGATGGTTACACAACACTGGGAATGTACTTAATACCACTGAACTTGTACACTTAAAAGTAGTTAAATGGTAAATTTTACGTTATGTATATTTTACACAATTAAAAAAGTGCTAAGACTAGGCTTGGGCCAGAGGCCTTCTGCATTCATCTTGGAAGTAGAGCAGTGGCATACATGGAATGAAGCCCACAGCCCACCAGCCAGTACACAAATACAAGACAAACACAAGCAGTTTCAACACTGCTGGGCAGGATACACTGCCATCCTGATTTTAGCACAAAGGACTTACACCCAAAAATTGTTTCCAAGCCCTCTTTAAGGCTTAGTTTCCTGGCTCCCTCTCAAGAATCCCATCTGTCTACAAGAATAGAATCAGAGAGCCTGAATGGCAAGAATCTGAAAGAAGTCCAACACCAGGGGCTGCCTGCTGGCAGGCTACTAGTCAGAAACTGAGGACTTCAGCAGCATCAAAGCCCTGTTCTCCCAGGGTCAACGAGTTTGCAAAGACAAACATTCATCTCTTTCTCCATCTTTAATTCTTTATACTGAAGCATAATATACATACAGAAAAGGGTATATCATAAGAAACAATGATTTTTTTAAAGTCTATCAGGAAAAATTTAAGCTCAATAATCTCTAATGCGTCTTTTCATAAACTGGAAGTTTAAAAATAAATTACTTCAGCACAAACAGCATTTTCTTAACTGCCAAATGTTAATTTCTTTTGATTGATTTTTCCCCAAGTGGAAGGGCTAGAAAGAGCCATCAAAAAATTCAAGCTGTAACACTGTAAATTGACTACATTTCAATAAAAATAAGAATTAAATTTTAAAAATCTCAAGTTGTATATTAGATGGTCAATTAAGCAATAAGACTGTTAAACAAAGACTACGGTTACCAATTCATACTAACATATTCATGCAAAAAGAGAGTTATCCCCAATTCCTCACTTTGTTTCATTTTCTACATCCCTTTCAACCCACCTCAAAGCAACTCATATACATTAAAACATTTCTTGTATCTGCTCACTTCAACTACTAAAATTATCTTCATCTTCCTGGCTAGTATTATCTCACCTGGACCCCTACAATAGCTCCCTCTAAGTGTCATCCTGCCTTCCCTCTTTTTCCTTTCAGTACTATAATGATTTTTATTACTTATCCCTGGGCTTGCCAAATTTTGAAACATGTTACAATAAAATTTAAAAAGGATGATTGTCATAATTGTGGAACAGAAGTAGAAAATTGGAAGGAAGGTTGTCAGAAATCCATGTAGCCCCATTTTGAAGAGGAGTATTAAATTTTCTCTCTGTTCATTCTGGATACCTAACCTTGCTAACAGAACAAAGGGTGAAGCTTTTGGTTCTTTGTTTTTAACTTGAGACCCCATTATACTTAACTACTATAATACAGAGATTTGGAAGCAAGAGAATAGCTCTTAATGTGCAAAAAACCAATTCCAATCTTAGTTATTTCTTTTCTGGGATCTCAGTATCACAGCTTCACTTCTGACTATATTATAATTCACCCTTCACACGTGAATCAAAGTGATCCTATTGAGGACATAAATCACATTTCATGACTCCCTTGTTTGAAATCCTCTAACGGTTCCCTATTACACTCAGAAAAAAACATCCAGGTATCTTACCAAAGCCAACTTCCTGCCCTTGCTGTTCCCTCTACACGTATTTTGTGCTCTCGTATCAGCCTGCCTCCTTAGAGAAAACTTCCCTCTCTCAAACAAAAGCAAAAGCCCTTTATTTTGGGGTGGGGTCTGGGCATCCATAATTTTTTAAAGCTCCTCAAATGATACTGATACACAGTGATGCTGAGAACACAGCAGTAAATGAATCTTGCTGTTGCTTACAACAATTTTTCTGCCGATTTATTTCTTGGTACTTCTCGTTGCCTATAGTTTAAGAAACTGGAAAACCATGTAGGAAGTGGTTTAAAAAAAAAAAAAAGAAATGGAAATCATCAGGAACCTGTATTAACCCAGTGCTAAAGGTCATACCTATGTGTTAATTGCAAGGGTTATGTTCATAAACTCTAGAGAATTCACACAACCTGTGCCAACTTTTTTGTTGTTCTTAGTTCATGACACTCAGCTCTGAATCAGAGTTGAAGTCAGAGAAATTAAATGCAAATGTTACCTCCTCAGAACTGCTTTCCTCAACTTCCTGGGTAAAGAGAGCCATTTCCTCTTCAGAGCTTTGATAAGGCTCTTCAGGCTCTGATATACAGTCTCACAATAATTACTACTATTTTTTGTTTACTGTAAGCTCCTTAAGAGACGAGACTTGTCTATATTGTTCCTCAGCACCTACACAAATATTTACTGAACATTATTGTGCCAGGCAGCATCCTAGACATTGAGCATATAGCAGTGAACAAAACAGTAATAATCCTTGCCCCCCTTACATGCTAATGTGGACCACAGACAAGATTAATAAATAAAATAAAATATACAGCATGCTAGGTAGCAATAAATGACAAGAAGAAAATATAAAGCAGAAAAAACTACCTATGATGATAAAAGATAGATTGGTGGTTGCCTCGAAATTGGGGTAGAGAGAGAGATGGATTGTACAGGGGCATGAGGAGACGTAAGGGATGATGAACACATTCTGCCTCTTAACTGCTGTGGTGGTTTCACAACTGCATACACCAGCCAAAATTAATCAAATTGGATACTTCAAATGAATAGTTTATTGGATGGAAGTAACAGCTCAATAAAATTTTCAAAAAATAAAGGAGAAAGTGGAGGACTAAACCTTTAGAGAGATGGTCAGTCAAAGTCTTACTGAGAAGGTAAATTTTTTAAAAAGACCTCAGGAAAATGAAAAGACTAACTGCAGATTCTGAGGGAAGACCAATCCAGAAAGAGAGAACAGCAAATGCACAGACCTTAAAGAGGGAGCATGCTCAGCATGTTCCATGAATCAGCAAGGAGGCCACTGTGTCTAGCTAGATAGACTGAGTAAGGGAGAGAGCTATCAATCTGATTATGAGAGGAAGCCCCTAGAGTGAGATGAGAATCATAAATATATTAACTGACTTAACCTTTAACAGAATCACTCTGTTGACACACTGCTGTGAGTTGAAAATAAGCTAAAGAGGAGATGCAGAGAGGTCAGTTAGTAGGGTATTATTATAATCTTACAGAGAAGAGACTGTGATCTGAACAGAGTAGAGGGGAGTAGTGAGAAGTAATCAAACTAAACTCAGCAAGATTTGATGATGGACCAGATATGGACATGAGAAAAAGAGAGGATATGAACTGGAAGAATGTACCACTGACAGAGATGATAAAAAATGCAGGAGGAACAAATTTGGGAGGCATAGGAGGAAATTAGTTTGGGGTATACTCAATTTTTTGATTAACTTTTTCACATTTAAGTAGAGTTCTCAAGTATGTCATAAATAGACAATCAGGAATTTAAGGAAGAAATCCAGTTTGGAGACATAAATTTGGGAGTTGTTAGGCTATAGATGGTATTTAAATCCATGAAATTAAATGAGATCACCTAGGAAGTGCATTGTAGATAAGGAAGAAAGAGGATCAAGAACTTAAGCCCAGGAACACTCCAACACTGGGAAGTTGGAGAAATAAGAAAGAACCAGCAAAAAAGATCTAAAAAGGAAAACAAAACCAACCAACCAAACAAACAAATTAAAAAACAGACTAGAAAGCTAGGAGGAAAATTAGGCAAATGTGATATCCTGGAAGACAAGTCTTTTAAAGAAAAGAGAATTCAAGTATGTCAATGTTGCTCATGGGTCAAGTCTCAAAAGGTTATCATTTAAGATCAAAATAAATGTAAAAACACTATATAAAAATTTTTAACGAAGATTTGGCTAAAACAAACACAAGTACTAAAAATAAAAAACACAAGTACTATATTAATAGTAGAGGAGTAATCGTTAATACATCAAAAATACTAAATTATTATTACACAATTATTACACAATTCTCATATAAAATATATCTCAAAATGTCTACATTTTAACTGGTAAATTATCAAATACTGAAAAATTCTGATTTTAATCGTTTCAAAACTAGATGAACACTCAAAACTTAATTTTCTTCCAGTAGCTATTACCTATTCTGCTATGTAATTATTCATTCTAATTAGTAATGTTAAACAGAAGTTTTTTAGCATTTTTTTTTTGGTAAAACATTTCCTTCTGTACAGGTATTTTTTTGTAAATAGCTAATTCAGAGTTATTCAGAATTTAAATATTAAAGTTTGGTTCTCTATGTTTGTTTCTTAGCAAAAATAAACACAATGAAAATCACAATGAGTTTCAAGGAGGACCAAATTTTTTATTCTTTTTCTTTTCTGTGCTGTCAAAGCCTTTTAGGCACATCCTTCTATAAATTATATCTTGGAACTGTAAGTTTAGGACCACAACTTTAGAAAACAAATTATTATCAAATGCATCTTAGTGCTACAAAAAAGGATTGATCCATTCAGAATTAAAGTTTTTTTTTTAAGTATTTTTATTTATTTATTTTTTTAGAGGGGAGGCAATTAGGTTTATTTTCATTTATTTCTTTTTCTTCTTTTTTTTAACATTTTTTATTGATTTACAATCATTTTACAATGTTGTGTCAATTCATTTATTTATTTTTCTAATGGAGGCACTGGGGATTGAACCCAGGACTTTATGCATGCTAAGCATGCACTCTACCACTGAGCTATTCCCCACCCCACCCCCAGAATTAAAGTTTAAATAAACCCCATGTTCTAAACCTGATATAAAATATAAAATGGAAAATTCCTTAATTAAAAAAATAGATATTCTAAACTGACTTAGCATCCTCAAGCTGTTAAATGTCATCAATTCCTACTGAAAAAGGGTGGTTTGTTTATTAGATTCATTTGAATAGTTTCTCTGGAGGCTTTCCTTTATCACTTGCTAAATGTGAAAATCAACCTTAAATACAAGAATTACCAGAAACAGGCCAAGCATTACAGACTGTATAACCAAGTAAGATTATCTAAGCTCCACTTCATAGCTATTTGGAGAAATGCAACATGATCTCAAAATAGTAACTAAGTGTTAATAAAATAAAATGTCATTTTATTTACTCTCTATATCCTATCCTTACAAATTTCCTCATATATTAATACACATACTTACAAGGGTGTATATATATGTAAGAGAGAAAGGGAATGAGAGAGAGAGAAAATGTCTTTTTTAAATTTGGCTTTTTCTCCTGACACAAAGCAGGTGGTTGTGACACTGCTCAGGCTTGTTGGAGCTACACTAGTGCAAAACAGAGCTCAGCATAAATTGATTATTAATCACAGGTTTTAGCAGGTTCTTACTCTATACCAGCCAGAATTATACAAGGAGATTAGCGTACTTCGTTTTAGAAGGAACTGTGGAAATTAAAAATAAGCAACTACTTTCCTTTGAGGTTAATTTACCTTTGTTTTAGACAAAATGTTGGCCTTTTAATACAGAGTCTAACCTACCTTGATCCTCTAAATTAGAGTAATTATATCATTGTATATACTCTCTTGATATGTAATATTCTCTCATCTAACTGCTTAAAAGTGACAAGACTGAGTATATGATGAGTTGGTCAGAAAAAAATTAGTCCAGTAAAGACACAGCCCAAAACTAGGGTGGCGCTTGGGATACTAAAGCTAGAAAAGACAGTAACACCAGCCACTCTTCCCCCATATTCCTCTTCCCCCTGCCTCTGGCAACCACCATTCTACTTCCTGTTTCTATGAATTTGCCTACTTTAGATACTACAGATTTGTGGACTCATACAGTATTTGTCTTTTTGTGACCGCCTTATTTCACTTACCATAATACCTTCAAGGCCCATCCATGTTGTAGCATGTGACAGGCGAGATATTCTTCCTTTTTTTAATTATTAAGACTTTATTCTTTTAGAGATGTTTCAGGTTCACAGCAGAATTGAGCAGAAAATTAGAGAGTTCGCACATAGCCCTCCCCACCCACATATATATATACTCCCCTATTCCTCAATATCCCTCATCAGTGTGGCATATTTGGTACAATTGATGAACCAACATGGACGTTATTATCAACCAAAGTCCATAGTTTACATTAGGGCTCACTCTTGACGTTGTACATCCCATGCATTTTGACAAATGCATAATGACATGTAGCCACCACTATAGTATCGTACAGAATAATTTCATTGCCCTAAAAATCCCCTGTGCTCCATCTGTTCATTCCTCCCTCCCTCCCTCTCCCTAAGCCCCCGGAAACCATGATCTTTTTATTGTTTCTGTAGCTGTGACTTTTCCAGAATGTCATTTGGTTGGAATCAGTTTGTAGCCTTTTCAGACTGGCTTCTTTCATGTAGTAATATGTCTTTTAAGTTTCTTCCATGTCTTTCATGGCTTGATAGCTCATTTCTTTTTTTTTTTTTTTTTTTACTGCACTTATTTTTATACATATATGAACTATTTATTATTTCCAATAACGTTTAGAGCTTTAGCTTTTTAAACTTACATAGTTATCAAAGGAATAAAGCCAGCCACAAAGTAAGAATTAATTCAAAAAGATACATACACCCTATTAATAGCAACATTATTTATAATTGCCAAGATATGGAAGCAATCTAAGTGCACATCAACAGTTGAAGAGATAATGAAGATGCAGCATATATACATATATGTAAGGGAATACAACTCACCCATAAGAAAGAAGGATATTTTGCCATTTGCAGCCCTTCATTCACTTTTTTTTTTTTCATTTCAAAAACCAGAATTTTATAACCAGCATAAACATTTCCATTACATCAAAAACATCAAAATACCTAGAAATAAACTTAACAAAGGAGGATACCTACACTCCAAAAACCAAAATGACACAAAGAAATGGAAAATTTTCTTGTGCTCTTAGATTGGAAGAATCAACACCATCAAAATGGCCACACTACCCAAACCAATCCGCAGATCCAATGGAACTCCCACCAAAATACTCACAACATTCCTCACAGAACTAGAACAAACAATTCCAAAATTTATAAGGAACCACAAAAGACCCCGAACAGCCAAAGCAATCTTCTGTAGGTCTTTTTTTTTTTTTTCTCTCTTCTTTTTGTTCTCTTTTCTTATGGTTTGATGACTAGAGAAGGTTCTTTAGCATTTATTGTAAAGCTGGTTTGGTGGTGCTGAAATCTTTTAGCTTTTGTTTATCTGTGAAGCTTTTGATTTCTCCATCAAGTCTAACTGAGAGCCTTGCTGGATAGAGTATTCTTGGTTGTAAGTTCTCCCCTTACATCACTTTAAATATATTGTGCCACTCCCTTCTGGCCTGCAGAGTTTCTGCTGAAAAATCAGCTGATAACCTTATGGGAGTTCCCTTGTATGTTATTTGTTGCTTTTCTCTCGCTAATTTTAATACTTTCTCTTTATCCTTAATTTCTGTCAATTTGATTACTATGTGCCTTGGTGTGTTCCTCTTTGGGTTGATCCTGTGTGGTACTCTCTGTGCTTCCTGGACTTGGGTGACTGTTTCCTTTCCCCAAGTTGGGGGAATCAGTGATTATCTCTACAAAAATTTTCTCAGATCCTTACTCTCTCTCTTCACTTTCTGGGATCCCTATAATGGGAATATTAGTGCACTTCATGTTGTCCCAGAATTCTCTTAAAACTATCCATTTCTTTCCATTCCGTTTTCTTTTTTCCGTTCTGCAGTAGTGATTTCCACTAATCTGTCTTCTAGCTCACTGATCCATTCTTCTACGTCATTTAGTCTATTCTTGGTTCTTTCTAGTGTGTTATTCATTTCAGTGATTTTATTCTTCAACTGTTTGGGTATTCTTTATATTTTCCAACTCTTTGCTAAAAAGTTTGCTCTGTGCATCTATACTCCTCTTGAGTTCTCTGAATATCTTCACCATCATTACTTTAAACTCTTTCTCAGATAAATTGCCTATCTCCTCATCACTTATTTGTTCTTCTAGGATTTTATCTTGTGCCTTGGCCAAGGAGATATTCCTTTGCTGCCTCATATCGTCTATCATTCTCTGTTTGTGGATTCCTTCCACAGGCTTTGGGATTGTTGCTTTCTTATTTCTAGTATCTGCCCCTGGTAGATGAGGCTGCACTAGAGGCTTATGCCTGCACACTGCTGGGTGAAGCTTGGTCCTGGACCTCTGGTGGGTAGGGACTTTGTGGCTTAGGACGTCTGCAGATGGGTGGGGCTGTGTTCCCACTCTGTATATTGTCTGGTCAGAGGCTTCCCTACAGGCTGCTGGGTGGGGTTAGGTCTTGATGCTAATGATCCAATCAAGATGTCAGCCTCCAGGAAAGCTCATGTAGATGACCACTCCCAGAATGTCCACCACCAGCTTTTATGTCCCTTAGTAAGCCACAGTCATCTCCCACATCCCCCAGGAGACCCTCCAAATCCAACATGCAAGCCTGGCCCAGGTTCCTATGAAATCACTGCCTCTGCCCTTGGACCTGGTGCACGCGAGTCTCTGTGTACCCTTTCCAAGCTAGTGGAGTCTCCATTTCCCCCAGTCCTGTGAGGCTCCCAGAGCCAAGCCCTGCTGGCCTTCAAAACCAGATGTCCTGGGGTCTCCTTCTCTTCCCAATGCCAGAACCTGGGCTGGGGAGACTGACGTGGGGCTTAGAGCTCTCACTCCTGTGGGAGGGCCTCTGCAACTTAACTATTATTCAGCTTGTGGGGGGTATGGGGCCCAATTATATGGCGAGCACACCCGTCCTGCCATCCTGCTGTGTTTATGCTTCCAATTGCAGAAGATCTTTTTTGCTAGGTTCTAGTCTTTTTTTCGATGGTTGTTTAACATTCAGTTCTGGTTTCACTGTAGTAGCAAGGAAAGAGCTTGTGGCCCTACCACTCCATCATCTTGACATCCTCCATTAGCCATTTTTTTTAAAAGGGCAATAAAGAAACTGAGTTTGATATTTCAGGATCTCTATAGGCAAGGCATTATCTCTAAATGCTTATAAAAGAACAATTGAGTAAAAGAAAGGAGAAATAATTTATTACTAAATGGTCCAGAACGGAAGCTGTGGCTAAATGTTTCCTCTCAAAACGACTTACTGGTCTTGAAAACAAGAAGTCACAAAAGAAAACCCAACACATCTTTATAAAATGTCAAAATTCAGTCTCAAAAAAAAAAAAAAACCCACATTCGAGACTCCATGAAACATATAAATTATTTCCCCAAAAGTTACTGTTTTAAAAAAGGACACACTCCATTACAATTTCTATTCAATTTCCAAGAAGGGAAAACACAACAATGATGTTAATGAAGTAAGCAAAACAATAAAAACTTACCTAAAGATACATGCTAGATTTTAATAGTCCTCAAGGCTTGGGCCCCTCAGTGATTTAGGACCAAATATGAAAGGATCTCAACTATATAAGCAAAGCACTGACGTTCTTCTCTTTGGACATGAAATGTTTGCCTCAAAGTTTCTGTGTACTTTTACAACTGAACTCATGTTTTATTCTTGCAAATATTTTATTTCTGTTGAAAAGAACCATTCTATAAGACAGGTAATTAGGTCACTAGTGCATAGTTATTTCCTCTAGCTCTGCATAGTTCCATAAATGTATCTGCCTTAGTTACTTCTCTACTACTTTGGCATCGTCATATCCTAAAGGCATTATATATTGTGGTTAATAAAAAAAAAGTTAATGTATGCACTTGGCTCCCAATTGTCAAATGCACTTTTTGCACCAAAGAAAGGACTAACGCAGACAAACTGAGCAATAGAGAGAAATTCAAAAAGGGAGGGGAAAACAAAAAAATACCCCCGACCACATCCAGTGCTTGAATAAACAGTCCCCAAGCACTTAACAAATAATGGCAAGCAGAAGTAACGTGCCAACATATATTGAATTCTCACTGTAAAATTTTGATACTAAGCTCTATTAACATTTCAAATCAGAGTATTTATCACATAGGTTCTCAACCTTGGTTGAATATTGAAATCACCAGTTTTAAAGATTACTGATGCCCAGGTCCCATCCCCACAGGTTCTTATTTAATTGGTCTGATGTATGCCTGAGTATGACAATTTTTAAAGCTCCACAGGTGAGTTTTTATGTGCAGCCATGACTGAGAACCACTGATTTAAAATGCATAATTTAAAGACAGTAATTTAGTTGCTTGGGGTACATGAACACACACACACACACACACACACACACACACACACACACACACACAAACACACACCAGAGTTCAAAAAAACTTGGTCATTCTTAGAAGCAACCTCTTGATATCCTAGGATCATGAATTCTCTCACAAGCTCATCTAGTGTCAGCAGTGTGAAAACAACTTTGACTGAGTTGCCTACATGTGTTCTAAAAACTGGTTTGGTTTAGTGGACTATCTCATAAATAACATTCATCTAGAAACTGACAGAAGTACTAACCAAGGATCCAGGTCTCACAAAAACATTTCCTGTAGGATTTGGGTTGTATATTTTACTGTCAGCCAGGTTCTACTATAGTTTACTTTTTTCTTTATAACTTTTATTGACTTAAGAATATATTTGCATTAAAAGGATTTTGCAGGTTAAATGACATTTTCAATCATTTTCATGTCAACCATTTTCTTTACAACTTTGGAGTATAAACAATGCACAATAAACTGCATACCTAAAGTATACAATTTTATAAGTTTTGACATATGTATACCATGAAACCATTGCTAAAATGAACATAACATTTTTACCACACTTAAAAATTTTCATGCATCCCTCTAATCTAATCTAACCTCCCTCTACTCTTATCCCAAGGCATCTGCTTTTTGTCACTATAGATTACTTTGCATTTTGTAGGATTTTATATGAGTAGAATCATATATTACACTAAAAAAAAGTTTTCATCTGGCTTATTTCACTTAGGAAATGATTTTGAGATTCAACTATCTTGTGTGTATCACAAATTTTTTCCTTCCTATTACTGAGTGATATTCCTACCAATGCTCTCAATTACCTCATTGTATAACCGACATGTTTTCTTGGCACAGACTATTGTGAAAAGCTAATAAAAGTTCCTAATTGTTGGTATCAATGGTTTTTGGAAAAAATCAGTTTGGTGATCCCCATTTTAGTTTTCACTTTACCACTTAACAGCTACGTCTGAAGCAAGTCACTAATCTGTCTCATATACCTTCTTTAGAAAATGGGGATATCCTACCTCATCTATGTAATTCACCTTAGATGAGTGCTTAAGGACTCTGACTTCTAAGACCTACTAATTCTATTGAGATAGGTAAATCTTCAAGAAAGACAGCAATGTCCATTTGTTTCATATTATCTCTGATCATTTGTAGAGTGTTTAGATTTACTGATTGGCAAAAATCATTCAGTAAAAAAAAATATTTTTGTCACTGTAGCTAACAAAATGGAAGAAAAACCATAGGAACTTAAAAATAGATTTAAAAACTGCTGTAGCAATACCCAATAGATTCAGATGGTATATAGGTTACTAAAATCAAAAGGCACATTATAAACCCCAGTTTAAGAAATATTAGGAAAACATCAAGTTAAAGAAATACTATGATTGCTTTCTAGGAAAGTCAAAGTAGACATGTACGTTTTCATATTCCTGCCCAAATGATAAATACTTCAAGACAAAATGAAATAATCACTACCGACAGAATAAAAAATAAATAGCCTATACAAATGGCTGGTGAAACTTAGATAACCAGTTACACTTTCTGCACCTTTCTAATCTGTCAGATGTTTGGACTAGGAACAACAGGAGGAAAGTTGTTATAACACAATGGTTAAGAAAATAAGGGAGAGGGTATAGCTCAAGTGGTACAGTGCATGCTTAGCATGCATGAGGTCCTGGGTTCAATCCCAAGTACCTTCTCCAAAAATAAATAAATAAATAAACCTGATTTACTCCCCACCCTGAAAAAAAAAAACCATTCAGAAAATGGACTTTAGGATCAGACAAACCAAAGTCAATAAAGGCAATTAGCACTACTGTAAAATAACTGAATAAAAGGTCCCCAAAATATATTTTGAAAAACAATTTTTTTAAAAAGAATTATCTTTTAAATTAAAATTAAAGGCATTACAGAACCACAAATACTGAAAATACCCAAGAAAGTCCAAAAGGGAATATGTGAGGGAACTTGTCAGCTAAACAAATGTTCTCATCATTAGAAGAAAAGATATAAATTTCTATTATAGGATGTAATAGAAGCCCTTATTTGATTATTTATCTAAAAATAAATCTGGTTAACTAAGTCAGTGATCTGGGTTTTCTCTTCCTAAATACAAGTTGCTGCTTTTTTTTCCCCAAAAGACATAACTTGGTCATTAAAAGCCTGATCTGGCAGTCATCTTGAGTACAAACTGAATGACTTAAAAAAAAACATGCAGATGTCTGCTATAGTGACACTGGAAACTGCAAGGAAAGCAATACTGTTTTGTAAACAATCAAGATCAATTAAAAATTATCTGGAGGCTCAAGGACAGAAGTAGTATACTTAGGGTATTTAGGAACAATACTGTAATTAAAATACACTGCTTCCTATGCCTGCCTATAAAGATGAGTTTTGTGAGATAGTTTTTGTTCTGTTTTGTTTAATCTCAATTCCTGGTCTTTACTTAGCATCCTTATCATTGCATTGGAGATTCTGGCCAAACGCCAAGAACTCTGAGCTCTAACCTAAGTGGAGCAGTGGCCAACTTCTGTGCAATCAACAATTACTGACCCATTTTGTTCTTCTGAGATAGCTGCCAGAGGCTGGTTTTCAGACTATCCACAGTTGGGAATATCCAAAATTTCAGATGATTCTATCTTGGAAAAGGGATTCTAAGAAACAGAGTCTACTGCTATTATCTCCGCAAACAAAGAGAGTTACATAAACTCAATTTGAATGTATGACTAATATGCAATGGAAAATATAGTTGACAAAGGGAAATTGACTGAAGTTGAACTCACCTGTCCACTTTTCCCTATTTCCAGCTCCACTATGGCAACAGGAGTGTGTATCTGAGCTGAGTGCCTTGACTGCGATTTGCCATCAACTCTCCAGCTCAAGCCCCGAAGCCCACTGTCCCAGCGACTTTGGTTCATGAGGCTCTCTCGGATTTTTGTCTTATGGCTCTTCCAGAATTTGGAAATGACAGCAGCTTGGTCAGATGCGATCCCACCTTGCTTTTTGGTTTGAGCAGTCAGGAATGCCTCCAGCTGGTTGAAATCCATGTCTGCAGATGCAATAGACTATAATGACAGAAAAAGTAATAAATTTGAATTCGGTAGATAACTAGAAAAAGCTTCTCAACTACAGATCACATTTTGAGTGATTTTTAATCACTGAATAAGCTTTCAAAAAGGGTCATCAAAAGACAGTAATGAGAATAAGCTCTTCATAAGTATAAAAATATTCCCTTTGAAAATATCAAATTTCAGAAAAGCTACTGTTAAAAATTCCATGTCACTCAAATTCTCTATCAATAATGAGATTCTATAAATATGCAGTTCCATGGTGGGGAAGTAACAAAATAACAAATAAAAAATATATATATAAAAATAAAATAATAAAATAAGAGAATAAAATTAATTAGTTCTCTGATGAAATCTTACATAATTTCACAGTGCCTTATAACCAGGCTTGGTTTGATATACTATAACTGTACAATGCCTTGTCCATATGAAGTACTAAGTAAATTTTGTTAAATGAAGGTGTTATTTTAGTTTTGTAGCCCATTTTCAACCAAACAGCTCATATTCAATAATACTACTCTGAAACTGTATACTACTTTGTGCTTTTCCATACATTTTCAAATCTTAATTGCCATTGCTGTTCTGAGAACAGTAAACAGCTAAACTGAAGTGGGAAATCATCAAAGGGCTGGGGCAACGGAGCCTTGGATAGGACAGTGATAGCTGATGATCTGGTCCCAGAACAAACTTTCCCCTGCCTGCCCATGGGGGTTGGTATGAGCTCCAAACCAACATATACTTTCTACTTTCTTAGAAAGTACCTCCTTTCTCTGGGCACAGTGATTGAGCCAAATGAATCTCTCAATTTAGAGCAGGGGTAGAAATGATCTTGCCTCTTCAGGTCATGGTACCAGAACATAAGGCTGTGCGGTTGCAGACAACCGTTTTGATCTTTTGACAAAGGCCTGACTGCAATAAAATAGAATGAAACCAAGCAGAGATGAGAGTGGGTTCTAGTGGAGTGATATCCGTGTTCTGTAATCCCCAAGGCTAGGTTCCTGCAGACCTTCCTTCAATTCCTTATGTTATCTCAGCATCCTTTCCACCTGCAGGCACCAAAAAATCCCATTTAGTATTCAAGATAGTTTAAGCTGTATTCTTATCATTTGGAAATAAGAATCCCACCTAAACTTGAGCAGAAGCAGTGAGAATGTAAAGGTAGGGTGTGTACAGGTAGAGTGTAGGCAGAGTGGGTGGAACTGGAGCTGAAATACAAACAAGCTGTCTCTCATTTCTCCATTAATATAATAATTGTATGATAAATATTATAACATAGAATAAAGATATTTCACATTACAATTCAACAAATATTTACTGAATATCTGCCTATTTCCAGGTATCAGGACCCCAAATCTCTGGCAACGCCACTCAGTAGAAACACTAATTTGTATAATATACTATAAATAAAATTATCTCCATTGGCATTTTGATTCACAATATCGCCATCAACACAGGTGATTTTTATCATTCTTTTCCTCAAAGCATATCAAAAAATCCATTTTGATTTAACTTCATTTGTGATAGAGGTTATTTTGGTTGGGTTCCAGTTAATAATATCTTGAACTGGGGTCAATTCATCCAAATTTAGAATAATTAGAAATTAAATGAGGCATTGATTTTGGTTCCAGTTCAAAGTCATGAATTTTCATTTAATTCAAGAAATATTTGAGTAGTTACCATGGAACAGACATTAAAGGCCACCTCTATCTACTAGTAACCTAAGTTGGCAGCCTGGTATTCACTTATCCTTGATTCTTCCCTCTTCTCCACAACTTGAGTTAGTGGTTCTCAACACTGGCTGCACATCAGAATCATGAGATATAATTCTAAAATATGAGTGCCCAGAATCTACCCCCAAAATTCTGATTTCTACAAATTCTAGAGTGGGGCCCAGGCACTGGTATTGTTTAAAAGGTTCTCAAATGATTTTAATGGGCAACAAAGGCTAAGAACTAATGCTTCTAGCCTTTTTTTTAATTAATTAATTTTTATGGAAGTATAGTTGATTCACGATATTATATTATTTTCAGGTGTACAGCACAGTGATTCAGCATTTTTGTAGCTTATACTCCATTGTAAGTTATTATATAATCTTTTAATCATCAAATTCTACTGATTTTTATATCTGATTCTCTAATAATATGTCCCCTCTGTACTATCCCCACTACCTGATAGAGGCCCCATTATCTTACACCTGAACTAGGCTCCTCAGGTCTACCTTCTATACCACCACCAAAGTGATCTATCTAAAATATCAATAGGATCCTATCACTTCCCTGTTTAAGCTATCCAACAGCTGGCCACTACCTGCTGTAGTGGTTATTAGTCAAGATGTTGTGAAACATTCTACTATGAGGTATATTACAAGTAGTGCTATTACTAGTAGTAGAAGTATTGAAATTTGTGAAGACTGATTTTCACATGTATAAAACAGAGGATTTTCAAGGCTATCTTTTTTTTTTTTTAAACCGGTTTACTAAGAAAAAAGCCACCATCTGAGGTATTCTGTGGTTTTTAGCATATTCAGAGTTGTGCAAAAGCCACTACAATCGATTTCAACACAAAAAGAAACGCCATGGCCAGAGTTAGCAGTTAATCTCCATTCCCTTGACCCCAGCCCCTGGCAACTATTAATCTACTTTCTTTTTCTATAGATAATGGATGTTTATATAAGTCAAATCATGCGATATTTGGCTTTTTGTGACCATCCTAAAATTAGCATTATGTTTTCAAGGTTCATCTGCATTGTTCGTTCCTTTTTTGTTTGTTTGTTTTTCTGAATAGAATTCCATTGTAGAATATAGCACATTTTATTTATCCATTCATCAGTTAACGGGCTTTGAGTTGTTTCTACTCTTTGGCTATTATGAGTAACGGTGACGTGAATGTGCACATAAAAGTTTTCTTATGAAAGTTTCAATCCTCTTGCATATATATTTAGGAGTAGGAGTGCTGAATCATATGGGAACTCTATGTTGAACATTTTAAGGAACTGTTCAACTGTTTTCCCAAGTAGCCGTTCTATTTTACAATCCAGAAATGTTTAAGGGCTTCAATTTCTCTACATCCTCACCAACACTTGCTATTGTCTGCCTTTTTTATTTTAGCCATACTAGGTGAAGCGGTATTTCATTGTGGTTTTGATTGCATTTCCCTAATGATTCATGATGTTGGGCATCTTTGTATCTGCTTATATGCAACTTGCATATCTTCTTTAGATAAATGTCCATTCAAGTATTTGCTCAGTTTTTAATTGGATTTTCTCATATTGTTGAGTTGTAAAAGTTCTTTATATGTTCTGGATGTTAGTCCCTTATCAGATGTATGATTTGCAAGCATTTTCTCTGATTCTGAGGGTTGTCTTTTAACATTCTTGATGGTGTCCTTTGAAACACAGAAATTTTTAATTTGGAAGAAATCCAATTTATCTATTTTTATATTTTGTTGCTTGTGCTTGTGGTGTCATCTAAAACACAGTGAATAAACCAAGGTTGTGAGAATTTACACCTATGTCTTTTCCCAAGTGTTTTACAGTTTTAGCTGTAACATTTAGGTGTTTAATCCATTTTAGTTAATTTTTGCATATTGTGTGAGGTAAAATTCTAATTTCATTCATTTGCATGTTGATGTCAAAGCACCATTTGTTGAAGAGACTAATGTTTTCCCCATTGAATTGTCTCGGCACCCTTGTCGAAAACTGACCATAAGTATAAGGGTTTATTTCTAGACTTTCAATTTTGTTTCATTGATCTATATGTCTTTTCTGCCAGGAAAACACTATCTTGATAATTGTAGCTTTTTGTAAATTTTTGAAATTGGGAAATGTGACTCCCCAAGTTTATCTTTATATTAACAACTTTTTTCTTCATTTTAATTCTGTTTCCTTGAATGGAGGGGAAAAAAAGAAAATTACAAACAAGAGAACTCTGCATGGGAACATATCATGTATGTATTACAAACCTTTAAGTGTGTCACAAAGGAATAAAAATTGAAAACTAATAAACTAGGGTAGTGGTTCTCAACAAGGTACTACTGCTCCCTCAAGGTACTTGAGAAATGTTGGGGCTATGTTTGGTCTCATAGCGACTGGAATGTTGTTGGCATCTAGTGAGCAGGAGCCAGGGATGCCAGGCATCCTACAGTGCTCAAGAAAATAGGGTTGGCAAATTTTCTGTAAAGATGTTACCATCTCTGTGACACATTCTTCTTTTTATTTGCCCAACTCTTTAAAAATGTAAAAACCATTCTTAGCTCATGCGCTCTACAAAAACAGACAGTGTGGCCTGCAGGATGTAGTTTGCCAAACCCTCCCTGCTCAAGAGCATCCTACAGAATGAGCTGACACCGTCCCACATGAATTGGTAATGTCCAATCTAACATTATGTGGAAAAACCTATTTATAATTACCTGGGTCTAGAAATTAATCTTTTTCTTTTTACATAAAAATGTATTTTTTGCACAGTTTTAATAAGCACTAAATTTGCCAGGAATGCAATATAGTTTGTCCTTTTATTTGGTGAGAACTTTCAACATGTGCAAAAAGGGGATGAAAAGACAAGGTACAAATCGGGAGAAAATATTTTAAGCCACATATCCAACAAAGGACCAGTATCTAGAAGAAGCAAAACTAATCTATGATAACAGAAATCAAAACAGTGGTTACCTGAGGCAGAGGTGGGGTTGAGTGGGAAGGGGAAGGAGGGAGCTCTCCGTGGTAATAATAGAAAGCTAAGGTGATGACAGAGGTGTGAATTACACAGGTAATATAGATTTCTCAAAACTCAAACTGAATATCTAAGTACTATCATATATAAATGATACTCAGTTTTTTTAAAAGCAAAAAATAAAAACAACTTCTTACAAAAAAGATATCATTTCTAAAAGTTACAAATTCAAATGAAATACTGAGATTTTGTAAAGTATGTAACTGACAAAAGAGTAGTATGCAGAATTTACAAAGAACTCCTTCAAATAAAAGAATACCACCTAAGAACCTGACCAGAAATACAAGCAGACTACTCAGAGAAAAGGAACCCTAAATAATCAATCAATCAATAAAAATATGCTCAACCTAACTAGTAATAAAGAAAATGTAAACTAATACCATTTCCCCTCCATTAAACTGCCAAAAGTAAAATGTCTCACAATACTGAATATTGTTTCTTCACTTCCTCACCAACAATTCTTACACACTGTCGTGAGAACATAACATTTTTGAAGAGTAGTCTTGCATTCTCTACCAAAATTTAAGATTTACGTATTCTAGACCTATGTATTCTACTCACTTCTGCAATGGAAAAGCCTTAGAGGAACTCTTAGAACCATGCACTTAGAGTCCTAAACAGGAATGGTTATTGCAACAATGCTGGTAGCAGTAATAAATAAGAATCAACCCTAATGTTCAGAACTATAACCAAAAAAATGGTTAGTGACATTCAAACAATGAACTAATACACAATAAATTAAGTAGCTATATCTATTAACATGGATAAAGCACAAACATAATGCTGAACAACAATAACAAAAAATGCAACTGCACACAAATATATAAAGTATGATACAATTTATATGAAATTTTATAAGATGAAAAATACTATAAATTTAAAATTTATATGTAGTAAAAATGTAAACTTCTGCATGAGATTGATAAACACATGATGCAGTCTAGTGATTATTTCAATGAGCATGAAATCTGAGAGGCATATAGAGGGCTCTAGTAGTATCTATAATTTTTTAATGTTTTTAATAAAACTTTAACTTTGGAATAGATTTATAGAAAACTTGTGAAGCTAGTACAGAGTTTCAATATACCACACACTCAATTTTCCAGGCTATAAACATCTTACATTAGTATGGTCACACCTGTAACAATTAATGAACCAATAGTAATACATTATTAACCACAGTCTAGACTTTATTCATGTTTCCTTAGTTTTTACCTAACGTCCTTTTTATGTTCCAGGATCCCATCCAAGTTACATTACATTTAGTCATCATGTCTCCTTCAGCTTCCCTCAGCTAAGATAGTTTCTCAAACTTACCTTGTTTTTGATAACCTTGACAGTTTTGAGGAGTACTGGCCAGGTATTTTGTAGAATGTCCCTCAGTTTGGATCTGCCTCCTGTTTTTCTCATAGTTAGACTAGGGTTGAGGGGTTTGGAAGAAAGGTTAGAGGTAAACTGTCATTCTCATCATACCATATCAAGGGTATATGCTAGCAACACGGCTTACCACTGTAAATGAAACCTAGCTCAAGTAGTGTTTGTCAGGTTTCTTCACTGTAAAATAACTTTTCCCCCCTTTATTATAATCAACTCTTTGGTAGGAAGTCACTGTGCCATCAATCTCACTCTGCTTAGAAATAACTGTCTTTTTCCAGTTATATTATATGTGGGTTTTTTAATATTGTAAAAAATATATGTATTGCAGGAATATGCCAAAGCAGTAGTTTGAATGGATAGCTATTTTTTCAGTGACTAAGTTATGTCCAAGAAGAAAGAATGATTAGGAATTAACCAAGATAATGCATGATTATATAAATATTTGCTTCTCCAACCCCTTAATGGGAACAGTAATTAAGAATTTCAAAAGTTATGCAATCCCCCAACTTTCATTAAGTAGGTGAACTGGAACACATTGCGCAGATTTAAATTCATCATCATTTCTGAAGAAAACAGACTGATAAGCATAGGAGGCTAACCAAGAACTAACAATAGTTTGATCCCCATAGAAACTACTCACGGTAAACAAAAACAAACCTTTCCTGGTCAATAGCTCTGTTAAGGTTCCAAGAATTTGCTATGCCATAATGGGCAGATGTTACTTTAGCTAAGTCTATAAACTACAGAATGCTACCAGTTGTCAGCACAAAGAAATAAGACCTTGAGAAAGTAAAAGTAATTTGCCTCTAGTAACTATTAATATTAGCTTGTTAGTAAAGGGTCATACCAAGAGAATGTGTTTTCTCCTGATTTATTTCATGAGAATATTTTGTCAGAAATATGTATTTACAGAAGGATCAAA